>NC_057813.1:317104462-317833293 GCF_018294505.1 Triticum aestivum | reverse complement strand
ATGGACTTTTGGAACCACTTGATTATGAATCACTTGGTACTTGCGAACCGTGCCTCTTGGGCAAGATGACTAAAACACCGTTCTCCGGTACTATGGAGAGAGCAACAGATTTGTTGGAAATCATACATACCGATGTATGTGGCCCGATGAATATTGAGGTTCGTGGCGGATATCGTTATTTTCTCACCTTCACAGATGATTTAAGCAGATATGGGTATATTTACTTAATGAAACATAAGTCTGAAACATTTGAAAAGTTCAAAGAATTTCAGAGTGAAGTTGAAAATCATCGTAACAAGAAAATAAAGTTTCTACGATCTGATCGTGGAGGAGAATATTTGAGTTACGAGTTTGGTGTACATTTGAAAAACTGTGGAATAGTTTCGCAACTCACGCCACCCGGAACACCACAGCGTAATGGTGTGTCCGAACGTCGTAATCGTACTTTACTAGATATGGTGCGATCTATGATGTCTCTTACTGATTTACCGCTATCATTTTGGGGATATGCTTTAGAGACGGCCGCATTCACGTTAAATAGGGCACCATCAAAATCCGTTGAGACGACGCCTTATGAACTATGGTTTGGCAAGAAACCAAAGTTGTCGTTTCTTAAAGTTTGGGGCTGCGATGCTTATGTAAAAAAACTTCAACCTGATAAGCTCGAACCCAAATCGGAGAAATGTGTCTTCATAGGATACCCAAAGGAAACTGTTGGGTACACCTTCTATCACAGATCCGAAGGCAAAACATTCGTTGCTAAGAATGGATCATTTCTAGAGAAGGAGTTTCTCTCGAAAGAAGTGAGTGGGAGGAAAGTAGAACTTGACAAGGTAAATGTACCTGCTCCCTTACTGGAAAGTAGTTCATCACAGAAAACTGTTTCAGTGACACCTACACCAGTTAGTGAGGAAGCCAATGATAATGATCATGAAACTTCAGATCAAGATACTACTGAACCTCGTAGATCAACCAGAGTAAGATCCGCACCAGAGTGGTACGGTAATCCTGTTCTGGAGGTCATGCTACTAGATCATGATGAACCTACGAACTATGAAGAAGCGATGGTGAGCCCAGATTCCGCAAAGTGGCTAGAAGCCATGAAATCTGAGATGGGATCCATGTATGAGAACAAAGTATGGACTTTGGTTGACTTGCCCGATGATCGGCAAGCGATTGAGAATAAATGGATCTTTAAGAAGAAGACTGACGCTGATGGTAATGTTACTGTCTACAAAGCTCGACTTGTCGCAAAAGGTTTTCGGCAAGTTCAAGGAATTGACTACGATGAGACCTTCTCACCCGTAGCGATGCTTAAGTCCATCCGAATCATGTTAGCAATTGCCGCATTTTATGATTATGAAATTTGGCAAATGGATGTCAAAACTGCATTCCTGAATGGATTTCTGGAAGAAGAGTTGTATATGATGCAACCAGAAGGTTTTGTCGATCCAAAGGGAGCTAACAAAGTGTGCAAGCTCCAGCGATCCATTTATGGACTGGTGCAAGCCTCTCGGAGTTGGAATAAACGTTTTGATAGTGTGATCAAAGCATTTGGTTTTATACAGACTTTCGGAGAAGCCTGTATTTACAAGAAAGTGAGTGGGAGCTCTGTAGCATTTCTGATATTATATGTGGATGACATATTACTGATTGGAAATGATATAGAATTTCTGGATAGCATAAAGGGATACTTGAATAAAAGTTTTTCAATGAAAGACCTCGGTGAAGCTGCTTACATATTAGGCATTAAGATCTATAGAGATAGATCAAGACGCTTAATTGGACTTTCACAAAGCACATACCTTGACAAAATTTTGAAGAAGTTCAAAATGGATCAAGCAAAGAAAGGGTTCTTGCCTGTGTTACAAGGTGTGAAATTAAGTAAGACTCAATGCCCGACCACTGCAGAAGATAGAGAGAATATGAAAGATGTTCCCTATGCATCAGCCATAGGCTCTATCATGTATGCAATGCTGTGTACCAGACCTGATGTGTGCCTTGCTATAAGTTTAGCAGGGAGGTACCAAAGTAATCCAGGAATGGATCACTGGACAGCGGTCAAGAACATCCTGAAATACCTGAAAAGGACTAAGGATATGTTTCTCGTATATGGAAGTGACAAAGAGCTCATCGTAAAAGGTTACGTTGATGCAAGCTTTGACACTGATCCGGACGATTCTAAATCGCAAACCGGATACGTGTTTACATTAAACGGTGGAGCTGTCAGTTGGTGCAGTTCTAAACAAAGCGTCGTAGCGGGATCTACATGTGAAGCGGAATACATAGCTGCTTCGGAAGCAGCAAATGAAGGAGTCTGGATGAAGGAGTTCATATCCGATCTAGGTGTCATACCTAGTGCATCGGGTCCAATGAAAATCTTTTGTGACAATACTGGTGCAATTGCCTTGGCAAAGGAATCCAGATTTCACAAAAGGACCTAACACATCAAGAGACGCTTCAACTCCATCCGGGATCTAGTCCAGGTGGGAGACATAGAGATTTGCAAGATACATACGGATCTGAATGTTGCAGACCCGTTGACTAAGCCTCTTCCACGAGCAAAACATGATCAGCACCAAAGCTCCATGGGTGTTAGATTCATTACAGTGTAATCTAGATTATTGACTCTAGTGCAAGTGGGAGACTGAAGGAAATATGCCCTAGAGGCAATAATAAAGTTATTATTTATTTCCTTATAATCATGATAAATGTTTATTATTCATGCTAGAATTGTATTTACCGGAAACATAATACATGTGTGAATACATAGACAAAGAGAGTGTCACTAGTATGCCTCTACTTGACTAGCTCGTTAATCAAAGATGGTTATGTTTCCTAACCATGAACAATGAGTTGTTATTTGATTAACGAGGTCACATCATTAGTAGAATGATCTGATTGACATGACCCATTCCATTAGCTTAGCACCCGATCGTTTAGTATGTTGCTATTGCTTTCTTCATGACTTATACATGTTCCTATGACTATGAGATTATGCAACTCCCGTTTACCGGAGGAACACTTTGGGTACTACCAAACGTCACAACGTAACTGGGTGATTATAAAGGAGTACTACAGGTGTCTCCAATGGTCGATGTTGGGTTGGCGTATTTCGAGATTAGGATTTGTCACTCCGATTGTTGGAGAGGTATCTCTGGGCCCTCTCAGTAATACACATCACATAAGCCTTGCAAGCATTACAACTAATATGTTAGTTGTGAGATGATGTATTACGGAACGAGTAAAGAGACTTGCCAGTAACGAGATTGAACTAGGTATTGGATACCGACGATCGAATCTCGGGCAAGTAACATACCGATGACAAAGGGAACAACGTATGTTGTTATGCGGTCTGACCGATAAAGATCTTCGTAGAATATGTAGGAGCCAATATGGGCATCCAGGTCCCGCTATTGGTTATTGACCAGAGACGTGTCTCGGTCATGTCTACATTGTTCTCGAACCCGTAGGGTCCGCACGCTTAAGGTTACGATGACAGTTATATTATGAGTTTATGCATTTTGATGTACCGAAGGTTGTTCGGAGTCCCGGATGTGATCACGGACATGACGAGGAGTCTCGAAATGGTCGAGACATAAAGATTGATATATTGGAAGCCTATGTTTGGACATCGGAAGTGTTCCGGGTGAAATCGGGATTTTACCGGGTGAAATCGGGATTTTACCGGGTTACCGGGAGGTTACCGAAACCCCCCGGGAACCACATGGGCCTTCATGGGCCTTAGTGGAAAGGAGAAAGGGGCAGCCCAAGGGGGCTGCACGCCTCCCCCCTTCCCCTAGTCCTATTAGGACTAGGAGAGGTGGCCGGCCACCCCTCTCCCTCTTTCCCCCTTGGGAATCCTAGTTGGAATAGGATTGGAGGGGAGTCCTACTCCCGGTAGGAGTAGGACTCCTCCTGCGCCTCCTCCTCCTGGCCGGCGCACCCTCCCCCCTTGGCTCCTTTATATACTGAGGCAGGGGCACCTCTAAACACACAAGTTGACACAAGTTGATCCTCGTGATCGATTCCTTAGCCGTGTGCGGTGCCCCCTGCCACCATATTCCTCGATAATACTGTAGCGGAGTTTAGGCGAAGCTCTGCTGCTGTAGTTCATCAAGATCGTCACCACGCCGTCGTGCTGACGGAACTCTTCCCCGACACTTTGCTGGATCGGAGTCCGGGGATCGTCATCGAGCTGAACGTGTGCTCGAACTCGGAGGTGCCGTAGTTTCGGTGCTTGATCGGTTGGATCGTGAAGACGTACGACTACTTCCTCTACGTCGTGTCATCGCTTCCGCAGTCGGTCTGCATTGGGTACGTAGACAACACTCTCCTCTCGTTGCTATGCATCACATGATCCTGTGTGCGCGTAGGAATTTTTTTTGAAATTACTACGAAACCCTACAGTGACCTCGTCCCGAGGCGGGTGCTCTCCAAGGAAGGGCTTCGTAAGCTCTCACCCATGTGGGAGGGCCCGTGTCTCCAGGCCTGGTGCTGCGCGCCTAGAGACGCGGGTCAAGGTCCCCATCCAGAACACTTGGAACATCCAGCACCTCCAAAAAATCTACCCATGACCAAGGCCATGCACCTGTGAAGATCTCCGCTTGTGACAATCTCACACAATAATGAGTTGGGGTTGTACACGCCCCGGAGTTTCCTGAGTGCCGCCCCTGGGCGTCACGGGGGCTCCCACCCACGTCCTAGTGGAGGCCCCATGCTCTACATTGGTGGGAAGACAAGAAGACTAGTGTAGGTGTCGGACGAGACTGTTCTTTTGCTTGCTTTTTGTAGCTGGTTTGCAACTTCTTGAATGAAATTTGGAGCTTTCGCATCTTTTAGTTGCAAGGGTTGGGATTTTTTTTTCTCCTCACAGTGTTCGCTCTTTGAAATCTTGTCTTAGGGAGAGTGGAAGTTGCCCATCGCTCTTCCTCGCGCATCCCGCGTGCGGGAGCTGGGTACGGTGTGTGCACTTGGGCTCACCCGCGAACACACCTCACCAAAGCCTTGCTGCCCTAGCCTTTGGCATCTTAATCCTCGTGTGACGCTCTCAAACGAGCTCATGGGCGTGCGCGTCCTCTTGAGTCTGTGCCTCCGGACATTGTGACATGAGGTACTAGCCACGACCAGCCCACGCTCGGGGGCTTGCGTGAGTTATGACGCCTCATGAGGTCTTCTAACCCTGCAGCTACATGACGCCTCTTGAGGTCCGACGACTCTCGAGCTTTCAAGAAGGAAGCCCTTGGAAGACGCCCCTGAAACAATGGGCACGCAGGAGATCCAAACCCTAGAAAGGCACGCCCTTGCAGCATGGGAGTCTACTGCAAGCACATCAAGCTAAGTCATCCTAATCACACCCAGTAGCAGCACGGATATCATGACATAATATAAAAATAACAAGCTTAGCATAATGGCGCAAGTGCCATGGTTCATTACCTGACTCGACGGGGCCTTCTACTCTTTTCTTGATGCAAAAATAAATAAAAAAGGAAGCGGTACGCGACCATAGTGGCTCTTGAGGCGTAGCTCCAGCAGCACTCGAGCTCAGTCGGAGTCCTGCTCCCACTTCACTGGAGCACGACAGCGTCGCGGCTCGTCACCCTCCCCAGTTTGTGCCCGGCGATGCGGTGGCCCGTCATAGTCGCCGTCGCTAGTGCTCTCCCCGGAGGAGGAGCCACCACTACTGGAGGCAATGCGACCATCGTCAAGGGCAAGCTCACCATCGTTGTCGTCGCTATCACTTTCTGGGCAGCACCCCGAGCGCTGGCCGCCTTCCCCAAACACCCTGATGTAGAGGGTTGCGACACCGTTGTACCCGAAGTGGAGGGTACCCCTCCCATGCAAGCCCCGCGTGCGGGTGAGCGGCTGCTACCCGCGGTCCAGGAACACGTTGCCAGCAGCGGTGACTTTGACCTGCACCCATGAGGCCTTGCTGCTGCAGTTGTCGGCCTACAGCCAGAGGCTGCTAGGTCCCCCGGCTGGCAGTGCACTAGTGAAGAAACGCGGAAGCTGGAACCAGATGCCTGCGGGCCTCTCCGACCACATGACGAACTGTGGGGGCGCGTCGGCCGAGTGGGAGAGCGGTCGCGGTGGCCGGGCGATTGCCGCATGCCTCCCCCCATCGCTGAGGTCGCCCTGTCCACCACCACCATGGGAGGAAGCACCATCGCAGCTACGTGAGGCGACGCTGGACGTTGAAGGGGCGCATCCGCGCCCCCGAGGGGCCACTGCTGGATTCACCGCGTGTTTGCGGGGCCGACCACGGACTCTCTTGGGCTGCGGCGAGCTTGGCCCCTCCTTGGGGGCCTTCCCTTTCTCTGCCACAGAAAACTTCTTCATTGGCATGATGGATGCTTCGACAAGACTTCGGGATAAGAAGGAAGAGGGAGGAGCAAGCAGCAAGAAGACGGAGATGAGCAGGGGGCTCGGCCCCCTCTCCCATTTATAGCCAAAGAGAGGCCAACCGCCGGCCTCCCGCGATCCCCAATAATGATGATTTTTTTGCATGCAGCAGGCTGTTGTCAAGTTGAACGGTTGCCGAGGCTGCATGAGGAAGTGGAGACGCCCACGTCCCGTCAAGTGCCACGCGTCGGCTTGGTCCGCAGGCGATTAGGGCCCGCGGTGCTTTGCCCTTGCCCTTTGGCTTCGCCCCAAAGCCAAGTCCGAGCATGCCTTGGGCCTGGGGGCTACTGTCAGCGTCCTGGGAACCAGGGTACCTAGACTTGCCTGCCTGCGGCCCACTGATACATTTCCAATGTATCTATAATTTTTTATTGTTCCATGCTATTATATTGCCCGTTTTGGATGTTTATGGGCTTTAATTTACACTTTTATATCATTTTTGGGACTAACCTACTAACCGGAGGCCCAACCCAAATTGCTATTTTTTTGCCTATTCCAGTGTTTCGAAGAAAAGGAATATCAAACGGAGTCCAAATGGAATGAAACCTTTGGGAGGGTTATTTTTGGAACGGAAGCAATCCAGGAGACTTGGAGTGGAAGTAAGGGAAGCTTCAAGGTGGCCACGAGGTAGGGAGGTGCGTCCTACACCCCTGGGCGCGGCCCCCACCCTCGTGGGCCCCTCGTGGCTCCCCTGACCGACTTCTTTCGCCTATATATGTCCATATACCCTAAAACATCGAGGAGCACAATAGATCGGGAGTTCCGCCGCCACAAGCCTCTGTAGCCACCAAAAACCTCTCGGGACCCTGTTCCGTCACCCTACTGGAGGGGTGATCCCTCACCAGTCGTCATGTTCATCATCCCGATGCTCTCCATGACGAGGAGGGAGTAGTTCACCCTCGGGTCTGAGGGTATGTACCAGTAGCTATGTGTTTGATCTCTCTCTCTCTCTCTCTCTCTCTCTCTCTCTCTCTCTCTCGTGTTCTTGATATGGCACGATCTTGATGTATCGTGAGCTTTGCTATTATAGTTGGTTCTTATGATGTTTCTCCCCCTCTACTCTCTTATAACGGATTGAGTTTTGCCTTTGAAGTTATCTTGTCGGATTGAGTCTTTAAGGATTTGAGAACACTTGATGTATGTCTTGCGTGGGATACCCGTGGTGACAATGGGGTATTCTATTTATTCACTTGATGTATGTTTTGGTGATCAACTTGCGGGTTCCGCGACCTTGGGAATCTATGCATAGGGGTTGGCACACGTTTTCGTCTTGACTCTTTGATAGAAACTTTGGGGCACTCTTTGAAGTACTTTGTGTTGGTTGAATAGATGAATCTGAGATTGTGTGATGCATATAATATAATCATGCCCACGGATACTTGAGGTGACATTGAAGTATCTAGGTGACATTAGGGTTTTGGTTGATTTGTGTCTGAAGGTTTTATTCTAGTACACACTCTATGATAGATCGAATGGAAAGAATAGCTTCGTGTTATTTTACTATGGACTCTTGAATAGATCGATCAAAAAGGATAACTTTGAGGTGGTTTTGTACCCTACCATAATCTCTTCATTTGTTCTCCGCTATTAGTGACTTTGGAGTGACTCTTTGTTGCATGTTGAGGGATAGTTATATGATCCAGTTATGTTATTATTGTTGAGAGAACTTGCACTAGTGAAAGTATGAATCCTAGGCCTTGTTTCCTAGCATTGCAATACCGTTTACGCTCACTTTTACCATTTGTTACCTTGCTGTTTTTATATTTTCAGATTACAAAAACCTATATCTATCATCCATATTGCACTTGTATCACCATCTCTTCGCCGAACTAGTGCACCTATACAATTTACCATTGTATTGGGTGTGTTGGGGACACACGAGACTCTTTGTTATTTGGTTGCAGGGTTGTTTGAGAGAGACCATCTTCATCCTACACCTCCCACGGATTGATACACCTTAGGTCATCCACTTGAGGGAAATTTGCTACTGTCCTACAAACCTCTTCATTTGGAGGCCCAACAACGTCTACAAGACGAAGGTTGCATAGTAGACATCAAGCTCTTTTCTGGCGCCGTTGCCGGGGAGGTGAGTGCTTGAAGGTATATCTTTAAATCTTGCAATCAAATCTTTTTGTTTCTTGTTTTATCACTAGTTTAGTATATAAAAGAAAACTACAAAAAAATCGAATTGAGTTTGTCTCATACGCTACATCTTTTTAATATCTTTCGTGAGAATGATGCAAAGGAAAATTGTGCTGAAGTGCTGGTAGAAGAAGTCTATAAAATGTTTGGCACTAAATCTTTGAATGATGAGCATGATTGCAATGTTGTTAGTATGAACTCTTTGAATATCCATAGTAATAATGATGATTGCACTAGTTATGATGAAAATGTCTCCTATAAGCATGTCAATTTTTGTGGAGTGCATTGGGTTTTCAAGTACACACCAAATAGGGAATATAGATATTGCAAGAGGCATAAGCATTTATAAACTAAATGGTTGCAAGAAAGGCTAGATAAGAGTGCTGAAAATTTCAAATATCTTTACCGTACTTGTGAACTTTGCAATGAACATGGTCATTTAAATCTCCGATGCAAATTGTTTCATGATCGAATTGTGTCCAAAAATTGTGATGACTTGATTTCCATTGCACATCACAGTGAACTTAGTTTTCTTTTAGGTTATGAAGAATTGAAACGTGCAACTAAGCATATTCCAGAATTTAACCTTAAGTAATTCCTTGATATTAATCTAGAAGAAATTTATATGTATTGTGCGGTGAATTGCATGGAAAATCCTTATATTGCCAATTACATAAAGAAAAGAAAGCAAATAGAAGATGAAGAGAATACTAATGAAAGGGAAGAAACTTCCGAGTCTCCTCCTATTATTTCTTATGATGAATCAGGTAACGAGGAGGAGCTTTCTATTGAACCAATCTCATCAATAAGGAGCTCAAAAAAGAGGGATAAACCCACACATGATGTGAAAAATAAAAATAAAAGAAGGATAAGCAAAGGTAAAAATGTATCCCTCCCAAATGATGTTGCTCCTATTACTCATTGTTATGATGATAATTGCTGTACTATTGGTGCTATCCATACTATTAATGATGAGAGTGATTATGCTTATGATATGAAAAGGCCCAAGCTTGGGGATGCTATGTTTGATGAGAATGACATGTTTGAGAATATATTTGCTGAAATTAATGTTTGTCCCAAGCTTGGGGATGCTACATTTAATGAAGATGATATTTTTAGCCTCCCAAGTTGTGATATGCAAACTTGTTATGATGATATCATGCCTCCTACTTATGATGATTATATTGATGAAAGTGGGTTTGGAAGAGTGTCAACTTTAGGAAGTAATGATCCCACTATTTTGGAGGATGTTGAATCTTATTGTGATGAATATGAAAGTTGATTTGGAGAGGTCATGAATTTATTTAGTGATGATTCCACTATCTTGGAAGAGGTTTCAATCGATTATGATGAGAACAAAGTTGCTACTTATGATGATTATTGTGATGAAACTTATGCTATAAAAAGTAGCGATGATAAAATTTATAAACTTGTCATGATTATGATTACCCTTTTTCTGAACATTACTCTTTTAAGGTGGAAACAACTTATAGTATTCAAGTCTCTTATGATACTCCCACTATTCCGATTGAGAAGAATTTTGCTTATGTGGAGAGTAGTAAATTTTCTATGCTTGTAGATGATGCAAAGAATGCTTTATGTGCTGGTTATATTTTTTAATTCATTCATGATGCTACTGAAAATTATTATGAGGGAGGAATATATGCTTATAGGAATTGCAATAATATCAAGTTTCCTCTCTATGTGCTTAAAGTTTTGAACTTATGCTTGTTTTGCCTTCCTATGCTAGTCGATTATTGTTCCCATAAGTTGTTTGCTCACAAAATCCCTATGCATAGGAAGTGGGTTAGACTTAAATGTGTTAGTCATATGCTTCATGATGCTCCCGTTATGTTTCAATTCTTATCTTTTATGTGAGCATCATTGTCATCATCATGCCTAGCTAGAAAGGCATTAAAGAAAAGTGCTTGTTGGGAGACAACCCAATATTTACCCTTACTGTTTTTGTGTGTCCACATGATTATGCTACTGTAGTAATCATGTTTTATAGCTTTTGTTTCAATACAGTGCCAAGTAAGACCTTTAGGATAGCTTACGGTGATAGGTGTGTTGATCCTGCTGAAAATCAGAAACTTTTGCACCCAGTAAATTAGTTTTGATAATTCACAGAAGCCTGCTTTTGATCTGATTCGTTTTTCTCTGGATTGGTACACACATTTCTCAGGTTTTCCTAAGTTGGTAGGATTTTTGGAGTTACAGAAGTATTCGAGAGTTACAGATTACTACAGACTATTCTGTTTTTGACAGATTCTGTTTTCTATGTGTTGTTTGCTTATTTTGATCAATCTATGAGTAGTATCGGAGGGTATGAACCATAGAGAAGTTGGAATACAGTAGATATTACACCAATATGAATTTAGAATGAGTTCACAACAGTACCTAAGTGTTGGTTTTATTTTCTTATACTAACGGAGCTTATGAATTTTCTGTTAAGTTTTGTGTTGTGAAGTTCTCAAGTTTTGGGTAAAGATTTGATGGGCTATGGAATAAGGGGTGGCAAGAGACTAAGCTTGGGGATGCCCAAGGCAACCCAAGGTAATATTAGAGGACAACCAAAATCCTAAGCTTGGGGATGCCCCGGATGGCATCCCCTCTTTCGTCTTCGTCTATTGGTAACTTTACTTGGAGCTATATTTTTATTCACCACATGATATGTGTTTTGCTTGGAGCGTCATTTTGTTTTCTTTTGTTTTGCCTTGCTTGCTGTTTGAATAAATTACCTAGATCTGAAATTCTTAAATGTTAGAGAGTCTTCGCAAAGTTACATAATTATTCAACTACTCATTGATCTTCACTTATATCTTTCGGAGTAGTTTGTCATTTGCTCTAGTGCTTCACTTATATCTTTTTAGAGCACGACGGTGGTTCTATTTTGTAGAAAGTATTGATCTCTCATGCTTCACTTATATTATGTTGAGAGTCTTTTAGAACAGCATGCTATTTGCTATGGTTATAAAATTGGTCCTAATATGATGGGCATCCAAGCTGGGTATAATAAAAACTATCATAGAAAGTGAATTGGATGCTATGATCAATTTGATGCTTGATAATTGTTTTGAGATATGAGGATGGTGATATTAGAGTCATGCTAGTGGAGTAATTATGAATTTAAAGAATACTTGTGTTGAAGTTTGTGATTCCCGTAGGATGCACGTATGGTGAACTGCTTTGTGATGAAGTTGGAGCATAATTTATTTATTGACTGTCTTCCTTATGAGTGGAGGTCGGGGACGAGCGATGGTCTTTTCCTACCAATATATCCCCCTAGGAGCATGCGCGTAGTACTTTGTTTTCAAAGACTTGTAGATTTTTGCAATAAGTATATGAGTTCTTTATGACTAATGTTGAGTCCATGGATTATACGCACTCTCACCCTTCCACCTTTGCTAGCCTCTCTTGTGTCGCGCAACTTTCGCCGGTACCATACACCCACCATATACCTTCCTAAAAACAGCCACCATACCTACCTATTATGGCATTTCCATAGCCATTCCGAGATATATTGCCATGCAAACTTCCACCGTTCCGTTTATTAGGACATACATCATCATTGTCATATTGCTCTTTGCATAATCATGTAGTTGACATCGTATTTGTGGCAAAGCCACCTTCATAATTTCCATACATGTCACTCTTAGTTAATTGCATATCCCGGTACACTGCCGGAGGCATTCATATAGATTCATATCTTGTTCTAAGTATCGAGTTGTAATCTTGAGTTGTAAGTAAATAAAAGTGTGATGCTCTTCATTATTAGAGCATTGTCCCAATTGAGGAAAGGATGATGGAGACTATGATTCCCCCACAAGTCGGGATGAGACTTTGGACTTCATTAAAAAAAGAGAAAGGCCAAATAAAAAAAAGAGAAAGGCCAAATAAAAAAATGAGAGAAAAAGAGAGAAGGGACAATGCTACTATCCTTTTACCACACTTGTGCTTCAAAGTAGCACCATGATCTTCATGATAGAGAGTCTCCTATGTTGCAACTTTCATATACTAGTGGGAATTTTTCATTATAGAACTTGGCTTGTATATTCCAATGATGGTCTTCCACAAAACGCCCTAGGTCTTCATGAGCAAGCATGTTGGATGCACACCCACTTAGTTCTTTTGTTGAGCTTTCATACATTTATAGCTCTAGTTCATCCGTTGCATGGCAATCCCTACTCACTCACATTGATATCTATTAATGGGCATCTCCATACCCCGTTGATACGCCTAGTTGATGTGAGACTATGTTCTCCTTTTTTGTCTTCTCCACAACCACCATTCTATTCCACATATAGTGCTATGTCCATGGCTCACGCTCATGTATTGCGTGAAAGTTGAAAAAGTTTGAGAATACTAAAGTATGAAACAATTGCTTGGCTTGTCATCGGGGTTGTGCATGCTTAAATACTTTGTGTGATGAAGATAGAGCATAGCCAGACTATATGATTTTGTAGGGATAACTTTCTTTAGCCATGTTATTTTGAGAAGACATGATTGCTTTGTAGTATGCTTGAAGTATTATTGTTTTTATGTCAATATGAACTTTTATTTTGAATTGTTTGGATCTGAACATTCATGCTACAATAAAGAAAATTACATTAAGAATTATGCTAGGTAGCATTCCACATCAAAAATTCTATTTTTATCATTTACCTAATCGAGGACGAGCAGGAATTAAGCTTGGGGATGCTTGATACGTCTCCAACGTATCTATAATTTGTGATTGTTCCATGCTATTATATTACCCGTTATGGATGTTTATGGGCTTTACTTTACACTTTTATATCATTTTGGGACTAACCTACTAACCGGTGGCCCAACCCAAATTGTTGTTTTTTTGCCTATTCCAGTGTTTCGAAGAAAAGGAATATCAAACAGAGTCCAAATGAAATGAAACCTTCTAGAGGGTTATTTTTGGAACGGAAGCAATCCATGAGACTTGGAGTGGAAGTAAGGGAAGCTTCGAGGTGGCCACAAGGCAGGGAGACGCGCCCTACCCCCTGGGCACACCCCCACCCTCGTGGGCCCCTCGTGGCTCCCCCGACCAACTTCTTTCGCCTATATATGTCCATATACCTTAAAATCATTGAGGAGCACAATAGATCGGTTGTTCCACCGCCGCAAGCCTCTGCAGCCACCAAAAACCTCTCGGGACCCTGTTCCGGCACCCTGCCAGAGTGGTGATCCCTCACCGGTCGCCATCTTCATCATACCAGCGCTCTCCATGACGAGGAGGGAGTAGTTCACCCTCGCGGCTGAGGGTATGTACCAGTAGCTATGTGTTTGATCTCTCTCTCTCTCTCTCTCGTGTTCTTGATATGGCACGATCTTGATGTATCGCGAGCTCTGCTATTATAGTTGGATCTTATGATGTTTCTCCCCCTCTACTCTCTTGTAATGGATTGAGTTTTGCCTTTGAAGTTATCTTATCAGATTGAGTATTTAAGGATTTGAGAACACTTGATGTATGTCTTGCGTGGGATACCCATGGTGACAATGGGGCATTCTATTGATTCACTTGATGTATGTTTTGGTGATCAACTTGCGGGTTCCGTGACCTTGGGAATCTATGCATAGGGGTTGGCACATGTTTTCGTCTTGACTCTATGATAGAAACTTTGGGGCACTCTTTGAAGTACTTTGTGTTGGTTGAATAGATGAATCTGAGATTGTGAGATGCATATCATAGAATCATGCCCACGGATACTTGAGGTGACATTGGAGTATCTAGGTGACATTAGGGTTTTGGTTGATTTGTGTCTTAAGGTGTTATTCTAGTATGAATTCTATGATAGATCGTACGGAAAGAATAGCTTTGTGTTATTTTACTACGGACTCTTGAATAGATCGATCAGAAAGGATAACTTTGAGGTGGTTTCGTACCCTACCATAATCTCTTCGTTTGTTCTCCGCTATTAGTGACTTTGGAGTGACTCTTTGTTGCATGTTGAGGGATAGTTATATGATCTAGTTATGTTATTATTGCTGAGAGAACTTGCACTAGTGAAAGTATGAATCCTAGGCCTTGTTTCCTAGCATTGCAATACCGTTTACGCTCACTTTTACCATTTGTTACCTTGCTGTTTTTATATTTTCAGATTACAAAAACCTATATCTATCATCCATGTTGCACTTGTATCACCATCTCTTCACTGAACTAGTGCACCTATACAATTTACCATTGTATTCGGTGTGTTGGGGACACAAGAGACTCTTTGTTATTTGGTTGCAGGGTTGTTTGAGAGAGACCATCTTCATCGTACGCCTCCCACGGATTGATAAACCTTAGGTCATCCACTTGAGGGAAATTTGCTACTGTCCTCCAAACTTCTGCACTTGGAGGCCCAACAACGTCTACAAGAAGAAGGTTGCGTAGTAGACATCACCCACGCCGTGGCTCCATCAGTTGCCCGATACGACCCATCTTCAGCGCCTTCGAGACAAGACCCTCGCGAGGGGCCAAGCCTTGCGAGGCAGACGATGCCAAGACCTCCGGATGGGGCGGCCTCTTAGACGGCCCCTGAGGAGCGGAGATTCCTATGCAAGCGCCCATCTCATGAGGTTCGTGTGACGCAAGCCATGACGAACAATGCCAAGGGGGCGCCAGCGGGTTCAGAGCGGCATGTTTCCTCTTTGGTGCTAAGGTAACAAGTGCAGGCGCAGAGTCCCGAGGAATCAACCGAAGGTTTGCTACAAGACCGAGACTACTAGGACGGCAGGACGGATGTCATCGCTGAGCCCACCATGGCGTCACAATTAGGATCTTTGCAGACGAAGACCACCTTTCGTCAGGATAGGATGTACTTCTTGTCCCCTTTCAAACTGGCCATTGTGTAATCCCTTCCCGCCTACATTTTGGGGGAAGATGACAAAGGCCTCTCTATATATAGGTTAGCCACCGCCATAGAGGGTGCCGGAACCTCACCACCACACGCCCAAGCCTCAGGAGCCTGTTCATCCTCTGT
The DNA here is from genome assembly GCF_018294505.1 of Triticum aestivum. Lineage (NCBI taxonomy): Eukaryota > Viridiplantae > Streptophyta > Magnoliopsida > Poales > Poaceae > Triticum > Triticum aestivum. The sequence continues at coordinate 317,817,772 of NC_057813.1, read as the reverse complement.
ACTTGTTCATCCTCAGCCCCTATCGAGGCTAATCCACACCAAAGCAGGAGTAGGGTCTTACACCGCAAAGTGGCCTGGACCTCGGTAAACTGCCGTGTCTCTTTCCTTTCTTGTTCATCGAGCGAGGCTGTGAGAGCGGGGAGTTGGTAGGCTGGGGAGGTTGAGTTCTTTGCACACGCCCCAGAGTTTGAACCTTCCTCGAGTCTGTGGAGCCCTAAATCCGACAACCCTCAGGTTGTAGGGGTCCGCCCCCGTAGTCTCACTATTTTGATTCGTGTAATTTGGACCGGTTATGCCTTCATAAGCTGTTGTGGCTATTAACCTCGTCCTTGACCATGTATTGCCTCCGGAGTTGCATCTGTGGGTCCCCCGCGCTGCTAGCTCTCCCCTGGAGCATTCCATGAGAGGGGGCTACTAGCACAGTGCCTGTGCTCAGGTCCGTCCCTACATCGCTGATAAACCTAAGAGACTGAGTTCTAGCTCATGGGCCAGCCCCGTGCACGTCACCTCACCAAGTCCGTAGTGCCTTCATTTCTCGCGGAACGGTTATAGGAAGATCGGCAAGCGCGGCCGCCCCCCTTTCTATTTCACAACTAACTAACACACATGACCTCGAGCGGCTTTGCCAGCACCTCGCCACCCCAAAAGGACATGTTGTGATCAGGCAGCATCCCATCTTGCAAAAGGCTAAGTGAAATCATTCCATACACCTCATCCGACTGGGTACAACCTCGCCCTCATGATGGAAGGACTACCGTAGGCTCACTAAAGCTAAGTACCTCACGCACGTCGCTGTGAGCCTTGCCACCAACGTGTTGCTTCCTCGCGACCTCACTCGAGCAGGGAATCCTCCATCTTAATCATTTGGGAGCCACTTGCATGCCAAGGGGATCTCCTGAGCATCGTGCCTTGAGGGATCTTATCGGACCTCGGGCCGCTCGCCTCCTGGCCTTGACCATGGCATCATCACTTGGCATACCAGCGATGGCCGAAGCTTGCATGGGGACTAGGTCCTGCCGTTGTAGAGCACTAAGCTACCGCAAGAGCGAAAAGGGGGGCCCGTGCCCGAGCGAGAAACACAAATATGACATAAGTTGAAGGTGTTAACATTAAGGCGCAAGCGCCACGGATCTTACACGCCCCGTGGGGCCCTTCACGATTTTCATGTAGGAAATAAAGCAAAAGAAAGGTTTCCCAAGGACCACGGCTCAGGAGGCGCCAACTATGGCATCATGACGCCCAGTGGGTGTCATCCCCCTAGGCTTGGGCGTGGCAGCGTGGTGGCTTGTCGTAGTCGTCGTCGCTTGAGCTTGGCCAGAGGAAGCGTCGCTGCTGCTGGAGGTTTCTACAGCCAATGGCAAGTTCGCCGTAGGAGGCCTCGCCGCCGCTATTGCCGCCCCTGGGGCAGCACTCCAGGCGTTCGTTGTCTTCCCCGAATACCTTGAAGTAGAGCATCAGCGCCCTGTTATACCTAAAATGAAGAGCGTGCCTCCCTTCTAAGCCGCAGGCGCGGGCGACCGTCCCCCATCCCCCGGTGATGAAGACATCACCGGAGAAGGTGGCTTCAACCTCCGCCTGTGAGGCTTGGCCGCAACAGTCGTCGTGCTGCAGCCACAGCTCAATGGGTCGCCGTGGAGGCAGCTCCTCAGCAAGGGCACGCGCGAGTCAGATCCAGGTGCACGGCGGCATTGTCACCCGCACCATAAACTCGCAGGTTATGCCGCCAGCGTGAGCTCATGGCTAAAGTGGTCGGACGACCGTTACCGGCTTCCCTCCATGGTCTCATCCTCCGCGATGCCTGTGACCACCCCCGTGGGAAGGATCCCGTGAGGGGATGATCGGGCCGCCATGGACTCCCGGTGACATGCACTCACGTTGGGAAGGGGTGGTCGTGGGTGTTGTGGTGGCCTGTCGAGGGCGGCTGCGACCCCTCTTCAGCGAGAGTGGCTCTGGTGCCTCCCGCGGAGTCTTCCCTTTCTCGGTGGTAGAGAACCTCCTGATTGGCACCATGGACGCTACTACAGGAATGCGGGATAGGAAGCGAGAAGACGAGGATGGACTGGGGGCTCAGCTCCCCTCACCCTTTTATAGGCGGGAGAAGAGTAACCGGCGTCCCTCCATGTTCTGAGTGATGATGGCCGTGCTGCATGCTCCAGGCTGCTGTCAACTCAGAGCGGTTGCCGAGGCAACATGGGGGAACAGAGGCTTCCGCATCCCGTCAAGCGCCACGCGTCAGGCCTGGCCCGCAGGTGATTGGGGCCCATGGTGCTTCGCCCGTGCCCTTTGGTTTTGCCTCGAAGCCAGTCCGAGCGTGCCTTGGGCCCGGGGGCTACTGTCATCATTCTGGGAACGAGGGTACCCAGACTTGCGTGCCTACGACCCATGGCGTGGCTCCCCCCAATGGCCTTGTACGGCCCAGCGGCAAGGCTCCAAGAAAAGACCCTCACGAGTGCCCCGTCCTCGCGAGGAGGACGACACCAAGACATCCAGAGGGAGCGGCCTCCTAAGGAGCGGGGCTTTCTATGTAGGTACCCAGTCTCCTAAGGCCATGATGACGTGAGCCATGATGACCAAGGCCAGGCAGGCTCCAGCGGGCACACAGGAGGAAGTTTCCCTCTCGGTGCTAAGAGAGCAAGGACAGACACGGGTTCCCAAGGAATCCCCCAAAGCTTACCATTCCTGTGCTACAAGACCAAGACCAGGATCTCGGCAGGACGGATGTCGTCACCGAGCCCACTACTGCGTCATGACCGGAAGTTTTGTAGGCGAAGACCACCTTTCATGAGGATCACATGTACTTCTTGTCCCCTTTCAAATTGGCCGTTGTGGGATCCCTTCCCTCCTATGTTTGGAGGAAGAGGACCGATGCCACTATAAATATAGGTTAGCCACCACCGTAGAGAGGTGGGAAAAACACACACCGCAAAGAACCCTCATGTGGCTATCCATCCACTGTACTTGTTCATCATTGGACCCTCATGAGGCCAATCCACCACAAAAAAGGAGTATGGTTTTACACCGCAAGGTGGCCGGAACTTGGGTAAACTATTGTGATCATATTATTCCCCGCTTGAGCGGGTGAGCGACATAGCTAGGTTGTAGGGCGACGAGATGGAGGCTTGAGAGGTTGAGATCTTCGCACATGCCCCAGAGTTCGAACCTTCTTGGGTCTGCGGAGCCCCGAATCCGAAAATACCACTTTCTTGTGACAGTAGCTAAACTGTAGCACAACACCAATAGAGATGACAAAGCACAATTGTATGGATGAAATCCCTGGGCCGGTACCAACCTTTGTCAGGAGGCTTATTGTGTAGAGCATATAGATGAAGCACTTCTCGGGAGCCATCCGTTATTATCTACTATGGTTGCCATGCTCTATATACTCCTCGATTAGTTTAATGTTTCGAACATCTTCTTGTGCAGTTCCACTAAAATATATGTTCTCTTCAAACAAGATCCTTGTTTGCACAAGTAGAGATAATCACAAATTACATTAAGAGTGGCATCAAATTACAGTGGCAAAACAATTGCTCGTTCCAACTGTAGTAATAAATTAAGATGCAAATATATAACATTAATTGTGTCATCATAGTTCCAATGCTTCATTACAACACCGGGAGTTGATTTTTGTTCTTCTTCCGCTTGTTCTTACCCTTCATCACTTGGTTCAATAACAGACAAGCTTCGCCTTCAATGTAAGATTTGGCATGTGAATTAGGGAGCACAAGTATAGCACTAAATAACAACATTAATTTTCTGATGACAGTAGCAAAATAGAGGCCAACAGTTGTGAAATATCATTATCTTACCTAAATGGGATATTACGGTGCAAATACAGATTGAAAGTCTGGTCTCCTTTTGTGTAGTTCACTAAAATCAAGCAACATTACCATATAAGTAGCACAACATATGGAAGCACACTGCACAATCATGTGGAAGAAGGCCAATACTGACCTCTCATGACGCAAAATTCAAACAACTCACACGAAGAAGATCTGAAACAAAATTGCCAACACAGATAGGAAGTACGATCTCCACATGTGCAGTTCCACTAAGATCAACTAATCAAGCAACGTTGTGGGTGTGACATTTTAGTTGCACTGCACAAAACACTCTTAAAACAAAAGTGTTTTCTACTGTGCAACAAAAGGTCACAATAGCAACAAGGTGAAGTAGATAACCCTATTTACACAGAGGTGCAAAGGAAACAATTACTGGTCAATAATGGTGGATGACACAGAAGCCCACAAAAAGAGGCATCTAACTTATCTAAATGGGAAAGAAAGCAAGACAGTAGCATTTCTCAAATAGTGGCTATGATTCATATTAATAGAGAGATTATATTAACAATAAAATTTGTTAGACATGTAATTTGGTTTAGCCTGTGGCATTGCTTCAATTTTCCAGCGACATTATTAGATTAACAACATCTAAAGCACCATCACCATGTGCATCCACCGATGTATAAAGGGGTGATGCACAATCTGTTGCAACAAACAACTAAGGAGCATATTTGTATTCATCCCATTTTTGTTTTCTTTAGACACCTTTCCCTATGTGAGGGTAGCAAATCTAGTTCTGCTCAAACTTTACAGCCTTGTCCCCCACCCACAGAAAGATCCCTCTCAGATGTGTGTACTATGTTTTTCATTGTTTTCCCTTTTCGACCAATATAGGTGTTGGATAGCCAGTCTATACTAGTTTCCCCCTTCCTTTCCTCTTTGAAGCACGTCCTAGATTCATGCTACACAACTTTCCCCTTACTTTCATGTTTGATCCAACACCTAGATTCGAGTGCAGAAGCGAAAAAAATCCACATGCAGCTAGAGCAATGACCGTGGATAAGTAAACTATACCTTAAGGTTCTTGGGGTGTGGCTCGGTGGGCGACCCGAGGCTGATCTGCCCACACTCCAGCGAGGAAGAAGGGGTCGGAGGCCCTCCCACGCCGCCACCGGGTGAAAGAGAACAACGGCATCGGTAGTGGATTCCCTCCCTTGTTGACGGCGATAGCGTTGAGCCTCCTTCTCTTCCCCGGTGGACGGGATCCTGCAGGCTCTTTGACCAGCAGTGAGGAGAGAGAGTGAGAAAGAGAGAGAGAGATAGAGGCAAACACAATGTTGTTTAGATCTGGAGAGGGTGAGAGAGTGTGAAGAGAGCAACTACAAGCGCTGAGGCTCGAGCATGTATATATATAGTGGAGTGATTGCTTGTATGTGCGTTGGTATTTCCCCGAAGAGGAGAGGATTATGCAGCACAACAACGGTAAGTATTTCCCTCAGTTATGAAATCAAGGTTATCAATCCAGTAGGAGAACCAAGCAAAACTATGTAAATGGTACCTGCACACAAAGAACAAATACTTGCAACCCAACGCGTAAGAGGGGTTGTCAATCCCTCCTCAGTATTGAGATAGATTTAATTGTATGAGATTTGATAAATATATCTGACAAAAGCATAAAATAAAATAAATAAAGAAAAGTGCAGCAAGGTATTTTTGGGTTTTTGGAATAATGGATCTGAAAATAATATTGTTGGAAATATGCCCTAGAGGCAATAATAAAGTGGTTATTATTATATTTCCTTCTTCATGATAATCGTGTATTATCCATACTATAATCGTATTGACTAGAAACTCAAATGCATGTGTGGATACATAGACAACAACATGTACCTAGTGAGCCTCTACCAGACTAGCTCATTGATCAAAGATGGCTATGATTTCCTAGCCATAGACATGCGTTGTTATTTGATAATGATATCACATCATTAGGAGAATGATGTGATGGATAAGACCCAAAATATAAACATAGCATATGATCGTATCAAGTCTATTGTTATCATTTTCTGCATGTCAAGTATATGTTCCTATGACCATGAGATCATGCAACTCATTGACACTGGAGGAGTTCCTTGTGTGTAGCCAATGTCGCAACCTAACTGGGTGACTGTAAAGGTGCTCTACAAGTATCTCTGAGGGTGTATGTTGAGTTGGCATGGATCAAGACTGGGATTTGTCACTTCGTATGACGGAGAGGTATCTCAGTGCCCCACTCAGTAATACAACATCACAATGAGCTTGCAAGCAATTTGACTAATGGGTTAGCCACGGGATCTTGTATTAAGAAACAAGTAAAGAGACTTGCCGGTAACGAGATTGAACTAGGTATGGTGATACCGATGATGGAATCTTGGGCAAGTAACATACCGATAGACTAAGTGATGCGGAGCATCCTTCCATCATCCCCATGGACGCATCAACACCTCCTCCAACACCACGAGGACCCATGACTCGAGCCCGCTCTAAGGCTATCGAAGATAAGGTGAACTTGCTCCTCTCCGAAATCCCTCTTTCTACTCAAGAGACATGGCTGCTACCTCAGACGGAAACTCTGTGTGTGATCAGGTACATGCTGAAGAAGAAGCGACAGGCGTCAACTCTCTGCTCAGCCCGGAACCTGCCCGGAACTTCCGGCCTGCCCGGAACTTCCGGCCTCCTTCGACATCGATCACCCCGGGCATGCCAACTTTTTGCTTAGCCCGGAACCTGCCCGGAACCTGGCCCGGAACTTCCGGCGCCCGGAACCTCCAGCCCTGCCCGGAACTTTCGGCCACCGGAAGCCAGCCCTGCCTCACCTGTGCCAACTTTCGGCTTAGGCTGGACCCTGCCCGGAACCTCCGGCGCCCGGAACTTCCGGCCTGGCCCGGAACTTTCAGCCCTGCCTGCGCGCAGCCACTTGGGTCGAGGCCCGTGTACCCTTTCGCCCTGTAGACTATAAATACTCCTTCATCCCGTACGTTTTAGCGTTAGCATTGGATTAGCTCATATTTGTGTGAGAGCCTTTGCTCATCCACTTTGATACTTCTCCTCGGAGTTCAGGACCTCTTCGGAGAAGATATCCCAAGCGGATTCAAGACCCCTTTCTAGGGAAGACCATCAAGACGTCCGTTAGGAGAAGAACTGTCCTTTGTATCCTTACCTTTGTTGATTGTGGATCATATGTATCTCTTTGTGTTCGGTGATCTAGCACTCGTGTGATTGATTCTATGTCGATTTCGTGATTCTCTCTCGTTCTCCCCGTGTTTTCCCCTTTGTGCTTCCGCGTGTTCTTCATGAATCTCCGTAGGATCCTCTCCAAACATGAAAGATCGTCCAACTAGGGTTTTGCCCTACATCACATGGTATCATGAGCCACGTTGATCACGTTTTGGAGCCCCTACCCTTTGTTTTCTAGCTTGATTTTGTTGTTTTCATCCTAATTCCGAAAATTCCCCACCAAAAATAGCCCCAAATTTTTTTGTGATTTGTTGGTGAGTTGAGATTTTGTTGGATTTGATCCATGGATTTGCTTTGTTTCGAGTGGATCTAGCTTCCCTGCCCTTCCTTCCTTCTAATTTCTTCCTTTTTTCCCCGAATTTGGGTTTTTCCCCAAGTTTTTCCGCCCAAATTCGCGATCTCGAACTCTCTGTTCTTGGCAGATTCCCGACCCCCGGAACTTCCGGTCTTGCCCTGAACTTCCGGCTCCCGGACCTTCCGGCCATCCCCGGAACTTCCGGTCCCCGGAACTTCCGTTTGGCCCGGAACTTCCGGCCTGGACAGAACAGTTGCACTTCTTCGACACTTTCGCTACTTCGGAAACTTCGATCACGGTGCAGCGACATCTTCGCCAACGTACTGAAGACCGTGCACTGTGTCCCCATCGACTTCCGCATCCGTTTCAACCTTCAACCGAAGCAAGGACGGTAACATCGACGACATCTTTGTCATACCTTGCAATTGCATTGATAACCCACATTGCCTCATTTCGCGTAGCTTACCCATCGAGACTAGCCATTGAGTATTGCAGGCAACGTAACTTGTGCACATTAGGGATCATACTCCATAAGCATACATACCATACCATAGTGGTGCATATCTTGGGATCCATTTGTGTGTCACAAAGTTGTCATAGCAAACACAACTGCTATCTTGGTTCGTAAAGTTTTGCATAAGAAAAGAACTCAAAGAGTGAAAGAGCCACCCAAGCTTTTAAGAAAAAGAGGAAATATAAGCAAAGAGCTTATGAACAAGAACCATAGCATCATACTAGATTAAGATTGTCATATTGGATCATCTTGGATCATTGCACCGAAATACCATACATATAGCATACTTGGGATAGAGATAGTTGCAATTTTGCCTAGTAGGTTGTGCACAAGTTTGCGTATCCGCCTGTGCAATCGTGCTAGCGTCTCTCTAGTATTGTGCAACAAGAGCATTTTCGTGGTTTCCACATTTTGGCTCACTTTTGGATTGCACAATCCCACTTATCTATTTGCGTGTGTGTTTCCATGTACCCATACTTGCTTGGTCTACTTGTTGCATTTGCAAATTTGTGAACCTTTTCCAACATTATTGAAGCTCACTTACTATTGCATCAAATTTTGTGCCACCCTCCTAACCAAGCTCCACCATAAGCTTTTACTTGTGTAGGTGTGAGAACCGACAAGAATTGGTACCAACAGTGCTATTTCATTGTCCGCATTTGAGTGAATTTGATTCATCTTCAACATCGGTCAAGGTACATTTGGTACACGTTCTTTTCCTTCTACCACTTACATTTTGCTTGGTATGATGGATAGGCCAAGTTCTTCTACAAATCCACCTCTCATCGAGAACGGCGACGACATGTCCTCATTCGTCACAAAGAGCCACCTCTTTGGTGCTCAAAGGGCGTTACACCAAGAGCAACAAGCTATGAGCGACCGCATCGACAACCTCGCCACCAACTTGCGACTCTCCGAGCAACGTACAAGAGAATATTTCGACGACAAGTTCGACTCTCACAAGCAAGAAAATGATGCAAGAATGGACGAGATTCGTGCCTTGATGAGGAACCGACATCATTCCGCTTCTTCCTCCTCAAGACGGAGCCGCTCGAGTCGACACTCTGATGACACCTTCTCCGGCTCAAGTACACCGTCTTCGACCATTCTTCGACGAGCCGCGCATCAAGACCGTCATGCACCTCGGAACCCACTACAAGACAAGCATTCACAAGAGCAAGTCGATGAGCAAGTCCCTCGTCCTCAATCAAACCAAGTGGCTTTTGCTCAAGCTCAAGAACGGCAATGACTACGGCGCCAAGAAGAAGAACGAGCGTGTCGACACCAAGAAGAACAAGACGCCGAGGCTCAACATCTTCAACAACAACAACGAGAAGCGCAAGCTTTTGAGGCGCAACGTGCCCTTCAAGAATCAAGTCGAGCCATCGCCAACCGCAATCGCGAACGGCGCAATCAAGAGGAAGCTCTTCGAGAAGAAATCCAAGAGAGGAACTACCAACCGCGTGTGCAACGTCAAGCTCCTCAAGCTGCTCCACAAGCTCGTCAAGCTCCTCTTCAACCTCAAGTTCAACAAGAGCAAGTTGATCATGGACTTCCTCCGCGTCAAGAGCAACATGAGGATGACTATCCTCCATGTCAAGGACATCATCATCACCATCGCCAACAACACAATGAAGAGCAACGCTATGGCAAGCTCAAGTTCACAATGCCCAAGTTCAATGGAAGCAATGATCCGGAAGAGTACCTCTCATGGGCATTGAAGGTCGACAAAATCTTTCGTTTGCACAACTTTGAGGAAGAGAAGAAGATCGCTATGGCATCACTTGAGTTCCAAGACTATGTGCTCATATGGTGGGAACAAGTACTTGAACGCCGCGAAGCAAGAGGTGAACCTCCAATCACCACTTGGGCTCAAATGAAGGATGTCATGCAGGCACGCTTTGTACCAACCTACTACAATCGGGATCTCTTCAAGAAGCTACAACTCCTCAAGCAAGGAACAAAGAGTATTGAAGAATACTACAAGGAAATGGAGATAGCCATGATTCGAGCCAATGTCAAGGAAGATGATGAGCAAACAATGGCACGATTCGACTCAATCATCCCATCAAGAAGATCGCCAACTTCCAACCCTATTCCAACCTCATTGAGCTCGTACATCAAGCAACCAAGGCGGAACGTCAAGTGCAAGATGACTTCAAGTACGCCAAGTACTCATCCAAGACCTATGGTTTCTCCAACATCCAAGCTTCAATGACTCCTTCAACATCTACATCAACCAAACCTTCTCCAAGCAACGACGACAAGTCAAGTTATAAGAAAACTTCGGCAAGTTCAAGTCGCCTTCCTCCTACGACAAGCAACTTCAAGCCGCGTGCTTCATCATCTACTCCAACCGATGAGACCGTCAAAACAAGCTCCTTCAAGTGTTTCACTTGTGGCGGACGAGGCCACAAAGCCTTCCAATGCACCAACAAGCGCACCATGATCCTCAATGATGATGGCACCTATGACTCCATGAGTGAAGAGGAGATGGAAGCCATTGAGAAAGTGGCCATGCACTGGCGCGTGAACGAGGATGAAGATGATCAAGTCTTTTGTGATGAGGATTCGAGCCCCGCTCTCGTTGTCTCCAAAGTCTTGACACTTCAACATCAATAAGAAGAAGACCAACGATGCCACATCTTCCACACTAAGGCCGGCATCAATGGAAGGTCCGTCAAGGTCATCATCGATGGAGGTAGTTGCCACAACTTGGCAAGTGAAGAACTATGCTCCAAACTTCAATTGGTCAAGAAGAAGCACCCACACCCCTACAAGGTTCAATGGCTAAGTGACTCCAGCACTATACGAGTCGAGCATACGGTCCAAGTCTCCTTCAAAATCGGTGCATATGAAGACACTTTGGAATGTGATGTGGTCCCAATGACCGTTTGCCACCTCCTTCTTGGTCGACCATGGCAATTCGACCGTGGTGTCATCCACAATGGGCGCACCAATCACCATAGCTTTAAGATGAAAGGGAAGGAGTATGTGCTACGACCTATGTCTCCTAGTCAAGTGATAGCCGACAAGCAACCCACCCACCATGGAGAGAAGAGTGAGAAAGTGACCCAACCAAAAGTGAGTGAGAGCCACAAGCCAAATATGAGCGCCTCTTCGCCTAGAGAGAAAAACCTCATCCTATTTGCTACCAAAAGTGAGATAAGAGAAGTGTGTGAGAACCCATCGAGTGTGATGCACTTCGTCCTCGTGTGCAAAGATGGAGAGCCAACAACTAACACCTCTCACGAGTTACCTTTAGTGTTTCAGTCTCTTTTGCAGGAATTCAAAGATGTCTTCCCCGATGAGCTACCTCCGGGTCTACCTCCTCTACGAGGCATTGAGCATCGAATCGACCTCATCCCCGGAGCGCCACTTCCAAACAAAGCCCCATACTGTGTCAATCCCGAAGAAACCAAGGAGATTCAACAACAAGTACAACAACTCATCGACAACGGTTAGGTATGTGAAAGCTTAAGCCCATGTGTCGTTCCCGTCATACTAGTACCTAAACCCGATGGCAGTTTTCGCTTGTGTTCTGATTGTAGACCCATAAACGCCATTACCGTTCGTTATAGGCATCCCATTCCTCGTTTAGATGATATGCTTGATGAACTTAGCGGAGCCAACTTTTTCTCCAAAATTGACCTTAAAAGTGGCTATTATCAAATTCGCATTCAAGAAGGTGATGAATGGAAAACCGCTTTCAAAACCAAATTTGGATTATATGAGTGGTTAGTGATGCCTATGGGTTTGTCGGAAGCACCCGGAACTTTCGTGCGTCTTATGCATCATGTGCTTAGACCTTACATTGGAGTCTTCGTTGTGGTTTACTATGATGATATCCTTGTGTTTAGCAAAACCATGAAAGAGCATATTAATCATGTTAAATCTGTGTTGCAAACTCTTTGCAAGGAACGTCTTTATGCAAACTTGAAAAAATGCACTTTTGGCATTGATAAAGTGATTTTCTTGGGTTTTGTTGTCTCTTCCAAGGGTGTCCATGTTGATGAAACTAAGATTCAAGCGATTAAAACTTGGCCCCAACCCACCAATTTGCAACAAGTGAGAAGTTTTCTTGGTCTTGCAGGATTTTATCGCCGCTTTGTGAAAAACTTTAGCACAATTGCCGCTCCTTTACATGCTTTGAGTAAGAAGAATGCTCCTTTTGTTTGGGGATCTTTGCAATCCACCGCTTTTGATGAGCTCAAGTCTTTGCTTACTCATGCTCCGATTCTTGCTTTACCTAACTTTGACAAAACTTTTGAGGTTCATTGTGATGCAAGTGGTACCGGAATTGGCGGAGTTTTGATGCAAGAAAAATGAGCCATTGCTTATTTTAGTGAAAAACTCTCCAGTGCTCAACTTAATTATCCCATCTATGACAAAGAATTGTATGTTTTAGTGCGTGACCTCATGAGTTTGTCATCCATACCGATCATGAAACACTCAAGTACCTAAAAGGTCAAACTAAGTTGAACAAGCGACATGCCAAATGGAGTGAATTTATTGAATCTTTCCCCTATGTGATCAAGTACATTAAGGGTAAGGAAAATATAGTTGCCGATGCACTTTCACGCATATGCACACTTGTGACTAAACTTGAGTTGAATGTTATTGGTTTTGAGCATGTAAAAGACTTGTATGAGCATGATCCTTCTTTTGCTACTCCTTACGCTAAGTGTTTGACACACACGTCTTGGGAACGATACTACATAAAGGATGATTATCTTATGAGAGCTAACAAACTTTGCATTCCCGAGTCTTCTCTTCGTTTGCTCCTTTTGCAAGAGGCTCATGGAGGCGGACTTATGGGACACTTTGGACGCGACAAGACTTTCGCCACACTCTCCAAGAACTACTTTTGGCCGAAGATGTTTCGTGATGTCTCACGCTTCACCAACCGTTGCTCCACATGTCGCAAAGCTAAGTCTAAAGCTCAATCCCATGGTCTTTACATGCCCCTTCCCATTCCTTACCAACCTTGGGAAGACATTAGCATGGATTCTATACTTGGTTTGCCTAGAACTCAAAATGGCAAGGATTCCGTCTTTGTTGTTGTGGACAGATTTTCTAAGATGGCACATTTCATTCCTTGCAACAAGATAGACGATGCTTCACATATTCGAAATCTCTTTTGTAGGGAAATCTTGCGACTTCATGGAGTACCAAAGACAATTGTCTCGGACCGCGACGTCAAGTTCTTGAGTTACTTTTGGAAGACCCTATGCGCCAAGCTCGGCATCAAGCTATTGTTCTCTTCGGCATACCATCCTCAAACCGACGGTCAAACGGAGGTGACGAACCGGACACTATCCACTCTACTTCGCGTGTTGATCAAGAAGAACATCAAGGAGTGGGAGGCATGTCTACCCATCGCCGAGTACGCCTACAATCGTGCAAGACATTCGACTACCGGCAAGTCCCCCTTCGAGGTCGTCTACGGCTTCAACCCGTTGTCACCATTGGGCATTCTACCTCTTCCTCTACAAGAGCGCACCAACATGGATGCGAGTGCACGGGCAAGCTACATCAAGAAGATACATGAGGATACAAGACACACCATCGAGCCCCAAGTACAACGACTAGAGACCAAGCTCAACACCAACAAGCATCCCATGGTATTCAACGTTGGTGATCTAGTGTGGCTACACCTACGCAAGGACCGCTTCCCCAACGAACGCAAGTCCAAGCTCCTACCTCGAGCCAACGGACCCTTCAAGGTGCTAGCACGCTACAACGACAACGCCTACAAGATTGAACTCCCACGAGACAAGTACACCGTGAGCGACATCTTCAACGTCAAAGACCTCTGGCCTTTCCATGGTGATGAAGATTTTGATCCGAGGTCGGATCTTTCCCAAGGGAGGGGAGATGATGCGGAGCATCCTTCCATCATCCCCATGGACGCATCAACACCTCCTTCAACACCACGAGGACCCATGACTCGAGCCCGCTCTAAGGCTATCGAAGATAAGGTGAACTTGCTCCTCTCCGAAATCCCTCTTTCTACTCAAGAGACATGGCTGCTACCTCAGACGGAAACTCTGTGTGTGATCAGGTACAACACTGAAGAAGAAGCGACAGGCGTTAACTCTCTGCTCAGCCCGGAACCTGCCCGGAACTTCCGGCCCCCGGAACTTCCGGCCTGCCCAGAACTTCCGACCTCCTTCGACATCGACCACCCCGGGCATGCCAACTTTCTGCTTAGCCCGGAACCTGCCCGGAACCTGGCCCGGAACTTCTGGCCCCCGGAACCTCCGGCCCTGCCCGGAACTTCCGGCCCCCAGAAGCCAGCCCTGCCTCACCTGTGCCAACTTTCGGCTTAGGCCGGACCCTGCCCGGAACCTCCGGCGCCCGGAACTTCCGGCCCTGCCAGCGCGCAGCCACTTGGGCCGAGGCCCGTGTACCCTTTCGCCCCGTAGACTATAAATACTCCTTCATCCCGTACGTTTTAGGGTTAGCATTGGATTAGCTCATATTTGTGTGAGAGCATTTGCTCATCCACTTGGATACTTCTCCTCGGAGTTCAGGACCTCTTCGGAGAAGATCCCCCAAGCGGATTCAAGACCCCTTTCTAGGGAAGACCATCAAGACCTCCGTTAGGAGGAGAACTGTCCTTTGTATCCTTACCTTTGTTGATTGTGGATCATATGTATCTCTTTGTGTTCGGTGATCTAGCACTCGTGTGATTGATTCTATGTCAGTTTCGTGATTCTCTCTCGTTCTCCCCGTGTTTTCCCCTTTGTGCTTCCGCGTGTTCTTCGGGAATCTCCGTAGGATCCTCTCCAAACGTGAAAGATCGTCCAACTAGGGTTTTGCCCTACATCACTAAGGGAACTACATACGAGATTATTTGAATCCTTGACATCAAGGTTCGACTGATAAAGATCTTCATAGTATATGTAGGAACCAATATGGACATCCAGGTACCATTATTGGTTATTGGCCATAGTGGTGTCTCAGTCATGTGTGCATAGTTCTCGAACCCACAAGACACACTTAATGTTTGGTGACGATATAAGTATAGTTGAGTTGTTATGGTGGTAACCGAAGGTTTTTCGGAGTCCTGAATGAGATCCTGGACGTGACAAGGAACTTTGGAGTGGTATAGATGTGAAGATTGATATACAGGATGAAGGGCATCGGAGTCCAGAAGTGTTCCAGGGTGTACCAGGTTATCGACAGAGAACCGGAAGGAGTTTCGGGGGCCCCGACAAGTGTTGGGGGGCCTCATGGGCTAAGATGAGGGAGCACACCAGCCCATTAAGGGGCTGTGCGCCCCATCACCCCATCCCACGACCACTAGGAAGGGAGTGCACCCCCCTGGGCTACCTCCCCCTTGCTTGGGGGAAAGCCACCTGGGGGGGCACCAAACCCTAGGCGGCCCCATCTATTGCCGCCTGCCCCCTTGCAGAAACCCTAGGGGCGCTCCCTCCTCCCTTCCCCCTATATATAGAGGGGTATAGGGAGGGCAGCCGCACCCATCTATGGCACGACGCTGCCCTCCCTCTCCCTCGTTGTTCCTCTCTACCTCCACATAGCTTAGCGAAGCTCTGCTGAGATTGCTCCACCACCGCAGCCGCCACGCCATCGTGCTACCGGAGGACTCGAGCTACTACTTTACCATCGCTCACCGGATCGAGGAGGTGCAGGCATCAACAAGCCATACGTGTGTTAAACGCGGAGGTGTCGTCCGTTCGGTGCTTGGATCGGGAGATCATGGACGGATTGTGATTGGATCACGAAGACATTTGATTACATCAACTACGTTTCTCAAAGCTTCCGCTTAGCGATCTAGAAGGGTATGTTGATGCAATCTCTCCTCTCATAGATGTTCATCTCCTAAATTGATCTTGGTGAGCGTAGGATTTTTTTTCCCCATGCAACATTCCCCAACAGTGGCATCATGAGCTAGGTCTTGCGTAGATGACATCACGAGTAGAACAGAAAGGAGTTTGTGGGCGTTGATATTCAGATTGCTTCGTTCCTTGGTATTTTCTTGATTCAGCGGTATTATGGGATGAAGCGGCCCGAACCAACTTTACATGTCCACGTACATGAGTCCGGTTCCATCGACTGACATGCAACTTGTTGCATAAAGATGGCTGGCGGGTGTCTGTCTCTCCCTCCTTAGTTGAATCGGATTTGACAAAGGCTGTCCTCGTAGAAGGTTAAATAGCAACTTGCATATCACCATTGTGGCTTTGCGTAGGTAAGAATCATTCTTGCTAGATGCCCATAGCAGCCACGTAAAACATGCAACAACAATTAAAGGATGTCTAACTTGTTTTTGCAGGGTATGTTGCCATATTATATGACCAAAGACATGATGAGATATATTTGATGTATGCGACGATCATGTTTTTTATAGTTTGTCATGACTTGCATGTCGATGTATACGGCAACCAGTAGGACCATAGGGTTATCTTTAATTATTGTATGACCTGCGTGTCAATCATTATGCGCTATGTAATGCTTTAATTTATTGCTAAATGGTAGCAATAGTAGTAGAAGCATGGTTGGCATGACAACCTCGATGGAGACACGATGATGGAGATCATGGTGTCATGCTGGTGTTGATGGAGATCATGTCGATGCTTTCAAGATGGAGATCAAAAGCACAAGATGATGGCCATATCATGTCACTTATGATTTGCATGTGATGTTAATCCTTTTATGCATCTTATTCTACTTAGGACGATGGTAGCATTATAAGGTGATCCCTCACTAATATTTCAAGATAAAATTGTGTTCTCCCCAAGTGTGCACCATTGCGAAAGTTCGTCATTTCGAAGCACCACATGATGATCGGGTGTGATAGACTCTACTTCGCATACAACGGGTGCAAGCTAGTTTTGCACATGCGTAACACTTGGGTTAGACTTGACGAGCCTAGCATGTATGGACATGGCCTTGGAACACAGGAGACTGAAATGTCAAACACGATAGATATAGTAGATATAATCAACATGGAGGTGTTCACCATTGAAACCACCTCATCTCGTGTGATGATCGGACTTGGGTTGGTGAATTTGGATCGTGTTATACTCGGACAACTGGAGGGATGTTGATTTGAGTGGGAGTTCTTAGGTAATATGATTAATTGAACTCATTTATCATGAATAATAGTCTAAACCAAGGTTGTCAGAATCGCGATTCTGTTATACGATTCTAGGACTTTACAATCCAAACTGACCCATGTGATTCTATGATTTTAGTTCTTAGAATATATGTTTCTACGATCCTGATAGTGAAGATTCTACGATTTGCAATCCTACTGTAGCAACCATGATCCCAATGGACCAAAGTGTCTGTGCTTAAGTGTCATCCCTGGATCGGTAATGCTGACACACACAGTACTCGAGGAATTATAATAGTTCAATCACACACTTATTACATCGAGTCTTCATAAAGAGTATGAAAACACAAAAATAATATGGCTGAAGGCCATCTAAACTAAATAACTGCGGAAGCTTCGAAGGTAAATGAGTCCATGAACTCCAACAGCATAGCTGAGTGCATGAAAATGACCTATCACACCTTATTCGTTGTTTGAGTAGTCTGCAACATGAGACATTGCTGCCGTGTAGGTCAGCACATTGAATATGCTAGCAGAGTTACACTATAAAGCAATGAATGCAAGAACTATATCTACATGCAATATTTGGCTGGTGGAGGCTCCAAGTTTATGATTTTGCATAAAGCTAGTTTTTCCCTACAACAAAGGAGTAGACTTATTTAAACTACTCCCAAGTTGTACCAATATTTGAGAAGGTTCCTACAATTCAAATCCCAATTAAAACAAGTATCATAATTAAACCCAATTCAATTAATTAAAGAGTGATGAGATCAAAAATTATATCCAATTCCAGATACTCAAGATGTCCATAACCGGGGACACGACTAGCCATGATTAGTTTATACACTTTTACAGGTAGCGCACTTTTCCCCACAAGACTCGATCACATCCATGATCGAAAGATCGAGACATAGTCTTTCTGAAGCATTAACTCTCTACTCCAGGCGGACCGGTACACCTACTTTCCCCTACATCTGCTAGTCCACCTCTTCGAGAGCTCATACAACTTACTCAACTATGCTAGAGCCCATAATGGCATGTGGTTGCACACAAAAGTTTCTAGGCATCAAATATCACATGATCCCTTTGAGCCTAGGTGGCGAACCAAGGAAAAATCACACGGGTACTCCGGGATTTCCCAAATGGACAAACACTGGATTCTCCAGGTGCCCCAACCAATCCACCAAGATGTGTATTAAAGTTGCCACCTTAATGTTATCCAAGATTAATAACTCTCATAACTTCCATGTGAATCACGATCCAATCCTCATCTACGAGCATGGCTAAGAAATAATAGAGCATAAGGTATATTCCCGGGGTGATCAAAAGGTATTAGGTACCTACCTCAAGTACTACAACCAAACCACATGTTCCCAATCCTACTCATGCAAATATTCGAGGAGCAAAACTAATGCATAGTAAAAATTGGGTATAGAAGAGTATGATCAAAGTGTAACTTGCCTTGCTGACAATCTGCAAACTCTAGGATTCGTAGTAACAAGCTTCGCACTCCGGGTAATCTAGTGTAGACAAACAATAGCATACATAAGCAATCACTCAAACGAAATAGAGAGAAATCGAGAAAAGATCCAAATCAAACTCGAAACAAGCAAACGACTAAACTAAACAGAAAACAAAACCTAACAGCATTATTTTCATGTGAATAATAGTAGTTATAGGTGATTAGCTACGATTAGCAAAAAGAAACAACTCAAACGGAGTTACAAAACTCAAGATACAAACGAAATAAGATAGTTTACTAATCTGAACTAAACTTAAATTTTAAGTTGTGAAAATCATGTTGAAGTTGGTTAACTGGAAAGAAGAGATCGTTACGAAGATTTAGGCGTTGATTTCATCTAATTTTAATAAACGAGCAAAAAGTTACGCTAGTTTTAAGATCAGGGGCTAAATCACGAGAAAACTACTCGCGGATAGGTCGCTGGCCGAAAATAAAACTAAAAAGAAAAATCTATGGAACAAACGTTCGTTAACAGAACTAAACAAATCAATTCGTTCGTTAAAATGATCTATCCAGTGAGTATTTACTAATTAAACTAAAACAAAAATGAAACCGATATAAACCTAAACCGATCTAAAAAAATAAAAACCAAGAAAACCAAATGGTTTTATACCGTTTGACCAGAAAAGACCGGCGGCGAGATCCAGCGAGCGGCGGCGACAGGCGTCGGCGGCGGGGAGAGGCGCGGCGTGGCGAAGCAACGCGGGGCGGCGGCGGCTCCTAGCAGCAGCAGCAGCGACGGCGCAAGCGGCGACGGCGGCTCGGGCAGCGGGGTGCGGCGCCTGCGGCGGCGGTGGTGGTGCTGCTCCACCGGCGAGGCGATGAGGAGGAGGCGGCAGGCTGGCACGGCTTATAAGGAGGTCCCGGGGGGATCTCCGACTTGGAGGAGGGTTCGGCGAGGTGGGCGGCCCCGGACTCCGGCGAGTCCGACTCCCGCACGGCGGCGGAGGCGGCGCGCGAGCTGGGCCGGGCGGGCCTTCGGTCCGAAACGTTTTTTTATATAATTTCGCCGTAGAGAAAAATCCTAATAAAATAAAAAATCTAAAAAAATCCACAAACAATTTTCAACGTCCAAACCAAATATTTAGGACAAGATGAACATTTGTCTGGACTAAAGTGCAATTTTAAAAAATGCATGTTTTTCTCTAATTCAAATAAAATAGCAATTAAACTACAAATAAAAAAATAATAATTTGATTTTAAAATTTCTTCTCCAATATTTCTCCAAGGTTTTGAGGAAGTCATTTTATCCCCTCTCATTTATTTTTATTGTAGGAAATAATTGGAGAGAAAATATTAGAATCAAATTGATCCTTTTGTCAAATTTGAACTAAATTCAAATATGAAAATTTTGTGAAACCTCCAAGTCTCTCATTGGGTCATTGAATTGCTTAAGATTTCTAGGATCACAACAAAAATGCAATAAAAATATGATATGCATATGATGATCTATGTATAACATCCAAATTGAAAATTGGGATGTTACACCTACCATCGAAGCTCCGATCCGATTCAAAATTGCGATTCTGACAACCTTGGTCTAAACTATCTTTGCAAATTATGTTGTAGATCAATGGCTCATGGAGTAGCTCCCCTGAAGTTCAATGTGTTCCTAGAGAAAGTTAAGCTGAAAGATGATGGAAGCAACTTTGTAGACTGGGCCCGTAATCTCAGGATTATCCTCATGGTTGCCCAAAAGTCTTATGTCCTTGATGCACTGCTTGGTGTGCCACCCCCTCCAGCGAACTGTGGACATTGCGAATGCATGGCAGTCGCGTGTTGATGGATACTTGATAGTTCAGTGTGCCATGATGTATGGCTTGGAACTGGGACTTCAAAGACGTTTTGAACGTCATGGAGCATATGAGATGTTCCAGGAGTTGAAGTTTATCTTTGAGAAGAATGCCTGAATCAAGAGGTATGAGACCTTTGATAAGTTGTATGCCTGCAAGATGGAGGAGAACGGGTTTGTCAGTGAGCACATACTCAGAATGTCTAGGTACTACAATCATCTAGCTGAGTTGGAAGTTGAGCTCCCGCCAGAGGCTGCACTGACATAGTTCTTCAATCGCTCCCACCTAGCTACAAGAGCTTTGTGTTAAACTATAACATGCAAGGGATGAGCTTTGTGTCTCTGAGCTATTCGCGATGCTGAAAGTCGCTGAGTCAGACATCCAGAAGGAGCATCAAGTGTTGATGGTCAATAAAACCACTAGTTTCAAGAAGGGCAAGGGAAAGAAGGGAAACTTCAAGGAAGGTGGCAAAGTAGTGGCTCCTCCCGTGAAGAAACCCAAGGCTGGACCCAAGCTGAAGACTGAGTGGTTCTATTGCAAGCGAACTAGCCACTGGAAGCGGAACTTCCCCAAGTATCTGGTCGACAAGAAGGGGGCCAACGTCAACAAAGTTATATATGATATACATGTTATTGATGTGTAATTTACCAACTCTCGTTGTAGTGCCTGGGTATCTGATACCAGTTCGATTGCTCACATTTGCAACTCAAAGAAAGAACTATGGAATAGACGGAGGCTGGCGAAGGACAAAGTGACGATGCGCATGGGAAATGGTTCCAAGTTTGATGTGATCGCCGTCGGCATGCTCGCTCTTCGATTACTATCGAGATTAGTGATGAACCTGAATAATTGTTATTTAGTGCCAGCATTGAGCATGAACATTATATCTTAATCTTCTTTCATGCGAGACCGTTACTCATTTAAATCAGAGAATAATGGTCGTTCTATTTATATGGGTAATATCTTTTATGGTCATGCACCCATTTTGAGGGATTTATTCTTATTGAATCTCGATAGTGATGATACACATGTTCATAACATTGATGCCAAAAGATGTAGAGTTGATAATGATAGTACCACTTCCTTGTGGCACTGCCGCTTAGGTCATATTGGTGTAAAGCGCATGAAGAAACTCCATGTCGATGGACTTTTGGAATCACTTGATTTTGAATCACTTGACATGTGTGAACTGTGCCTCATGGGCAAGATGACTAAGACCCCGTTTTCGGAACAATGGAGCAGGCCAGTGACTTGTCGGAAATCATACATACTGATGTGTGTGGTCCGATGAGCGTTGACGTGCGCGGTGGATATCATTACTTTTGCACCTTCACCGATGATTTCAGTAGATATGGGTATATTTACTTAACGAAGCTCAAGTATGAGACGTTTGAAAAGTTCAATCAATTTCAGAGTGAAGTAGAGAATCATCATAACAAGAAGATTAAATTACTATGATCTGATTGAGGGGGGAGTATCTGAGTTATGAGTATGGCAATCACTTAAAAAGAATGTGGAATTGTTTCACAGTTGACACCACCTAGAACACCACAGCGTATGGTGTCTTTGAACGTCGTAATCGTACCCTATTAGATATGGTGCATTCTATGATATCTCTTTCCGACCCGCCACTATCATTTTGGGGTTATGCGTTAGAGACAACAACATTCACTTTATATAGGGAACCATCTAAGTCCGTGGAGACGACACCGTATGAACTGTGATTTGGCAAGAAACCTAAGTTGTCGTTTCTTAAGGTTTGGGGTTGTGATGCTTATGTCAAAAGGCTTCAGCCGGAAAAGCTCGAACCTAAAGTAGACAAATGTGTCTTCAGAGAATCTTGTATTTACAAGAATGTGAGTGGGAGCTTTATAGCATTTCTAATATTATATGTGGATGACATATTGCTGATTGGAAACAATAAAGAACTTTTGGAAAACATGGAGGAATAATTGAACAAGAGTTTTCAATGAAGGACCTAGGAGAAGTTGCTTTCATATTAGGCATCAAGATCTATAGATATCGATTGAGATGCCTAATGGGACTTTCACAAAGCACATACCTTGGTAAGATTCTGAAAAAGTTCAAAATGGAATAGTCCAAGAAGGGGTTCTTACCTGTTTTGCAAGGTGTGAAGTTGAGTCAGAGTCAATGCCCAGCGACTAAAGAGGATAGAGAAAAGATGAGTGTCATCCCGTATGCTTCTGCCATAGGCTCTACATGTATGCGATGCTGTGCACAAGACCGAATGTCAGCCTTGCCATAAGTACGACCGGAAGGTTTCAAAGTAATCCAGGAATGGATCACTGGACAACGGTGAAGAATATCCTTAAGTACCTGAAAGGGACTAAGGAAATGTTTCTCATTTATGGAGGTGAGCAAGAGCTCGTCGTAAAGGGTTACATCGATGCAAGCTTTAACACTGATCGGATGACTCTAAGTCTCAAACCAGATACATATATATTCTAATGGGGGAGCGGTAAGCTGGTGCAGTTCCAAGCAAAGTGTGGTAGCTAATTGATGAGGACATCAATACCATTGTTACACCCACAGCCCCTACTATTACATATACTGGACCAATTACTAGATCTCGCACACGCCAATTAAATTACCAGGTACTTTCATATCTTGATAATGATTCTAATGTTCATGAGAATATGATGCTGCCTAAATTGGATACATTTGTTTTGCTTACAAATGAAGGGCCTGGCATGGATAAGAGGGATGAACACTAGAGCAAGACCAAACAAGAACGGAGTTACAAGTGATGATTTCAGGACTTTGAAGCCACCATAATGAGTGCATGAAGCCTTGGACGAAATATACAAGATGCCACTTCATAAATTTTGTCCATAGGCTATTCTAGGTGCTGCATCACCTTTTTATTGGGCCAGGCCCATGTAATTTCGAAATACATAAGTATAGGCTATTTTTAGAGCCCGTATATGTGGGGAAACAAGAGATAGGGTTGGTTTCGGACCCCTCCACCAAGGGCCACAAAATTCCCCCCTCTTCCTCCATATATACAACCCTTAGGCCACCGTTTACACTTCGGGTTTTGTTTAGATTAAAAGTTCTCCATAGCTGCAACTTTGCATACTTCGGTTGTGTTCAACGACCAGACCAAGACGTCACAGAACCCCATCTTGATCAATAAAGCTTTCATCTTATATTCGCAATATCTAGATTGGAATCTCAGTTTCTTGCTCGTTCTTCGTTTGCTTGCAGGAAATAGACCCTCGTGGTCAGGTTGATCGTGCTCCGGCGTGGTTAATAACCTCTCGGAGTTGGTTTAGCGATTGCTAAGGCGGGACGTCCTCGCATGTACGTAGTCAGATGGTCAAAGTCTACTCTGAAATGATAATCACCATCTCATCGAAAGACGGTACACCTTTGCCTCTATCAAGTGGTATAAGATTTTCAGGTTGCTCGGTGAGATTTTACAGTTTTTCACAGTTTAGATCGAGTCTGTTATCATACCTATAGTCCAAGAAAATGCCACAAAAAATATTAGGGTTAGTTCATCATATCCGAACCAATCTGAGCCTTTGCATAATCTTGTTAGGGTTTTTGCATTGTTGAATTTATGGTTGCATCGTCGTGTCTAGTTGTTGGTCTTAGCGTCTAGTCCTTTAGAGTTTCGAGTTCTGTCATAGTTTGTCACGGCGCCGCCGCACCATCTTCATTGTTGCTGCCATATACCACCACCGCTGCCATATCCAACCACCGCTGCCATATACCACCATATATCCACCACCAATCCAAGTGCTTTTCATATTAGGTTTGTTTTCCAGATCCATCTATTTTCCAATTCGTGTTTCCTTGCCTAAGTAGGTTTCAGAAAAAAGAGTCTGTAGACCCTCGGGTAGTTTTTAGGCCAAAATTTCGGCGACCGGAAGTATTTTTTCCCTATCCTATTTTTAGGTTCCAAGGAGCGTTTTGAGACACTCGCCATCATAGTGATTTTTTGTCGCATTTTTTCGTGTCGTTGCCCTGATTTCCAAAATAAAAGGTCAAAAAATTTCGTGCCTATCCTGTTACCTTGACTTGGGAAGAGTTTTGAGACACTCGCCATTATAGTGAATTTTTGCAAAAAAAAAGAGGAGCGCCAAAAAAAGAGCGTAGAAAAAAAGAGCGAATGTTTTTTCAGAGTGTGCTTTTCCCTTGTTTACGTGCCGCACCGTGATTTTGCTAGTGTTCTAGGCTCGCGTCTCTAGCACGGTCTAGCCTAGGACCAGCACAGTACCGTCGTTGAGTGTTTGTTCAACTTTTCATCTCTGAGTTGGTTATTGCTGACCATTTTTGCTACCATATTATAAGCTTTCCCAGCTCCACATACATCTACGTTGTCTGTTCGACTTTCCCTGTTAACCGTTGTATCTAAGCTTTGAGAGTTTTGACTACACCGGTTGCCGATCACCGCCTGGTGTTGGGTAAGAACTGGTAAGAATTGGTGATTTGCTTGACAGATTTCTGGCACCTGCCACAACCACTTGTTAGTAGTCTATAGGATCATATTCTTGTGTGTTTCTATTGCTGCTAACCATGGCAGGATCATAAGCCGATGAGATTGACTGGGAGAACTTGACGAACAAGGAGCTTCATGATAAGTTTCACCAAATGATGGGTGGACAGGTGGAAGATGTGCTAAACAGATTTGAAGAGGCCATGGAGAAGATAGATGGCATGGAGAAGTCATTCGAAACAAAGCTCGATAACAAGTTTAATGAATTGCCCACGCGTATTCCACAACCACCGCCCACGGCACCTGTCGCACCTCTATAGCAACAACAACAACAACAATAACAACAACAACAACATCGCCTTCCAAATCAAGTGGGATGAGCAGTGTCCATTCCCCTTGAGCCTGGTCAAAATTCTGGTGCCGCTGTACCTATTGTTTATGCTGCTGTAGCTCCTGCTGCTACTGCAGAGGTGGAGGACCAATACGAGGATGAGGTTGATCAAAATAAGAACTATGTGCCACCACCAGCACCACCACCACCAGGTCGTCCTCATGCATATCATCGCAAGGTAGGGCTGCACCACCAGCTGAGGTACGAGATCATGACCATTTTCCTAAACTAAAATTGAATATTCCACCATTTGAGGGTAGATATGTTCCTGATATATATCTTACTTGGGAGTTAGAAACAGAACAATGTTTTACATGTTTACAATATCCTGAGGAGAGACGTGTTCCTGCTGCTGTTTGTGCTTTCACTAGTTTTGCATGTGTATGGTGGTCTGAACATTGTAGATTATATCCTATTCCAGCTAGTTGGGCTGCTTTGAAAACTGCTATGCGTACTCATTGGGTTCCACCATATTATCAATGTGAATTACTTCAAAAACTGCAGCGTTTGAGACAAGGGACAGATTCTGTAGAAGAATATTATCAGGAATTACAAACTATTATGATTAGATGTGGTATTGTTGAGGAGAATGAAGTTATGCTTGCACGTTTTATGTGTGGATTAAATAGAGAGATTCAGACCATTCTAGAGTATAAGGAGTATACTAATATCACTCGTTTATTCCATCTTGCTTGTAAAGCCGAACATGAAGTGCAGGATCAACAAGCATTAGCGCGAACTAACTTTTCTGCAGGTTGACCTTCATCATGGACACCGCATGCATCTTCTACTTCCACTGCACCAGCACCACCATCAGGTGCCACCTCCAGCCGTGATACAAGAAAGTAGGCACAACCACCACTATCTGCCAAGAGCGCACCTGCCGGGCCTGCACAAAGCTCTTCTCACTACAAAAAAAGACACATCCGTGGCATTTTGGGCCGAACGATTTTTTTTCTGTCATACATATGACACTTCTATGACGATAATTGTGACAAAACCCGGTATCATCATAGATGTGGTGGGCTCCTACTTCTATGACAAAAAATCATGACATAAAATGGGCTTTTCATCCTGGGCGGGCCAGAGACGCAGCTGCATGACATTCTTTGGGCCGTCCATGACGGAAAAAACCGTGGTAGAAGCAAGGGCGCAGAAAATTTCGGGGAGTTCCCGGTTACGGTGGGAGGTCAGGAGCCGAGCGAGATGCGCATTTCTCTCGTACACATACACGCATGTGTGCGAGGCGTTGGCTCTAACTGAACCCGAGCGAGGCGTTGGGCTCTAACTGAACCCGAGCAATTGCACTGCAGGCTATGCGTTACTGAACCCGAGCGATCGATCGATGGCTGTTAACTGAACCCGATCGAGCGATTCCTTCGCTACTGCTACTAACTGAAGCCGACCGATGCTGCCTCTGGGATGAACAGTGAGTGTTACGGGGGGGGGGGGGGGTTGGATGAACAGTGAGTGGTGGCGTTGCCTCTGGATGAACAGGACCCCGTGGTGTGGTGGAGGGCTGGATGAACAGTAGACGGTCGAGGGGTGCCCGTGGAGGGGTGGTTGAATAGGACTCTGTGGTGTGGAGGGCTGGATGAATAGTAGACGGTGGAGGGGTGCCCGTGGAGGGGTGGTTGAACAGTAGCAGGTGGAGTAGCGCGCGGTGGAGGCTGGATGAACAGGAGCCCGTGGAGGCTGGAGGAGGTCGACGATAGCCCGTGGAGGCTGGAGGAGGTCGACGGTGGAGATGAACAATATCCTATGGAATCCTGTTTTGTGGTACGCCACACCCCTCCCGATGAACATGACCCCCATTTCGACCATAGCGCTCTAACACAAGTCCGTTTCTTCTGTTTTGCGGTACGCCACACCCCTCCCGATCAACAGGACCCCCGTTTCGACCGTAGGAGGTCCGTTTTCTCCGTTTTGCGGTACGCCACACCCCTCCCGACCAACAGGACCCCCGTTTCGGCTGTAGGAGGTCCATTTCGTCCATTTTGCGGTATGCCACACCCCTCCCGATCAACAGGACCCCCGTTTCGATGGTAGGAGGTCTGTTTCCTCCGTTTTGTGGTACGCCAGACCCCTCCCGATGAACAGGATCCTGTTTCAAACGTGGCTGGTCGAACACAAGGCCGTTTCCTCCGTTCTACGGTACGCGAGGCCTCCTTTCCATCGCCTATTCCGTCCAAGCCCTCCCGATGAACATGACCATGCATTTCGTTCCGACCCAGCCGGTTGGCTCCCACGCGTTCTGTTGCCTCCCAATGAACACGATGCATTCCGTTGCCTCCCCATGAACACGACGCATTCCGTTGCCTCCCCATGAACACGACGCATTCCGTTGCCTCCCCATGAATACGACACATTCCGTTGCCTCCCCATGAACACGACAACGACGTTGTTTCTCCGTTCCGACCCAGCCATGTACCCGAGCCCTCGCCGTACTTATGCGCGAGTAGGCGTTCGAGACCCCGCCCGTATGTACACATACATGGCCGTATTTTCTTTCTTGCACCCTGGCCGCTGTACATACGTGTACATGCTACATGCGCGCCTCTACTATGACACATACACGCCTCTACTACGACACGTGCGCGCCTCTACATTGACCAGTATATATGTATGTACACGTTCGCGACCAGAATGACAGCGCTATGTACGCTTCGACCAGGTGGGTCCCAACTTTCAGGCACTTCCTTGCCTGCGAAGATGTAGATGGTGGGTCCCAGCAGTCAGGGGGGCGAATCATTTTGGTTTTGTTTTTTGTTTTTTGCCCGAACGCACTTCCTTGCGTGCGAAGGTGTAGCTAGTGGGTCCCAGCAGTCAGGGGGGAAACATTTTTTTCGCGAAATATGGTGGCCCGTCCGATGGGTCCCTACTGTCAGGTGGAGGAATAATTATTTTGCGCGTAATAAGGTGGCACTTCCTTGCGACCGCCGTGGACTCAACTGTCAGCACCTCCACGCACAGTACTCTTCCGATGGAAGTCGGTCATTGACCACATTGACCACGCCGTGCCGAGAGCACCACGGCGGTGGACAACGGCGAGGCCTAGGAAGGGGACAACATAGAGGCAGGGAAGACTCGGCAGTTGTTTCCCATGCGGGTTTACTGGTTCGTCCGCCGTCGCCGGAGAATAACAACAGGTGTGGGTGAGTAGAGGGATGGCTAGGCCAGCGATGGGAGTACGATGGGGCGGTGAGGCCTGCGCGGCAGCAGAGCCGGCCATGGGGAGGAGGGAGCCGGCAGTCCCGTTGGTGCTTGTTTGAGCGGCTGGAGCAGGAAGAGCAGAGATTGAAGAAGCACGACAGCCGTTGGATGGCCATCCAATAGTCACTGCTTGTGCGTCAACCTTTTTTTAGGAAAGCCTCAAATCTATGGAAAACAGCATACATCCCATCTGCCATTATTTCTAATAATTTCCAGCCCATTTGCTAATTCTTAAGGCTTTTTTTTGGAGCCCATATTCTTTTTGTTAGCATTACGGCCCATATTGTGGCCACGGTTAAAAAATTATACGAAATTTTGCATATTTCGGTGTGGTCTGAACTGTTTTTAATCCTGAACTTTCGACTCAGATTCAAACTGATTTTAAAAATAAATGTATATCAATATAAAATCCAACAAATTCTCCACGCATAAAAATTAATGTAATTTAAAATCTCGAAATGAAAAAAAAAGATATTTGAAACTAATTGCCGGTTTGATGTGTTTTAAAAATGTACAACCCATTTCTCATTACTGATGGGCCATTTTCTCCGCCAGACGAATGAAAGCTCTCCTCGTCTTGAAAGATTTGAAGCCCAACAGGCCTGACAAGGCGACTTACTTGGCAAATCACAAAAAAACTGGGTTGTGGCCGTGGACCAGCTGTCAGCCACTCCACGTATAGTACTCTTCCGATGGAATGTCGTTGACCACATTGACCATGCCGCGCCGAGAGCACCAAGGCGGTGGACGACGGCGAGGCCTAGGAAGGGGACGACGCGGAGCCGGGGAAGACGCGGCAGTGGATGCCCACGCGAAGTGGAGTACGAGGGTTCACTGGTTTGGCTGCAGTGTGAGGCTGTCGTCGCTGCAGGGCCTGGCTAGCGGTGGGAGTAGTAGGGGGCAATGAGGACTCAACGGTAGCACAGCCGGCCACTGGAGGCAGGAGCAGGCGGTCTCCCCGGTGCTGGTTTGGGTGGCTGGTGCAAGAAGAGCAATGATTGAAGAAGCAGTAGGACCGTTCGATTCAAATCCAACGGTTACTGCTGCTAGAATCGTTTGTTGACTAAGTTGACAAGCCCTGCATACGCGTCAACTTAGTAGGCCCATAGGTCAGCCTCCCAACCGGTGCGCCCCAGATGTCAGTGGGAGGAATCATTTTTTTCACGTAATAAGGAGGCAGTTGATTGCGTGCGGCCAGGCCGGCGGAGGGAGTAGGGTGGGCCGGGGAAGCCTGCGCGGCATCACAGCGGGCCACAACAGGATGGAGCAGGCAGTCCCGCCGGCGCTAGTTCAGGCGGCTCGAGCAGGAAGATCAGAGATTGAAGAAGCACGTCGGCCGTTGGATGGACATCCAATAGTCACTGCTGCTAGAATCGTGTGTTCACTGACAAAGCCTTACGTAAACAAGTCAGCCTCGAAATATGTGGCGCGTACAGCCCATTTGCTATTATTTTTTATAATTTTTACTCATTTCTAATTCATATGGAATTTATTGTAGCCCGTTTTCCATTTTTAGAATTGTTGGCCATTTTCTGGTCAGTACCAGGGTCAAAAAATTAACTAAATATGTGGGAAATTTTGAAAATTCGCAAATTTTTGCTGGGGAACGAAATATTCTTAATCCAAAAATTAATAGCCATACTAAAATAAATTTAAAAATAAATTAGTACTATGTCATGTTAAATCCAATGAAATACGTATAAGATATCAGTGAAGAACAAAAACAAAAAAAAGAAACTAATATCCCATTTGCTATAATTTTTTTGGAATTTTTAACGCCTTTTGATATCACTTTTAACAAACATTGACCATACTCTTTGGCCAGGACAGAATGCATCCCTCCTCATCTTGAAAGATTTGCAGCCCAGTAATTTCGGAGAAAACAAATAGGCCTAGCTTGGGTATTCTTCAAAAAGAAATACTCGGCTACCTATTTTCCCAAAGAACTGGTATATGAGCATTTAGCTTTATTTATTTATTTACTTATTTATGTTTAGGGGACCATGAGCATGTACCTGGGCCGGATTCATGTGAGAGCCTCCCTTCCAGTTAATTATGGGCTTCTCTATTGGGCCTTCATCAGTGGGCTGCATGTTATCAACAAGTGGAAAATGTGTTCCGTATGAAAAATTAGTATGAGCTACGTACGGTACGGGGCACTCAACTTCCAAAACATAGTGTTTGTCATTCTAACAACACATTTATTCAACCAACAGACGAAATATATTACTGATTGTACATTGAGAACAACAGCAGCAGCAACCAGCGCTGGGGGTGCAACAGAAGCAATAAGCAGGCTAGAAGAGTGAAGACGCAGCTCTCTCTTCCAAACCAAACATCATCCATCATTACAAAAGGGCTACCAAAAAAGAACAAGTGTATGCATCAAACTAAATAAAGATCCTACTACACAAGTGTACGCATCTAACTAACTGGCTTAGTTAGATGTTACTATTTATTAAGCTGTGGAGATTGGCTGACGGCTTGAACCAGATGGGTGCCTGACGGGGGAAACTCCAGCCAGCAGGTCGAAGTCTGATACTTGCGACCCTCTCTCCCACTTTGGGTTGCAGAGCGTGGCGGAACATATCAGGGTATGGTGCATGCAGAGACGCATGGTACGCTGTGTACACACAGTTTTGCCTGATGAACGAAACCGCGCTGCCATCATGATCCTTGCCGTCGATTATCTCCTGGTTAATCGGATAATTCAGTCCGACAAATAGAGAGTGTGAAACAAGGCTACTTACCAGCCTCCAGTAAAAAATTCCTGAAGGCCCAGAGAAGCTGGGATCCTGCTCAAAGACCTTGCAGTGACTGTGATTGTATTTCGAGAAACAACACGTCCGGTACGTGCAAACGATCATCAATCTTTCGCCATCATCTGATTGAGCCAGGAACCACCTGTAACTGCCATGCCGCTTTTCTTCGAAAGGTTCTAGTATTAGGAAGGGTAGGGACACCAGGCGGCCTACAACATCATATCAAGTTGGAGTCAAATAAAAAAGGGCTCTTGATTTAGTCAATCTTAAGAACAGCATGTTATGAGCATGAATATTTTTTCAGTAAATGTTGACAGTAATATAAGCAAGCCATCATGATATCATAGGAAAGTAACATACTACTGTAACAGCCGTTTGTAGCGATGACTAGAGTAGGCCAGCAATACGTCCAGCCATAGAAGGAGTCGACAGTGTAAATGAAGCCCTTGTGTTCAATGGCATCAGAGAACCATGGAGGATGTATGATCCTGCGATGGACGTGCAGATTTATCCACATACCGTAGTGACCTGTCAGATAGGCGAGACCGCGGTTGAAGAACGCAATTAGCCTGAAGTCTTTATAATTCGTAGATCTTGTGGGCACTTGGCATATTACAACCTTGAGCAAATCAAACTTGGTATCATGTTGTCTACTGTAAGATTCCGAGTATTCTGGGCCGCGGTGCCAAAGTAGTGCAGTGTTAAACGAAGGAAGGGGGATCAATCGCCGAGTGTAGACCTCCACGAGCATCCAGCTGCTGCGACCGTCGACGAGCACCATCCAAGACGTGTTAATGCCGACCCAGTACATACCATTAATGTAGTTGAGGCTGACGGGGATCGGATCGCAGTAAAGGGGGTTGATGCTCGCCACCCTATGATAGTTATGCTGGGTGACACGCCGTTTCTGAAGATCACGCGGCATCAATAAGCAAGGAGCAAGCTTAAAAAGCTCCGGGCTGAGGGCTTTGAGTAAACGGTACAGCCCCGACAACCACGCGGCGAGCGGCATGGTACTGAGATTGTCCACACGCGAAACAATGAGCTTGATTACCTCTATGGGGAGTGAATTCCAGCCACTCTTTCGGCGGACGCTGCTCGGTTCTGCCATTGTTAGTGCATGGGTTTTGGACGAGGGGGGAGGCGCCTTAGCAGGGATGATAGATTGGACGAGATTATGTGCGGACAAAGATGGAGAAGAGAATATGTGTTGCAGGAAGTGGACTGGTGATGATGACTACAGCACGCCGCTTGACTTACGAGACACATACCAGCAGCGTAGGCTCATGTCGATGCCAGACAACTTGCTTGAGTGATCACAGTACTGGTATTCCCTACAGTACCTACTACAGTACTATGCCCTAACTTGCTTGAGTAGAGTAGTAGAGTAGGACTCTGCTCTACTACTAGCACAGGAGGAGTAGTATATTCTAATCTAAAATAGTTACAAACTTCAATGCCCGAGCGTGGAACGACTACGAATCGTGCTCAAAGACCGTGTCTACATGGTGTTTGGACTTATATGCAAAAAAATAGCAAGATGCCCGTGCATTGCACGGCACACCATCATCACCAACTCGGTTTTTTCTCTACTCCTACTCCTATAAAAGACCCAGTTGGTGATGATGGAGGCGAGGAGGCGTGTTCAGCCGGGCGTGCAGCGAACGGCGCAACACTATTCGATTTGTTATAAAAAACAAAGAAGAGTATTAGAGATAGATACATAGGGAGGAGCACGAGGTTGTGGGAGATAAGGATGAACGAGGCAAGGCCTTATTTGTAAATGTCGAGAGAGGTGCAGGTATCTTTTGTAAAATTGTCATAGTTGGCTTTCTATCCGTCAGATATAGATCGGACAGTCTATATTACAAGATGGCAGGCATACCATCATCGCCAACTCGGTTTTCTATAAGAGTAGATAGATATAGATAGATAGAGACTAGGGAGTACTAGTAAGGACACCATCTACTGCTTCGTGTACTACTCCTGCGCTCCATTCGGCGGCTGCAACGTCCCCTACAGCCACTCCCTCCTGCGCTACATTCGGCGGGCACTGTCGAAATTTGGGGAGCGCACTCTTGCGACTGCTGGCAGCCACGACTTCACCGACGATGACTTCTTCCCCGACCTCGGCAACCTCTTCCTCAACAACATGGGCGACAACCTCAATGCCAACGGTGCTACTCCCGTTGCACCATATGTGTTTCTGTCCTTCCTGTTAGAAATCGTGGTAGAATTCATGTTTCTACTCTGTATCCTACTACTATGCTAGTCCACATGATTAGTTTCATATCTGTTATAACCGTCATGATTTATTTTGTGCTTATTCAGATTAAATCTCGTAGTAACTTGCTCATATATTCAACTAGCGCAACGTCCCCTACAACCACTCCCGTTTCATGGACGGGCTAGTCGATGCCTCCAAGGAGCCCTTCGTCCACTGCTATGAGTGTCCGATGTCGTTTTGTGGCTCAAAGGCGGACATGGTGCATCACCTCACGGATGCGTGCAGCGGTCACTGCTGGCCCTTGGCGGAGAACATCAAATATGAGATGTGCTACCTATTCACCATGCCGGAGTCGCTGGAGGATCACCACCGCCTGCTAGTCTCGGAGGAGGATGGCAGTGTCTTCCTCTTGATCGTGGGCAGCGGCGAGGCCCGTGCAGGCCGCCGCCCCGTCTTTGTAATGTGCGTCAGGGGAGACGCTGCTGACGCTGACACTGACACGAGGCCGATGTACGGGTGTGTGGTCAGTGTTACTACCCCTCCGGGTCACGTGGGCGGCGACACCGGCCTCATCGAACGGACTTGGACTCTGGGGAGCTGGGACTATCCTGCCAATGTGGACTTGGAAAACCCATGGCATCATTTACCCGCCGACGCGGTGCATGGGGACTCCAAGGAGGTTCACCTAGACATACGCATTATCAAGTTAAATGTTGATCATTAGTCTTCGCTCAATGTAATCCGCTGTCTAAGCATGTGGAGACTTCCATGCAGGATCTTGCTCTATTGGAGTATCGTGCATGAATAAAAGTGTATCCATTTATGGTTTAGTCTAGAATCTTCCATGTATGAATTTTTACTACAGTACTGGTGAAAGACTTACGATGAACCATTTCTTACATCTCCTCTGCCCCCTTGCAAGTCATCCTGATTTAATCCCTCCATCTAGGTGTATAAGGGCATGGTTAATATTACTTAATAGTATAGCCAACTGTTGACTATAAGAAAGTGCCCTGTCATATGTAGCCAACATGTATAACAATCGATACTCAAAAACTAATTCTTAAAGATCATTTCTTGCAAAGCACAATAAGTGTTATTTCTTCACAAGTTTTGGATGCAAGTTGAACAGTTGAACGCTTTTGTTTACAAAAGATACCTTTTTATCTATTTCACCCGGATGTTTGTGAGCTCTAGAGATGAAATAATATCCGAAGAAACCTATCGATACCCGTTACACATGAGATGACCCCCACATCCTTTGTCAAAATAAACAACTCCCCGATCAACGCATTTCACTCTTCGGTGCAACGCACGGGCACCTTACTACTATAGATTAGTACGACCAAAAATTGAACTAACATTATATATAGTACGATAAATGCTGATGCATGTCACCTAAAATTATATCATTCAAAACTATATTAAAATACGAATCCAACAATATAGTTTTTGTTGACATGCACTAACATTTTGTCAGTTAAATCTTCAGTCAAATTCAATGGGGGACTAATAAACCACGACTGATGTAGTACAAGTGTAGAGGGCGGCGCTGCACGGGAGTCTCACCTCTCACCCCGCTCGTGGCACGGCAGTAAAGCCATCATATCACAAAACCCAACCACTCCCAGTAATAAGTGGCCTGGTAAAATAAATGGACAAGCAACCATCACACCCCTTCATCTTTTTTTGCATTCATCTCTCTGCATTTACTTTCTCTGGTTCATCTCGCACACTCGATCCCTAGCTACTACTCCTAGGGCCAGTTCTTTTGCCGGCTTCCCCAACTTTTCCCACAAGACTAGTCACAGTGGAGAGTAACAATAAGGCGCCTCACTCATTTATTTGGGCTTCTAAACTACTACTCCATCCTGGTTTATTTCTCACCATTGTAATTTGTGCTAAATTTTGACCAAAGATTTAACTGATAAAATGTTACTCATCTTGATTTAATCCCTCCGTCTAGGTGTGTAAGTCATCTTACGAAAACCAAATAATCCCAAAACACTTAGGCGCGGTCCATTAACTTCTACTTCGTTTCTTGTTTCTTTACATATCAACCAATAAGAGATAAAGAGTGTGCATGCTTTTAATGACTTGAGATATCAAACACGACATGGAGTGGTTAGTTCATTGAATGCAATACTATTAATTAGCAAATAAACATTACCGTTTCTCGTTTTCTCCTCCTCCTTGGTCACGGTGCACAGCCTAAGATGACTTATTCACCTAGACGGATGGAGTAGTGCATGTGACATGCACTAACATTTCATTAGTTAAATTTATGATCAAAATTTGACACATATTACAATGGGGACCAATAAACCAGGACGGAGGTAGTAGTTATGGGATTACTAATCTAGAAGCCTAAAAGAACTGGCCCCTGGTACTCCTACTAGTAGTAGTACTCAAGTTGAAATTCCAATTGCACGACACAACTTGTTAGGCAAAAAATTCGATACAGGGTGTAGGAAGCGGTATGGGAATTTGCATGCCTTTCCAACCAGTGAGATACTCCGTACAAAGTACGACAGAGAAATGACCATAGAGAAGGAAGCTAAAAGTGAAGAATCAAACAATACAGGGTGTAGGAAGCGGGTTGGGAGCATTTTTGCATTTGTTTTGCATTGAATCGTTTCACAAGCTTGACTAGTGCTGTTTTTCTACTTTTACAAAAACCGCATCGTAATGTTAAAATGTGCATTTGCATGTACATAAGTAATAGTAGTACTCCCTCCGTCTAGGTGCACAAGTCTTACCTCCTTCTTGGCCACGGTGCACAACCAAAGATGACTTATTGACCTGGACGGAGGGAGTAGCACAGTCTGCAAGCATATATCGAGAGAGACGTGTAGTCCGATAGTATATACTCCCTCCTTCTAGGTGAGTAAGTCATCTTAGGCTGTGCACCGTGACCAAGGAGGAGAGGAAAACGAGAGGCATTAATGTTTATTTGTGAATTAATAGTATTGCATGCAATGAACTAACCACTTCATGTCGTGTTTGATAGTCTCAAGTCATTAAAAGCATGCACATCCTCATCTCTTATTGGTTGATATGTCAAGAAACAAAAAAAGAGATAGAAGTTAATGCACCATGCCTAAGTGTTTTGGGTTTATTTGGTTTTTGTAAGATGACTTGCACACCTAGACGGAGGGAGTAGTAAAGTTTGTGCTATATGCACGTACTTGCAAAATGCATACGAATACACAAGGTTTCCAAACTTTCCCTTTTACATACTTAATTAAGGACGCTAAAAATTCCTGAACATTCAGGATTTATCATTTGTTTCCCAAAACTAATGAGATCGCCTTATGAAACAAAAATTATACTCCTCCTAAAAGCCACGGCACTCGCAGGAGCGCTTACGGCGCGCCACGAGTGCCCTGGTGCACGGTCGTTTCCTAGCGCGCCGACACAACGCCTCTTCATCAGCCTTGCAACTCGCGAGGTGCTGATTGGCGGCTTGCCGGCAGGTGAGCGCGATCTCACCGCTGTGGTGATCCGGCGCCAACAGGTACTCCTCGCTGGAAGTGTGCACTCGGTCCACGTACCGCCAAGCATAGATGGGGCGCTTGGGCCCGACTGCTCTCAGGGCGTCGGCACGGGCGTCCTCCGCCACCCTCACGGCCCTCACACGAGCCTGCTGCCAAATAGCCAATTGCCTGACTCTCTCGGACGCGACATAGGTCTCCCAGGCAGCTTGTTCCGCGGTGCGCTTCTCTTCCTCAACCTTCTTCTCCGCCTCTATTTTGGCGCGCTCTGCTGGAGGCAAAGCCTCCCACAAGGCGACATCCATTTCTTTCCAAAGCTCCTCAACGCTGGGGGGATCGGCGGGCGGCGCGGTGTTCTCCTCGTAGCAGGGAGCCGACGCAGCCTCCAACGCGCGTGCTGGCAAGATTGGGAACACCGACGCGTCCACCTCGACGTGTCGCGGCGAGGAGCGGAACACCGACGCGTCCTCCTCGACTAGTGGCGGCGAGGAACGGAACGGCAACGCGTCGCGTCGCAGCGAGGAGTGGAACACCGACGCGTCCTCCTTGACTAGTGGCGGCGAGGAACGGAACGGCGATGCGTCGCATAGCGGCGAGGAGTGGAACACCGATGCGTCTTCCTCGACTAGTGACGGCGCGGAACGGAACAGCGATGCGTGACCGTCCGCGCGGTGCAGCGAGGGGCTCCTAGGGCTTGGGAGGGGCGATGCCATGGTGGTCTACGTGAGAGGGAGGGGGAGGGGATAGCGATGAACGTGAACGTGAGGGGGAGGAGATAGCGACGTCGTGGGAGGTGCAGTATTTATAGGGAGCAATGGCACACCTATGTAAGATATGGACTAAGCTGCACTGACTTAACTGCAGGTCCTGTTGCGTCACTGACATGTGGGCCAGTCCCCTGTTGTGCCCATATGTCAGTGACCCAATGCACCTGAAGTTAAGTAAATGCTACGTGGGCATATTTGTTGGAGTAAATTACGAGGGAGCGAAGGGGTGGAAATATTGCTGGTCACAACGGATTGGACGAGCGTGGGGGGAGGAGAGTCATGCATGTAGATTTTTTCACACGGGGTGGAGTGATGGGACCGCCGGAGGGAGAAGGAGAGTTTGGCAGGCATATTGTTTCCACACATGCAGAGGAAAAGATTTGGAGACGAACGGGCTTCGTGCAGGTATGGGGAACGGTGCATAATAAGTCATCTTGCATGCCGAGCTAGGTATAGTCACAAGTCATTAAAAACATACACGCCCCACACATGTTCATA
The DNA here is from genome assembly GCF_018294505.1 of Triticum aestivum. NCBI lineage: Eukaryota > Viridiplantae > Streptophyta > Magnoliopsida > Poales > Poaceae > Triticum > Triticum aestivum. The sequence goes on along the minus strand of NC_057813.1, from coordinate 317,779,691 downwards.
TTTCAAGGTGCACTAAATTATTGCATGCGATGATTAAGGCTGGCCATAATAGTGGTATCTTAGCTGGTATCATGCACACGGGAATAGCAAACATGCTGATGTGGCAAAGAATTAAAGAAGAGAGGGGGGTTAGAGTAACTAGTGTTCATGCATGCATTGGTAAACACATTTTTTTGTGAAGAACGACAACATTAGCTGAGTACTTTTGCGGACTTCAACAACTATTCCATCGCCTCTACTATCTTGCTAAGAGTAGGTGAATTTTTTGAATCGAGCCCTTTAAACTAGAAGGGAGGTAGTGGTACTCTGATAGCTAACCTTGTTGTGATGACAAGATAGGACATGGCACGCACCTGGACGGAGGAACTAGTCTGCATTGTGCATTTAAGTTTTGTCTGAAGTCAATGTACCTCTACTTTCACCAGACTTACAGAAAAATGTAGTATCAGCATTCACAATGTCAAATCAATATTTTTACACTCATTATAAAACGTAGTTCTTATACTCATTATAATCAGTATTGTAGATATTGATATTTTTAGTATAAATTTGGTCGTGGGATTTCATTGATGCCTGTCAAAGCATGGAGGAAGCGGAGCTTAGGGCTTGCATTGCCGGTCTCTACATAGGTATTTCTCTTCATAATCCTGTAATTTTAGAGACTGATTGCGCTTTTGTGGTAGCGTCTCTTGCATCGGGGGACTATGACAGGTCTGCTATGTGTGACCTAAAGATGAAAGCGTTGAGCATCTCGAAGTTGATCAACAATCTTCAATTGTCAAAGATTAGCCGTTCGGCCAATAAGGTGGCACACTTAATCGCTAAGTATAGCTTTGATAATAGATTAGATGGTATTCTTGTAAATAATGTACCGCCCTGTGTGGTCAATATTGTATCGAATGAGTGTACTTGTGTGGCTGGTTAATTAATATAAGGTGTTGTTCAAAAAAGTATAAATTTGGTCAAACACTTTGCAAACGGTTGACGGGAGTAAAAAGGACCAGAGGGAGTATCATGCATGCGGAGTAGGCAAAAATGCTCATTTATAGCCGGTCGAAGTCTCAAAGGGCGCGACCACGCGAGGGAGGCGAAGGTCGTGGGAGGCGCGACGGTTGACGGAATTAAGTGAAGTTACATCCACGCGCCGGCATGGCGTGCGAACAGGCAGAAGCTATACCGTCAGGCCTACGATATGGGTCTAGTAGACATGACATCTAGTGGGTCCCGCATAGTTCTCGAGAACTCTTTGGGGGCTTGCAGCCGTTTATCCACCGGGCAAGCCAGCAACCCCACGCCGTTCGCACGCCCTACTCGTCCCCGTCTTCTACCTCACAACAGTTCGCTCCCAGTCGTCCCATCCTTTCACATTAGTTCGCTCCCAGTTTTTGCGGGGTACAACAGTTCAACTTCTCCTAACCCTCCTCCAAAATCCATGGCCTCCCAAATCTCCATGGTCGCCGCTGAGTACCAGGTTAGAGCCATCACCGGTGATCAGTTCATCGTCATCTACACACGTGGATCCGCGATGGTGAAAGCATGGCTTGCTCGCTTCCTACGCATGTTCAACAGTTCAACGGATGAGTGGGTCGCTGGGCTAGATGTTGAGTACACCACAGTCCTGGGACGAGAGAAGGATCTAAAGGACGAAGAGAGGAAGAAGCCCGCCGTGATCCAGGTTTGCGTACATAACGTTTGCTTGGTCTACCACATATGCCATGCCGACGTTGAGTGCCAGGATTTTAAGAACTTCCTCAAGGACAAAAGAGTGAAATTCGTTACTGTAGGCTTTAAGAACGACAGGGATGTCCTGCGTCGGATAGGTCTCGTTGTAGGCCAGCCCTTCGATCTCTAGAAGGCAAGCCTGGTGTCCTCCTCTCAACCTTCAATGCTGACCCTGGCAGCAGCCATGATTGATCCTTCGTACGCTAAACTGAAGAAACCTCATCACGAGTTTCATCATGCATGGGAGTCGAAGACATTAGATGAAGATCACATCCTGTACGCAGCAATGGATGCCTACCTTTGTTTAAATATCTACAAGGGTTGGATGAAGAAGCAGAGCCCAGTGTCCGGTTCAAGCAAAGAAGCGTCGGCGAAGAGGAAGAGGAAGAGGGACGAGGACGAAGTCGAGGACGTGGACTCGGACTCCGAGTAGGTGGCAGTGCCGTCGCTCATGCTGGTTCTACTGCAGTGTCAAGCGGACTAGTTGCTTAGTTTATTTCAAGGGTGTGTTGTGCTGAGGCCCCAGCAGAACTATGTTTATGTTCTTTCTCGTTATTTGAACTCTTTAGTACGTACAGTAGTACTAGTACTATGTCTTACTACTGTTCTTCTTGCAGTTGGTACTACTGCTCGTATCTTCGTGTTCCTACTGTACTTAATACGTTCGTACTAGTAGTATAATTTGGGTCAGTCGATTTGTGAAAGAAGTTCGACGGAGCGAAGGAAGAAGACGGCAGAAGAGGTGGAAGAAGCCCTTCTAGCCATCCATGTTGCATCAAACGGCTCACATGAGTCGACTGACCCAAATTGCTCCTTCAGATTGCAGGATCCATGTGGCATTCAAGGTCTTGAAGGTAGATTCCGCGTCTGCACCCGGTTTGCGGGCTCGACGCACGCGCGACCGGCTTCCGCCGCGACAGCCACCATGCGCGCCTCCTCCGCGCGGGCGGAGACGACAATGACACGCTAGTTCCTCCTCGCCGGCGTGCTGGAGCATGCGCTCGTCCTCCTCTTCGTACGCTGCGTGCATAGACGCGGCTCCACCAGCTGCTCGCGTGCTTGGCAGCGCGGCGGCATGGCGAGGAGGGACTGCAGACGACGTGAGCGGGCGAGCCTTCGGCTTCATGGCACATGGATGGCGGCTACACGGCGGTGATGGGCGAGAAATTGTTGGCCGGAGCAGGCAGGCGCCGGCATGCGCAACAACGGCGGCGGCATATTGAGGAGTGCGCGTGTGGGAGCTTACTTTAGTTTTATATAAGGTTGGTCAAACTTAAAAGAAAACCGTACTAGTACACGTAAACATTAGACTTAGGCAGCGCTTTTATTAGTTTTTTTTAAGTTAGTACCACAGCCACGATACGGAATCCTGTGCAAGCACGTGAACCGCGGCCGCGCGGTCGATCGAACAGTGCGTCACCATGTCGCGCTCGAAGTCCACCGAACGTTTTTGTGTGTGCGAAAACAATCCTCCAATATTACTCAACTTTTTTTTCCTGGGAAAGTTCTTGACGCTGCAATATTTCCATATATTTGAATTTAGCTCCAGTTCGTGTTTATTTCGATTTGGACGTTTTAGGTGCGCCCTAGTTTTTTTAATACTTATTTTGTGTGTGTGACTGAGAGAGAACGTGTGTATGTGTCCATATGTGTGTTGTGGCGGAAGGGTAATGTGGAGACGGTGTGCGTGTGATACAGACATAGAGAGGTGTGAATGTGCAAATGATCATGCATGAGTGAGACATAGACATATGCCAATACGTTGTGTATACATGAGAGAACGGTCTTCTAGTTTACTTGTGTGTGTGTGTGTGTGAGAGAGAGAGAGAGAGAGAGGAGCATCTGTAACACAACAACCATCTCTCTCGATTTATCCGTCCCTCGCACGATTTCATGCAACACATGCATCAACGCGCACATTTTGACACCCTCACCCGGCCCCTGCCCACCTCAAGGCCTGCACAATCTCTTTGTGAATACCCATTTCTCTCCTTAGGTTAGTTTTCTCTCAATATCTGACACACACACACACAGACACACGCAGCACAACACACACACACACACACACTCCCTCAAGCACACAATTCATCCCCATCTAAGGTTATACGGTGACCACTCTTGCTTGTGCTTCTTTGCACCCCAACATGCACAACACCTCAATCTTCAAAGAGGGCATCGAGAAGATCGAAGATGGCGACCACACCGCGCTAGAGAATGCGGGGTCATTTGGAAGCAGGGTGATGTGACGACGGCTGACTGACTCCTCCCCCCACCCTCTCTCTCTTGCACAAAATTACCAATCCCTCTCTCCCCCGCACAAAATTGGCAATCCCTCAACCCACGAGATCCTTCCCCTCTCGTCCATGTTTTTCCAGCTCTCTCATCAAACATGTTGTCTCTTCTCCTCCACGTATACAGAATCCTGATGGACACGCATCTCACGTATATTACATGTCTCCATCTTTCTCACAGACCTAACTTATTCCTCTCTCTCTCTCTCTCTCTCTCTCTCTCTCTCTCTCTCTCATTAGGTTTGTCTCCTACTCTCTCGTCCACATACATACAATCTTTCCCGCCCTATCTGCTCCATCTTCAAAAGCTCTCTCTGCATGTTTCATTCACACATTGGGATATGTCAAAATGTTGCTTCTATAATGGCTGATGTAGAGTTATGGTTGTTTTTGTTGCATCCTACAAAGTAATAACTATGAAATGCATTTAGATTCTCATTTGACTGGGATTATGTGAGTTTGAGCATGTTGTGAAGTACTATAGACCTTGTATACATCTTGGGATTCGACAATGATTGTAACTATTGAATTGTATAGACCATTACATTCGAAGTCAATAGCCTAATATATTTATTTCACAATTTCAACAAATGATTAGTTCACTACAAACTAAGAAAACAAATGTGTACTCCCTCCGTTTTTATTTAAGTCCGCGTATTAGCATTGGTCAAAGTCAAGTTTTGTAAACTCTCAGAAAGCTTATAACAAAAAATATTAACATATACAATAACAAATAAATACCATTAGATTCATTATTGAATGTACTTTCACATCATACATATTTGTTATGGTAAATGTTTATATTTTTCTATAAACTTGGTCAAACTTTAGGAAGTTTGACTTCGGTCAAACCTAATATGCAGAGTTTACTACTACTACTCGCTAGTTGCTTAGCCGAATCACTCAACACGCCACACGGGGAGTCCAGTGTCACAAAATTTTGAGGTCGGCGGGAAAATCTCCCGCGACCCTGATTCGAGCAGTGGGAAGTTACCATCATAGCCTTCGGAACAGGCCTACGGATGACGCTTGGTAGGGGGCTGTTTTCGTAACTTCAGGTTCACCCTACCCAGCCAACCCCACCCCGGCACCCAGAGTAGTACACCTGAATACTCCCCATTTTCTATCCCCACTGCAAAATAGACTTCTCCACGGCACCACAGCCTTCGTGCTCCTCCCCTTTACATCGGCGCACTCGTCCACCGCAGCGCATCTGCCTCATCGACGACCTCGTACGCCGCACTGGAGCCGGTCCACCGTCGTCGTCGTACACGGAGCCTCTTCCCCGGCATCGTCTTCCACGGTCTCGGATCTGCTTCCCGGAAGCCGACGCCAAGCGCAGAAGTACCACCGTCATGGACAATGAACTGACTCCCGTTGCCGACCATGACTCACAGAGGCCGCCGCGACCATCGTTCTCCTCCTCGATTGGTAATGTGTGTATTGAATCACTTAGCAGTACATGTGCAGTTCCAATTTTGTTCATACCTACCCTTCAAATTTCCTGGGTGCTATTGTTCCCGTAAAAGCAATTGGTTATAGCCTCCATTGTCCAACAGAATATCAGCTTGTAATTGTGCGTCGCTCCTGTATCGCGTTGTGCTTGGGTAGGTTTTTCATTTGTAACCGGTAGTGTGGCAAATGATGGAAAGGTTTTTAGAACTAGCAAGATGCCCATGTGTTGCACGCATCAAGATGCATTTGTATGAGTAGTTTATCTTGTGGGAGAAAAGGGTGAACGAGGAAAGGCCTTATTTGCAAATCTGGAAAGGGGTATGGGTATCTTTTTGTAAAATTCCCATTGTTTCTTTCCTATATGTCAAATATAAATCGGACGGCCTATATTGCAAGAAAAAAAAGTATAGAGAAAAAAAGTAGACAGTAAATGAAGTAGAGATAAATATTAAATATTAAATATTAAATAAATATAACAGTAGAGAAGAGAGTAGAGATGGCAGAGACGTCGGGAAAGGATCGCGCGCGCACGAGAAAAAGCGGCCGGGCGTGCACTAGTTTTGGCGCCCGGCGTCCGGCGCGCTTTATAAAATCCAACGCCCTCCCACCGCTCTGTGCCTTGCCACCACTCTCTCCCCACTCTGTGTGTCGCCACCGCTCTCACCCCACTCTTTTTCGCCTCGCCGCCGCCGCGCCACCATGCCGCCGTGTCGCTGGGAAACTTGGGGATACCATGGCGTCCGCGCGCGCCTCTCTGGCAGCTTCTCCGCCGAGATCCGGTTCCGCAGGATGCGCCTCGGCCTCGGCAACTTCGACACCGCCAACGAGGCCACCCACGCGTACGACGCGGCGGCGTGGCGCCTCTTTTGGCCTCATAGAACATTGAACTTCCCCAACGTGCCGACGCGGGAGCGGGCGCAGGAGTTTGCGCCTCTGCTGCGGCTTAGCACCGATGAGGATCGTCGTGACAACCAGAGGCGGGAGCACCGTCTCGGCATCGCTGAGATGGACGAGGAAGCCATGGCGCTGTGGCGCCAACACTTCCCACAGGACATCATCAACGAGCAGGAGTTCTACGTGCAAAGGAGGGCGGAGATGGATAAGAGGAGGGCGGAGTGAGCCGCCTATCGCGAGGACAAGCGTAGGCGAAAAGGGGACGCTCAATTCAACATGAGGCTAGGAGCAGCGTCGCCATGGGAATCCGACGACGATCGGTATCTTCACGCCTACAGTCAGACGTCGGAGGAGGACATCACCGAGGAGGAGTCGAACGATGAGGAGTAGTTGAATTATCTTTTTTTATCTATCTATGCTGAGAACTATCCTCTACTCTCTAGTATCTACTTCTCGATCTCAGCATTGCAAATGCTTTTTTAAAGCGCCGTGCGTTGCGATTCTGTTGGAGATGCTCTAACATGGCAGACGAGTGCTTTAATTTTGCCCACAAGATGCGTGAGTATTACTAGTAGTATATTTTTCTTGCCATGTTGAGATTTTAAAACCAAGAGTGCGAACATGCAGATGAGCAATGAAGGCTAAACACGGGATATTTGGGACATCTTCAAGGAGCGTGGCAAGTTAAAGAGGAGCTGCACCGAACCTGTAAAATGAGCTTTGGTAAGTAACACCCTTTCAATTACTTTCGTTTAGCCTCGTGTTCTTCGATGTGTATATGTTGTAGTTTCTGTTTCTCTTAAGCGTGGTGTTCTTCGATGTGTAATAAGAAGAGTCTTAATCGTCCTAATGCTTTCGTTTTTAGCTTGATGTAGGAAGTGGGTGTTCTCACCTTGTAGTCTGTTTTTATATTTTTTTCCTTTTGAATTCACTTCTCCGAGTTCTGTTTATCTGGCTTCTACTAAATGGATCTAGGTTGCTCTGAGTATTGATCTAAAAAAGAAGTAACTTCATGTCAGGATGCAGTTCCTGCGAGGAGGGAAGTATGGTCAACCTCGAGATCATGTTTCCAAAATGAGGCTGGATTACACACAAGGTGCCAGTTCCCTAATGATGCTGGATTAGACACAAGGTGCAAATTCCCAGATGATGCTGGATTACACACAAGCCAGGTGGAGTCGTCAGCTGTTCGTGTCCTCGTGGCATTAGTAAAGGCTGAAAGAAAGCGTGCAGCAGCCCTTGAGAATGTAGCTGAGTTCCTGAAGAAGCGAAAAGAGCAATCAGATGCTCTCTTCACCCAAGCCAAAGAAGAGATGGAAGAAGCCAGAAATAAGCTAGCAGAGGCAGAGCAGGCTAGGCGTCTCCTGCTATCTAAAACTGTTGTCAATACAAAATTTCCTTCATAATAGCTAGGTTCAAATGTTTATCCAGTCAGCATGCCTGTTGTGATGTCCGTGCATCTACTGATGTGGCACAAAATGTTTTTTGGGTCATGTAATAACAACAATTACTTTCCAAACAATAACAGACGAAGCATTGGACATGGTATAGTTCACGCGCAAGCCCGACATTCCAAGTTCAACTTCCACATCAAACTCATGTTCACAGATATCTGCACATTCATACATAATGTCCACAACCATGATTCACTTCAAAGCCAAAAAAATGTGAGGAGAGTTATAAATAAAGAAAAACCTCTACTAGTTCCTGCTACCAGTGCGAGCACAACAAGTCAAGACCATGCGTAAATTAATTATATTTTAGTCATTTTTTGTGTTCTAAAATGCCTGCCGGCTCGCGGAAGGACGTGTTGCCGGCACACGCGCAGATTCAATGAAGGCAGGCGGGGCAGTCTTAAGCTGGTTGCACGCGGCGAGGAGGCGTGCTCAGCCGGGCCTGCAGCGAGTGCGGCCCTCTTGGCCGGCGCGCCGGTTCAATGCCTGCGCTATGAGAGGTCGCGTCCGTGTCAGAGCAATCACTCCCTCCAGTCCTTTTTTGTTTGGGTATAACAAAATCTCATTTTCCATTCACATTTTACAAGTAAAATTCGTGGACAAACTTTGACCCAAAGTACGATGGCGACTAGTAAACCAGAATGGAGGTAGTAGTTTTTTTAATCAAAGAAGGGTTTCCCCTTCCGATTTTCATTACTGAAAACCAGCATCTAAATCTAAACCATAGTATTTGCCCTAGAACTACCAGGTTCAACATCTCGCAACATAAACCCATACAACCATACGCCAAGGAGGTACGTAGTACTATGAATTCCATTTTCGCTCCATACCAATCATTCTAAAAACTACTTACTACTTATAACATGCCATTGAAAATCAGAACTCTTAACCCTGCTAAAAACGATATTTTAAACGCGGCTACTCGATCTGTGGCAACTGGCGAGCCACCGCGCTCCAAGTCGTTCACCTGTGGTCCCGACCATCAACTCCTACGGATCAAATTATCACGCGAGCTGACTATTCCTACAAAGGTGCTCCACCACGTACCCGGTACCCGCGAATGCAGCAATCGTGCACCTAGGGTTTTAGGGTTTATTTGTTAACGTCGCCTTTACGTAACACTCATGTGTGCGAGACAGCGAGAGGCCGACTGCGTGCGTGCGCCTCTTCTCTTCGTATATGTACTCCACCGTTTGTCTGGTGTCCAAAAAATTATAATAACTACTAGCAATGTGCCAATGCGTTGCCACACGATCAAAGTAGATTAATACATATTCACCGATTTGATAGAAAAAAGTCTAGTTTTGAAATACGTATATCACTAAAAATATGTTATGTTTCACTCAAAATATATTCCTTTGGCGGTTTTGATGAGATAAGGGAGGAATGTTGTTGGTTTCAAGATTCGAGAAGTGGTATATGTCTAATTTCTACTCTTACTAGCAAGATGCCCGTGCGTTGCACGGAACATCAAGATCTTGTGGGAGAAAAGGATGAACGAGGGAAGGCCTTATCTGCAAATGTGGTGAAGAGTGCGGGTAAATTGCCATATTTTCCTTCCTATCCGTCAGATATAAATCGGACGACCTACATTGCAGGATGGCAGGCCCACCATCATCACCAACTCTATTTTTATCCCTACTCTTATAAAAAGCATTGTCGGTGATGATCGTGTGCCTGCCATCCTGCAATATAGGCCGTCCGATCTATATCTGACGGATAGGAAGGAAACTATGGCAATTTTGCAAAAAGATACCCCACACCCCTCTCCACATTTGCAAATAAGGCCTTCCCTCGTTCATCCTTTTCCCCCACAAGATAAACTACTCATACAAATGCATCTTGATGTTCCATGCAACGCATGGGCATCTTGCTAGTTGTTGCAAAAAGCCCATGTGTGTGTGAGAGAGAGGGAGAGTGGAGGAGGACGGAGTGCATGTGTGACAAAGACACAAGGAGTGTGTGTGCGATAGGTATTAGCATAAAATGAGGCGATAGTGTGTGTGTGCACGATCGAGAGGGCGTGTCTCAAGAAGGGAAGAAAAAGCTACATAGATACAAGGAGCGGGAGAGAGACATGTATGCGATGGTGGAAGCATGAGTGTGCGGGTGTATAAACCTATCTAGAGGCTAGCTAGTCGATAAATGTTTGTGAGAGAAATACGAGTCGGGGTGCGAAAGCGAGAGTTTTGTGTGTGAGAGAGAGAGACGGTAGTCGGGAAGGGGAGTGGAAGCAGGAGTTGTGTGTGTGTGTGTCTGTGTGAGAGAGAGAGGAGACGGTAGTCGGGGTTGTCTGATCGGTAAACAAATGAATAATGTCAGCCTGGGATGGAGACGAAAAGGAGACCGCAACAAATGTTGTGTCTACAGGAGAGAGAGAGAGAGAGAGTAATTTTAGTGGTATGAGTCATATGTAGAGACATATAGGGTGTGTGAGAGAATCCCATAGAGAGAAAGACAAAGTGAAAGACGAGTGGAGACTGTGTGTGTGGCGGTGAAAAAGAAAGCTTAGGTACCGAGTGATACCAGAGAACAGTAGAGACGTGAGAGATAATGAAAACCGTGTAATGTATAATGATAGGGAGAGTGTGACACTTCTCAAGGGAGACGTCGAGAGACCATGTTTGCGAGGATAGGAGAAACATGAAGTGAGCGTGCGGGTGAGCTGGAGAAAAGAGAGTGATAGCTACCTGAAGGAGCATGCATGCGAGAGAGATGGGCGTGAAAGGAGTAAACAAAAAAGGGATTCAAATATTTGAATTCGAGATGATGATACATGTAATCCATACTCGAACCAAAATTGATCTATCAAACATGCATACTCATATGAATTCACGCACATCTATGTTATTTAATATGTAGATATTACTGATCCATACATTTTAGTAGAACATAATTTGGTTAATTTTTTCGAATTCAACCTTAAGATTTCGAGATCGTTGTATTTGTAAATCATATTATACATATAAAGGAGCAGAATTCTTTGTTGTGCTTTTGAAAGTATATATAAAAAAATGATGTATATAGAATGTAATACCAATTGAAAATGGATCCCGCCCGGAAAAAAAAGAATACAAACGGGATTCGAATTGAGTTGGCACGGTAAACGTGCACTGTGCAAAATTTGAACGAAGTGGGGAAAGTCGTAGTAACCGCCTGAAACCAAAATCCGCGAGATGGAAATTACTACTGCCTATCCCTGCCACGCAAAGCCTATCTGCTGGATTTCTATAGGTTTTGATAGGGGTAGGTTTGTAATTTCACCCAAACATGACGTAACCTCCTCTCACCCGGATTCATACACGGTGGGCGCCAAAACACAGTATGTCCTCGGCGGAAATCGATTCCCTCCCCGATTCATATTCATACACGGTGGGCGCCAAAAACAAACTCTCTTCGGCAAATATTCGGTTTATGCGAGATTACCGTGCTATCCCCAACCGACTAATGTTGATGTGATGTAGTAGAAATTTGAAACGGGGGCTAAGTTTGTAAATTTCCTCGCATTTGAGACAAGCGCACCCTGAATACAGGTTCCCCCCTTCCTCTCTACCTCCCTTTTCCCCATTCGTACTCCGTGGGTGCCAAAACACCCTCTCCACCCCACCCTCCTCCGCCCGCCGCCGTCCGCCACCCCATCCACCGCCATCCTCCTCCACCATGCCGGAGCTGATACCCCGACGCCGCCGTCCATTCCAAGAGATCAACCTCTCTCATCCACGCCTTCGGACCGGGATCCTTGCATCCCGTCCTCTCGCTTCATCCCCGCCGTCGTCCACCTTGTCGGTGCCGCTCCTATGACCGTCTCGTCCACCATGCCCCGCCACCACCGTCTACCCTCCTAGATCTACTTCCACGCTGCCGACAGCCATCGCTACCACAGCACCGTCAAATTCTCAGCAGATGCATATACGACGCCGCACCGGAGGCGGTACTCTTTCGTATCTGCTCAACTTATTTATCGCAGCAAGAAAATAGATCGCCACTGCTTTACTATGATTTCTTGTCTAGGTTGTGAAGTTTCCTTTGTCCGGTTTGCACCTTCAGATCTGCCATGGCATGCTCAACACTATACTCCCAATGCTTATGGTTTTCCCCTTTTATATTCCACACTAGTTAAATCACAGTAGACTAAATTTCAAAATTGGGTCAGTCGATTTTTCATAGCTTGCCGGAGTTCGCCGGTGCGATCGAAGGGGCTCGGGTGGTTGTGGGACCTCACCAAACGAAGAAAACTCTACGCGGGTGGGGGTTCGGGCGGGGGTGGGGGTGGGGTTGCTGGAGGAACACAGGCGGTGGGGGTCGATGGTCCGGCCGGTGGCCCGTGCGGTGTTCTATATGGGAAGAATTAGAGACGAGGAAGAAGAAGGGTTAGGAGACGTAGGATCTTCATCCAACCGCCTAAAATGGTCGAGAGACAGCTAGGAGTTGCATTCTTAATGCGCTCTGGTTCATCATGTGTGGGCACTGGGCAACCAACATTTTATTATCCAAATTCTTCTTGCTCATCTTTACCATGTTCCTCTTCCGTTCTTATTTAATATGTACTCTCTCCGTTCCTAAATACAAGTCTTTGTATAGATTCCACCATGGACTACATATGGAGCAAAATGAGTGAATCTACACTCTAAAATGTATCTGGATACATCTGTATGTGATCCATAGTTGAAATCTCTACCAAGACTTAGATTTTGGAATGGAGGGAGTATGATAGTATTACAGTATGTTCCTTGTACTGAAGATGAGTAGGGACATTTGCAGTGTAGAGGTCTATACAGTCAGTTGTGATGGACACTTTGAGCCTCTTTGATTCGTAGGATCTTGTAAACATAGGAATAGGATTTGTAGTGGCTTGCCCACTTGAATCATAAAGAATAGCAAGGAAATGCGGGGAGCTGTGTTGCCTTTGAGAGTTACACTGATATTAACAGTATCGGACCTTCACTTGAAGAGAGCTGGTATCCGAAGCCTTTCTAGCCGTACCGGAAATACTAGCACATATATTCCAGCAAGTTCCACTTTGCTGATTTTACTCTGATGCTTACGGTTTTCCCCGTTATATCTACACTATGATCTGTGTAGCTGCTTTGTGTCGCACTAGCAGCAGTCCACTCTTGAAGCTAAACACTGCAATGACTTACAAAATTGGCACCAAGGCATTGAGTGCCATTCTGGATGCAATGAAACTCATACGCTCCCCACCTGTTGATTCTTGTTCAGAATATGATCCTAATGACTATTCTAACCTCGAGGAGTCAAAGGCAGATGGCCTGTCCTGTTCACCCATCAAGGTGCCTATTCTAATTTGGCAATGTTTTATTGATTGCGGGTATCTTGCATATGTTGTCTTGCATTTCTTCTACTTTGTTGCACCGCCATCTGCTTAGTTTACTCATCATATATGTCGAGATGCCATGCCCATCCATTATCAATACATATTCCATCTGTCATCATACCATGTTTTTCCACTCAAATGTTGTTCTTGTGCATCAGACATCAAAAAGGAAGAGGGTGATTGCCGAACCTGAAGGAGCACCAGCAAAGTCCTTGAAAAACGTGGTGGTGCCGGAGAAATCAGACAACACCCCACTTATATTGGTTGTACAACCAGTGACACAAAACGTAGGACCGACTCCAGCAGACTGTACCCATACTTCACTGGCCACACCACTAGCCCCACCACACAGGACCTGCACTCCAGCAAAAGGTATACCGATTTCATTTGCCATAGCACCAGCTGTACCACAGAAAAATCCCACTCCAGCAAAAAGTACAGCAAGTCCACCGGCCGAAGACCTATCCCAACTGCAGAGACGGCCAATTCCTGAGATTGGAACCCCATTCCATTTATTCCCAGTTTAAAAGACAATGCTTTCAATGTTGTTAGGGACTACATGCATATATTCCCATCATGGGAAGATTATTGTGAAGACAAACACCATTTCACATATTCCTGTCCAACTTTCGTGTAAGTGTTATTATTCATGGTTATTATTTTCCTTTTTTCTGCTGATTGAACACATCAATGATTTACATTACATTGTTGTACCTAGGTGAGGGTCAATCTGGATAGTCATGACGAGCAAAGCTTGCTTGTGCTTTTCAAGGAAGCATTGTAGCAGTATCGATGTTACCTGAGGAAATCACACTTTGATGGAAAGTCTATAAACGAATTTCCGGTAAGTCTCATGTGCTAAATTTAGAAGACATTGAATGGAAACACCTTGTTATGCACTGGTCTCATTCCCAGGAAGAGGTACTGTCTATGAAATCACATGACAATTTGAACTTCTACTTTTCCGCATGTGCCTTATGGATCTTTTTTGCAGGAAATTTGCTCGAAGAAGAATTCCGGTTTGAAAAGAACAACAGGATATCGCAAATATGTTGCCTGTTGCTTTGCTCTTGTTAGTACCTGTTGTCCTGTATCACTGTACTTGCATACATACCTGGTTCATTATGTGACAGAATTATGCATGATAGCTTGCTTTTCAGTTGTTCGCTCCAAATTATCTGATCTGTATGAATGGTTACATTAGTGTAGAAATCCAATGCCAATGTTTTTTTAGCTCTGCATTATTCTTGTAAGTACATGATGTCCTTTATTAGTGTACTTATAATGACAGGTAGTTGTTCATGTACCATCACTCTGCAGCTTATTTTCCTTTGCCCTCCATTTTCTGCACATCAGATCTATATTTACTCTAACCATAAGGTTGGTACTGAAGAAGTTTAGCTGTGCATTGCTCTTGGCTGTACCTTTTGCCTGTATCGCTACACTTACATTTAAAGCTACTTGGTTATGTAGCATCACTCTTCATATTATCTTAAACATTCTCCATTTTTTCGTATATTATCACATCTATATTTACTCTTAACAAAATGTAGAATAAAGGCAATGCTTATGAAGAAGATTCTGTGGTAAACTTCTTGAATTGCCCCCCCCCCCCATCAGCATGGACAAGGCCTTTATAGAGCCTGTCTTCACCAATAATGTAAGTTTGTCCATCTCAATCCTTCAAACTTTGTTGTATATATTTGGTTAGGCATGACTGCAACAACTGTTTATTTTTGGTGTTTGCATCAAATTGCATGTTTAAAGTTTATTATGTAGTTCATAAACAAAAGTTTGTCCTTTCTCAGTTTAAGTTTTTAGTTGTACAACCAAGTTCCTTCTTCATACCATGTAAATTAAACTATACAGAGCAAGTGATCTTCTTTTGCATTGCATGTATGCTTCTGTTCTTCATCCATAATCCAGTGGTGTGGTGAACCTACCCACTACAGCACAATGTCATATTCTGCAATGTCTTAACTATGAACAATGTCATATCATTCTACTATTATTTAAACCGTCTCTTTATTTGCCAATCTGAAATGGGATAAATTGACAGCACACTAACCATTGATACTTATGAGTTCTTGATCTGTAATCCAGTGGTGTCGTGAAGCTGCCAACTCCTTCACAATGTCATTTCCTGCCATGTCTTGACCTGAACAATACCATATTGTGTTAATGCAATTTTAAACTGTGTCACTTTATTCGTCAGTAAGA
This sequence comes from Triticum aestivum, assembly GCF_018294505.1. Taxonomy (NCBI): domain Eukaryota; kingdom Viridiplantae; phylum Streptophyta; class Magnoliopsida; order Poales; family Poaceae; genus Triticum; species Triticum aestivum. The sequence continues at coordinate 317,764,320 of NC_057813.1, read as the reverse complement.
AATGTGATGAATTGTCAGCACTGATACTTTTATGTGCAAAACCTGTCATCTGTCTGCTTGTTTATCTTTCAGAGTGAGGAAGATATAAGTGTTGAACAAGCACAGTCTCATCATCTTGCTCAGCTGCTTGTGCTGCAGCTCCCCAGTAGGGCTAACCTTTCTTGAACTCTATTGAAGTGCTGTCGGTTTTGTATATTATTTTGTCGGCGTGTTTATTTGCACTGGTGGCGATCTTTGATGCCCAGTGTATGTAATCTGCTCTCTGCTTGTGCTTTATTATCATAGTGGCGAACTTTGATGCCCAGTGTATGTAATATGCTGTAATTTCTTTATTGTATAGTCTAGGTTTTTTCTAATTCACGATGCTGAAGTTATTTTACTGTATATATATCATGTCTTCGCAGTAAACCGGCCAAACCGGTACATAATCGGGTCGTCATGCAATCACGATGTAGGTTGGGCCTAAAACGTGCCGAACAGCTAACGGGATGGCAGCAGCCCGAAATGAACCCCGGTCCAAGATTGTGCGAATCAAATCACGGGCTTTTAACATGCCAAAATTGTCTCGGTCCTTGTTTGGCCCAATCAGATATCGATTGCGAGCAAGCCTGATGCAAACCAGGCCGTAGTTAGGCCCAACTATATGACGGGCTTTTAACAGGCTGAAATTAATATAGGGCCGAAATGTTAAACGGGCCCTTAATAGGCCAAAACTAATATGAGGCTGGATTACTAAGTGGGCCCAAAAGCATAGTATCCAGTTGACAGGCCGAATCTGATATGGGCCATAATTGAGCCCAAAGCCTCTTAAAGGGCGGGACCTGATCTGGGCCGTAATTTGGCCCACAACGTGGTAGGCTTTTAACGGTTCGGATCTCATATGGGCTACTATTAGGCCTGGAACGTGGCAGGCCATTAATGGACCGGATCAAATATGGGCCGGCATTTGGCCCAAAACATGGCAACCAGTTAATGGACCGGCCTACTAGGGTCCTCAAAATCTTGTGGGCCTATAGCTGGGCCGGCCCATTAATGTCGGCAAAATCTCGTGGGCCTTTAGCTTGGTCGGCCCATTATGATCCACAAGAATCTTGTGGGCCTTTACCTGGGCCGGCCCATTATGGCACACACAAATCTTGTGGGCCTTTACATGGGATGGCCCATTATGGCCCGCAAAATCTTGTGGGCCTTTAGGTGGGCCAGCCCATTATGGTCCGCAAAATCTCGTGGGCCTTTAGCTGGGCCGGCCCATTATGGTCCGCAAAATCTTGTGGGCCTTTAGTTGGGCCGACCCATTTAAACTTGATGGGCCGGTCCACGTGTCAACATATCATAGGCGCGTCTCGCCCATTGGATGAGTGACACCTATGCCAGCGTGGACCTCACACGTGTCTCCTCCAGCCAATGATTATTTTACACGTGGAAAATCCCCATTGGTCGGGGCTGTTAACGGGTTATCGGATCCAAAACCCGACCCGATAGCTTAACGGCGTTCCGTTACGGTGGATGCCACGTGTCGGTCACCCTTGACGAAAGCACTTCTGTGCCGCGCGATTTATCATCATGGAAGTGGACACTTCTGTGATGATAATTTTGGTAATGTCATGGAACACTTCTACGACAGCACAAGTATGACTATCTTGATTCTGTCATAAATTTGTCATGGATGTACATGCATGACAAAAAAAACGCGACCTACTGTGACAAACACGTATCATCACGGAAGTTTTTTTTTGTAGTGTCTTCTTCCATGGCATCAACAGGGCACACAAGTGATATTATTTGTCGTCGTTGTAAGGGAAGAGGTCATTATGCGAGAGAATGCAAATCTCAGCGTGTGATGATTGCTACTAAGTATGGTGGGTATGAGTCTGCTAGTGACTATGATGAGGAGACTTTGGCTCTTATTACACATGAAGAACATGGTGGAGATGATTCTGATCATGAGACGCAATACATGGCTCCTGAAGATGCTGACAGGTATGATTGTTTAGTTGCTCAACGTTATTTGAGTGTGCAGGTCACACAAGCTGGGCAAAATCAGAGGCATAATTTGTTCCATACAAAGGGAGTTGTGAAGGAACATTATGTGCGCGTCATCATAGACGGAGGGAGCTACAACAACTTGGCTAGCATGGAGATGGTGGAGAAGCTATCTCTCATTTAAAGACCACATCCACATCCTTACTACATCCAATGGTTCAACAACAGCGGCAAGGTTAAGGTAACATGTAATGTTCGTGTGCATTTTAGTATCTCTACATATGCTGATTATGTTGATTGTGATGTGGTACCTATGCAAGCATGTTCCTTATTACTTGGTCGACCATGGCAATTTGATACAAATTCTGTAGACCATGGTAGAAACAATCAGTATACTCTTGTTCATAAGGATAAAAATATTACTTTGCTTCCCATGACTCCTGATTCCATTTTGAAAGATGATATTAATAGAGCTAATAAAGCAAAACAGGAGAAAATAAGAGTGAAAATTAGATTGTGGCAAAAGAATTTGAGCAACAAATGAAGCCTAATAATAAACCATCTAGTGTTGCTTCTGAAATTAAATTGAAAAGTGCATGGTTACTTTCCACCAACTCTGATATTGATGAGCTAGATTTCAGCAAATTTGTTTGCTATGCTTTTCTGTGCAAAGAGGCATTATTTTCATTCGAGGACGTGCCTTCCTCTTTTGCCTTCTGCTGTCACTAAAATTTTGCAGGAGTTCGCTGATGTCTTTCCACAAGACGTTCCACCAGGATTACCTCCCATTCGAGGGATTGAGCATCAGATTGACATAATTCCCGGTGCATCATTACCCAGATGTGCACCATACCCTACCAATCCAGAGGAGACGAAGGAGATTATGCGTCAAGTACAGGAGCTACTCGACAAAGGTTATATACGCGAATCCCTTAGTCCTTGTGTTGTTCCTATCATTTTAATGCCGAAAAAGGATGGTACTTCACATATGCGTTTATTGTAGAGGCATTAATAATATTACTATTCGTTATTGTCATCCTATTCCTAGGCTAGATGATATGCTTGATGAATTGAGTGGCTCTACAATATTCTCCAAAGTTGATTTGCGTAGTGGATACCATCAAATTCATATGAAATTGGGAGATGAATGGAAAACAACATTTAAAACTAAGTTTAGATTATATGAGTGGTTAGTCACGCCTTTTGGGTTAACTAATGCACCTAGTACTTTCATGAGATTAATGAACGAAGTTTTACGTGCTTTCATTGGACGATTTGTGGTAGTTTACTTTGATGACCTATTGATTTATAGCAGATCTTTGGAGGAACATTTGGAACATTTATGTGTTGTTTTTATTGCTCTACGTGATGCACGTTTGTTTGGTAACCTTGGGAAGTGCACCTTTTGCACCGAACGAGTGTCTTTTCTTGGCTATGTTGTTACTCCAGAGGGAACTGAAGTTGATAAAGCCAAGATTGGAGCTAGTGAGAGTTGGCCATAGCCCAAAACGGTCACACAAGTGAGGAGTTCTCTTGGCCTTGCTGGATTCTATAGGCATTTTGTGAGAGATTTTAGCACCATTGCTACACCTTTGAATGAGCTTACAAAGAAGGGTGTGCCTTTTGTTTGGGGTACCACACAGGAAGAAGCCTTCACGGTGTTGAAAGATAAGTTGACACATGCTCCTTTACTCCAACTTCCTGATTTTAATAAGACATTTGAGCTTGAATGTGATGCTAGTGGAATTGGATTAGGAGGTGTGTTATTACAAGATGGCAAACTTGTTGCATAATTTTCTGAAAAAGTGGGTGGGCCTAGTCTGAATTGGATTAGGAGGTGTGTTATTACAAGATGGCAAACTTGTTGCATTCTTTTCTGAAAAATTGGGTGCGCCTAGTCTGAATTATTCTACTTATATAAAGAATTATACGCTCTTGTTTGGACTTTAGAAACATGGCAACATTATTTATGGCCCAAAGAATTTGTTATACATTTTGATCATGAATCTTTGAAACATATTAAAAGTCAAGCTAAACTAAATCGTAGACATGCTAAATGGGTTGAATTCATTAAGACTTTCCCTTATGTCATTCAACAGAAGAAGGGTAAAGAAAATGTTATTGCTGATGCATTGTCTCGTCGTTAGACTATACTTTCACAACTTGACTTTAAAATATTCGGTTTGGAGACCATCAAATATCAATATGTGCATGATGCTGAATTTAAAGATGTATTGCAGAATTGCAAAGAAGGGAGAACATGAAACAAGTTCGTCATTAATGATGGATTTGTGTTTCGTGCTAACAAGCTATGCATTCCAGCTAGCTCCGTTCTTATTTTGTTGTTGCAAGAGGCGCATGGAGGAGGATTAATGGGACACTTTGGCATGAAGAAGACGGAGGATATACTTGCTACACATTTCTTTTGGCCAAAGATGAGCGGGATGTTGAGCGTTTTATTGCTCGCTGCACTACATGTCAAAAAGCTAAGTCACGACTCAATCCTCATGGTTTATATATGCCTTTTCCTGTACCTAGTGTTCCCTGGGAGGATATATCTATGGACTTTGTTTTAGGTTTACCTCAAACAAAGAAGGGGTGGGATAGCATATTTGTTGTCGTGGATAGATTCTCGAAAATGGCACACTTTATACCATGTCATAAAAGTGATGATGCTGTTAATGTTGCTGATTTGTTCTTTCGTGAAATTATTCGCTTGCATGGTGTGCCAAATACTATTGTTTCAGATCGTGATACTAAATTTCTTAGCCACTTTTGGAGATGTTTATGGGCTAAGTTGTGGACTAAACTGCTTTATTACTACTTGTCACCCCCAAACTGATGGACAAACTGAAGTAGTCAATAGAACATTGTCTACTACGCTTAGGGATATTTTGAAGAATAATAAGAAAATATGGGAATAATGCTTTCCCCATATTGAATTTTCTTATAATCGTTCATTACATTCTACTACTAAGATGTGCCCTTTTGAAATTGTGTATGGTTTTCTACCTCGTGCACCTATTGATTTGTTGCCTCTTCCATCTACGGAGAAGGTTAATTTTGATGCTAAACAACGTGTTGAATTGATCTTAAAATGCATGAGTTAACTAAGGAAAACATAGAGCGTATGAATGCTAAATATAAACTTGTTGGAGATAAGGGTAGAAAACATGTTGACTTTGCACCTGGAGATCTTGTTTGGTTACATTTGCGTAAGGATAAGTTTCCTAATTTGCGCAAATCAAAGCTAATGCCACGAGTTGATGGTCCTTTTAAGGTGTTAGAGAAAATAAATGATAATGCATATAAACTTGAGCTGCCTGCAGATTTTGTGGTCAGTCCCACATTTAACATTGCAGATTTGAAGCCTTATTTGGGTGAGGAAGATGAGCTTCCGTCGAGGATGACTTCATTTCAAGAAGGGGAGGATGATAAGGACATCAATACCATTGTTACACCCATAGCCCCTACTGCTATAATGGACCAATTACTAGATCTCGCGCATGTCAATTAAATTACAATGTACTTTCGTTTCTTGGTAATGATTCTAATGTTCATGAGAATATGATGCTGCCTAAATTGGATACATTTGTTTTGCTTACAAATGAAGGGCTTGGCATGGATAAGAGGGATGAACACTGGAGCAATACCAAGCATGGAGATGATGGCATGCGCAAGGGGAACAAGAACGGAGTTACAAGTGATGATTTCAGGACTTTGAAGCCACCATAATGAGTGCGTGAAGCCTTGGACGAAATTTATAAGATGCCACTTCTTAAATTTCGTCCAGAGGCTATTCTAGGTGTTGCGTCACCTTTTTATTGTGCCAGGCCCATGTAATTTCGAAATACCTAAGTATAGGCTATTTTTAGAGTCCATATGTGTGGGGAAACAAGAGATAGGGTTGGTTTCGAACCCCTCCGCCAAGGGCCACGAAGTCCCCCCCCCCCCTCTTCCTCCATATATACAGCCCTTAGGGCACCGTTTAGACTTTGGGTTTTGTTTAGATTAAAAGTCTGCCATAGCTGCAACTTCGCGTACTTCGTTTGTGTTCAACGACCAGACCAAGACGTCACAGAACCCCATCTTGATCAATAAAGCTTTCATCTTATATTCGCAATATCCAGATTGCAATCTTAGTTTTTGCTTGTTCTTCGTTTGCTCGCAGGAAATAGACCCTCGTGGTCAGGTTGATCCTGCTCTGGCGTGGTCAATAACCTCTCAGAGTTGGTTTAGCGATTGCCAAGGCGCGACGTCCTCGCACATACGTAGTCGGATCGTCAAAGTCTACTCCTCCGAAACGATAATCACCATCTCATCGAAAGATGGGACACCTTTGCCTCTATCACTAATTCTACATGTGAAGCGGAGTACATAGATGGCTCGGAGGTAGCGAAGGAAGGTGTCTGGATGAAGTAGTTCATGACAGATCTTGGAGTAGTGCCTAGTGTACTGAACCCAATGACTATGTTCTATGACAGCACTAGTGACATTCTTGTAGCCAAGGGAACAAGGTTTCACAAGAGGACCAGACACATAAAGCGATGCTTCAACTCCATCCATGATGCAGTCAAGGAGGACATAAACATTTGCAAAGTACATATGGATCTGAATGTTGCAGATCCGTTGACTAAACCTCTTCCACGGGCAAAACATGATCAACACCAGAACTCTATGGGTGTTAGATTCAATGCCATTTAATACTAGATTATTGACTCTAGTGCAAGTGGGAGACTATTGGAAATATGCCCTAGAGGCAATAATAAAGTGGTTATTATTATATTTCCTTGTTCATGATAATCGTTTATTATCCATGCTATAATTATATTGACCGGAAACTCAAATGCCTGTGTGGATACATAGACAACAACATGTCCGAAGTGAGCATCTACCGGATTAGCTCGTTGATCAAAGATGGTTGTGGTTTCCTAGCTGTATACATGACTTGTTATTTTATGATGGGATCACATCATTAGGAGAATGATGTGATGGACAAGACCCAAACTATAAACGTAGCATATGATCGTATCAAGTTTATTGCTATCGTTTTCTGCATGTCAAGTATATGTTCCTATGACCATGAGATCATGAAACTCACTGACACCGGAGGAGTGCCTTGTGTTCACCAAATGTTGCAACATAACTGGGTGACTATAAAGGTGCTCTACAGGTATCTCCAAGGGTGTCTACTAAGTTGGCATGGATCAAGACTAGGATTTGTCACTCCGTATGACGAAGAGTTATCTCAGGGGCCCACTTGGTAATACAGCATCACAATGAGGTTGTAAGCAATGTGACTAATGGGTTAGCCACGGGATCTTGTATTACAGAACGAGTAAATAGACTTGCCGGTAATGAGACTGAACTGGGTATGGTGATATCAACGATCGAATCTCGGGCCAGTAACATACCGATAGACAAAGGGAACTGCATACAGGATTATCTGAATCCCTAAAATCAGGGTTTGATTGATAAAGATCTTCGTAGAATATGTAGGAACCAATATGGACATCCAGGTCCCGCTATTGGTTATTGGCCGTAGAGGTGTCCCGGTCATGTCTGGATAGTTCTCGAACCCGCAGGGTCTACACACTTAACATTTGATGACGATATAAGTATAGTTGAGTTGTTATGGTGGTAACCGAAGGTTGTTTGGAGTCCCGTATGAGATGCCGGATGTGATGAGGAACTCCGGAGTTGTCCGGAGGTGAAGATTGATATATAGGATGAAGGGCATCGGAGTCCAGAAGTGTTCCGGGGTATACCGGGTTATCGACGGAGAATCAAAGGGAGTTTCAGAGGGCTCGTCAACCGTTGGGGGGGCTCATGGGCCAAGGGGAGGGAGCACACCAGCCCACTACGGGGTTGTGCGTGCACCTCACCCCGTCCCACGACCACCAGGAAGGGGCTGTGCCCCCTAGGGCTGCGTCCCCATTGCTTGGGGGGCAGCCACCTGGGGGACCACCCAAACCCTAGGCGCCTCCATCTGTGGCCGCCGCTCCCTCGGGGGAAACCCTAGGGGCGCCCCCTCCTTCCTTCCCTCCATATATAGAGGGGTAGAGGGAGGGCAGCCGCACCCATCTATGCCACGGTGCTGCCCTCCCTCTCCCGCGTTGTTCCTCTCTCTCTCTCCGCATAGCTTAGTAAAGCTCTGCTGAGAGAGAGGAAACCACCACCGTCGCCACACCATCGTGCTGCGTGAGGAATCGAGATACTACTTCACCATCGCTCGCTAGGTCGAGGAGGTGAAGGCATCATCAATCCGTACGTGTATTGAACACGGAGGTGCCATCCGTTCGACGCTTGGATCGGGAGATCATGGACGGATCATGATTGGACCGCGAAGACGTTCGACTACATCAACCGCATTTCTCAACGCTTCTGCTTAGCGATCAACAAGGGTATGTAGATGCAATCTCTCCTCTCGTAGATGTTCATCTCCTATATTGATCTTGGTGAGCATAGGAATTTTTTTGTTTCCCATGCAACGTTCCCCTACAAATATGATAGGAAATAGACCTAGGGTAGATTTCATTAGTGGCTTCTCTCGAGAAAATAGCATACAATGAGTAAACAAATTACTATTGGGCAATTGATAGAAAAGCAAATAATCATGACGATATGCAAGGCAATGATCATGTATAGAGGCATCACGTCCAAGATTAGTAGAACGACTCCTGCCTGCATCTACTACTATTACTCCACACATCGACTGCTATCCAGCATGCATCTAGTGTATTAAGTTCATGGAAAACTGCAGTAATGCAATCAGAATGATGACATGTAGACAAGATCTATTCATGTAGGAATAGACCCCATCTTTCTATCCTTAATAGTAACAATACATGCGTGTCATGTCTCCTTCTCCCACTGAGATCGAGCACCGCAAGATCAAACCCGTCACAAAGCACCTCTTCCCATTGCAAGTAAAATCAATCTAGTTGGACAAACCAAACCAAAGTTTCGGAGAAGAACTACGAGGCTATAATAATCATGCATATAAGAGATCAAAGAAGACTTAAATAATATTCGTAGATAGAACTGATCATAAACTCGCAATTCATCGAATCCCAACAAACACACCGCAAAAAGTCATTGCATCAAATAGGTATCCAAGAACATCGAGGAGAACATTTTATTGAGAAATAAAAAGAGACAAAAGCCATCTAGCCACTGCCAACGGACCCATAGGTCTGTGGTAAACTACTCACGCATCATCGGAGGAGCACCAATGAGGATGATGAACCCCTCTGTGATCTTGTTCCGCTCCGGCAAGGTGCCGGAAAAGGGCTCTAGATTGGATCTCGTGGTTCTGGAATTTGCGACGGCTGGAATTGTGTTCCGTCAACTCCTCTATGGTTTGCGGAATATTTGGGTATTTATAAAGCTGAGAGGCGGTGGAAAGGATTCCAGTGGGCCCCACTGCCCACCAGGGCGCGCCTGGGGCCTCTGGCACGCCCTGGTGTCTTGTGAGCCCCACGGGCCTGCCCTCGGACACTTCCTTGGCTCCCAAGTTGTCTTCTGGGCAGAAAAATCTCCAAAAAGTTTCGTTGCGTTTGGACTCCATTTGATATGGACATTTAGCGAAGTAAAAAACAAGCAAAAGGCAACAACTGGCACTGGGCACTATGTCAATAGGTGAGTTGGAAAAAATGATATAAAGTTGCTATAAAATGAATATAAAACATCCAAGGATGATAATATAACAACATGGAACAATCAGAAATTATGATACGTCGGAGACGTATCAGCATCCCCAAACTTAATTCCTGCTCGTCCTCGAGTAGGTAAATGATAAAAACTGAATTTTTGATGTGGAATGCTGCCTAACATGTTCATCACATATTTTTTTCTTTTGTAGCATGTACATTTGGACTTTTAGATGGTTCAAAGCAATAGTCTATATTTGACATGAAGATTTCAATACTCAAGCATATGAACAAGCAACCATATCATTCAAAATATCAATACTAAAGAAAGTTATCCCTAACCCATTATGCTCAATCATTGATCCATTCATGAAACACACTCGAATATTAGCTACATCCAATGCACAAGTATGATCATATGCTCCCTAGTTGGTGCTTTTATAAGAGAAGATGGAGACTAAAATAAAAAATACAAATTGCATAAAGTAAGTAGATAGGCCCTTCGTAGTGCAAAGCAGAGATTTGTAGAGGTGCTACAGCTCAAAGCTTAAATTGAGAGATAAAAATATTCTGGGAGGCATACTTTTCCCATCAACGAAAATGACCAAGAATTACCAATACTATCCATGCTAGATACATATAGGCGGTTCCCAAACATAAAATAAAGTTTATTCCATTTTCCACCATTCTTTCACAATCCATGGCTAGTCGTATCCACGGGTGCCTTCCTTACCTACACTTTCCAAGGAACTTATTATTTAACAACATAACGTAAATTTCTTTTTCATTTTGGACTGGGCATCCCTATTACCGCCACATTCTCATGCAATGACAAGTGAAGAAACACTCATCTTGAGAATAACAGATCTAGCATGGAAAAATATTGGCCACCCCCTGCTACTTCTTGAGCTTGCATTGGTTTTTCCCTTGAAGAGGAAAGGGTGATGTAGCAAAGTAGAGATAAGTATTTACCTCAATTTGGGAACCAAGGTATCAATCCAGTAGGAGGTACACGCAAATCTCCAATCTATGCACCTGCACAAAAAATCAAACACTTGCACCCAACGTGATAAAGGGGTTGTCAATCCCTTCACGGTCACTTGCAAGGATGAGATCTGATAGAGATAGATATAAAAGATTACTAAAACGTATACTAAGTAAAAACAAATAAATTGCAACAAGGTGTTTTGGGGTTTTTTGGTTATAGATCTGAAAAATATATGATGGAAAATAGACTCGGGGGCCATAGGTCTCACTAGAGGCTTCTCTCTTGAAAGAAAACATACAGTGGGTGAACAAATTACTGCTGAGCAATTGATAGAAAAGAAAAAGTTATGACAATATCCAAGGAAATGATTATGAACATAGGCATCACATCCGTGTCAAGTAGACCGAAACGATTCTGCATCTACTACTATTATTCCACACATCGACCAACTCCTGCCTGCATCTAAAGAATTAAGTTCAGAAGAATAGAGCAACACTTTAAGTAAGATGACATGATGTAGCGGGGTAAACTCAAGATATATGATGAAAACCCCATATTTTTATCCTTGATGGCAACAATACAATACATGCCTCAGTATCCCTACTATGTCACTGGATGAGGACCCGCAAGATTGAACCCAAAACTAAGCACCTCTCCCATTGCAAGAAGAACCAATCTAGTTGGCCAAAGCAAACCAATAATTTGAAGAGAAATACAAACATATTTAATCATGCATAAACGAGTTCAGAAATGACTCAAATAACATTTATATATAATCTAATCATAAATCCACTATTCATCGGATCTCGACAAACTCACCGCAAAAGAATATTACATCGGATAGGACTCTAAGAACATCGATGAGTACAATGTATTGAAGATCAAAGAGACAGAAGAAGCCATCTAGCTACTAGCTATGGACCCATAGGTCTATCGTAAACTACTCACGCTTCATTGGAAGGGCAATAGAGTTGATGTAGATGCCCTCCATGATCGAATCCCCCTCTGGCAAGGTGCTAGAAAAGTCCCCAAGATGGGATCTCATGGGAACAGAGGCTTGCGGTGGGGGAAAAGTATTTTGGTGGATGCTTCTGGTGGTTTGGGAATATTTGGAAATTTATAGTACTGGTTTTAGGGTTAGGGGACTCCTGAGGGGCCCACAATCCCTCAGGGCGCGCCCTCCTAAGGCGCGCCCCTGAGGCTTGTCGCCTTCTCGGGGATCTTCTGGCCCTCTCTCCAAGTTACGTGGGTGTCTTCTGGTCCAAGAAAAATCATCGCGAAAGTTTTATTCCGCTTGGACTCCGTTTGATATTCCTTTTCTCTAAAACTCAAAAACAAGAAAAAAACAGATACTGGCACTAGGCTCTAGGTTAATAGGTTTCCAAAAATAATATAAAATATCATATTAATGCATATAAAACATCCAAAACAGATGATATAATAGCATGGAACAATCAAAAATTATAGATACGTTGGAGACGTATCAAGCATCCCCAATCTTAATTCCTACTCGTCCTTGAGTAGGTAAATGATAAAAACAGAATTTTTGATGTGGAATGCTACCTAACATATTTATCCATGTAATTTTCTTTATTGTGGCATGAATATTCAGATCCATAAGATTCAAAACAAAAGTTTAATATTGACATAAAAACAATAATACTTCAAGCATACTAATAAAGCGATCATGTCTTCTCAAAATAACATGGCAAAAGAAAGTTATCCCTACAAAATCATATAGTTTGGCTATGCTCCATCTTCATCACACAAAGTACTTTATCATGCACAAGCCGATGACAAGCCAAGTAATTTTTTCGTACTGTTGATGTTCTCAAACTTTTTCAACTTTCACACAATATATGAGCGTGAGCCATGGATATAGCACTATAGGTGGAATAGAATATGGTGGTTGTGGGGAAGACAAAAAGAAGGAGAAAGTCTCACATCAACTAGGTGTATTAACGGGCTATGGAGATCCCCATCAATAGATATCAATGTGAGTGAGTAGGGACTGCCATGCAACGGATGCACTAGAGCTATAAGTGTATGAAAGCTCAAAAAGAAACTAAGTGGGTGCGCATCCAACTCGCTTGCTCACAAAGACCTAGGACAATTTGAGGAAGACCATCATTGGAATATACAAGCCAAGTTTTATAATGAAAAATTCCCACTAGTATATGAAAGTGACAACATAGGAGACTCTCTATCATGAAGACCATGGTGCTACTTTGAAGCACAAGTGTGGAAAAAGGATAGTAACATTGTCCCTTCTCTCTTTTCTCTCATTTTTCTATTTGGGATTCTTTGGCCACTTTTATTTTTTATAAAGTCCGGAGACTCATCCCAACTTCTGAGGGAATCATAGCTTCCATCATCCTTTCCTCACATGGAACAATGCTCTAATAATGATAAGCATCACACTTTTATTTACTTATAACTCAAGAATTGCAACACGATACTAGAACAAGATATGACTCTATAAGAATGCCTCCACTAGTGTACCGGGATGTGCAATGATCTAGTGTAGCAATGACATCAGAAAATGGGCAAGCCATGAAAACATCATGCTAGCTATCTTACGATCATGCAAAGCAATATTACAATGATGATGCGTGTCATAATAAAACGAAACAGTGGAAGTTGCATGTAAATATATCTCGGAATGGCTATGGAAATGCCATAACAGGTAGGTATGGTGGCTATTTTGAGGAAGGTATATGGTGGGTTTAATGCACCAGCGAAAGTTGTGGGTACAAGAGAAGCTAGCAATGGTGGAAGGGTGAGAGTGCGTATAATCCATGGACTCAACATTAGTCATAAAGAACTCACATACTTATTGCAAAAAATTATTAGCTATTGAAACAAAGTACTACACGCATGCTCCTAGGGGGATAGATTGGTAGGAAAAGACCATCGCTCGTCCCCGACCGCCACTCATAAGGAAGACAATCAAAGAATAAATCATGCTCCGACTTCATCACATAACGATTCACCATACGTGCATGCTACGGGAATCACAAACTTTAACACATGTATTTCTACCAATCCACAATAACTCACTAGCATGACTCTAATATCACCATCTTTATATCTCAAAACAATCATAAGGAATTAAACTTCTCATATTATTCAATGCTCTTTATATGAAAGTTTTTATTATATCCCTCTTGGATGCCCATTATATTATGACTAATTTCATAACCTAAGCAAATTACCATGCTGTTTAGAGACTCTCAAAATAATATAAGTGAAGCATGAGAGTCCAACAATTTCTATAAAATAAAGCTACCATCATGCTAAAAAAAGATATAAGTGAAGCACTAGAGCAAAATTGCCTAGCTCAAAAGATATAAGTGAAACACGTAGAGTATTCTAATAAAATCACGATTCATGCGTGTCCCTCTCAAAAGGTGTGTACAGCAAGGATTATTTTGGCAAACTAAAAAGCAAAGACTCTTATCATACAATACGCTCCAAGCAAAACACATATCATGTGGTGAATAAAAATATAGCCTCAAGTAAATTTACCGATGGAAAGAAGACGAAAGAGGGGATGCCATCCGGGGAATCCCCAAGCTTAGATGCTTGGTTGTCCTTGAATATTACCTTGGGGTGCCTTGGACATCCCCAAGATTAGGCTCTTGCCACTCCTTATTCCATAGTCCATGAAATCTTTACCAAAACTTGAAAACTTCACAACACAAAACTCAACAGAAAGCTCATGAAATTCATTAGTATCAGAAAATAAATCACTACTTTTGGTACTATTGTGAACTCCTTTATTTATATTGGTGTAATATCTACTTTATTCCAACTTCTCCATGGTTCATACCCTCTGATACTACCCATAGATTCATCAAAATAAGCAAACAACACAAAGAAAACAGAATCTGTCAAAAACAGAACAGTCTGTAGTAGTATAAAAATTTCGTATACTTCTGTAACTCCAAAAATTCTGAATATTAGGACAACAGAGGAAATTCATATATCAATCTTGTGTAAAAACTTTAGGATTTTATCACGCTTCCATGATTTTTTAAAATTCTAGCACTGAGCATAAAAGTTTCTTTTTTTCAGCAAGATCAAATCAACGATATACCAAAGTATCCCAAAGGTCTTACTTGGCTCAGGCACTAATTTAGAACACAAAAACACAATTACTACAGAGGTAATAATGTGTGTTTATTCAAGAACAGAAGAAAAAACAAAAAACATGAAAATAAAATTAGGTTGCCTCCCAACAAGCGTTATTGTTTAACGCCCCTAACTAGGCATAAAACATAGATCTAGGTATTGTCATCTTTGGTATTAAATCCATAACTAGCCCTCATAATAGATTCATTTGGCAACTTAATTTTCTTTCTTAGAAAGTGTTCCATGCCCTTCCTTAACGGAAATTGAAATCTAATGTTTCCTTCTTTCATATCAGTAATTGCACCAATCGTTCTAAGGAAAGGTCTACCAGGAATTATAGGACATGTAGGATTGCAACCTATATCAAGCACAATAAAATCTATGGGCACATAATTACTATTTGCAACAATAAGAACATCATTAATCCTTCCCATAGGTTTCTTAATAGTGGAATCCGCTAGATGCAAATTTAAAGAACATGCATCAATTTCACGGAAACATGGCACATCACATAAAGTTTTTGGAATCGTGGAAATGCTAGCACCCGAATCACACAAATCATGGCACTCACAATCTTTAATTTTAATCTTAGTAGTAGGTTCCCACTCATCATAAAGCTTTCTAGGGATATAAACTTCCAACTCAAGTTTTTCTTCAAAAGATTTCATTATAGCATCAACGACATCTTTAGTAAAAGCTTTATTTTGATTATAAGGATGAGTAGAATTCAAGATGGATTGCAACAAGGAAATACAATCTATAAAAGAACAATTATCATAATTAAAATCCTTGAAATCCAAAAGAGTGGGTTCATCGCTACTCAAAGTTTTGACCTCTCGAATCCCACTTTTATCAATTTTTGCATTAAGATCTATAAACTCCGAATAATTGGGACGTCTTCTAGCTAAAGTTGACTCATCTCTAGTCCCATATTTATCAAGATTTACATTAGAAAACAAAGATTCAATAGGAGTCACATCAATCACTTTAAGATTTTCATCATTATTTAAAGACTTCGAGTTAGCGGCGATCTTATTTACCAAAGTAGTTTGTTATCGGAAATTTGGCCTACTAAATTGTCAAGATGAACAAATTGAGATTTAAGACCATAAAATTCCGTAGTAACATCATCAAGCTCTTTATTAATATACTCCATCATAGTTTTCTTCTCTTTAAGCTTGTCCCTAAAGAAACTATTATGCTCAAATAGTAAAGACATGAAGCTTTTGCATTATTTTTAATCTCTTCCATATTCCTATAGTAAGGACCAAAGCTTTTGGGTTGAGCCATACATGCAAACAAGCAAACAAAAAAGACGGACAAAAGAAGGGCGAATAAAACGGCAAATCTTTTTGTGTTTTTTCTGAAAATGTTTTAGAAGTGGGGGACAGGAAAAGAGAGGCAAATAGCAAATAATGTAATGCAAGAGATGAGAGTTTATGGTGGGTGCTTGGTAGGCTTGATGTACAACCTCCCCGGCAATGGTGCTAGAAATTCTTTTTGCTACTTCTTGAGCTTGCGTTGGTTTTTCCCTTGAAGAGGAAAGGGCGATGCATCAAAGTAGAGATAAGTATTTCCCTCAGTTTGAGAACCACGGTATCAATCCAGTAGGAGGTACACACAAGCCTCTAATCTATGCACCTGCACAAACAATCAAACACTTGCACCCAGCGCAATAAAGGGGTTGTCAATCCCTTCATGGTCACTTGCAAGTATGAGATCTGATGGAGATAGATATAAAAGACTACTAAAACTTAAAACAAAGCAAAAACAAATAAATTACAACAAGGTATTTTTGGATTTTTTTGGTTTATAGATCTAAAAATATATGATGGAAAATAGACCCGGGGGCCATAGGTGAACAAATTACTGTCGAGCAATTGATAGAAAGTGCAAAGTTATGATGACATACAAGGCAATGATTAAGAATATAGGCATCACGTCCGTGTCAAGTAGACCGAAATGATCTGCATCTACTACTATTACTCCACACATCGACCGACTCCTGCTTGCATCTAGAAAATTAAGTTCATAAGAACATAGCAATGCTTTAAGTAAGATGACATGATGTAGCGGGATAAACTCAAGCAATATGATGAAAATCCCATCTTTTATCCTTGATGGCAACAATACAATACGTTCCTCGCTACCCCTACTATGTCACTGGGTGAGGACACCACAAGATTGAACCCAAAACTAAGCACCTCTCCTGTTGCAAGAAGAACCAATCTAGTTGGCCAAACCAAACCAATAATTTGAAGAGAAATACAAAGATATTTAATCATGCGTAAAAGAGTTCAAAAAAGACTCGACGTAGAGCACCATGATGAGTGGGAAAAGGGGGCCGCTATCCTCGCGAAGGAGTACAGGGGTAGGGGTGCGGCCCAACACCAATGGCGTTTTTTCCAAAAATAGGGAGCATGCCCAAGATAAAAAAACCCGAAGAAGCTCACCCTCATGATGGAAGGATTGTCGGAGGCTCGCTAAAGCTAAGTTACCTCACGCGCGTTGGCTTGAGCCTTGCCACCGACATTTTGCTTCCTCGCGACCTCCCTCGGGTAGGGACCCCCCCTCTTAATCTTTTGGGGGCCACTTGCATGCCAAGGGGGACCTCCTGAGCATCGCGCCTCGGGGGCTCTTACCGGACCTTGGGCCTCTCGCCTCCTAGCCTTGACCATGGCATCGCTACCTGGCATACTCGCGATGGCTGAAGCTTGCCTGGGGATTGGGTTCTGCTGGTGTAGAGCGCTAAGCTACTACAAGAGCGAAATAGGGGGCCCGTGCCCGAGCGAGAAACGCAAATATGACATAAGTGGAAGGTGTTAACATTAAGGCGCAAGCGTCACGGATCTTACATGCCTCGCGGGGCCCTTCACGATTTTCACGCAGGAAATAAAGCAAAAGAAAGGTTTCCCAAGGACCACGACTCAGGAGGCGCCAGCTATGGCGTCATGACACCCAGTTGTTGTCAACCCCCTAGGCCCGGGCGCGGCAGCGTGGGGCTCGTCGTAGTTGTCGTCACTCGAGCTTGGCCCAAGGGAAACGCCGTTGCTGCTGGAGGTGCAGCATCCAAGGGCAAGTTCACCACAGGAGGCCTCGCTGTCGTTATTTCCATCCTTGGGGCAGCACTCCAGCCATTCGACGTCTTCCCCGAAGACCTTGAAGAAGAGCATCGACGCCCCGCCGTACCTAAAATGAAAGGCGTGCCTCCCTTCTGAGCCGCAGGCGCAGGCGACTGTCCCCCATCCCCGGGTGATGAAGACATCATCGGAGAAGGTGGCTTCAACCTCCGCCTGCGAGGCTTGGCCATAACAGCCATCGTGCTACAGCCACGACTCAAGGGTCCCCGCGGAGGCAGCTCCTCAGACATGGCACGCGGGAGTCGGATCCAGGTGCGCGGCGGCATCGTCACCCACACCTTAAACTCATGGGTTGTGCCGCCGGTGTGAGCTCCTGGGCGAAGTGGTCGGATGACCGTCACCTGCTCCCTCCATGGCCTCGTCCTCCGCGGTGCCCGTGGCCACCCCCGTGGGAAAGACCCTGTGCGGGGACGATCGGGCCGCCATGGACTCCCGACGACATGTGCTCATGTCTAGAAGGGGTGGCCGTGGGCCTTGTGGTGGCCCGACGAGGGCGGCCGCAACCCCTCTTCGGCTGGAGTGGCTCCGGTTCCTCCTGGAGCCTTCCGTTTCTCAGCGGTGGAGAACCTCCTGATCAGCGCCATGGATGCTGCTACAAGAATGCGGGATGGGAAGCAAGAAGACAAAGATGGACTGGGGGCTCAGCCCCCCTCGCCATTTTATAGGCGGGAGAAGAGTAACGGCGTCCCTTCGCGTTCTGAGTGATGATGGCCCTACTGCATGCACCAGGCTGATGTTAACTTGAAGCGGTTGCTGAGGCGACGTGGGGGAGCATAGGCGTCTACGTCCCGTCAAGCGCCACACGTCAGGCCCAGCCCATAGGAGATTGGGGCCCACGAAGCTTCTCCCTTGCCCTTTGGCTTCACCTCGAAGCCAGTCTGAGCGTGCCTTGGGCCCTGGGGCTACTACCGGCGTTCTGGGAACCAGGGTACCCATACTTGCCTGCCAGCAGCCCACGACGTGGCTCCCCCAACGGCCTGGTACGGCCTAGCGGCAAGGCTCCAAGACAAAACCATCGCGAGGGCCCCGGACTTGTGAGGAGGACGACACCAAGACCTCTAGAGGGAGCGACCTCTCCAGGCGGCCTCCCGAGGAGCGGATATTTCTATGCAGGTACCCAGCCTCCCGAGGCCGTGATGATGTGAGCCATGACAACCAAGGCCAGGCGGGCGCCACTGTGCGCAGAGGAGGCAGTTTCCCTTTCGGTGCTAAGGGGGCAAGGATAGACGTGGGTTCCCAAGGAATCCCCAAAAGCCTTCCATTCCTATGCTACAAGACCAAGACCACGAGCTCGGTAGGACGGATGTCATCACCGAGCCCATCGCTGCATCACGACCGGAAGCTTGCAGGCAAGACCACCTTTCGTAAGGATCACATGTACTTCTAGTCCCCTTTCAAATTGGCCATTGTGACTACAAAAAAAAGGCACATCCATGACATTTTCGGTCGAACGATTTTTTTTTCTGTCATACTTATGACACTTCTATGATGATAATTGTGAAAAAACCCGGTATCATCATAGATGTGGTGGGATTCTACTTCTATGACAAAAAATCATGAGAGAAAATGGTCTTTTCATCCTAGGCGGGCCGGAGACGCAGCTGCATGACATTCTTTGGGCCGTCCATGACGGAAAAAACCATGGTAGAAGTGAGGGCGAGGAAAATTTCAGGGAGTTCCCGGTTATGGTGGGTGGTCGGGGGCCGAGCGATGCACGTTTCTCTCGTACACATACGCGTGTGTGTGCGAGGCGTTGGGCTCTAACTGAACCCGAGCGAGGCATTGGGCTCTAACTGAACCCGAGCGACTGCACTAGCTACGTTACTGAACCCGAGCGATTGATCCCTTGCTGTTAACTGAACCCGAGTGATTCCTTCACTACTGCTGCTAACTGAAGCCGATCGAACCCTGCTGCCTCCTTCCCTTGATGAACAATGAGCGTTGTTGGGGGGTTTGGTTGAACAGTTCCCGGTGGGGGTGGATGAACAGGACCCCGTGGTGTTTCCTCTGGATGAACAGGACCCCAATCGAGCCGGTTGGGGGTGGATGAACAGGACCCCGTGGAGGGCTGGATGAATAGGTTGACCCTACGGAGGGCTGGTTGAAAAGTAGTCGGTGGAGGGCTGGATGAACAGTATCCCGTGGAGGGGTGGTTGAACACGACCCCATGGAGAGGGCTGGTTGAACAGTAGCCGGTGGAGGAGCGTGCGGTGGAGGCTGGATGAATAGGAGCCCGTGGATGAACAGTCGTAGGTGGAGGCTGGAGGAGGTCGATAGTGGATGAACAGTACCCCATGGAGGCTGGAGGAGGTCGACGGTGGAGATGAACAGTATCCCCTGGAGTCCCGTTTTGCGGTACGCCACACCCCGCCCGATGAACAGGACCCCCGTTTCGACCGTAGAGCTCCAGCACAAGTCTGTTTCCTCTGTTTTGCGGTATGCCACACCCCTCCTGATCAACAGGACCCCATTTCGACCGTAGGAGGTCTAACAGATGTCTGTTTCCTCTGATTTGTGGTACACCAGACCCCTCCCGATGAACAGGATCCTGTTTCGACAGTGGCCTGTCGAACACAAGGTCGTTTCCTCCGTCCTGCGGTATTGCCAGGCCTCGTTTCCATCGGTTGTTCCGTCCAAGACGGTTGGCACCCATGCATTCCATTGCATCCCGATGAACATGACGCATTTCGTTGCCTCCCCATGAACACGATGACGACGCAGTTTCTCCATTCCGATAAAGCCATGTACACGAGCCCTGGCCATACGTATGCGTGAGTAGGCGTTCGAGACCCCGCCCGTATGTACGTACGTGGCCATATTTTCTTTCTTGCACCCTGGCCACTGTAAGTACGTGTACATGCTACGTGCGCGCCTCTACTATGACACGTGTGCGCCTCTACATCGACCAATATGCACGTACACGTTCACGACCAGAATGACAACGCTACGTACGCTTCGACTAGGTGGGTCCCGACTGTCAGGCACTTCCTTGCGTGTGAAGATGTAGCTGGTGGGTCCCAGCAGTCAGGGGGCGAATCATTTTTTTTGCCCGTAATACGGGTGCACTTCCTTGCGTGCGAAGATGTAGCTGGTGGGTCCCAGAAGTCAGGGGGAAATGTTTTTTTCGCGAAATATGGTGGCCCATCCGATGGGTCCCTGCTGTCAGGTGGAGGAATCATTATTTTTCGCGTAATAAGGAGGCACTTCCTTGTTGCGGCCATGGACCCAGCTGTCAACCTCTCCACGTATAGTACTCTTCTGATGGAAGTCGTTCCTTGACCATGTTGACCATGCCGCGCCGAGAGCACCAGGGTCATGGACGACGGCGAGGCCCAGGAAGGGGACGACGCGGAGCCGGGGAAGATGTGGCAGTGGATGCCCACGCGAAGAGGAGTACAAGGGTTCACTGGTTCGGCTTTGGTGTGAGGCTGCCATCGCCGCAGAATAATAGGGGGTATGGGTGAGTGGAGGGATGGCCTGGCCAGCAGTGGGAGTAGTAGGGGGCGGTGAGGCCTCCGCGGAAGCACAGCTAGCCACGAGAGGCAGGAGCAGGCGGCACGACCAACATTGCTTTGGGCGGTTGGAGGAAGTAGACCAGAGGTTGAAGAAGCACTATGGCCGTTGGATGGACATCATACGGTCACTCGAGCTAGAATCATTCATATTGACTAAGTTGACAAAGCCCTCCGCCCCGTCAACTTAGTAGGCCCACAAGTCAGCCTCCCACTATGTAGGGTCCCAGCTAGCAGGGGGAGTATTCATTTTTTGTGCGTAATAAGGAGGTACTTCCTTGCATGCAAAGATATAGCTAGTGGGTCCGACCTGTCAGCGGGGGAATGTTTTTTCGCGAAATACAGAGGCCCTTCCGGTGGGTCCCATATGTCAGCTGGAGGAATCATTATTTTGCACGTAATAAGGAGGCGTTTCCTTGTGTGCGGCCGTGGACCCAGCTGTCAGCCTCTCCATGTACAGTCCACGTCTGATGGAAGTCGTTCCTTAACCACGTTAACCACGCCGCGCCGAGAGCACCAGGGCGGTGGACGACGGCGAGGCCTAGGAAGGGGATGACGCGGAGCAGGGGAAGGTGCAATAGTGGATGCCCACGCGGAGAGGAGTACGAGGGTTCACTGGTTCGGCTTCGGTGTGAGGCTGTCGTCGCCGTAGAATAATAAGGGGTGTGGGTGAGTGGAGGGATGGCCTGGCCAGCGGTGGGAGTAGTAGGGGGCGATGAGGCCTCCGCGGCAGCACAGCCGGCCACGGGAGGCAGGAGCAGGCGGCACGACCGGGGCTGCTTTGGGCGGCTGGAACAAGAAGACTAGAGGTTGAAGAAGCACGACGTTTGTTGGATGGCCATCGTACGGTCACTACAGCTAGAATTGTTTATATTGACTAAGTTGACAAATCCCTTGGTACGCATCAACTTAGTAGGCCCACAGGTCAGCCTCTAAACCGGTGCGCCCCAAACGTCAGGGGGAGGAATCATTTTTTGGGCGGCTGAAGCTAGAATTTCCGAGATTGAAGAAGAAGCACGACATCCGTTGGATAGACATCCAACGGCCACTGCTGCTCGAACCGTGTGTTGACTATAAGTTGACAAAGCCTTGCATACGCATCAACTTACTTTTTTTAGGGGACGCGTTAACTTAGTAGGCCCACAAGTGTGTGGCAGAGAACTTATAGCCCATTTGTGATTTGTAAGAATGTACAACCCATTTTTTTAATTCTAATGGATTTTACAACAGCCCATTTACAGTTTGTTAAAAGTACAACCCATTTTCTAGCTAGGACAACGATTAATAATTTCAACCAACCGTTCAAAACAAAATTCAATAAAATCTCCCACATTTTGATGGGATCCGAAATATTTTTATTCCGAAATTTCTAGTCAGGTTAAATATAAATTTGTATTACAAAAAATCAAACGAAACATTACGCGCGCAACAATTAATGATATTAAAATTTTCAAAATCAAAAAATAATATTTTATAAACTAATTACGTGTTTGGTGCATTTTTTATAGTTACTGCGCAGTTTTTATAATTACATCCCATTTATTATTTCTTAAAGCCTATTTTCCTGTTAAGCCTAATGCATCCCTCCTAGAAAAGATTTGCAGCCAAGCGGGACGGAGAATAACAAGTTGACCTTGCCTGGGTATTCCTCAAAAAAAGTATAGCTGGACTAGCCATTTTCATCTTGAAAAAAATTAATATCTAGGCTGGATATCTGTCCAGGGCTAGACGGGCCACAGCGCGCCCAGTTAATACCCTGCTCTCCTCTGAACAACAACGAAAACATCGCCCAAGAAAAACTCTGCAGTGCTCACGCCTCAAAAACACAAATACTGCTCGAGCTGCTTGGTCCCAGCTGTCGGCCGCTCCTTGTGCAATTATCTCCTTTATATTGACTACATAGGTTGACAATGGTGTGGTACCATGATGTCAGGTAACCAGGAGGAAGCAAAAAAAATAGTCGTACATAATAAGGAGACACTTGCATACGTACGGCTATGGCCCTAGTGGGTCCCTACTGTCATCCACTCAAAATAAAGTCATCTCCTGAATCCTCATTTTCGTTGACCATGTTGACAATGCTCGGCGCCACGGCGAGCGCAACAACTCGAAGGACGACGGAGAGGGCCTCGCGGGCCCTACGGATGGTCTGATACAGTGCCCGTTGCTCATTCAAGAAGCCAGGATCATCGGACACCTATGAGCACCTTCAGAGACTGAGATGGCATGAAACGGTAAGGCCGCGCTTGGGAGCTCTGGTTTATTTCACACATGTATTAAGATACAAGCGTAATTTACTCGTCATCGGAAACAACGCATAAAATACAGACGTAATGAAACCGAGGGCCCGAGGTTTGTAAGTAAAATCGACGGGTTACGCGTGTAATTTGAGAGACCAGTGTATATTTTACTAGTCGAAATACTAACCAAGCGCTTCGCCCGCGACCATCTGCTTTTATTTACAAGTGTCAATTTTACAAGCGGTTTTGGATGGAAAACGACGATCCAATCATGGCCTAAGATGATGAGTTGGTCGGAAGATCATATGGTTTCACGTCTAACCTATCTGACTTGTCGTATAGGCTATGAATGAAACATAATATGATGAACTTCTTAAGCACAGAAACAACAGAAGAGGATGATCTTCTTAACAAGCAAATCACTGGCATTAGATCAACATGCAAAACAATACGAAACATTATTCTCAGGAGGCACGGTGAACAGCTCGTGATGCCGCATGCCACAACATTCCAAGCTCAACTTTGCAATCAAACACACAAGGCATGGCATTACATTCATCAGACACGGTCCCTTATACTGAACTGGGTACGATATGTGAACATCACAAATGATTCAGATAGCTTAACCCGTGGGTGATGAGTTTGAACATCAATTTTTTTTTTTGAATTTCCCTCGTTACAGTGGTCATCCACGTCATTGAATAATTTGGGTATAGAAAGGAGACTACAGCACACCCACACTTCTTAATTTGGGTACACAAAGGAGACTATAGAGCTAGCTGACCTAAATATTACTCTAACAAATTAAAGACTAGCGCTCTTAATTAAACAAAACAAAGAGTACTACTATGGCTGGTTCTCGTCGATCTCCTTTGCCTCCTCCATGTCCAGCTCGTGCCCGACGGTCTTGATAGAGGCAAAGGTGTGCCGTCTTTCGATGAGATGGTGGCTATTGTTTTTTGTGGGAGTCGACCTTGATGATCCGACTACGAACGTGCGAGACGTCGTGCCTTAGCAATCGCTAAGCCAACTTCCGAGGGGTTATTGACTATGCTGGAGCACGATCAACCTGACCATGAGGGTCTGTTTTCCTGCGAGCAAACGAACAACAAGCAAGAAACTGAGATTGCAATCTGGATATTGTGAATATAAGAGGAAAGCTTTATTAATGAAGGTGGGGTTCTGAGACGCCTTTGTCTGGTCGTTGAACACAAACGAAGTACACGAAGTTGCAGCTATGGCAAACTTTTAATCTAAACAAAACCCAAAGTCTAAACGGTGCCCTAAGGGATGTATATATGGAGGAAGAGTGGTGAATTTCGTGGCCCTTGGTGGAGGGTTCCTAAACCAACCCCATCTCTTGTTTCCCCACACATACGGACTCTAAAAATAGCCTATAATTATGTATTTTGAAATTACATGGGCCTGGCCCAATAATAAGGTGACGCAGCACCTAGAATAGCCTCTAGATGAAAGTTATGAAGTAGCATCTTGTATATTTCGTCCAAGGCTTCATGCACTCCTTATGGTGGCTTCAACATCCTGAAATCATCACTTGTAACTCCGTTCTTGTTCCCCTTGCGCATGCCACCATCTCCATGCTTGTTCTTGCTCCAATGTTCATCCTTCTCCAAGCTAGGCCCTTCATTTGTAAGCAAAACAAATGTATCCAATTTAGGCAACATCATATTCTCATGAATATTAGAATCATTACCAAGAAACAGAAGTACCTGGTAATTTAATTGGCATGCGCGAGCTCTAGTAACTGGTCCAGTATGTATAGCAGCAAGGGTTGTGGGTGTAACAATGGTATTGATGTCCTCATCAGGTCTCCTGGGGAAGGGGCTCCATGGCATCTATCGCACCATACGGCAAGCATCTCACCATCCTTGTCCTCCATCTGTTTGGAAAACTCCGTCACGAGTTGGGCATGGGCGGTCGCGATCTGGGCTTGGACGGGCTCCGTCATGGCAAGGTATGCGGCGGAGGAATGGACGGCTGCTCGAATGCTCTCGGCGATTGCCAACTCTTTGGTCGTGGGTTGCCGACCATTGTCGGAGAAGCTTCGTTCGATTTGTGTGGTGACCGCCATGAGCTAGGTGTGGGTGGCCTCGACATGGTCGTGGGCGGCCTCCAACAGGGCTAAGGCCGCCGTTGTGGAACGAACAGCGGCAATGCCGCTCTCTCCAGTTGCTATCCCCGAGGCAGATGTTGCTGCCACCACCTAAGAAGCAACAATAGTAGTTTGGGCTGCCTTGGCCGCCCAGACGCAGATTGCGGCCGCGCTGATAAAGCTTGTTAGCACGCGCCTGGTGGCTGCGGCCGCGCTCTCGCTGGAGTGGGCCACCGAAGTTGCCCTCACGAAGCGGGTCCATGTTCCCATCTGTCACAGGCGACGATTGAACTGCTGGGGAGCGAGCTAGTGTGCTTCACACGCCGGTTGTGGACTGTAGCCGACACACCTTTCTTGTGTAAGCCATATGCGTACTATACTCCAGTGGTGCCCCAAGATATTTTGTGTTGCCTCTCACATGGTTGGTGATAATAAACTGTGTGCGATCTACTTGATTTTTCATCTTGATTTGAATTACAGAATGGGGTCACAACTGTAAAGAATGGTGTTTGAATTCCTAGAACTTTCATCTGCAGTGAACATGCAAGTATAGGTGTGTCGTCAAAAAATTGGAATTATTCAGGGTTTGTTTGGACATTTTTATACATTAACTTGGTTTTTTAGGCATTTTAGGTGCACAATTCAAAATTAAACTACATGCACATGCTCCGGTGCACCAAAATGGGTTGTAAAATGATATATGTGTCCATGGGTTGATGCTTATGTCCCATCCAAGAAATGGGGATGAATTTCAAACACCACGGCACCGTGGCTCTCCGGCAAATGATGAGGTGCTTGCTTTTGTAATTCTACTAAATAAAAAACTCATCTAAAATTCATGAACCTTGGCATCCTATCATGGAACGACATCAACATGCTCGGGTAAAAAATATTGTCCCATTTGGGGCAGGTTATGGTATAAGCTTCTCACAAACCAGAGCTTCTCAAAAGAGGCCTCATGGTTCTGTTAGGGAAAGTGTCACCTTTGTGGAAAAAATGATATTCGTCTCCTCTTCTTCCTTTCAACTTTTTTCTTGGTGTCAACATAGAACAACAAGAGTGTCGTGTTAAACTTTGGATTTTTTTTTGGGGGATCGTTTGGACATTTTTATACGTTAACTGAGTTTTCTAGGCATTTATGTGCATAATTCAAAATTGAACTACAAGCACATGCTCCAGTCCATAAAAATGGGTTGCAAAATCAAATGTTTGTCCTTGGTTGCAAGCTTAGGTCACATGCAAGAAATGAGAATGAATGTCAAACACCTTGACACTGTCGCTCGGCCACCGACATTGAGATACATGGTTTTAAAATTCTAGTAAATTGGAAACTCGTCTAAAATTCATGAAACTTGACATGATATCATGGAACGGCATTGACATGTCGTGGTAAAAATATTGTCCCTTTTGTTGCAGGTTTGGGTATAAGCTTCTCGCAAACCAAAGCTTCTCTCACAACAAGCCAGATGGTTTCGGTAGGGAACATGCCACCTTGGGGGACGAAACGATATCTGTTGCCTCCTCTTACTTTCAAATTTTTTCTTGTGTCAACCTAGAAAAACATGAGTGTTTTGTCAAATTTTGGGGGTTTTCGGGGTTCGCTTGGACATTTTTATACACTAACTGAGTTTTCTATGCATTCATGTGCATAATTCAAATTTGAACTACATGCACATGCTCCAGTGCATATAAACGGGTTGAAAAATCAAATGTGTGTCATTGGTTGCAACCTTAGATCCATGCAAGAAATGGGAATGAATGTCAAACACCTTTGCCACCATCGTTTGCCCGCTAACATTGAGATAGATGGTTTTAAAATTCTAGTAAATCGAAAACTCGTCTGAAATTCATGAAACTTGACATGCTATCATGGAATGACATCAACATGCAGTGGTAAAAATATTGTCCCATTTGGAGCAGGTTGGGGTATAAACTTCTCACAAACCAAAGCTTCTCGCAACAAGCCTCATGGTTACGGTATGGAATGTTTCACCTTTTTGGACGAAATGATAACCATTGCCTCTTCTTGATTTCAATTTTTTCTCTAGTGTCAACATAGAACAATAGGAGTGTTGTTTAAAATTTTGGAATTTTTCGGGGTTCGTTTGGACATTTTTATACATAAATTGAGTTTTCAATGCATTTATGTGCATAACTCAAATTTGAACTACATGCACATGCTCTAATGCATATAAATTGGTTGAAAATTCAAATTTGTGTCCTTGGTTGCATCCTTAGGTCCCATGCAAGAAATGGGAATGAATGTCAAATACCCTGCCACCATCACTCGGCCGCAAATATTGAGATACCTGGTTTTTAAATTCTAGTAAATCCAAAACTCATCTGAAATTCATGAAACTTGGCATGTTATCATGGAGCGGCATCAACATGCCATGGTAATGTTTTTGTCCCATTTGGGGCAAGTTTGGGTATAAGCTTCTCACAAACCAGTGCTTCTCACAACAAGCCTGATGGTTTTGGTAGGGAACGTGCCACCTTTGGGGGCGAAACGATATCTGTTTCCTCTTATTGCTCTCAAAAAATTTCTAGTGTCAACATAGAACAACAGGAGTGCTGTGTTAAATTTTGGGATTATTTAGGGTTCGTTCGGACATTTTTATACATTAACTGGGTTTTATAGGCATTTTATGTGCATAAATCAAATTTGGACTA
Source organism: Triticum aestivum (assembly GCF_018294505.1). Classification (NCBI taxonomy): domain Eukaryota; kingdom Viridiplantae; phylum Streptophyta; class Magnoliopsida; order Poales; family Poaceae; genus Triticum; species Triticum aestivum. The sequence continues at coordinate 317,735,885 of NC_057813.1, read as the reverse complement.
CATGCACATGCTCTAGTGCATATAAATTGGTTGAAAAATCAAATATGTGTCCTTGGGTGCATGCTTAGGCCTCATGCAAGAAATGGGAATGAATTTCAAACACCAGGGCACTGTCGATTGCCGGCAAAGCGTTGAGATACTTTGTTTTAAAATTCTAGTAAATCCAAAACTCGTCTGAAATTCATGAAACTTGGCATGCTATCACGGAATGGCACCCGACATGTTGTGGTATTTTTCGTGTCCATTTTGAGAGAAGGCACACTCGAATAACAGCCAACAAAAGCATTTTAAAACAAATAGCCGCCACTGTAACATCACAAATGTTTTAGATAGAACACCCATATGTAAACCGATAGCTTCCCCAGTAAGCCAAGGGAAAATGTGCCGAGCAGGATTTGTGCAACTCTTCATCGCAAACGTTTTAGACAGAACACGTGTATGCAAGGTGAGAGCTCTGGTCTTCTGCAGTAAGCCAAGGGAAAATTCGCCGCACAGGATTTGTGTATCTCTTCAACACAAACGGTTTAGATTGAATAAGGTATGCAAAGCGAGACTTCGGCGCTAAGCCAAGAGAAAGTTTGGCAAGCAGGATTTGTACCTCCCTTCAATGCAAACGGTTTTTTCGGATGACCCGTGTTCAACCACATACAGATTTAGTAAGATTTGCATCTGTCATATTGGGTATATTGCCAGTTGTCAAACTAGAAAGATTGAAATTTGTTGATTTAGTAACATTGCCATTTGTCAATCCTTGCAACACTATGATTTGTCAAAATATGCAGCTAAAAATTACTAGCACTAGCTAATTTTGCAGCTAAAATTCTATAATTAAGCATAGATTTCATTCATAGATTAAGCAGTCATTCTTAATTTATACAAACAGTTCAACTCGACAGCTGAACCGACCAAACTTTTCCCCAATTGTTGCCAACCACGTACTAAAATAGCTAGTTCAACTATATATACTAGTTAATTTTAAGTACGTTGTACAGTTCCACCACATCTATAGTCAGATGAACTGAACAAAATAGCCCCTAAATACTACTACAAAGGGGCTTTGTACTACTTTTGGCAGCCCCTCCTTTGCCGAGCGCACTCAGTAAGAGGAAGAGAAGGAGGAGCCTATCAACGAGCTGGACAACTGCAATACGGTGCCTGTCACTGCTGCACCTTCAGCGACGCTCACCTCAAACACCCTCTGCTGCTCTAGACGACCCCTCTCTAAGCGGTCGGACTGCTCATAGATCTCCTGATTCCTCGCCTTTGCGTCGGGGTATGTTGCGGCCATGACTGCGGTAAGGCTCTTTGCGTGCCTGATGAGGCGCTGCTCCTCCTCCCACGGGAACTCGATGTAGCGCACAAGGCCGTTGACACACATGCGGGCCTCCACCTGTGCCTCCCTCCTTTGGGCGGCGGTGGCGGAGCGGGTGATAATCCCGGCGGTCGATGGTGGGCTAGCGGCCACGGCGGCCGACGATGGGGTGGCGACCACGACAACCACCTCTCGCATTTGGGCCGCAGTGGCGGAGCGGGTGATGGCCATGGTGGCCGGCAGTGGGGTGGCGGCCACGACGACCACCTCCCACCTCTCGGCAGCGACGGTGGAGCGGGCAATGGCCCTGGCTTTCGAAGGTGGTGTGGCAGCAACGACGGCCGGCAATGATACATCTCCATCGTATCTACTTTTCCAAACTCTTTTGCCCTTGTTTTGGACTCTAATTTGTACGATTTGAATGGACCTAACCCGGACTGACGTTGTTTTCAGCAGAATTGCCGTGTTGTTATTTTTGTGTAGAAATAAAAGTTCTTGGAATGACCTGAAACTTCACGGGGATAACTTTTGGAATAAATAAAAAATATTGGCGAAAGAATCAACTGAAGGGGGCCCAAACCCTGACCACAAGGGTGGAGGGCACGCCCACCCCCCTGGGGCGCGCCCTCTGTCCTTGTGGGACCCTGGACCTCCACCAACCTCAATTCCAACTCCATATATTCATGTTCGAGGAGAAAAAAATAAGAGAGAAGGATCCATCGCGTTTTATGATACGGAGCTGCCGCCAAGCCCAGTTCTTCCTTGGGAGGGCAGATCTAGAGTCCGTTCGGGGCTCCGGAGAGGGGAAATCGTTGCTGTCGTCATCATCAACCATCCTCTATCACCAATTTCATGATGCTCACCGCCGTGTGTGAGTAATCCTATCGTAGGCTCGCTGGATGGTGATGGTTTGGATGGGATTTACCATGTAATCGAGTTATTTTTGTTATGGTTTGATCCCTAGTATCCATTATGTTCTAAGATTGATGTTGCTATGACTTTGCTATGCTTAATGCTTGTCACTAGGGCTCGAGTGCCATGATTTCAGATCTAAACCTATTATGTTTTCATGAATATATGTGTGTTCTTGATCCTATCTTGCAAGTTATATTCACCTACTATGTGTTATGATCCGGCAACCCCGGAGTGACAATAGTCAGGACACTTCCCGGTGATGACCGTAGTTTGAGGAGTTCATGTATTCACTAAGTGCTAATGCTTTGGTTTGGTACTCTATTAAAATGAGGCCTTAATATCCCTTAGTTTCCAATAGGACCCCACTGCACGGGAGGGTAGGACAAAAGATGTCATGCAAGTTCTTTTCCATAAGCATGTATGACTATATTCGGAATACATGCCTACATTATATTGATGAATTGGATCTAGTTCTGTGTCACCCTATGTTATAACTATTGCAAGATCAATGCCATCCAACATAATTTGCTAAGTTACTTTTTTGTTGCCACTGTTACGATTGCTACAAAACTGCTACTGTTACTTTTGTCACCGTTACCATTACTTCCATACTACTTTGCTACTAAATACTTTGCTGTCGATATTAAGTCTTTCAGGTGTGGTTGAATTGACAAATCAGCTGCTAACACTTGAAAATATTCTTTGGCTCCCCTTGTGTCGAATCAATAAATTTGGGTTGAATACCCTACCCTCGAAAACTGTTGTGATCCCCTATACTTGTGGGTTATCAAGACCTTTTCCTTGCGCCGTTGCCGAGGAGCATAGCTCTATTCTCTGAGTCACTTGGGATTTATATCTGTTGAACACTATGAGGAATTTGAGAGATCAAAGAACCAAGATTTTTCCCTCAACTACGATGGGAGGTAAGGAACTGCCATCTAGCTCTGCACTTGATTCACCTTCTATTTTGAGTAAACTTGCGACACCTACACCTGCTATTGATTCTGATATGTCGCATGTTATTGATGATGCCACTTCTGCTATACATGATGCTTATGATGATACTACTTCTTTGCTTGATAATACTGTGCCACTAGGTGAATTTCTTGATGAACAACTTGCTAGGGTTAGAGACAATGAAATTACTGAAAGTGATGATACTATTGAAACTGACGATTCTCCCCCCTAGATATGAATTGCCTGTTGTACCTGAGGGTTATATTATGGATGAGGAAACTTCTAGAGACTTTCTTGCTTGCAATGATAGAGATGATCTTAAGAAACAGTTAGCTAAGCAGAAAGAAAAGTCTTTGAATGCTAGAATGCAATATGATCCTAAGTTTGCTCCTTCACCTATCTGTGTTACTGATAAGGATTATGAATTCTCTGTCGATCCTGAGTTAATTACTTTGGTTGAATCTGATTCTTTCCATGGTTATGAATCTGAAACTGTTGTGGCACATCTTACTAAATTGAATGATATAGTCACCCTATCGCTATTACTATATTCTTAAGTTGTTTCCTTTCTCATTAAAGGGTGATGCTAAGATATGGTTTAATTATGTTGCTCCTAGTTGTGTGTGTAGTCCCTAGGATATGATTTACTACTTATCTGCAAAATATTTCCCTACTCATAAGAAACAAGCTGCCTTATATGAAATATTTAACTTTGTGAAAATTGGAGAAGAGAGTCTCCCACAAGCTTGGGGGAGGCTTCTCCAATTACTTAATGCTTTGCCTGATCATCCTCTCAAGAAAAATGAAATACTTGATATCTTCTATAATGGACTAATCGATGCTTCTAGGGACCACCTAGATAGTTGTGCTGGTTGTATTTTCAAGGAAAGAACTATTGAGCAAGTTGAATTGCTATTGAATAATATATTGAGTAATGATAATGATTGGACAGTTCTTTAACCAACTCCTTAGCCAACTCCGAGGAAAAGAGGTATTCTATTTCTCAGTCCTGAAGATATGCAAGAGGCAAAGAAATCTATGAAAGAAAAAGGTATTAAAGCTGAAGATGTTAAGAATCGACCGCCTACTGAAGAAATACATGGTCTTGATAACCCGGCACAGGTATTAGAGGTAAATTCTCTTTATAGATTTGATGAAGGTGATATTCCTCATAATAAGTCTGCTAGTCAATGCTTGGATGAGTTTGATAATTTTATTATCGAACAAGAAAATTTCAATGCTTATGTTAGTAGACAATTGAAACGTAATGCTTATATGGTCGAACACTTGAGTGATTATATGTGTAGAGTTAAAAATGAGCTTAAGCTTATTAGTAAACATTCTTCCATGGTTACAACTCAAGTAGAACAAGTACTTAAGGCACAAGATGATTTTCTCAATGAGTTAAATAATAAGAGCAATGATAATGTTGTTGGGGTTATGACTAGAGGCGGTAAATGACCCAAGAACCTTTGTATCCTAAGGGCCATCCTAAGATAGTTGAGCAAGATTCTCAGAGAATTAATACTGATGCACCTAGTTCTACAAATAAAAAGAGAAAGAACACTGATAGGACTTTGCGTGCTTCTAGTGAACCTGTTATTCACATGCCTTAGAATCCCAATGATATTTATATTTTTGATGCTGAGACACAATCTGCTGATGAAGATGAACCTAGTGATAATGTTAATGATGATGTTCATGATGATTCTCAGCCTAGTAAAGATAATGATGTAGAGATTGAACCCGATGTTGATCTTGATTACCCACAATCAAAGAATCAACGTTATGGTAAGAGAGACTTCGTTGCTAGGAAACACAGTAAAGAAACAGAACCATGGGTTCAGAAACCCATGCCCTTTCCTCCTAAGCTATCCAAGAAAAAGGATGATGAGGATTTTGAGCGCTTTGCTGAAATGATTAGACATATCTTTCTGCGTATGCGTTTGACTGATATGCTTAGAATCGCTCCTGATGCTAAGTATATGAAAGATATTGTCACTAATAAAAGAAAGACACCAGAATGTGAAATTCCACCATGCTTGGTAATTATACTTTTAAGGATGGAATCACAAAGAAACTTGGAGATCCAGGAGTACCAACTATACCATGCTGCATTAAAAGAAACTATGTTAAAACTACTTTATGTGATCTTGGAGCCAGTGTTAGTGTTATGCCTTTCTCTTTATATCATAGACTTGATTTGAATAAGTTGACACCTACTGAAATTTCTTTGCGAATGGCTGATAAACCATCTGCTATACCCGGTATTTGTGAGGATGTGCCTGTTGTGGTTGCAAACGTTACTATCTTAATGGACTTTGTTATTCTTGATATTCCCGAGGACGACAGTATGTCGATCATCCTGGGTAGACCCTTTATGAATACTACAGGGGCTGTTATTGATTGCAACAAAGGTAATGTCACTTTTCATGTTAATGGTAATGAGCATACGATACAACTTCCGAAGAAACAACCTCAAGTTCATAGTATCAAATTCTATTGGAAAAAATTCAACTATTACTATTGGAGGTTTTGAATTCCCTCTTCCTACTATCAAAAACAAATATGATATTGTTATTGTTGGGGACATGCATATCCCCGTTGAGCCAACCTAGTGTTATTCGAAAATTCCCCAGTTTTATGTCATTCAAAAGAAGTTTGTTAATAAGACTTGATCAACCTTGTAAATGGATTCCTTTTGATGAGCATGAGATGGACGAATTTAGAAGGCACAACTTTCTGTACCAACCTTTTACTTTCTGTTATTTAGATTAAATAAAGCAAAAATAGTATTTTATATCTGTTTTCTAAATTATCCGTGCAATAAAAAATACCCCAAAATAAAAGTTCTCCAAATGCCCTGAAAATTTAGTATGATTTTTTATAGAATATTTGAGAATTTCTAGCACTAAGAACACACCAGGGGGATGCACGAGTGAGCCACAAGGACGAAGTGAGCGCCCTACCCCCCCTAGGCGTGCCCCTGTCTTGTGGGCCCCACGTGGGCCCCTCCACTTATTCCAGCACCCATCCACTTCGTCTTCCTCCATAAAAAACCATCATGTAGCTCAAACCCGTGCTCTTGCTCATGTTGCTGCCATTTTCGATATCCTTGCTCAAAGCTCCATTCACAAAACTGCTTTGGGGGATTGTTCTTCGGTATGTGACTCCTCCAATGGTCCAATTAGTTTTTGTTCTACTGCTTTATTTACTGTAAATTTTTGCTATTGTGGTGACCCTGTTCTTGAGCTTGCATGTCGAATTTATATGGTCCAAAGTAGTTTTGATGCATGATATAGCCTCTAGGAACTTGTAGGAGTAGTTGCTATCAATCTTGTTGAGTTTGGTTCACTTCTATTTTGAGTCAGTAAAAATTTCAGAAATTTTGCAGAGGAAGAAAAATGTCTAGGAAAATATACCAAGGTGGTTCTCGAGGAAGCAAGCACCTAGGCTCGCGATACGTGAGTCGGACCTTGAACCACCAAGGAAGCTCAAGTGTGGCCTTGTGAATGGCCATCGGATGAATTTATGGCTCATGCAGGCTTCAAGGATGAATTTGATGCGTATGTACGTAATGATGATCTTGAGGACTTCGTATCAGATAAGTGCCAACAATACTATTGCCTCACCAATTCCTTTGCGCGGAGGTTTGAATTTTCATCTAGGCGCAATACCCATACTATTTTATTTTATCTTTATGATGGATCATATACCATGGACCTTGAATATTTTAATACTGCTTGCAAAATTCCACAGTGGGGCATTCTTAGTGAGCCTCACAAATCTGAATATAATGATTTCCTTGCTAGCATCACTGTGGGAGAAACTAGAAATATCACACAAGCTACCATAGTGAGTATTCACTTTCCTGCCATACATTACTTTTCTCTCTTTATAGGTAGATGCATTAACGGTAAGCATGATCATAGCCACCTTTGCGTCCCAGATCTTATTGTCCTCAAGAGTGCGGTGTTAGGTGATAAGCGATATAACTTGGGGGCCATTGTCGCACAGAGGATACATCTTAATGCTAAAGATGGAGATTTATTTGGTTTGATTTATGCAACTCGTTTAGCTAATTACCTTGGTGTAGCCATAAGGGAAAATAACATTGAGTTGCCACCTGCTTTTCTAGATTATAATGCTATGGTACGCTACTAGTTTCTTGAGCGGAACGACCAGTCCCTCCAGTACCGACTAATCTTTGACAAACGGCGTGTTGTCCATATAAACCTTCATGTTCCTTCCTTCTTTAACTTTTAGGTAAATGGGAGATATTTTATAACTAGAGAGGAGGCAAACGAGTATGAGAGAACAGCGAAGGCTTCTCGGCTCCCGGAAGCAGCTCGCCAGGCGGTAGCTGTCACAGCACAGTACGACCACAACTATGATTTCGGATATCATTCGGGCCTGTGGTTGCCCTAGACAAACTTAGGCCAAAAGCCTAAGCTTTGGGGAGTATGTATTTCTCATCGACATTATATTCATGTTCACACACTCATTCTAGTTGTCGGTGTTCTTACTTTTTCATTGTATTACCCATGCTAGTTTATTTTTTCCTTGCTTTCTTCGTGTGTGTTTGAAAAACTTTGAGAAAATACAAAAAAAATAGTTGTAGTTTAGTTTACTTTCCATGTTTATGTAGTAGTAATATTAAAAGGATAACCCCAAAAGATTTCTCATAATTCTTTTGCTTGTTGGGAGCTTTCCCGTGTAAATAGTTTTTCTCGCTCTTGTTTTATTTTCTTCAGAAAAACAAAAACTCCAAAACATTTCAATGTGTTTCTTTGAAATTGTTTTCTTTTCTTTGGGGGTCGAGAATATAAGACCACAATGAAAATGATGAGTGGCTCTCATATGCATTATTGTTGAGCTAACAAAGAGCCCATATTACCTTGTCTTCTCATTTGAATAAATGTTTGCAGATTCCAGCTTAGTCCAATGCACGTGCACTATTATTATTATTATTATTATTATTATTATTATTATTATTATCCACACTGTTTGATCATGCAAGTGAAAGGCACTAATAATGATATTTGATGAAATTGTTGAGATGAGGAAAAGCTGGTATGTGCTCGACCTATCTTGTTTTTGTAAATATGATTAGTTCATCATTCCTGATTCAGCCTATTATGAATGAAACATGTTTGCAATGACAATTAGAGATTATAGTTACTCATGCCATGCTTAATTAGCTAGGAGTTTATAATGGTTTACTTTGCGTGCCAACATGCTATTGAAATGGTTGTGATGTAGTATGATAGGATGGTATCCTCCTTTGAATGATTCGAGTGGCTTGACTTGGCACATGTTCACCCATGTAGTTGAAACAAAATCAACATAGCCTCAATAATATTTATGTTCATGGTGATTTATATCCTACTCAAGCTTGCACTCATTGTTGGTTAATCTTAATGCATGTTTATGATTGTTGTCGCTCTCTAGTTGGTCGTGTCAGTCTTTTTCTAGCCTTCACTTGTACTAAGATATAATATTGCTTGTGCATCCACTTCCATAAACCCCAAAGTTGTTCCATATGAGTCCACCATATACCTACCTATATGCGGTATTTACCTGCCGTTCCAAGTAAATTTGCATGTGCCAAACTCTAAACCTTGAAACGAAATTTTGTTTTGTATCCTCGTATCTCTCATGTGGAAACTAGGGTTGTCTATATCTTCCATGCTAGGTGGGTTATTCTCACGATGAGTGGACTCTGCTCATCATTCACGAGAAAATGGCTGGTAACCGGGATGCCCAGTCCCATGCTCAAATCAAATCAAAATAATTGCAAACAAAACTCCCCCAGGATTGTTGTTAGTTGGACGGTACCAGTTGTTTTGGACTAGCCGTGGAGTGTGCTTGTTGGTGGTGGGGGAGTATAAACTTTACCATTCTGTTTGGGAACCGCCTATAATGTATGTAGCATGGAATATACCGAGATCTCTTGGTTGTTATGTTGACAATGAAAGCATACCGCTCAAAATATTATTTCTCTGTTTCAAGAATTCGAGCTATATGGCACCTCTGTAAATCTTTGCTTTCTTCCGTGAAGGGCCTGTCTATTTACTTTTATGTTGAGTCATCATCCTCTTATAAAAACCACGAGTTAGAGAGCACCACTGTCATTTGTATGAGTTGTTATTAATTGATATTGAGTATGACTGTGACTGGCTCTTTTTCACCATGAATTACAATGTCTAGTCAGTCTTGATCTTTAGGGGTACTCTGCATTTATGTTTTGCGGTCTCTGAAAGGGCTAGCGAGATGCCATCTTGTTATATCATATCATGATTGTTTTGAGAAAGTGTTGTCATCCAAGATTTATTATTATTACTCGCTAGTTGATTATGCCATTGATATGAGCAAACATGAGACCTAAATGTTTTTGTGAATATGGTTAGTTCATAATCTTTGCTGAAAACTTGAATGCTGGCTTTACATATTTGTAACAACAAGATCAAACAGAGTTTGTAAAAGTTTTTCTTGATCACTTTCAGTTTATCAACTAAATTGCTTGAGGACAAGCAATGGGTTAAGCTTGGGGGAGTTGATACGTCTCCATCGTATCTACTTTTTCCAAACTCCTTTGCCCTTGTTTTAGACTCTAATTTGCATGATTTGAATAGAACTAACCCGGACTAACGTTGTTTTCAGCAGAATTGCCATGGTGTTATTTTTGTGCAGAAATAAAAGTTCTCAAAATGACCTAAAACTTCACGGAGATAACTTTTGGAATAAATAAAAATATTGGCGAAATAATCAACCGAAGGGGGTCCACACCCTGGCCACAAGGGTGGAGGGCGTGCCCACTCCCCTGGGGCGCGCCCTCTATCCTTGTGGGGCCCCTGGACCTCCACCAACCTTGACTCCAACTCCATATATTCATGTTCGGGGAGAAAAAAATAAGAGAGAAGGATACATCGCATTTTACGATATGGAGCCACTGCCAAGCCGTGTTCTTCCTCGGGAGGGCAAATCTAGAGTCCGTTCGGGGCTCCGGGGAGGGGAAATAATCGCCGTCGTCATCATCAACCATCCTCCATCACCAATTTCATGTTGCTCACCGCCATGTGTGAGTAACCCAATCGTAGGCTTGCTGGACAGTGATGGGTTGGATGAGATTTACCATGTAATCAAGTTAGTTTTGTTAGGGTTTTATCCCTAGTATCCATTATGTTCTATGATTGATGTTGCTAAGACTTTGCTATGCTTAATGCTTGTCACTAGGGCCCGAGTGCCATGATTTCAGATCTGAACCTATTATGTTTTCATGAATATATGTGTGTTCTTGATCCTATCTTGCAAGTTATAGTCACCTACTACGTGTTATGGTCCAGCAACCCCGGAGTGACAATAGTCCGGACACTTCCCGATGATGACCGTAGTTTGAGGAGTTCATGTTTTCACCAAGTGCTAATGCTTTGGTCCGGTACTCTATTAAAAGGAGGCCTTAATATCCCTTAGTTTCCAATAGGATCCCGCTTCCATGGGAGGTTAGGACAAAAGATGCCATGCAAGTTCTTTTCCATAAGCACATATGACTATATTCGGAATACATGCCTACATTATATTGATGAATTGGAGCTAGTTTTGTGTCACCCTATCTTATAACGGTTGCATGATGAATGCCATCTGACATAATTATCCATCATTGATCCATTGCCTACGAGCTCGTGTCATGTTGATCTTTGCTAATTTACTTTTTTGTTGCCATTGTTTTGATTGCTACAAAACTGCTATTATTACTTTTGTCACTGTTACGGTTACTTCCATACTACTTTGCTACTGAATACTTTGCTGAAGATATTAAGTCTTTCAGGGGTGGTTGAATTGGCAACTCGGCTGCTAATACTGGAGAATATTCTTTGGCTCCCCTTGTGGCGAATCAATAAATTTGGGTTGAATACTCTACCCTCAAAAATTGTTGCGATCGCCTATACTTGTGGGTTATCAGGCAACAGCTGCCGGCAGGCAGCGACGGTGGAGCGTGTGGTGGGTGTTCCGTGCACACCCAACAGGGATGCCACACGCACTACACTACGCCGGGGACTGCGTCGCCGCCTATCCTCTGAGGATGGTGGAGTGGCTGAGTGACGACAATGGACCGGTGCCATTGGCGATTGTGGGAGAAGTAGACGAGATAAGCTATAGTGAGGGAGGGGAAAATGCGACGCTGGACTCGCCGGCCGTGAGGGTTTATATAGTAGGCTGGTAAGCATTGGGATTTTCAGGGATTTCACCGAGTCGGGCGGGAAGCTTGCGCGGGAACCTGCGTGGTTGCGCGGGAACGGGCTCACCGCCGTTTTGCCAAAAGAATGCCTTTGTGCGCTGCTCAAGCTTGCGCTCGAAGCCGTCTGCGGCAGCGGGGTCACAAGATGTGCGAGAGGAGGACGAAAGGACACATACACATACGGCTAATAAAAAAATCGTTTGCAATTTAATTACCTACTATACCCCGTCCTGGTTTATAAGTAGGATTTAACTAATAAAATATGAATGCATGTCGCCAAAGATTATATCGGTGGATTCATATTTGAACATAATTTCCAGTTATATAATTATGGTAACATGCATTACTATAATTTCCCAGTTATATAATTTCTAGTTATATAATTTCCCAGTTAGTGCACGGCTTTTGTCGTTTGAGAGCAACCCACCTCCAAAGCTTTTGAGATAGAATCCTTGCGAGGACAAAGCCAAAAACACCCAGAGCCAAAGAGTGTTAGGCATCACTGAAGTCTTTCTGTCCGCGTGATCTGAAGACTTATTACACTTGAGGACTGTGAATCCTCTAGCCGGTTAGGCGTCACGTTCTGAGCATCCAAGAGTCATTGTGGATTGCCGATGAACGAAGTCTGTGAAGGTTTGGAAGTCTCCCTTGAAGACTTACCAGAGTGATTGGGCGAGGACTAAGTGTTCTTAGCTTAAGGGGAATAAAGTGAAGACACAGTCTTCTGAGTTGAATCTCAGCCTCCCTAACCAGACGTATAGTTGTCACAGCAACTCGAACTGGTCCAACAAATCCCTTGTCCTCTCCGAGCAACTGGTTCTATCCTTCCTCTCTCACCTTACTTACAGTTTTTTCTTCGTGAAGTCTTTGCCCACTTGCCTGATCTGACTGAATTCACTTCATAAAGATTGTTGTCTGTTTGGCTTCATACTATCTTACATCCTGATCCATACTACCTAGCTGCTGATAATCTTCGTGCTTTCACTACATTGCTTACTTGACTATGGCTTGTCTAGTGTAGTCTACCTTCCGCTGCATATCAATAGGTTCATTTCTATTGTCTGTCTTCAAAACACCCTTGTTTTGAAGACTTTCATAAAATCGCCTATTCACCCCCCCCCTCTAGTCAAATACTAGCACTTTCAGTTGGTATCAGAGCAAGGTGCTCCCTTGTTTTGTGCGATTCGGTTTGACCACCTGGAGTTTAGCTATGTCGACTGCAGGGATAATCAAAGTCTCCGTTGTGTGCCATGTCTTCGATGGCACTGATTACCCCTACTGGAAGAATAAGATGCGTATGCATCTTGAAGCCATTGACGTTGATCTCTGTTATGTCGTCAAGAACGGTGTTCCCAAGGCCGGTGAAGGTGTTACTCCTACTGATGTCAAGAAGTTCATCCAACTGGACTCGACTGCCAAGAACATCATATGTGGTCATCGGACAAAGGGCAGTATGGTCATGTGAGTGCTCTGGAAACTGCGAAGCTAGTCTGGGACTGGCTCTCCAAGGTCAACGAAGGCGTCTCAACACAGAGAGATTCAAGGATCAGTGTTCTTCGCAATCTCTTCAACCGCTTCAAGAGAAATGACAATGAGAATGTCCACCTCACATTTGATTGCCTCACTGATATCACCAATGAGCTTCATGCACTCGGCACCATTGAGATCACCAAGCACGAAATCATCAAGACACTTCTGGGATCTCTTGACAGCTCATTTGACACACTGGCCCTAATGATTCAAGAGTGCCCTGACTTCAAGACTCTCGATCTGTCTGACATACTTGAGAGGCTCAACACACATGAGTTCCAGCTACCTGAGAAAAGATATATCTATGGTCCCAACTATGGCCATACTCGCGCTTTGAAGGCAAAGGTTGTCTCCTCATCTGAAGAAGAATCTAACTGCAGTTCTGGGGATCCTAAAGATATTGGAAAGGAGCTTGCTATGGTTGTGAAGAAGTTCTAGAAGTTCACCAAGAAGAAAGACTTCAGAAAGTCTTCAAGATCCATCTCAAGAAATGATGAAGCTTCCTCTCGTGACCACAAGAAGAGAACCTGTCACAAGTGCAGGAAACTTGGTCACTACATCTCTGAGTGTCCATAGTGGGACAATGAGACAAAGAAGAAGAAGAAGAAGAAGAAGAAGAAGAGCAAGGAATATGATTCTGATGACAAGAAGAAGAAGAAATCCTTAAAGTCTGCTTCCAAATCTTCATCGAAGTCTTCATCACACAAGAAGAGCTCATAAAGCAAGGCTCGTGCATTTGTTGGCAAGGAGATGGATTCAGAGGAGGAGTATGCATCTAAGGAAGCAAAGGTGGAGTCTAAAGAGGAATCTGATTCTAGAGTAGCAAGCCTAGCTCTAGCTTTTGCATACGTCGCCAAGTCCATCTTCAACACTGAAGACAATGGCCTCGTCACCAATGTTGATGCAAAGGATGAGGATGACTCTGCTCCCACCTACTGCTTCATGGCACGTGGTGCCAAGGTAAACTCACGAGATGCTTACTTTCAAACATCAAGTGAAGATGACTCTGAATGTGAATCTAAACCTAGCTACAAAACACTTCCTAAAATTGCAACTGAACAACAGAATGCTATGGAACATATTCAAAAGCTGTTAGACAAAAGCGATGACATGTTGGACGCGGAAATGACTCGAACTCAGTCCTTAATTTAAGACATTAAAAATCTTCATGTTAAGTACGAGGAACTTGAAAGTCGTCATGAAACGCTCTCAACTTCTCATGAAAAGCTCTCCTATGATTATCTTCAAAGGAAGCAAGAGCTTGAGAAATTGAGATCGGCTCATGAAGATCTTCAAAAGGAGAACGAGTCACTTCGCGCTCCACAGATCAGTTCCGCTCAGGAAGGATTTGAACCACCATGTCTAAAATGTCTTGAGCGTGATAACACTGTCTCTGTTGCTGAATGTTCAATTGCTGCTACTATTGCAATATCTTCAACTGCCAATGTGGTAACTAACCCCTCTGCTGAGGATACCACTACTATTGCTGATGAGAATGCCAGGTTGAAGTCATTGCTTGAGACAGGAATGTACAAAAGTCTCAAAGGGTATCAGACACTATGTGATGTCCTTAAAAAGCAGATTCTGAACCAAAACCCTGGGAAAGAGGGTGTTGGGTTCGAGAGGAAAATGAACGTTGATGGTTCTTACTAGATGTCTGAGGAGTACCCCAAAACCACATAGGTTGCTGCGAAGGGACCTTCAGTGGATCCACCCACCTTATCTGGCTTCACTAGTGTTAACCCAATTATCATTGATGAATCCATTGGTGCAAACTATAAACTGTTCAAGAATCAGAATGGTGAAGTGTTTGCCAGGTATATTGGTACTAACTACAGGAGTGGACCACCTCTTAAGAAGATCTGGGTACCCAAAAGTTGTCTGGAAAGTCTTCCCGTGAATGTCGTCATGACACCACCAGGGAACAAGACAAATTCTGGACCAAAGGCTTCATATGGTCCAAAGGCTTCATACAGACAGAGGACTCACCTGAGTCACCCTAACGCCAATGTTTTGCAGGGAAATCATACTCAAACCTTTGAATATGAGCATGTTTCATCAAACCGCTATGTTCATAAGTCTAAGAACTTTTCTACTTATTCTTATGAGTATTATTCTCCTCCCGCAAGGCTATTTGCTAGGGCTCCAAAGCCGAAGTTCTCAGATGTTGCACTTAGACTCATTGCTTCTAAGCCACCCCTAAATATGTGGGTGGTTAAGAAAACTTAACTCTCTTTTGCAGGGAAAGGTCTCCAGCCGGAAATCAAAGGCGTCTGATGCTTATGCTGGGGACCTTAAACATCTTGTGGGACACAAGATAAAATGTCCAAATGGTCTTACTATGTATTTCGTCTCGGGATTCCTTAACACTCATCCTATCTGTCCTAACCAAGATCTAAACTTCTATGTTCCGCATGTTTGTCAAATGTTTCTGCTTCACAACTCTCTTGGTGAAGCCTATCCCCCAAACTGTATTGTAGGATATGACACCTCAAGCTTCAGAATGGATTATGGATAGTGGCTGCACCAACCACATCACTGTTGATCGAAGTCTTCTGATGGATTCAACCCTTTGCCCGTCTGATAAAAGTCATATCACATTTGCTGACACTGGTAAAAGTAAGGTATTGGGTCTTGGTAGAGTTGCAATCTCAAAGGATCGGCACATGGATAAAGTGATGCTTGTTGAATCCCTTGGCTTCAACTTAATGTCTGTGTCAATGCTATGTGATTTGAACATGATTGTGATATTTGGAAAATATCATTGCCTTGTCCTTATGGAATCTGACAAATCTTTAGTCTTTGAAGGGTGTCGAAAAGATGATCTGTATATGGTAGATTTCTTAGCAGGACCACAGTTAGCCGTATGTCTTCTAGCAAAAGCTTCGGAGTGCTGGCTCTGGCATCGGAGGCCAGGACATGCGGGCATGAGGAACTTGTACACTCTCGCGAAGAAGAAGCATGTCGTGGGCATCGAAGGCATCAAGTTCAAGAAGGACCATCTGTGTGGTGCCTGTGAAGCTAGGAAGATGACTAGGGCCAAGCATCCCTCGAAGACAATCATGACGACATCTCAACCCTTCGAGCTGCTTCACATGGACTTATTCGGCCCTACTCACTACTCTACTCTTACTACCACTGCTTGTCTCTATGGTTTCATTATTGTTGATGATTACTCAAGATATACATGGGTGCATATAATTCTCTATAATACTGAAGTGCAGGATGCCTTCAGACGATTCGCCAATCGTGCCATGACGAACTATGGCGTCAAGATCAAGCACATCAGAAGTGACAATGGCACAGAATTCAAGAACACCGGCCTTGACACTTATCTTGATACACTAGGCATCACTCATGAGTTTTCAGCTCCTTACACACCTCGGCAGAATGGCATCATGGATCGCAAGAATAGAACCCTCATTGAGATGGCTTGGACGATGCTTGATGAGTACAAGACTCCAAGGAAGTTTTGGCCTGAAGCCATTGATACTGCATGTCACGTCATCAACCGAGTTTATCTTCACAAGCTTCTAAAGAAGACATCATATGAGCTGCTAACTGGTAAGAAGCCAAACGTCAGTTACTTTAGAGTATTTGGTGCTAGGTGCTGGATCAAGGATCCACATCACACTTCAAAATTTGCACCAAAAGCACATGAAGGTTTTATGCTTGGATATAGAAAGGATTTGCACTCCTACAGAGTCTTCAACCTCTTTCACTATAAATTGGTTGAAACTGTGGATGTGCGGTTCGATGGGACTAATGGCTCGCAAAGAGAGCACCTGCCAAATGTGCTAGATGAAGTCCCTCCTAGTGAATCTATCAAGCTCATGGGTACTGGAGAAATCATACCTTCGGAAGCTCACTCTGAAGACGAACTCATCATTGCACCAAGTCAACCTGAAGACAATGCTTAGCCTGAAGTCAATGCTGAAGCTGAAGACAGTGATCTGCAAGGGCAAAATCTTCGTCCAGTTCATCCCCGTGTTGCAAATGAAGTATAGATTGAGAAGATAATTGATAGCATCAATGCACCTGGTTCACTCACTCGTTCAAGAGAAACACAACTAGCAAATTTCCGTGGGCACTTTGCATTTGTCTCTATATCTGAACCCAAGAAAGTTGTTGAAGCCTTCATGGAACTTGAATAGATTCAAGCTATGCAAGATGAGCTCCATTAGTTCGAGCTGAACAATGTCTGGGAACTGGTCAAGCGTCCTGATCCTCGCAAGCACAATATCATTGGCACCAAATGGATCTATCGCAACAAACAAGATGAGCATGGTCAAGTTGTCAGAAACAAGGCTCGTCTGGGTGCTCAAGGTTACACTCAAATAGAAGGGATTGACTTCAATGAAACATTTTCTCCCGTGGCAAGGCTTGAAGCCATTCGCATACTGCTAGCCTATGCCAACCATCACACCATCCTTCTGTACCAAATGGATGTGAAGAGTGCCTTTCTCAATGGCAAGATTGAAGAAGAAGTGTATGTTGCACAACCACCTGGCCTTGAAGATCCAAAACATCCTGATATGGTGTACAAGCTCAACAAGGCATTGTACGGCCTCAAAGAAGCTCCTCGCGCTTGGTATGACACTCTGACTTCCTGAAGATAAAAGGCTTCAAACCTGGTTCTCTAGATCCGACACTCTTCACGAAGACATATGACGGTGAACTGTTTGTGTGCCAAATCTATGTGGATGACATTATCTTCAGCTGCACCAACAAGAGATATAGTGATGAGTTTGGGCACATGATGCAAGAGCAATATCAGATGTCCATGATGGGTGAGCTGAAGTTCTTCCTTGGTCTTCAAATCCGTCAGCAGACAAATGGCATCTTCATATCACAAGAGAAATACCTCAAAGATTGCCGGAAGAAGTTTGGAATGCAAGACTGCAAAGGATACACAACGCCAATGCCAACCAAAAGTCATCTGGGTCCTGACGACAATGGTAAAGAGTTCGATCAAAAGGTATACCCCTCCATGATTGGTTCTTTACTTTACTTATGTGCATCTAGGCCAGATATAATGCTTAGAGTTTGCATGTGTGCCCGATTCTAAGCGGCACCAAAGGAGACGCATCACCTAGCGGTGAAGCGAATACTTCGATATTTGGCTTACACCCCAATGATAGGATTATGGTATCCAAAGGGCTCAGTATTTGATCTGATTGGCTATTCTGATGCTGATTATGTTGGGGACAAGGTTGATCGCAAGTCCACCTCAGGAACATGTCACTTTCTCGGTCGATCACTTGTCTGTTGGTCTTCAAAGAAACAGAACTGTGTTTCACTCTCCACTACTGAATCTGAATACATTGCTGCTGGATCGTGCTATGCCCAACTTCTATGGATGAAGCAAACTATCAAGGACTATGGCATCAACACGAAGAATGTACCACTCTTCTGTGACAATGAAAGCGCCATCAAGCTTTCCAATAATCTAGTTCAGCACTCGAAGACAAAGCACATTCAGATCCGTCATCATTTTCTCAGAGATCATGTCAACAAAGAAGACATTGATATCATTCACGTCAACACTGAAGAGCAATTGGCAGATATCTTCACTAAGCCCTTGGATGAGAAAAGGTTTTGCAAGTTGCGGTATGAGCTAAATATCTTAGAATCCTCAAATGTCATGTAATTGGACACACATCCTAACGCTTATGCATGTTGACGACTTAGATGTGCAACACACGAAGAAATGTATATCTTCAATCAATGAAGACTTACCCTCTAAGTGTGAATACATTAATGTGGAATTTGACTTTGGAGTGCCACAATAATTGTGCGCTGTTTCTAGGTCTAATATTTCCTATACGGTGGGTAACGCCACCACCAAATTCTTATTGAAGTGTTTCTCTTGGCGTTATGATTGCAAAGTCTTCGCATTTGGATTGTCTTCAACATTGATTTGTCTTCATGATTTATCTTCGCAATGTTGAATATATATATATATATATATATATATATATATATATATATATATATATATATATTTGTGTTCTGTCCTCTACAGCATTCACTTATAGCTATGTCTTCACTCTTGAATCTTTATTGATCTAAGTGAATGTGATCGGACCCTAACCAATTCTGTGCTTCTACCTCAACTCTATCTGTCTAAATCATATGCGTTCTATTGAAACATGTCGATTGTCTTCTCTGAGTCCTTGTCAGCAGAGGACAATTTGACAAACATTTAATCTATTTTAATGATGCATCATTATTTCCTGAAAACTGGAGAAGCCGGAACGACCACCCGACAATACATGCGTGCGTGGGAACATGGAACAACTTTCAATGAGTTGCATGCATGTCACGTGTCTCTCAGATGTTAACCGCCAGGGGCACCTGCATAATTGCGCTACACCGCCCTCCTCCTTATAAATACACACCCGTGTGGTCATTATCTGTTCTTCCACCTCACCACCTCGCGCAAACTCTAGCGCCTCCGCTAGCTCACGTCGATGCCAGAGACGAAGCACTTAGCTGCCGCGACCTCTTTGACGTCGTCCTTATGCCGGCCGCGGACCTCGTCCTCTCCGCCGCCGCCGCCGTAGGTGTCTTCCGCTGCCAAGTTAGGCGCGAGAGATTGAACTACTCGGCTTCTCATCCAACCCATCTAGAAGTTTGTCCGGGGTAAATAAATCTTACTTTTACTACCTTTTTAGATCTGTCAAATCCGTCCACTTCAACCAAAAGTGGTTTTTGCACTTCCAAATCTAGATTTTTTTCTCGTTTGCATCTCATACCATGTTGAGTATATTCACTTATGCTTCATGCCTAGTTAGATTCCTCACTTGTACTTATTCATGGATTCGTACAAATCTGGAACCAACTCTCTCCAAATAAGTGAATGTCTTTGCACTATGAGGTCAATGTCTTCTAAACTGATTTATCTTCAAAATCTTCTAAGAATGCATATGTCCTCTTCCCCTTTCCTCGCATCTCTAATGCTATCACACGTACATGTCCATGGGATAATCTCTTGGTTCTCATAGTCTGCATTCATTTGCAGAATACTTGCAGCGTCACATTGAATCACCTGAAGCCAGTTCTTGTCTGACAAGCAGACGGAAGCCATTCACTATACTAAAGCCAATTAGCTTGAATATTATGGCTTCAGAGAAGTCTGCTCAAAAGGGTGGCAGGCCACACTGGGGAACCACAACACTTGATCTGCCTCCTGCTTTGTATGAGCAATACAAGTCAGACCCTGACAAAAACTACAACCAGCGCAAGAACCGGATCCAAACACAAGGAATCTTTTAAGGAGGAAAAACTTTGAATTCGAAGTTTACAATTATGCAATGAGGAACTGTCAGCAAGAAGAAACTCTGCATCATCTTTTTTGGGGATGTCCTTTTGCCATCAGATGCTGGGATTTTATTTGTCCTTCCAGAACACCAAACTTGTCAGTTCTGGAAGCATTTCAAGACCTCAAAGACAAGCTCAGATACCCTTTCTTTATGGAGATTATCATATTGGGATCATGGGCCATCTGGATATCTAGAAATAATAAAATCTTTGATAATATAACTCCCTCATTTTAGGACTGGAAACATATTTTCACTCAGGAACTCAAGCTTCTGAAATTCAGGATCAAGAAGAAATATGAAGTGCAATTCTCTACTTGGCTGGATTCTATGTTGTAATTTGTATAGTTCTCCTTGCTATTCTTGTTAGTGTTTTTTAGTTTTTGTGCTTAGCTGTTGTATAGCTTCTCTTCTTTGGTAGTTTCTCTCAATTCTTCTTCTTTTTTTAGTAGGGCTTAGCTCAAGCCCACAAGACTATTGTTTTCTCTCCTTTTCTTTTAATTAATAAAAGTTGCAGTGGGGTGTTTACCCTACTGTTTATAGTCTTTTTTTAGTAGTGAGTGACTACTTTCCCCTTCCTTTCCTCTTCGAACCACATCCTAGATTCATGCTACACAACTTTCCCCCTACTTTCCTGTTTGATCCAACACCTAGATTCGAGTGGAGAAGCGAAAAAAATCCACATGCAGCTAGAGCAATGCCAGTGGATTATGTAAATAATACCTTAAGGTTCTTGGGGTGTGGCTCGGTGGGTGATCGGAGGCCAATCTGCCCATAGTACAGCGAGGAAGAAGGGGTCGGAGGCCCTCCCGCGCCACCGCCGGGTGAAAATGAACAGCGGCACTGTTAGTGGATTCCCTTCCTCGCTGACGGCAAGAACGTTAAGCCTCCTTATCTTCCCCAGTGGATGGGATCCTATTGGCTCTTTGACCAGCAGTGAGGGGAGAGAGAGAGGCAAATGCAGTGTTGTTTAGATCTGGAGAGGGTGAGAGAGTGCGAAGAGAGCAACTACAACCGCTGAGGCTCGAGCGTGTATATATATATAGTGGCGTGATTGCTTGTATCTGCATTGGTATTTCCCCAAAGAGGAGAGGGTTATGCAGCACAACAACGGTAAGTATTTCCCTCAGTTATGAAACCAAGGTTATCAATCTAGTAGGAGAACCAAGCAACACTATGTAAATGGTACGTGCACACAAAGAACAAATACTTGCAACCCAATGCGTAATAGGGGTTAGCAATCCCTCCTCGGTATTGAGATAGATTAAATTGTATGAGATTTGATAAATAGAAATAACAAAAGCACAAAATAAAATAAATAAAGAAAAAGTGCAGCAAGGTATTTTTGAGTTTCCGGAATAATAGATATGAACATTTGTTGGAAATATGCCCTAGGGGCAATAATAAAGTGGTTATTATTATATTTCATTGTTCATGATAATCGTTTATTATCCATGCTATAATTGTATTGACCGGAAACTCAAATGCATGTGTGGATACATAGATAACAACATGTACCTAGTGAGCCTCTACTAGACTAGCTAGTTGATCAAAGATGGATGTGGTTTCCTAGCCATAGACATGAGTTGTTATTTGATAACGGGATCACATCATTAGGAGAATGATGTGATGGACAAGACCCAAAATATAAACATAGCATATGATCCTATCAAGTTTATTGCTATTGTTTTCTGCATGTCAAGTATATGTTCCTATGACCATGATAGCATGCAACTCATTGACACCAGAGGAGTGCCTTGTGTGTAGAAAACATCGCTACGTAACTGGGTGACTATAAAGGTGGTCTACAGGTATCTCCGAGGGTGTCAGTTGAGTTGGCATGGATCAAGACTAGGATTTGACACTCCATATGATGGAGAGGTATCCCAGGGGGCCACTCGGTAATACAACATCACAATGAGCTTGCCAGCAATGCGACCAATGCGTTAGCCACAGTATCTTGTATTACTGAACAAGTAAAGAGACTTACCGGTAACGGGATTGAACTAGGTATGGTGATACCGATGATGGAATCTTGGGCAAGTAACATACTGATAGACAAAGGGAACTGGATACAGGATTATCTGAATCCTTGACATCGAGGTTTGACTGATAAAGATCTTCATAGAATATGTAGGAACCAATATGGACATCCAGGTCCCGCTATTGGTTATTGGCTCTAGAGGTGTCTCGGTCATGTCTGCATAGTTCTCGAACCGGCAGGGTCTACACACTTAACGTTTGGTGATGATATAAGTATAGTTGAGTTGTTATGGTGGTAACCGAAGGTTGTTCGGAGTCCCGGATGAGATCCCGGACATGACGAGGAACTCCGGAGTGGTCCAGAGGTGAAGATTCATATATAGGATGAAGGCCATCGGAGTCCGAAAGTGTTTCGGGGTGTACTGTGTTATTGGTGGAGAACCAAAAGGAGTTTCGGGGGCTCCGGCAAGTGTTGGAGGGCCTCATGGGCCAAGGGGAGGGAGCACACAAGCTAATTAAGGGGATGTGCACCCCCTCACCCCATCCCATGACCACCAGGAAGGGGGTGCACCCCCCCAGGGTTGTCTCCCCCTTGCTTGGGGGGCAAGACACATGGGGGGCACCCAAACCCTAGGCGCCCCCATTTGTGGCCGCCGGCCCCCTGAGGGAAACTGATGCCGAGCATCCCATGATCATCCCCATGGACGTATATACATATCCCACGACACCACTTGGCCCAAGGATAAGAGCTTGAGCAAAGGCTATCAAAGATAAGGTGAACTCGCTCCTCTCCGAACTATCACCTTCTACCTATGAGACATGGCTACTACATCATGCGGAGACCCTATGTGTGATCAGGTATTTGGAGGGAAGCCATGGACCAGCTGCACCCAATGGACAAGACGGAGAGGACACCAAGTTCAATGGACAAGAAGAAGAACTGCTCGCAACTCCCAGTCATCGGACGACCGATGTCTCTCGGACGTCCGACGCCTAGAGGCTCCAACCGACCAGGCAAGTCCCAGCCTTTGCATGCTACAGCGGCCGGACGACCGACACCGACCGGATGTCTGACACCTCCCAGCGCTCGGACGACCGAGCCTCTCCGGACGACTGGCACCACCACACCTGAGCCAAAACATTGGAAGAATGGAGACTTCCGAACAACCGGACGACCAGACGACCGACCCCAACCGGACGACCAACAATTCCTGACCAGAGCCGAAACATCAGACGCCCGACCGGCACCGGACGTCCGGACCCTCACGAGCCTTCGGACGACCAGTGACCGTCGGACGTCCGACGCCTGTGTGACCGCCCGTGTGTTGGGCCGGAGCCACTTACCCTTTCATCCACTTAGACTATAAATAGACCTCCTTCGCCCTCTTTCTAGGGTTGGCGTTGTGATAGCTCATTTGTGATATAGAGCCTCGCTCATCCATCCAGATCTACTCCTCCGATGGAGACCGTATCTCTTCGGAGAAGATCCACTTGGATTCAAGACCCCTAACGGGAAGAACTCAAGACCCCCTCATGGAGAAGAACCGGTTACCCTATGTATTGTCCCTTGTTGGATTCAGATCGTGTATCCCTTTATGTTTCGAGGATCTAGCATATGTGTGACCATCTCTTGTTGGTTGAGTGATTTCTCTTGTGTTTCCCTCATTTTCCCCTCGTTTTCCCCTCGTGTGTTCTTCGTAGGATCCCCTCCAAATGTGAAAGATCCGGCATCTAGGGTTCTACCCTACATCATCTTTGGTATCATGAGCCACGTTGATCACGTTTTTGGAGCCCCTACCCTTTGTTTTTTAGCTTGATTTTGTTGTTTTTCATCCTAGTCCGAAAATCCCCACCAAAAATAGCCCCAATTTTTTTTGTCATTTGCTGGTGTGATGAAGTTTTGTTGGATTTGATCCATGGATTTGCTTTGCCACATGTGGATCTAGATTTCCCCCATCATGTCCACCTTTTCCATCCACAAATTCGCTCAGATTTAACCATTTTCTCCATCCCCATCTTGAAATCCCGAGTTCATCCCATGCCCGAAATTGCCCAGGCACCGGACGTCCGACCGCCACCGGACGTCCGACCGCCACCGGACATCCGATGACTTCCGGTCGTCCGACCACCATCGGTCATCCGACCATCCCTGACGAAATTGAATATTTTTAGTTCGGTTTCCCCACCGTTCCACGGCCACTTCCGCATATGCACTTGTGTGCCACCACCGCTTTCCGCAACCACCATCGCTAACCCGTTTCGCACTCCGACAACTTTTGACATGTTTTGGTCTTTGAGTTTTGAGTTGCGGTTTCCGTTTCCTGACGTGTTTTGGCTACTTAGGGACGGTTCGACAACAACAACACCGCAGCTCATATTCATCATCGACATCAACCGCTATGCAATTTTGACACCTTGACCGTAAGCAAGAACGGTAACCTGTATTTTATCTTGGTATCGTGATATCTTTTCATGGTACATTCCTTGCCATTGCATTGATAACCACCATAGCCTTACTTTCGCGTTGCTTTCCCATCGAGACTAGCCTTTGAGTATTGCTGGCAACGTGACTTGTGCACATTAGTGATAATACTCTCCATAACATACATACCATATCATAATGGTGCATATCTTGGTATCATCTTTTGTGTCACAAAGTTGTCATCGCATATACACAATTGCTATCTTGGTTCGTGAAGTTTTGCATGAGAAAAGACCTCAAAAGAGAAAGAGCCAAACAAGCTTTTAAGCAAAAAGGAAAGATAAGCAAAGACCTTATAAGCAAGAACCATAGCATCATACTCCATTAAGATTGTCATATACGATCATCTTGGATCATACCACCCGAATACCATACATATAGCATACTTGGGATAGAAGTCGTTGCATTTTTTGCTTAGTAGGTTGCGCACAAGTTCTGTATCCGCCTATTGTGCAATCGTGCTAGCGTCTCTCTAGTGTTGTGCAACAAGAGCATTTTCGTGGATTCCACATTTTGGCTCATTCCTTGGTTGCACGACCCCATTTATCTATTTGTGTGTGTGTTTACGTGTACCATATCTTGCTACTGGTCTACTTGTTGCATTTGCAAATTTGTGAATCTTTTCCAACATCATTGAGGCTCACTAACTAATGCATCAAATTTTGTGCCACCATCCTAACCGAGCTCCACCAAAAGATTTTACTTCTGTAGGTGTGAGAACCGATAAGAATTGGTACCAATTGTTCTATTTCCTTGTTCCACATTTGAGTGATCATTGATCCATCTTCAACATCGATGAAGGTACATTTGGTATAAGTTCTTCTCTTTCTACCACTCACATATTTTGCTTGGAATGATGGATCGGCTAAGTTCTTCTACCAACCCACTCTTCATCGAGCAAGACGATGACATGTCATCCTATGTCACCAAGAGCCACCTCTTCGGTGCACAACAAGCTTTGCATCAAGAACAACAAACAATGAGCGACCGGATCGACAATCTCGCCACCGACTTGTGACTCTCCGAGCAACGAACAAGAGACTATTTTGACAACAAGCTCGACGCTCACAAACAAGAGAACGGTGCAAGAATGGATGAGATTCGTGCCTTGTTGGTGAACCGCCATTCTTCCACTTCTTCCTACTCAAGATGGAGCCGTTCGCATCGACACACCGACGACATCTTCTCTGTCTCAAGTACACCAACATCGAACACTCTACATCAAGCCGCGCGTCAAGATCATCAAGCATCTCGCAATCCTGTACATGGCAATCATCCGCAAGAGCAAGTAGATGAGAAAGCACATCGTCATCGACAAAACCAACTCCCTCTTGCACAAGCACAACAAAGGCAACGTCAACGTCTCCAAGAGGAAGAGCGAGCACGACAACATCAAGACGAACAAGAGCCAAGGCTAAACGTCAAGAATAACGACTACGTGAAGCACAAGCTCTTGAGCCACAACGTGCCGTTCGAGAATCAAGTCGAGCCATTGCCAACCGCAACCGAGATAGGTGCAATCAAGAGGAAGCACTTCGCGAAGAAATTCAAGAGCGAAACTACCAAGAAAGAGTGCATCGTCAAGTCCCTCAAGCTCCTCAACAAGCTCGACAAGCTCCTCCACAACCTCAAGTTCATCAAGAGCAAGACAAAAATGGAAATCCTCCACGCCAAGAGCAAGATGAATTTGGAAATCCTCCACGCCAAGAGAAACATGAGGTTGATAATCCTCCACGTCAAGGGCGTCATCATCACCCTCGACCCCAACACAATGAAGAGCAACGCTATGGCAAGCTCAAGTTCACCATGCCCAAGTTCAATGGAAGCAATGATCCCGAAGAGTACCTATCATGGGCATTGAAGGTCGACAAAATCTTTCATTTGCACAACTATGAGGAAGAGAAGAAGATTGCTATGGCATCCCTTGAGTTCCAAGACTACATGTTCATATGGTGGGAACAAGTCCTCTAGCGCCGAGAAGCAAGAGGTGAACCACCAATCACCACATGGGAGGAAACAAAGATGTCATGTGCGGACGCTTTGTGCCAACCTACTACAACCAAGATCTCTTCAAGAAACTCCAACTACTCAAGCAATGAACAAAGAGCGTTGAAGAATACTACAAGGAAATGGAGATTGCCATGATAAGAGCCAATGTCATGGAAGATGATGAGCAAACTATGGCCCGTTTCTTCAATGGCATCAATCATCCCATCAAGAAGATTGCCGACTTCCAACCCTACTCCAACCTCATTGAGCTCGTGCATCAAGCTACCAAAGCAGAACGTCAAGTGCAAGATGACTTCAAGTACGCCAAGTACTCGTCCAAGAACTACGGCTTCTCCAACACCCAAGCTTCAACGACTCCAACATCTTCTACCTCAACCAAGCCATCTACAAGCAACGGCGACAAGTCGAGTTACAAGAAAACTTTGACAACCTCAAGTCGTCCTCCTACTACAAGCAACTTCAAGTCACGCGCTTCATCATCTACTCCAACTGATGAGACAGTCAAGACAAGTTCTATCAAGTGTTTCACTTACGGCGGTCGAGGCCACAAGTCCTTTGAGTGTACCAACAAGAGCACCATGATCCTCAACGATGATGGAACCTATGACTCCATGAGTGAAGAGGAAATGGAAGCCCTTGAGCAAGTGGCCATGCACCGGCGCGTGAACGAAGATGCAGATGATCAAGTCTTTTGTTATGAGGATTCGGCCCCGCTCTCATTGTATCCAAAGTCTTGACTCTTCAACATCAACAAAACAAAGACCAAAGATGCCATATCTTCCACACCAAGGCCGGCTTCAATGAAAGGTCCGTCAAGGTCATCATCGATGGAGGGAGTTGTCATAACTTGGCAAGTGAAGAACTATGCTCCAAGCTCCAATTGGTCAAGATGAAGCACCTGCACCCCTACAAGGTTTAATGGCTAAGCGATTCCGGCACTATCCAAGTTGAGCATACGGTCAAAGTCTCCTTCAAAATTGGAGCAGAACACTTTGGAGTGTGATGTCGTCCCGATGTCCGTTTGCCACCTCCTTCTTGGTCGACCATGGCAATTTGACCGCGGCGTCATCCACAATGGGTGTACCAACCACTATAGCTTCAAGATGAAAGGCAAGGAGTACGTGCTACAACATATGTCTCCAAGTCAAGTGATCACCGTTAAGCAAGCCACCCATCATGGAGAAAAGAGTGAGAGAGTGACCCACCCGAAAGAGAGTGAGCGCCACAAGCCCAAATCAAGTGCCTCCACGATGAGCGACAAGAAATACTTAGTCCTATTTGCCACCAACAGTGAGATGAGAGAAGTGTGTGAGAACCCATCAAGTGTTATGCACTATGTCTATGTGTGCAAGGACGAGGCACCAAAAACCAACACCTCTCACGATCTACCTTTAGTTTTGTCTTCTCTTTTGCAGGAATTCCAAGATGTTTTCCCCGATGAGCTACCTCCGAGTCTACCTCCACTATGAGGCATTGAGCACCGAATTGACCTCATCCTTGGAGCTCCTCTTCCTAACAAGGCTCCCTACCGCATCAACCCTGAGGAAACTAAGGAGATCCAACGGCAAGTACAACAACTCATCGACAATGGTCAAGTACGTGAAAGCTTAAGCCCTTGTGTTGTTCCGGTCATACTTGTTCCAAAGAAAGATGGTACTTATCGCATGGTTTCCGATTGTCGTCCATTCAATGCTATCACCGTTAGATATCGTTACCCTATTCCCCGCTTAGATGATATGCTTGATGAGCTTAGCGGAGCCGCCATTTTCTCTAAGATTGATCTTAAGAGTGGCTACTACCAAATACGGATCCAAGAAGGTGATGAATGGAACCACATTTAAGACCAAATTTGGCTTATATGAATGGCTAGTTATGCCAATGGGTTTATCCGAAGCACCCGGTACTTTCATGCGAGTCATGCACTTTGTTCTTCGTCCCTATATTAGTGTATTTGTTGTGGTCTATTTTGATGATATTCTTGTCTTTAGCAGATCCCTCAAAGATCATGTCACCCATCTTAGAACCATGTTGCAAACCCTTAGGAAAGAGCGACTTTGTGCTAATATGGACAAATGCCTTTTTGGTGTCAATAAGCTTGTTTTCTTGAGTTTTGTTGTGTCTTCCAAGGGTGTTCATGTAGATGAATCTAAGATAAACGCTATTAAAACTTGGCCCCAACCAACCAACTTGCAACAAGTGCGTAGTTTTCTTGGTTTAGCCGGTTTCTATCGTAGATTTGTGAAGGATTTTAGCACCATTGCTTCACCTTTACATTCTTTGAGTAAGAAAAATGTGCCATTTGTTTGGGGACCATCCCAAGATACCGCATTTAATGAGCTTAAGAATTTGCTTACTCATGCTCCCGTGCATTACCCAACTTTGACAAACCCTTTGAAATTCATTGTGATGCTAGTGGTAATGGCATAGGAGGTGTGTTAACGCAAGAGAAGCATTCCATAGCATACTTTAGTGAGAAACTCTCCAGTGCGCAACTCAATTATCCCATCTATGACAAAGAGCTATATGCTTTAGTGCGAGTTTTGCGTGAATGGGAACATTATCTTCGCCCTCATGAATTTATCATACATACCGATCATGAAACGCTAAAGTACCTAAAGGGTCAAACCAAGTTGAACAAGCATCACGCTAAATGGAGTGAATTCATCGAGTCATTTCCTTATGTCATCAAGTACATCAAAGGTAAGGAAAATGTAGTGGCGGATGCTCCTTCCCGCATATGCACGCTTATCAGTAAACTTGAATTGAATGTCATTGGCTTTGAGCACATAAAAGACTTGTATGCGCATGATCCTACTTTTGCTATTCCTTATGCCAAATGTTTGACGCATACATCTTGGGAACGATATTACATCAAGAATGATTATGTTATGAGAGCTAACAAACTTTTCATTCCCGAGTCTTCTCTTCGTTTGCTCCTTTTGCAAGAGGCTCATGGAGGCGGACTCATGGGACACTTTGGACGCAACAAGACATTCGCCATGCTCTCCAAGAACTACTTTTGGCCCAAGATGTTCCGCGACGTCTCACGCTTCACCAACCAATGCTCTACATGTCACAAAGCTAAGTCAAAAGCTCAATCCCATGGTCTTAACATGCCTCTTCCTATTCCTTATCAACCTTGGGAAGACATTAGCATGGACTTTGTACTTGGTTTGCCTAGAACTCAAAATGGTAAGGATTTCATGTTTGTTGTTGTGGACCGATTCTCTAAGATGGCCCATTTTATCCCATGCAACAAGATAGACGATGCTTCACATATTGCAAATCTTTTTTGTAGGGAAATCTTGCACCTACATGGACTGCCAAAGACGATTGTCTCGGACCGCGATGTCAAGTTCTTGAGTTACTTTTGGAAGACTATGCGCCAAGCTCGGAATCAAGCTTTTGTTCTCTTCGGCATACTATCCTCAAACCGATGGCCAAACAGAGGTGATGAACCGAACACTCTCCACTCTACTTCGTGTGTTGATTAGGAGGGACATCAAGGAGTGGGAGGAGTGCCTACCCATCACCAAGTATGCCTATAACCGCGCAAGACATTCGACTACCGGCAAGTCCCCCTTCAAGGTTGTCTACAGCTTCAACCCGTTGTCCCCATTGGACATTCTACCTCTTCCACTACAAGAGCGCACCAACATGGACGCGAGTGCATGAGCAAGCTACCTCAAGAAGATGCATGAAGATACAAGGCTCACCATTGAGCGCCAAGTACAACAACTCGTGACCAAGCTCAACATCAACAAGCAAGCCGTGATATTCAACATCGGAGATGTTGTGTGGCTACACCTTCACAAGGACCGCTTCCCCAACGAACGCAAGTCCAAACTTCTCCCACGAGCCACTGGACCCTTCAAGGTGCTAGCACGCTACAACAACAATGCTTACAAGATCGACCTCCCGCGCGGCACGTACAGCGTGAGCGACATCTTCAATGTCAAAGACCTCTCGCCATACCATGGTTATGAAGCCTTCGATCTGAGGTCGGATCTTTCCTGGGGGGGGGGGGGGGAATGATACGGAGCATCCCACGATCATCCCCATGGATGTATCTACATCTCCCACAACACAACTTAGACCAATGACAAGAGCTCGAGCAAAGGCTATCGAAGATAAGGTGAACTCGCTCCTCTCCGAACTACCACTTTCTACCTGAGACATGGCTACTATCTCATGCGGAGACCCTATGTGTGATCAGGTATTTGGAGAGAAGCCATGGACCAGCTGCACCCAACGGACAAGACGGCGAGGACACCAAGTTCAATGGACAAGAAGAAGGACCGCTCGAAACCCCCATTTATCGGATGTCCCGCGCCTGGAGGCTCCAACCGACAAGCCAAGTCCCAGCCTTCGCACGCTACAGCAGCCGGACGATCGAGGCTGACCGAACGTCTGACACCTCCCAATGCCGGGACAACCGAGCCTCTCCGGACAACCGGCACCACCACACCTGAGCCAAAACATCGGACGAATGGAGACTTCTGGACGACCGGACGACCGGACGGCCGACCCCGACCGGACGACCGACAATTCCTGACCAGAGTCAAAACATCGGACGCCCGACCGGCACCGGACGTCCAGACTGTCACGAGCCTTCGGACGACCAATGACCGCCGGACGTCCGATGCCTGTGTGACCGCCCGTGTGTTGGGCTGAAGCCACTTACCCTTTCATCCACTTAGACTATAAATAGACCTCCTCCTCCCTCTTTCTAGGGTTAGCATTGTGATAGCTCATTTCTGAGATAGAGCCTCGCTCATCCTTCCAGATCTTCTCCTCTGAGAGAGACCGTGCCTCTTCGAAGAAGATCCACTTGGATTCAAGACCCCTAACGGGAAGAACTCAATACCTCCTCACGGAGAAGAACCGGTTACCCTATGTATCGTCCCTTGGTGGATTCGGATCGTGTATCTCTTTGTGTTTCGAGGATCTAGCATATGTGTGACCATCTCTTGTTGGTTGAGTGATTTCTCTTGCATTTCCCCTCGTTTTCCCCTCGTGTTCTTCGTATTCTTGGTAGGATCCCCTCCAAACGTGAAAGATCGTGCATCTAGGGTTCTACCCTACATCAGAAACCCTAGGGGTGCCTCCTCCTCCCTTCCCCCTATATATAGAGGGGTATAGGGAGGGCAGTCGCACCCATCTATGGCACGGCGCTGCCCTCCGTCTCCCTCATTGTTCCTCTCTCTCTCTCTCCATGTAGCTTAGCGAAGCTCTGCTGAGATTGCTCCACCAGCACTTCCACCACGTCTCGAGTTACTACTTCACCATCGCTCCCTAGATCGAGGAGGTGAAGGTGTCATCAAGCCTTACGTGTGTTGAACGCGGAGGTGTCGTCTGTTCGGCGCTTGGATTGTGAGATCATGGACGGATCGTGATTGCATCGCGAAGACGTTCGACTACATCAACTGTGTTTCTCAACGCTTTCGCTTAGTGATCTACAAGGGTATGTATATGCAATCTCTCCCTCGTAGATGTTCATCTCCTAGATTGATCTTGGTGAGCATAGGAAATTTTTTGTTTCCCATGCATCGTTCCCCAATAGTGGCGTCATGAGATAGGTCTTGCGTAAATGACATCATAAGTAGAACAGAAAGGAGTTTGTGGGCGTTGATATTCAGATTGCTTCCTTCCTTGATCTTTTCTTGATTCAACAGTATTGTGGGATGAAGCGGCCTGAACCAACTTTACATGTGCACGTACATGAGACCGGTTCCATCAACTAACATGCAACTTGTTGCATAAAGATGGTTGGCAGATGTCTGTCTCTCCCACTTTAGTTGAATCGGATTCGACAAAGGCGGTCCTTGTAGAAGGTTAAGTAGCAACTCGCATATCACCATTGTGGCTTTGCGTAGGTGAGAATCGTTCTTGCCAGATGCGCATAGCAGCCACGTAAAACATGCAACAACAATTAGAGGATGTCTAACTTGTTTTTGCAGGGTATGTTGTGATATGATATGACCATAGACATGATGAGATATATTTAATGTATGATATGATCATGTTTTGTATAGTTTATCATGACTTGCATGTCGATGAATACGGCAACCGCAGGACCATAGGGTTGTCTTTAATTATGGTATGACCTGCGTGTCAATCATTATGCGCTATGTAATGCTTTAATTTATCATTAAACAGTAGCAATGGTAGTAGAAGCATGGTTGGCATGACAACCCGGATGGAGACATGATGATGGAGATTATTATGATGGAGATCATGGTGTCATGCCAGTGATGATGGAGATCATGCGGATGCTTTCAACATGGAGATCAAAAGCACAAGATGATGGCCATATCATGTCACTTATGATTTGCATGTGATGTTAATCCTTTTATGCATCTTATTCTTCTTAGGACGATGGTAGCATTATAAGGTGATCCCTCACTAAAATTTCAAGATAAAATCGTGTTCTCCCCAAGTGTGCATCGTTGCAAAGTTCGTCATTTTGAATCACCATGTGATGATCGGGTGTGATAGACTCTACGTTCGCATACAATGGGTGCAAGCTAGTTTTGCACATGCGGAACACTTGGGTTAAACTTGATGAGCCTAGGATGTACAGACATGGCCTCGGAACACGGGATACCAAAAGGTCGAACACGAGTCGCATAGTAGATACGATCAACATGGATATGTTCACCATGGAAACCACCTCATCTCACGTGATGATCGGACTTGGGTTGGTGAATTTTGATCGTGTTACACTCGGACAACCGGAGGGATGTTGATTGGAGTGGGAGTTCTTAGGTAATATGATTAATTGAACTCATTTATCATGAATAATAGTCTAAACTATCTTTGCAATTATGTTGTAGATCAATGGCTCATGCAGTAGCTCCCCTGAATTTCAATGCATTCCTAGAGAAAGTTAAGTTGAAAGATGATGGAAGCAAGTGATGAGGGTGGAACCCTACATGCCCAATCTTTCACGATTGGAGGGGATCCTACCAAGTACACGAAGAACACGAGGAGAGAAATCACTCAAACCAACAAGATTCCATTACACATGTGCTAAATCCTTGAAACACAAAGAGATACACGATCCACGATCAACAAGGGACGATACAAGTAGCAAGTTCTTCTCCGCGAGGAGGTCTTGAGGGTCTTCTCGTGAGGGGTCTTAAATCCAAGATGGATCTTCTCCGTAGAGGTCACGGTCTCTCTCGGTGGAGTAGATCTGGATGGATGAGCAAAGCTCTATCTCACAAATGAGCTAAACCATTGCTAACCCTAGAAAGAGGGAGAGGAGGTCTATTTATAGTCTAGTGTCACAAAAGGGTAACGGGGCTTCGGCCCAACATATGGCCGGCACATAGGCGTCGAACGTCTGACTGTCATCGGTCGTCCGGAGGCTCGTGGGGGATTGGACGTCCGGGAAGGGTCAGACTTCAATGTTTTGGCTCTGTTGGGGCTTTGTCGGACGTCCGGTCAAGGTCGGTCGTCTGGTGTGTCAGTCGTCCAGGGGCTTCCATACTTCCGATGTTTTCGCTCGGGTGTGGTGGTGCCAGTCGTCTGGTGGTGCTCGGTCGTCTCGGCACTGGGAGGTGTTGGTCGTCCGACGAATCGGACGTCCGGTCGCTGTAGTGTTCGCTGGCATGGGCTGGTCCGGCTGGTTGAAGCTTCAAGCTTCGGTCGTCCGGTCGGGGTGGGTCATCCGACGGTTGGAGACTTCTGGGCTGCTTTTCTTCTCGCTCCTTGTCCTTGGTGACCACGTTGTCTTGTCAGTTGAGTGTAGTTGTTCCATGGCCTTCTTCCAAGTACCTGATCACGCATAGGGTCTCTGCTTGAGGTAGCAGCCATGTCTCATAGGTAGAGAGTGGTAGTTCAGAGAGGAGCGAGTTCACCTTGTCTTCGATAGCCTTCGCTCGAGCTATTGTCATTGGTCCAAGTGGTGTCATGGGAGACGTAGGTAGGTCCATGGGGATGACCTTGGGATGCTCCGCATAGTCTCCCCCCCTTGGGAAAGATCCGACCTTGGATCAAAAGCCTCATCACCATGGTAGGGAGAGAGATCCTTGATGTTGAATACGTCGCTCACGCTGTACTTGTCGTGTGGGAGACCGATCTTGTATGCATTGTTGTTGTAGCATGCTAGCACCTTGAAGGGTCCGTTGACGCGAGGTAGAAGCTTGGACTTGCATTCGTTGGGGAAGCGTTCCTTGTGAAGTTGTAACCACACGAGATCTCCAACATTGAATATCATGTGTTGCTTGTTGATGTTGAGCTTGGTCACGAGTCGTTGTACTTGGCGCTCGATGGTGTGCCTTGTATCTTCATGCATATTCTTGAGGTAGCTCACTCGTGTGCTCGCGTCCATGTTGATGCGCTCTTTTAGTGGTAGAGGAAGAATGTCCAATGGGGACAATGGGCTGAAACCGTAGACGACCTCGAAAGGGGACTTGCCGGCAGTTTAATGTCTTGCTCGGTTGTAGGCTTACTCGGCGATGGGTAGACACTCTTCCAACTCCATGATATTCCTCTGGATCAACACTGGTAGTAGAGTGGAGAGCCTTCGGTTCATCACCTCCGTTTGGTCGTTGGTTTGAGAATAGTATGCCGAGGAGAACAAGATCTTGATTCCGAGCTTGGCGCATAGATTCTTCCAAAAGTAACTCAAGAACTTGATGTCGCGGTCCGAGACAATCGTTTTTAGCACTCCATGGAGTCGCATGATTTCCCTACAAAAAAGATTCACAATATGTGAAGCATCGTCTATCTTATTGCATGGGATAAAATGAGCCATTTTAGAGAATCGGTCCACAACAACAAACATGAAATCTTTGCCATTTCTAGTTCTAGGCAAACCAAGCACAAAATCCATGCTAATATCTTCCCATGGGTGATATGGAATTGGAAGTGGCATATAGAGACCATGGGATTGAGCTTTTGACTTAGCTTTGCGACATGTCGAGCATCGGTTGGTGAAGCGTGAGACATCGCAGAACATCTTGGGCCAAAATTAGTTCTTGGTGAGCGTGGCGAATGTCTTGTTGCGTCCAAAGTGTCCCATTAGTCCTCCTCCATGAGCTTCTTGCAAAAGTGATAAACGAAGAGAAGACTCGGGGATACATAGTTTGTTAGCTCTCATAAGATAATCATCCTTGATGTAATAGTGTTCCCAAGATGAATGCACCAAACATTTAGCATAAGGAATAGAAAAAGTAGGATCATGCACATATAAGTCTTTTAGGTGCTCAAAGCCAATGATATTCAATTCTAGTTTAGTAACAAGCATGCATTTGCGGGAAAGTGCATCCGCTACAACATTCTCTTTGCCCTTAAGGTACTTGATGACATAAGGAAAAGACTCTATGAATTCACTCCCCTTAGCATGACGCTTGTTCAACTTAGTTTCACCCTTAAGATACTTGAGAGTTTCATGGTAGGTATGGATAATGAATTCATGAGGGCAGAGATAATGTTCCCACTTGCGCAAAACTCGCACTAAAGCATAAAGCTCTTTGTCATATATGGGATAATGGAGTTGCGCTCTATGAAGTTTCTCACTAACGTAAGCTATGGGGCTCTTCTCTTGCATTAACACACGTCCTATGCCGTACCCACTAGCATCACAGTGGATCTCAAATGGTTTATCAAAGTTGGGTAATGCAAGCAAAGGAGCATGTGTAAGCAGATTCTTAAGCTCATTGAATGCGTATCTTGGGATGGTCCCCAAACAAAAGGTGCATTCTTCTTACTCAAAGCATGTAAAGGAGAAGCAATGGTGCTAAAGTCCTTAACGAATCTACGATAGAAACCGGCTAGGCCAAGGAAACTTCACACTTGTTGCAAGTTGGTTGGTTGTGGCCAAGTTTTAATAGCATTGATCTTAGATTCATCTACATGCACACCCTTAGAAGGTACTACAAACCCAAGAAAACAAGCTTATCAACACTGAAAAGGCATTTGTCCACATCAGCATAAAGTCACTCTTTCCTAAGGGTTTGCAACACGGTTCTAAGATGTGTGACATGATCTTTGAGGGATTTGCTAAAGACAAGAATATCGTCAAAATAGACCACAACAAATACACAAATGTATGGCCTAAGAACAAAATGCATAACTCGCATGAAAGTATCAGGTGCTTCGAATAAACCCATTGGCATAACAAGCCATTCATATAAGCAAAATTTGGTCTTAAATGCGGTTTTCCATTCATCACCTTCTTGAATGCGGATTTGGTAATAGCCACTCTTAAGATCAATCTTAGAGAAAATGGTGGCTCCGCTAAGCTCATCTAGCATGTCGTCTAAGCGTGGAATAGGGTAAAGATATCTAACAGTGATCGCATTGATGAGACGACAATCGTAACACATGCGATAGGTGCCATCTTTCTTAGGAACAAGGATTACCGGTACGGCACATGGGCTTAAGCTCTCTCGTACATGAACATTGTTGATGAGTTGTTGCACTTGCCGTTGGATCTCCTTTTTTCCTGGGGGTTGACGCGGTAGGGTTCTTTGTTAGGAAGGGGTGCTCCGGGTATGAGGTCGATGCGATTTTCTATCCTTCCAAGAGGTGGCAGTCCCGGAGGTAGCTCGTCGGGGAAAACATCTTGGAATTCCTATAAAAGAGAACACTAGAGGTAGATTGTGTGAGGTGTTAGTTGTAGGTGGCTCGTCCTTGCACAAAAGGACATAGTGCATAACACATGATGGGTTCTCACAAACTTCTCTTATCTCACTTTTGGTGGCAAATAGTACTAAGTTTTTCTTTTCGCTCATCGTGGAGGCACTCTATTTTGGCTTGTGGCACGTCACTCTCTCACTATTCTCTCCATGATGGGTGGCTTGCTTGTCGGTGATCACTTGACTTGGAGACATACGTCGTAGCACGTACTCCTTTCCTTTCATCTTGAAGTTGTAGTGATTTGTTCGTCCATTGTGGATGACGCCTCGGTCAAATTTCCATGGACGTCCAAGAAGGAGGTGGCAAACGGATATCGAAACGACATCACACTCTGTGTTCGTATGCTCCGATCTTGAAAGAAACTTGTACCCTATGCTCGACTTGAATAGTGTCATAGTCACTTAGCCATTGGACCTTGTAGGGCTGTGGGTGCTTCATCTTGACCAATTGAAGCTTGGAACATAGCTCTTCACTTGCCAAGTTATGGCAACTCCCTCCATCGATGATGACCTTCACGGACCTTCCATTGACGCTGGCCTTGGTGTGGAAGATATGGCATCTTTGGTCTTTGTCTTTTTGATGTTGAAGTGTCAAAACCTTGGAGACAACAAGAGTAGGGCTCGAGTCTTTGTCACAAAAGACTTGATCATCTTCATATTCGTTCACGCGTCGGTGCATGGCCACTTGCTCAATGGCTTCCATTTCCTCTTCACTCATGGAGTCATAGGTTCTGTCATCATTGAGGATCATGGTGCAATTGTTGGTGCATTCGAAGGACTTGTGGCCTCGACCGCCGCATGTGAAGCATATGATGGAACTTGACTTGATGGTCTCATCGTTTGGAGTAGATGATGATGACGCTCTCAGCTTGGACTTGCTTGTCGTAGGCGGACGACTTGACGTTGACGAAGTCTTCTTGTAATTTGACTTGTCGTCATTACTTGGTGAAGTTGTCGAGGTGGGAGTCATTGGGGTCATTGAAACTTGGTTGTTGGAGAAGCCGTAGCTCTTGGAAGAGTACTTGGTGTACTTGAAGTCATCTTGCACTTGACGTTCTACCGTGGTAGCTTGATGCACTAGCTCGATGAGGTTGGAGTAGGGTTGGAAGTCCGTAATCTTCTTGATGGGATGATTGAGTCCATTCAAGAAACGGACCATAGTTTGCCCATCATCTTTCGTGACATTGGCTCGTATCATGGCAATCTCCATTTCCTTGTAGTATTCTTCAACGGTCTTTGTTCCTTTCTTGAGGAGTTGGAGTTTCTTGAAGAGGTCGCGGTTGTAGTATGTTAGCACAAAGCATGCTCTCATGACATCTTTCATTTGATCCCATGTCTTGACTGTCTCATCAGTTGGAGTAGATGATGAAGCGCGTGACTTGAAGTTGCTTGTAGTAGGAGGACGACTTGAGGTTGTCAAAGTTTTCTTGTAACTCGACTTGTCTCCGTTGCTTGTAGATGGCTTGGTTGAGGTAGAAGATGTTGGAGTCATTGAAGCTTGGGTGTTGGAGAAGCCGTAGTTCTTGGACGAGTACTTGGCGTACTTGAAGTCATCTTGCACTTGACGTTCCGCTTTGGTAGCTTGATGCACGAGCTCAATGAGGTTGGAGTAGGGTTGGAAGTCGGCAATCTTCTTGATGGGATGATTGATGCCATTGAAGAAATGGGCCATAGTTTGCTCATCATCTTCCATGACATTGGCTCTTATCATGGCAATCTCCATTTCCTTGTAGTATTCTTCAACGCTCTTTGTTCATTGCTTGAGTAGTTGGAGTTTCTTGAAGAGATCTCGGTTGTAGTAGGTTGGCACAAAGCGTCCGCACATGACATCTTTGTTTCCTCCCATGTGGTGATTGGTGGTTCACCTCTTGCTTCTCGTCTCTCAAGGACTTGTTCCCACCATATGAGTACATAGACTTGGAACTCAAGGGATGCTATGGCAATCTTATTTTCTTCCTCATAGTTGTGCAAACGAAAGATCTTCTCAATCTTCAATGCCCATTATAGGTACTCTTCAGGATCATTGCTTCAGTGAACTTGGACATGGTGAACTTGAGCTTGCCATAGCGTTGCTCTTCATTGTGTTGGGGTCGAGGGTGATGATGTCGCCCTTGACATGGAGGGTTATCAACCTCATGTTTCTCTTGGCATGCATGATTCCCATCTTGATGCGGAGCATCCCTCAACCATCACCATTGATGTCACACCACCTCCGCAAGCATGGAAAGGACCTACGTCGAGAGCTCGCACATGCACCGTCGAAACCGAGGTCACTTCTTTCCTCTTTGAACTCCATTCGATTTCACATGTGAACCGGGTCCTACATCAAATGGAGATATATTGCACTCTCAGGTACCGAGGAGATGACCGTGTGGAGGCGAGGACGAAGACCCGGACACACAAGAAGTAGGAGAAGCAGAGATGTGTGAAGAACGAGAGGACCGGAGGCCCCTGGACACTCCGGGTGCCCGGACGTGGACATCCCCGGGTGCCCGGTCCCCTAGCTGCCGGCCGGCCCCCTCCCTGGACGCCCCGGGTGCCCGGCCCTGCTGCTGGGCGCTGCAGCCGCCGCCCCGGGTGCCCGGCCCCTGCGCTAGAGCCGCTGCCTCCCCTCCCGGGTGCCCGGGCTTGGCACCCCGGGTGCCCAGCCCCGCCTGGCGCGCGCCTCTGTCCAGTCCGGGTGCCCGGGCCCCTTTGCCGCGGGTGCCCGGACCCATCCAAGTGTGTGTGTTTTGAGGGTCATTTTGGACCTTTGTATCCCCCTCTCCCTCTATTTCGACCGTAGACTATAAGTACCTCCCACCTAAATCATTTAGAGGATAGCTAAGAATAGATACAAATCATAGAGCTTAGCTCATGTACCTCCCCTTGTGGGATTCCTCTTGAGAGATAAGACTCCGTTGGAGTACAAGACCTCCATTGGAGAAGATCCCTAGGGATTCAAGCCCCCCTCGAGGGAAGGATCTACGTAGATCATCAAGCCCTCATCTCCTTCATAGGATTTGGGATGAACTCTATCATGTATCTTGTTTCCCTTTGATTGTTCATGTACCTTGTGAATCTTGTGTGTTTGTTGGTCTAGTGGATGT
The DNA here is from genome assembly GCF_018294505.1 of Triticum aestivum. NCBI lineage: Eukaryota > Viridiplantae > Streptophyta > Magnoliopsida > Poales > Poaceae > Triticum > Triticum aestivum. The sequence goes on along the minus strand of NC_057813.1, from coordinate 317,695,397 downwards.
GTGATTGGACTTGTTCTTGAGTGTTCCTCTTGTTTTCTCTCTTGTGTTCATCTTGTTCTTGGGGATTCCCCTCCAATTCGTGAAAGATCTTCACTTAGGGTTCCACCCTACAACATCTTGGTATCATGAGCCATGGTTTCTCACGAAATTGAAGCCCCCCTCTTTGTTCTCTAGCCTAATTTTGTTGTGTTCTTCCCTATTTCAAAAATTCCCCACCAAAAATAGCCCCAATTTTTTGTGATTTGTTAGTTTGATGAGGTTTTGTTGGATTTGATCCATGGATTTGCTTGGTTTCAAGTGGATCTAGCATTCCCCCATCCATCCCCACCTTTTCCTCCACGAAATCCACCAATTTCTCCAATTTTCCCACGAATTTCCGCCCAAATCTGACACCCCCGGGCACCCGGACTTTAAACCCCGGGCACCCGGACCCCCCCCCCCCGCCCACCCCCGCTGACCACCCAGGGTGCCCGCACCCCAAAACCCAGGCACCCACACCCCCGGGCTGTTTTCCTCGGACCACCCCGGGTGCCCGCACCCCCAAACCACGGGTGCCCGCCCCCCTCCGAATGAGCCAAACTCCATCACCGTTTCGGCCATAACTTTCACTCCCGGAGTCCGATTTTGACGTTCTTTAACTCGTTGAGTAGCTATTGACATCCCCCATCCATATAGATAGGTTTCAACACCATTTGACTCCCTCAAAAATTTGGCATTTTGGCATCTTTGCCTCGGCCATCCACCATATCATCCGCAAAACCACCATAACTTTCCGCAACCTAACCCATTTTTGCTCCATATATCATTTGTGTTTGCTTGAGGGGTGACTTGAGTCTCCTAAGGTGTTTCGGCTACGTAGGGACGGTTGCTTCGTCATCAACCACCACCACCACCACTTCCGCATTGCTAACTCTGGAACCACCAACGCATTCCGCTACCACCATTTGAAATTTTCATTGAGATTTTGAGTTCGCAGTTTTCTACCGTTTCCTAAGGTGTTTCAGCTACTTAGGGATGGATCTACATCATCTTGGTATCTACATCAAGAACACCGCCACTCATCATCGCCACGAGGTCGTCTTCGACATCGACCACTTCACCAATTTGAGACCCTAACCGTAAGCAAGAACGGTAACCTCCGTATCACCTTGGTATTGTGGTATCCCTTCATTGTACATACTTGCCATTACATTGTTAACCCCTTAGCCCATTTTGCGCCACTTGCCTATCGAGACTAGCCATTTGAGTATTGCCGGCAACGTTACTTGTGCACATTAGTGATCCATACCTTCCATTGCATACATACCATATCATATTGGTATCATCGTGGTACCATAATATCATCCCTTGTGTCACAAGATCGTTCCCGCATATACAATTTCTATCTTGGTTTGTGCATTTTGCATAAGTGGCCATATAAAAAAACAATAAGCTTTTAAGCAAAAGAAAAAGAGAGCAAAGAGCTTGTAAGCAAGAGCCATAGCATCGCCACATTGCATACCATGCTACCATATTGATCATCTTGGATCATCGTGTGCGAAACACCGGGAACATCATACACATAGCATACTTGGGATAGAAAGCTCATACATCTTGCATCTTATAGGTTGTGCACAAGTGTCGTATCCGCCTATTGAGAAATCGTGCTAGTGTCTCTCTTGAGTTGTGCAACACGAGCGTTTTCCGTGGATTCCACATTTTGTGCTCATTCCTTGGTTGGACGACCCCATTTATCTATCCGTGTGTGTGTTTCCGTGTGCCACATATTGCTATTGGTCTACTTGTTTCACTTGCGAATTTGTGAATCTTTTCCAACATTATTGAATCTTGCTAACATTTTGCATCAAATTTTTGTGCCACTATCCTCACCGAGCTCCACCATAAGCTTTACTTGATAGGTGTGAGTGAACAAGTACGGTACCAATTCCACTATTCTTTCATCTCACATTGAGTGAAACGGGATACATCCTCAACTTTGGGAAAAGGTAACTTGGTATTGTTTATCTCATTTCCTACTCACCTCTACTCGAGTCTTGTGATGGATAGGCAAGGCATTTCATCTCCGGTCTTCCACGACAACGACAACGCGAACAACTACATCACCAAAACGTCCATCTTCGGACTACAACGAGCAATGCAAGGCATTGAGCGACTCGCCATCGACATTTGCCAAAACGAAGCAAGGATAAGGGACTACCTCGACACCAAGTTGGCCGAACAAAGGGATCAAGTACGAGACATGATGGCCAACTACAAGTCTTCTTCCCCTTCGTCATCTTCAAGGCGGCGACGCTCAAGTGGCCAATCTTCGGAACGTCATCAAGCTCAAGCACTACAACACCATCAAGATGAAGATGCTCGCGATGCGTACACCTACAAGTCCCAAAAAGCTCTACATCAAGCTATGGCCAGACATCATGAGCACAAGATAAGACCGCGAGACAAGCACAACCAAGATGGAGCTACGACTACTACAACCACTTCGGCATCTTCGCCAAGTGTCATCAAGGCATCTTTGCCTTTGGACATATGGCATCTTCACCTACCTCCGACGAGTACGCCTACAACGGCCTTCCTCCACGGGGACGGTGACAAGATGATCGAGCATGGGATTTTCCCTTCGGTAATGGAGGAGAGAAATGATGTGCCATCTTCGGCCTTCATCCACGGTGACGGCGACGACATGGTTGAGCATGGGATTTTCCCTCCGACCACGACGACGTATGATGACTTGAGTGACTTGTGCCACCATATTGAGAGTGAGAGTGACTTCACCAGTAGCCCCATATATGATGTGTTGCCACAATTTCCATGTGAGGAGAGCCGCCACCACCACAACTTGAGTGATTTGAGTGACTCAACCATATGTGACATTGAGTGCACCTACCTTGAGGGAGTGAGTGAGACACCACCACATAGAGAGAGTGAGGAAGTTGATAGGGCACGTGAGGCCTTTTTGATTTCTAACAACTTAACCTCTACCTCTATTGTGTCTTCTCATTTGGTGCTAGGTACCATATAAGATGATGCGCTGATCCGCGATGACTTTGTCCTTCATATGGACAAGACGATGGCCATGGTGGAATATGATGCACCCCCCACATGGTTCCATCAAGTTGATGATGATAACCACCATTTGGTCTTTGCCACCTCACCTACACCACATGAGTGGAATGAGAAAGGTAACATAGGTGAAGGTGATGCTCTAGTCCCACTAGTGGACATCCTTGGTATTAATTGCTTGCATGATGTTGATCCACCTATTACCATGCTTCATGCTAGTGTGACTTCCCCATGCGATGATTTACCCATTTATGATGAGTTTGATGATTGCGATGAGGAATCTAGTAGTTGTGATGCCATGTTACATAGGATTTCTTGTGATAATTCTCTTGGTCACATCATGTTTGATAATCCGCTTGACTTGTCATATGCTATGCATGAGATCAATCATATGTCTTATTTGCAATCTCATCATAGTGACTATGCATATGCCATTAAAATTAATCCAATTTGCACATATGGCATAGATGAAAAGCCCATGGTTATTGGCATTTGTTTTTCTTGTGATGATATTGATATGCTCCCTTTGCATCATTTATCTACTATGCCATGCCATTATCACATTGTTCCAAATATGCTTTGTTTTGGATGTTGTTCATATTCTCCATGTGATGTTTCCATTATTGCTCATGAGGAGACCCCCATAGTTTCCTCATACATTTTAGGAGATTTTGATTCATCCTATGCATTGCACGATCCCAATACTTGTGTGCACAATATGCTTCCCATGAATAAACATGCTATTGATGTGTCATATACTTCTATGCTAAATTTGCATCCCCATCATGTCATACACAATAACTATTCTTTCATGATGGATGACATGTTCTTATACCATGCATCAAATTTCTTTGAGCGATGCTTATCTTGTGCTAACTCACATGTGCACATACACATCATGATGGATGATGTGTACATTTACCACGCACACAATTTCTTTGGTTTGTGTTTCTTTTGTGTAGGTACCCATGAATACTTATCAACCTCACAATCCCATGAGTTGACAAAACGAGTTCTAGAGAGCAACGATGACTTGGGGTCACATGGATTGCCTTTCCCACCGCTCTCTTCGCGCAAAGACTTCACGCATTTCTTCTACATGGCTCTCACATGGTTATGGGTTATCGTCCATTACATCTTATATGCCCATCTTACCATGTTCACTTTGCATGATATGCTCATTCCTATGCCTTTGCCATGCATTTGTGACCCATGCTTTGCATTACACATGATGATTGATTCTACTACTTGTATGTGTATTTGCAAGCTTGGTGGAGATATTGCTTGTTATTGCCATGTTTGCTATGTGCCCCATGCCTATCATGATACATTCATCTTGCTTTGTGCTCGTGCTTGCGATATGCCATGTGCATTGCCTATGCCTACTCTTTGCTCACATGACATGATTGCCATGATTTCATCTAGTGTGTTGCATCTTCGCTCCACTAGTTTGCACAACTTGATTTCTATGCTTTCTCATGTTGCATCCACCTCTTGGATTACTTGCTCCTATCACATGTTTGGTTGCAACAATGTCATTCCTTCACATATGACATGTCCCATTGATTGCTACACGCTTGTCTTGATTGCCTCACACATGATGAACAATTGCTCTTTCTATTGTGTTGAGTGCCCCTCGATTTTCACTACACCCTATGCACATTATGCTTGGATTGTCTTGCACTTGCATGTGTTTAGCCATATCATGTTCTTGGGTGTTGTGAATGACTCTTATGCCTACCATATACCGTTCATTGAGAGTCTTATGCATGCTTGCTATGACATTGAGGTAGATGCTTGTTCACTTGTCCCACATATTAGCACCTTTACCTCACCCTTGCATGATTGTTTCCATGATACTTCTCCATATGATAAATTTATGTGCTTACATGCTATGCCACACTCCCTTGTCAAACCATATGCTATGCTTGATGACGACACTTGTTTGGTGAATCACCTCTTGAATGCTTGGTTTTGCTTTAATGCCAACCACATTTGTTTTTCCACGTGCTTGTTATCTTTGCTCCTTTTGAAGGAATTACAAGACGGTGCAACATTGGAGAGTGACCATTTCGAGCTTCCACATGACAAGTGCTTGGTGGTTGTCCACTTCTACACGGCGACGCCACCTTGTTACCATGGTGATGAGGATCACGATCCGTGGACGGATCTCTCCCAAGGGGGGGAGATGATGCGGAGCATCCCTCAACCATCACCATGGATGTCACACCACCTCCGCAAGCATCGAAAGGACCTACGTCAAGAGCTTGCACATGCACCACCGAAACCGAGGTCACTTCTTTCCTCTTCGAACTCCATTCGATTTCACATGTGAACCGGGTCCTACCTCAAATGGAGATATATTGCACTCTCAGGTACCGAGGAGATGAACGTGTGGAGGCGAGGACGAAGACCCGGACACACAAGAAGAAGGAGAAGGAGAGATGCATGAAGAACGAGAGGACCGGAGGCCCCTGGACACTCCGGGGGCCAGGACGTGGACATCCCCGGGTGCCCGGTCCCCTAGCTGCCGGCCGGCCCCCTCCCTGGACGCCCCGGGTGCCCAGTCTGGTTGGCCCTGGGTGCCTGGCCCTGCTGCTGGGCGCTGCAGCCGCCGCCCCGGGTGCCCGGCCCCTGTGCTGGAGCTGCTGCCTCCCCTCCCGGGTTCCCGGGCTTGGCACCCTGGGTGCCCGGCCCCGCCTGGCGCGCGCCTCTGTCCAGTCCGAGTGCCCGGACCCCTTTGCCCCGGGTGCCCGGACCCATCCGAGTGTGTGCGTTTTGAGGGTCATTTTAGATCTTTGTATCCCCCTCTCCCTCTATTTCGTCCCTAGACTATAAGTACCTCCAACCTAGCTCATTTAGAGGATAGCTAAGAATAGACACAAATCATAGAGCTTAGCTCATGTACCTCCCCTTATGGGATTCCTCTTGAGAGAGAAGACTCCATTGGAGTACAAGACCTCCATTGGAGAAGATCCCTAGGGATTCAAGCCCCCCTTGAGGGAAGGATCTACCTAGATCATCAAGCTCTCATCTCCTTCATAGGATTTGGGATGAACTCTATCATGTATCTTGTTTCCCTTTGATTGTTCATGTACCTTGTGAATCTTGTGTGTTTATTGGTCTAGTGGATGTGTGGTTGGACTTGTTCTTGAGTGTTCCTCTTGTTTTCTCTCTTGTGTTCATCTTGTTCTTGGGGATTCCCCCCCAATTCGTGGAAGATCTTCACTTAGGGTTCCAACCTACAACACATCTTCTTGTTGCTCTTGATGAACTTGAGGTTCTTGTCGAGCTTGTGGAGGAGCTTGAGGAGCTTGAAGTTGCGCTTGTGCTTGATATCTTCTTTCTTGAACTTCGTCGTGAAGTGCTTCTTCTTCTTGATGTATGAGGCGGTTCCGGTTGGCAATGGCACGATTTGTATGACGGAGGGCACATAGCGCCTCAAGTGCTTGAGCTTCACGCCATTCTTGTTGTTGACGGGCAGCCTCGGCGTCTTGCTCATCTTGGTGTTGGAGCGCTCGTTCTTCCTCTTGTTAGCGCAGATGTTGCCTTTCTTGTGCTTGCTCGAAGGTAGCTTGATTTTACGATGTCGATGTTCTTGCGCTAGGCGTTGCTCTGGAGGATCGGTTCCATGTAGAGGATTTTTATTTGCTTGATGATCTTGGCGCGTGGCTCGATGTAGAGTGTTTGATGTCGGTGTACTTGAGCCAAATATGGTGTCGTCGGAGTGTCGACTCGAGCAGCTTGGTCTTGAGTAGGACGAAGTGGTGGAAGAGCGGTTGACCAACAAGGCACGAATCTCGTCCATTCTTGCATCATTCTCTTGTTTGTGTTCGTCGATGTTGTTGTCGAAGTAGTCTCTTGTACGTTGTTCGGTGAGTCGCAAGTCGGTGGCAAGATTATCGATGCGGTCGCTCATTGCTTGTTGTTCTTGATGCAAAGCTAGTTGTGCACCGAATAATGCACCACAAGTAGGATATAATTCCATTGCACATTTATTGGCTTTTGTGCTTGCATAGGGAATCACAAACCTTAACACCAATATTCTTACTAAAGCATAATTACTCACCAACATGACTCACATATTACTATCATCATATCTCAAAACTATTACAAAGGATCAAGTTTATTTTGTCCAATTATCTTCATGAAAGTTTTTATTATATCCCTCTTGAATATCTATCACTATGGGACTAGTTTAATAAATTACCATTGCTTATAGCAAGCTCTCAAATAATTGAAGTGAAGAACATGAGCATAAAAATTTCGTCTCTTGAAATAATATAAGTGAAGCATGAGAGAATTTCTTCAAAAATTTACTAACTCTCAAATTAATCTAAGTGAAGCATGAGAGTATTTCTTCAAAAATCAAAGCAGCACCGTGCTAAAAAAGATTTAAGTGAAGCACTAGTGCAATTCCATAGCTCAAAAAATTTAACTGAAGCACAAAGGGCAATTCTAACAAATCATAGCATCATTATGGCTTTCTCAAATAGGTGTGTCCAACCAAGATGATTGTGACAAACTAAAAAGCAAAACAAGCGAAGACTCATATAATACAAGACGTTGCAAGCAAAACTCATGATATGTGATGAATAAAAATATAGCTCCAAGTAAAATTACCGATGGTTGTTAGAAGAAAGAGGGAATTCCTTCCGGGGCATCTCCAAGCTTAGTTGCTTCGTTCTTCTTGAGTATTACCACGGGGTGCCTGATGAGGACATGGCTACCACATTTACACCCATAACCCATACTGTTTTACCTCTTGGAGCAATTGCTAGAGCTCATATACGCCAATTAAATTATCAGGTACTTTCGTTTCTTGGTAATGTTTCTAGTGTTCATGAGAATATGATGCTGCCTAATTTAGATACATTTGTGTTGTTTGCAATTGAAGGGCCTAGCACGGACAAGAAGGATGAACATTGGAGCATGGTCAAGCACGGAGACGAAGGTGTGTGTGAATAGAACAAGAACAGAGGTTCAAGTGAAGATTTCCGAACTTTGAAGTCGCCATGATGACATACAAGAAGATGGACGAAATATACAAGATGGGCTTTCAAAAATTTCGTCCATAGCATATTATTGGTGTTGCGCCACCTTATTTTGGGCCAGACCCATGTAATCTATTTTTAGAGTCCATGTTGTAGGGAAAACGACTTAGGAGGTGTTTTAGTCCCACCTTGCCAAGGGTGGACAAAATCCCCTCTCTTTTCCCTATAAATATAGCTCTTAAGGCATCGTTTAGACTTGGGTTTTATTTAGTTAAAAGTTAGCCATTGCTGCAACTTCATGTACTTCGTTTGTGTCCAACGACCAGACCAAGACCGCTTATGAAACCCCACTTTTATCAATACTTCATCCATACTCGCAATATTCAGATGGCTTAATCATATTCTTGCTTGTTCTTCGATTGCTTGCAGGAATAGACCTTCATGGCCAGGTTGATCGTGCTCCAGCGTGGTCAATAACCTCTCGGAGTTGGTTTAGCGATTACTAAGGCGCAACATCGTGTACATTTGTAGTCGGATCATCAAAGTCGTCTCCACCAAATCGATATTTATTATCTCATCGAAAGATTGGGACACCCCGCCTCTATTAAGTGGTATCAGTTTTCAGGTTGCTCGGTAAGATTTTCCAGTTTTTCATAGTCTAGATTAAATATGTTCTTCATACCTAGAGTCCAAGAAAAAGCCACCAAAAAAAGTTAGATTAGTTCATCCATGTCCAAGACAATCTGAGCCTTTTTGCCATTGCCACTTAATTTTTGATTGCTGAATTTTCGGTTGCATCGTGTGTCAAGTTGCTGGTTTCTAGTGTCTAGTCTTTTAGAGTTTCGGGTTCTAGTCACATTTTGTTCATGCCGCATCCGCAAACACCGTCATCCACCTCATTGTCATATTTCGCTGCCACTGCCGCCATCACCACCATCCATCCATTGTTGTCGTCCCATCTTGATTCATATTAAGAGAAAAAAATTATTGTGGTTGTTTGCCGTAAGAGAGAAAGGACAGAGTTTTCAAGCAGAAGAAATAGATTAGTTACATGAGAAGAAAATCAAAGAGATATTTATTTTGAAGCGAAAAGAAAAAGTAGAGAAGAATACGTGAGGAAGCTGTGATACGTTTGGATTCTCTCCTATAACTTGGGTCGGTTGGAGTTTGGGAAAGAAGGAAAGTGTTGATGCGGTCGGAGTTTAAAAAAAAGCAGCCCACGTGGATCCACACGTTTTTGAGAGATAATAAGGAAAGAAAAGCATTCAATAGGAAAGAGAGTTGACTGCAGTTTTTGCTTTGGAGCCCTGTTTCTTTTCGTGGTAAAATAGCAAAAAAAGGGAGGAGCCCAGATCTGTTGGGATTTGGGACGTGATCTTCCCACGTGTGTTGTTTGACTTTGGAAAGAACTAGAATAAAAAGAGAGAGAACGATCTAAAGGATTGTTGCCTTGTTGGGATTGATTTTTTTTGGAAATTTTCGAGGAGTACTAATACTACCAGATTCGTTTTTGGCAAAGCTCTCATCCGCCAAGACTTAATTGGTAGAGTTTGGAAGGAAATATCGTGAGTTATTGGAAAGAAAGGAGGTAAAAGGAAAGAGATTTAAAAGGAAAGGAGGAAAATCAGATTTTCCTTGCTCGTTTGGAGGAGAGAAAAAAATTGTCGACCGCATACATGGTCAGATAACTTGTAGGAGAAATAATAGGCATGTTTGTTCCGGCGCTTGACAGAAAAAGCAAGGTTGGTTGTGGTTCTTTGAAGAGATAAAGTCCAGATTCATTTGATCAACTAAAAAAATCGATTGGAGGTTTCCAAGTCTGGCCGTGTCTCAAAAAAAAGAGATAACGTGACAAGTTCGGAAGGTTTTGATCTGTTGGAGACAAAAGAAAAGTTGCTTCGTTTAGAAGATTTGATCGGTAAAAAGAAACGCAGGTTTGGATCAGTTTTTTTGCCTTGTTTTCTCTCAAGGAGAGTCCACGTTGGTTGCCTAAATCTTGGATTTGTTTTTGCCATAGAATAATTTCGGTTGGGATTTATTGTTGAGGGAACCATCCATTGATCACGTGAGGAAAGAGATTCTTGTAGTTTTTTTAAAGGAAATAGTACGAGGAGCATTGCACCAACGTGTGTGTTGGCTGGAGTTCTATTTTTTTGTATGGAAGGAAGGAGAAGAAGGACCGATCAAAAAGGAAGCATGTAATAGGAAAAAAAAGAAGTAAGAAAAGTTGTGTTCGGATCTATTTCCTTTTGGACTTGTAGTTCCTTTGGACTTTGGAGAAAGAAAAAAAATTAACGGTGCTTTGTTGTGCTATAAACTAGTACGCACTACGGTACTTTGGAGTGGAAAAAAAGTGGAAGGAGGCTTGTACCAAAGTGTGGTGTTGGCAACATCTTGTGAATTCGTCTTTGTCTTAGGCTCGCGTCTCTAGCATGGTCTAGCCTAGGACCAGCACTCGATCACTTTGAGTGACTTTTCAGCTTGCATTAATTAATGTGGTTGTAGCATTTTTCCCCCACATATATCAAGTCAACCCAGCTCCACATATTTCTACACCGTGTATACATTCGTTCACCTGGCAATCGCTTTACCCAACTTTTAGAGTTATTTGACACCGCTGGTTGCTGATCACCACCTGCTGCATGGTAAGAACTTGAAAGACTTTGATATTTGCTTTACTGTGAGCGGTTTTACCACCACATACTAGTAGTTATAGGAACATTATTCTTGGATTTTGTTTCTTGTTTCTACTAATCATGACAGGATCCAGAGTCAATTCATGGGTTTTGTCGATCGCGGGAGACATGTCACCACCTATGCAAATACCACAACCGTCGCGAGAGGTGCACAAACATCCAGATGCACATGATCCGGTTAATGTTTCTATACCACCATTTAATGGCCGTTTTAGACCTGCTTTATATATTGAATGGGAGTTTGACATAAATAATATATTTGCTTCCAATAATTTTGATGAACGTTAAAAAGTTAAGGTTGCGGTTGGTTCTTTCACTGGTTATGCTATAGTTTGGTGGACTGAATATTGTCGGTTACACCCTAATGATATACCTACTACTTGGGATGATTTGAAACTTGCCATGCGACATACATTCGTTCCCGCTTATTATACTCGTGACATGATTAAAAAGTTACAACATTAAAACAAGGTAGTGACACCGTAACGACATATTATGATACTTTACAAACTACCTTGCTGCATTCCTCTTTAGTTGAAAGTGAAGAAGATTTTATGGATAGATTTTGGGGAGGATTAAATCGTGACATTCAGGAGATACTAATTCATGAAGAGTGTTATCCTATGGACCATTTGTTTCATCTTGCTTGCAAAGCTGAACAGGAAATAAAACGACGTGTTGCCCACAAGGAGAACAAGCGTGAGATGCACATTCCAAGAGTTGATACGGTTGTCCCTTCAACTACTAGGCATACTATGACAATCACATCCATTGTTGTCAGGACTACATCACCTCCACCATGCGACACATCATCACCGATAGTGCCTACATCATCTAAGTTGATCATAAGAGGTAATGACAAATGTACTAATCTTCCACCTCCACATGAGTATTATGAATGTTTTATCAATTTAAATTCACCATGCGGTGAGCTACTCACTACTTTGATCACACGAGCTATTTTAGAGGACTATGTTGCTAATTTGACTTTGCCATGTTATCAAACAATTTTGAGTGAACCCATTGAATTAATTATCGATGCAAAAGAATCAAGTGAATCAGGAAATAAATCAGATTAGGATCAAGTAAGTTCCAAAATAATTGTGCCAATGTTTAATCATTTTGATATGACATCCAATCTTGGTGATGGTTCATCAATGTTGGGATGGTTTAATGATAAGCATGGTCAAACTTTTGATATGAATAAGAGCTTCACTTATATGTGCAAACTGAGTTGCAATATTTTCATGCCTTTGACTTCTAGTGATAATATATTGGCTTTATATTTCACGACTTTTGAAGGGTGCTCTTGTATAACTATGTCACATGTGCCCCAACTGAGATCAGTAAAAATGGATGACATATACATATACAACATGTACACCTTGTCTCTTTTGTTAGCCACATTTTAGATTAAGCAACGCCGAGGACGGCTTTGTTTTCAAGAAGGGGAGGATGATGAGGACATGGCTACCACATTTACACCCATAACCCATACTGTTTTACCTCTTGGAGCAATTGCTAGAGCTCATATACGCCAATTAAATTATCAGGTACTTTCATTTCTTGGTAATGTTTCTAGTGTTCATGAGAATTTGATGCTGCCTAATTTAGATACATTTGTGTTGTTTGCAATTGAAGGGCCTAGCACGGACAAGAAGGATGAACATTGGAGCATGGTCAAGCACGGAGGCGAAGGTGTGTGCCAAGAGAATAAGAACAGAGGTTCAAGTGGAGATTTCCGGACTTTGAAGTCGCCATGATGACATACAAGAAGATGGACGAAATATACAAGATGGACTTTCAAAAATTTCGTCCATAGCTTATTATTGGTGTTGCGCCACCTTATTTTGGGCCAGACCCATGTAATCTATTTTTAGAGTCTATGTTGTAGGGAAAACGACTTAGGAGGTGTTTTAGTCCCACCTTGCCAAGGGTGGACAAAATCCCCTCTCTTTTCCCTATAAATATAGCCCTTAAGGTATCGTTTAGACTTGGGTTCTATTTAGTTAAAAGTTAGCCATTGCTGCAACATCGTGTACTTCGTTTGTGTCCAACGACCAGACCAAGACCGCTTATGAAACCCCACTTTTATCAATACTTCATCCATACTCGCAATATTCAGATTGCTTAATCATATTCTTGCTTGTTCTTCGATTGCTTGCAGGAATAGACCTTCGTGGTCAGGTTTGATCGTGCTCCAGCGTGGTCAATAACCTCTCGGAGTTGGTTTAGCGATTACTAAGGCGCAACATCGTGTACGTTTGTAGTCGGATCATCAAAGTCGTCTCCACCAAATCAATATTTATCATCTCATCGAAAGATCGGGACCATCGCCTCTATCAGTGCCATGGGCATCCCCAGGCTTAAGCTCTTTTCACTCATTCCTTCATCCATCGTGATCTCACCCAAAACTTGAAAATTTCACTCACACAAAACTCAACAAACCTTCGTGAGATCCGTTAGTATAATAATGCAAATCACCACTTTAAGTACTGTTGCAAACCCATTCATATTTTATTATTGCATTATACGTACTATATTCTAACTTTACCATGGCTTATACCCCTGATACAATCCATATATTCATCAAAATAAGTACACCATGCAATCAAAACAGAATTTGTCAAAAATAGAACAGTCTGTAGTAATATGGACTTCGACCATACTTCTGTAACTCAAAAATTCTGGAAAATTAGGAAAATGTAGGAAATTTGTATATAAATCTTCTGTAAAAAATTCAGAATTTTCTTCATTACTGTGATTTTTATAAGTTCATCTACTAGACGCAAAATTTTCAGTTTTTCAACAAGATCAAATCAACTATCACCCAACATGATCCTAAAGGCTTTACTTGGCACAAACACTAATTAAAATATAAAAAACAATCATAACAGTAGCATAATTGTGTGAACACACAAAAATAGAAAGAAAAGGAGAAAAAATATTATTTATTCATTGGGTTGCCTCCCAACAAGCGCTATCGTTTTATGACCCTAGCTAGGCATAATGCATAGATTCACACATTGTCATCTTTAGTTTTTGTCCCATAGGTTGTCTCATGATTGATTCATATGGTGGCTTAATTCTTGTTCTACGGAAGTGTCCCATACCATTTCTTAGTGGAAATTGAAATTTAATATTCCCTTCTTTCATATCAATCACGGCACCTATAGTTTGTATAAACAATCTACCAAGTATTATGGGACAAGACAAATTGCAATCAATATCAAGAACAATAAAATCTATGGGCACATAATTCCTATTTGCAAGAATAAGAACATTAATTATCCATCCCAAAGAATTTTTTAATAGTAGATTCTGCCATGTGCAAATTAAGAGAACATTCTTCCAACTTGGTAAAACCTAGCACATCACAAAGAGATTTTGGAATTATGGAAACACTAGCACCCAAATCACATAAAGAAAAGCACTCACAATTTTTAATCTTGACCTTAATGGTAGGTTCCCATTCATCACATAATTACCTAGGAATTGAAATCTCGAATTCCAACTTTTCTTCTAAAGCTTTCATCATCGCTTCTACAATATGCTAAGAAAAACCTTTATTTTGTTCATAGGCGTTGGGTGAATTTATGATGGACTGCAACAAAGAAACATATTTAATCAAAGAGCATCATAATCAAAATCTTTGTAATCGAAAAGAGCGGGCACATCACTAGTTAAACTTTTAACCTCTCCAAACCCACCTCTATCAATTTTTTCAATAAGATTTTCACCCTCCGAATTATGGGGACGCCTTCTAGCTAAAGTTGACTCTTCTTCAGTCCCTTTATTATCAAGTTTAATATTACTAAACAAATAATCAACAGGAGAAACACCAATAATTTTAAGATCTTCATCATTATGGTGAAAGCAATCGGTAGAAAACATTCTTTCTAAATATTCTCCCTTAGCTCTAAGCATAGCGGTTCCCTTTTTTACTTTCGTCCATAGAAACATATAAAGCTTTAATTGATTTATTGACATCAACCTTAGGTGGAAAAAATTTAATCATGAGATTTTCCACATCATGTGAAATTCTACCAATGCTTCTAGCCATATCATAAAGTTTACTCAATTTTTCTTCTATCGTAGTATTAAAACCTTTTAAGCATTGATAAATTCTTTAATGTTACTCTCGATATCAGAGGGGTTCCTATTATTATTCTAAGAAGAATTACCATAGGAATTGCCATAATTATTAGAGGAATTGTGAGTGTACAAATGTGTGGGCTCTTCTATACCCCTTACTTGTGCACGGGCAGTAGTAGCCGCACCTGCGGCAAGGCTTGGCAGGGCAGCAGAAGGCAAAACACAAGCCTATCAAGACAGCAATCAAGTCAAAGACCAAGGAGCAGAAGGCAGACTAGGACTCCCCCGGCAACATCCTTGCCGGGGCAGCCTATGTGACCCCGGCAACAGCCTTGCTGGGGCAACCTACGAAGCACCAGCAAGGCCATCACCCTTGAGGACTAAGAGTTTTGACACCATCAACAGCGTCAAGGCCAAGGCTCAGAGGGCGCGTGCAAAGTAGCATGCATATCTTTGTGAAGAATTGATAGCTTGCGGATCCACGTGGGACCACAAGACGAAGACCCCCGGCAAGACCCTTGCCGGGGACGACCGCGAGGCCCCCGGTAAGCCTTGCCAGGGACGATTGCTGGGCCGCGACCAGGCCCGCGCCCGACAAGGTTTTGCCATTTCACAACCACTCCAGTACAACAACCAGCTTGCCAACTAGGCAAACGGCTGTGTGACGGCATGCAAATCTTCGTGGAGGCTCTACCACCGCGCCAACACAGAAGCTAGCTAGCCAGCATGGCATTGCATGCCTCGTCAGCCTGGATGCCTGTCAAGGCAAGGAAGGGCAGCGACATACGGGACGGCTTCTGTTGCCGTCCCTGATAAAGTAAGAGGGGCACGTAGGCAGCGCATTAAATGTGTTTGTCCTACGGTACCGAGCGATAAGCTCATACATTGTAGCTTGCTTTCCACCTCATATGTGCCACTATGGCGACCCCTTTGACATGTAAAAGGAGGCCCGAGGCGTACTGAGAGACGATTCAGACTTTTTGGACTAGGCATACACCGCAGCTAGTTCAAGAGCTCAAGAACACAAAATTTACACACAAGCAGGACTAGGGTATTACGCACGAGTGCGGCCCGAACCTGGGTAAAAATCGCCTTGTGCTGATCGCTAGACCCGCTCTTCGTGCAAATCTCTCCCTGCCAAGCATAGAAGGGATCGCCCCTAATCCCATAGGTGTTCGTTTCCCCGACATCTTTGGTGCATCAGGTAGGGGAGCAGAAGTTTTGAGAATGTGGTCTAGCAATTAGTGCAACAGTTTCTTCATCGCCATGGCTCCAAAGAAGAAGACGATCGCAGCGGTCGGTTCATCTGGAGCAACTCCACCCGTGCCAGCACGAACAGGCGACGTGGCAGATGCCGGTGGTGGAGGAGATCAAGATCGTCCACGCCACCCTGATACGAGAAGCCAGGCAAGCGGCAGCGTCCGCAGCGGTGATGATGGTCCGCACGCTGCCGCGCCCAAGGACAAAGCCGTGCTACCTACGGGTGGCGCGGGGACCTCCAAGGGTAGAAAGATGACCCCGCCGGCGCATGCGCGCGGTCTTCTCAACTCGTGCGTGATGAACAGCGTCACGATGCTGAGGACCCCGGGCGTCACCGTGGCTAGATCCCTCAGCGTCACTCTCAAGACGTGCAGGGCCGACATGTCGCTGCCACCAACACGAGCAGAAGAATTGGCACGGGCGCAACTACTCCTCGACTTTCCTCCTGCCATGGAGAAGCAAGAAGAGTGGAGGGCTGCCATCCAAAGCCTTATTGGCCACGCCAACAGGGATGGCCACTGGGAAGCAAGTCCCTCGCGGCGCCGGACCACTGAGCCAGCGTGCATTGACAGTGGAAGGGTCAGAGGCGCTGCAACTACGGTGCACTCCCCTCCACCACGGCCGGCCCGTCGGGTTGACGCCCGTCATAATGTGTCCACGGCATCGTCTGGCCCACGGGCGCATTGCGACCAACGTCAAGTTCTTCGGGAGTGGCTCAAGGAAGACGCCCAGACCACTATTGAGCGGTGACGGGAGGCGCGTCACCAATCTGATAGGCATGCTGGGCCTACTGCGTATAGGCTTGCGCCGGGGGATGCTGGCGACTTACCCTATGCAATAACTTGCCCAACGTTCACCCATGAGCTATGGCAGTTCTAGTGGCCCACCACCCGCATGTTCAAACCAGAGGTCCCAGAGAAGTACAACGGCAAGACCCATCCATCTGAGTTCCTGAGCATTTACACCATCGCAATGCAAGATGACGGAGCACGAGATGACAAGGTACTCGCCAACTATTTCCTGTTAGCCCAACGTCAGGTCATGGTTGATGCACTTGCCGATAGATTCCATCTCCTCTTGGACGGATCTATGCCACGAGTTTGTTGGTGCCTTTACGGGCGGCCACGTAGCTACTGGCCAGGAAAACGATTTGCGTGTGATCCCTCAAAGGGACGGCGAATGCTTGCGCAAATATATACAAAGTTTCAGCCGTGTGCAATACAACATCCCCAATGTTCATCCTGCCGCTGTCATTAGCGCGTTCCACCAGAACATGCGCATTTGTAAGATGCATGAGGAGCTGGTGATGAACAAGGTTGCAGATGTTGCCAAACTGTATGTTCTGGCCGACAAATGTGCCCAAGCTAAGGAAGGAAGTACCCCGGCGAAGATGCCGACGCGGGAAGTGACTCTGAAGATGAAGACGTCGTTGCCCCGGCGAAGAAGGGCCGACGACGCAACAGGAAGCGCAAGGGCAAGACCATGCTTGCCGTCGAGGAATCCGGTGACCCCGGCATCGCTAAGAAGGCCAAGGTTGACGACCCCGGCAAGGAGATTGCCAGGTGCAACGCCTGCCGGGCCTTGGCGGCTACCGACAAATCAGAGGGCTCCGACAAGCAGTATTGCAAGATTCACCGTACCAAGGGCCACGACCTCCAAAACTGCCACCAAGTTGAGCAGCTGATGGAGAAGCAGAGGACTGAGTACGAGAGACGAGACAAAGAGAATGGCCAAGAAGGCACTAAGGGATCCAAAAAGAAGCGTGGCGGCCAGGGAGGTCGTCGTGACAAGGACAAGCAACAAGAGAGGCCCGCTCGAGGCCGCGACAAGAAAGAGGAGGATGACGATCATGATGATGATGACGAGTCCACCGAGCTTGAGTTTCAGAAGGTGATGGAGGTCATGTGTGTTGACAGAGGTGCCTCATTACATTGTTCCCACCGCCAACTTAAACAGTGGGCGCGTGAGATTAATGCGACGTTACCGATGGTCGACGCCCAGAAGCCACTAAAGTGGTCCCACAGACCTATCATTTTCAACACCGAGGATCACCCTGATCGCACAACCATGGTTGGGTGTTTGTCGTTGTTGGTCTCACCAACAATACGCAATTTCAAGGTGACGAGAATGTTAGTTGACAATGGGGCCAGTCTGAACTTCATCTCGCCCAACGTGATCAAGAGGTTGCAGATCCCTGACGAAGATCTCGAGGAAACGGGCATGTTCCAAGGGATCAATCTAGGTAGAAGCCAGCCCAAGGGAAAGGTCACGCTACCAGTCACGTTTGGTGGCGACCTAAACTACAGGACAGAGAGGATCGTTTTTTATGTCGCCGAGATCCTGTTGCCATATAACGGGATCCTTGGCCGTCCTGCACTAGCCAAGTTCATGGCGGCGTCGCACTATGCGTACAACAAGCTGAAGATGCCCGGCCCAATGAGCATCATCATCGTCAACTGCGATAAGAGGTATGCGTTCATTTGTGTCGACCAACTCTACCGAGAAGCAGTTGCAGCATCTGCTGCCAAGATACTTGCTCCTGCCACCGATAAGAAGAAGACCGACAAGGCTTCGGCCACCGACAAGACTCCTGGCTCCGACAAGGGCTCCTGCACTCACTCCGGTAAATGTGCCTCTTCGGAGTGCTGCGTTCCCGCGGAGGACGTGTGGGAAAGCTCTACCGACAAGAGCAAGAAGTCCAAGGCGGCCCCACCAGAAACCAAGAAGGTACCCGTGAAGGAGGATGGCACGGGCGGAGTTTTTACCATAAGCTCCACCCTTGACAGCAAATAGGAAAGCGCGCTCATCGCCTTCCTGTGGGCGAATGTCGATGTGTTTGCATGGCAAGCATCTGACATCCCTGGCGTTCCCAGGGAGGTGATTGAGCACCACATTGTTGTTTATCCCCATGCGCTGCCCGTCAAGCAGAATGTCAGAAAGCAAGCTTTGGAGCGACAAGAGTTCATCATCGATGAGATCAGAAAGCTGGAAGCGGCAAGCTTGGTCAAGGGAGTACTCCACCCACGTGGTTGGCCAATCCAGTGGTAGTGCGTAAGGCGAATGGGAAATGGAGGTTGTGTATTGACTATACTAATATCAGTAAAGCCTGTCCAAAGGATCCTTTCCCGTTGCCACGCATCGACCAGATAGTGGACACCACTGCCGGGTGCGACCTGCTGTCGTTCCTTGATGCCTACTCAGGATACCATCAGATCTTCATGAAGAAGGAAGATGAAGAAAAGACCGCGTTCATCACCCCATGTGGTACGTATTGTTTTGTACGAATGCCTTTCGGGTTGAAAAGTGTTGGTTCAACATTTTCCCGAGCAGTCCAAATTGGTTTTGAGCCCCGGCTGCATAGAAATATGGAAGCTTATATGGATGATATGGTGGTCAAAACCAAGGACAAGGCCACGCTCATGCAGGATCTGGAGGAAACCTTTGCAAATTTGCGCAAGATCAACCTCAAGCTCAACCCAGAGAAGGGTGTGTTCGGCGTCTCATCCGGCAAACTTCTTGGGTTCTTTGTGTCTGAACGCGGAATCGAAGCGAATCCCGACAAGATCAAAACAATAGAGAAGATTGAGGCACCCAGACGAGTCAAGGATGTCCGTAGGCTTGCTGACTGCGTTGCCACCCTGAGTATGTTTATCTCTAAATCTGTTGAACTCGCCCTCCCCTTTTTCAAGAATTTGAAAAGGCGGGTCCAATTAAATGGACTCCGGAGGTAGAGGCATCGCTGCAAGATTTGAAGAGGAACCTCTCCTCTACGCCGATACTAGTCGCGCCCAAACCGCAAGAGTCGTTGCTGCTATATTTAGCAGCAATGAATCAAGTGGTCAGTGTTGCGCTAGTGGTGCAGAGAGAAGTTGAGGAAGAGGCAACAGCGGCGCTAAGGCCTTCATATGAGGAGTCGGGGCCGACAGGGCCTCACGCCGGCAAGGCAGAACCCCCGGCAGAGCCCGGTCCCGGCAAGACAGAATCTGCGCAAATGAGCGAAGTAAGACAGAAGAAGAAGGTGATGCAGCACCCAGTCTATTTTGTCAGCTCCCTCTTGTAGGGGGCTAGATCAAGGTACTCTGGTATGTAGAAGCTGCTTTTCGGCCTTCTTATGGCCTCGAGAAAGCTATGTCACTATTTCCAAGCACATGAGGTCACCGTCGTCACTCGCCTCTCGTTGCAACGAATCTTGCACAATCCAGATGCAACCGGGAGGATTGTGGAGTGGGCGTTGGGACTGTCAAGCTTTGGCCTCAAGTTTGAAAGCACTTCGACGATCAAGAGTAGAGCCTTGGCAGAATTCATAGCAGAATGGACCTCCATTCCTGACGAAGAAGTTCAAGAGACCACTCTTCCCGGCAAAGAGGCAAGCGGTCATTGGATTATGTACTTTGATGGGGCTTTCTCGCTGCAAGGTGCTGGTGCCGGCGTGTTACTCGCGGTGCCCACCGGAGAGTGCCTCAAGTATGTATTCCAAATGCACTTTCCCCGGGAAAGGTCGACGAACAACACTGTAGAGTATGAGGGGCTGCTTGACGGTCTCAGGATCGCGGAAGACCTAGGAATCAGG
Organism: Triticum aestivum; assembly: GCF_018294505.1. Taxonomy (NCBI): domain Eukaryota; kingdom Viridiplantae; phylum Streptophyta; class Magnoliopsida; order Poales; family Poaceae; genus Triticum; species Triticum aestivum. The sequence continues at coordinate 317,674,719 of NC_057813.1, read as the reverse complement.
AAGCTCATTATCAGAGGTGATTTACAGCTTGTCGTCAAACAAGTCAACAAGGATTATCAGGGCCCATTGATGGAGGCCTACGTGGATGAAGTGAGGAAGTTGGAGGAGCTCTTTGAGGGTCTGCAAGCAGAGCATGTTCCTCGAGCGGAAAACAGCATCGCCGATGACTTGTCAAAACGCGTTGCCTTCAAGTTGCCCGTGGAAGTTCCTCGTTCGAAGGACACGATGTTTTTACCCAGGTTCGGGCCCTCTCGATGGAGGTAAAACCCTACTCCTGCTTGATTAATATTGATGATATGGGTAGTACAAGAGTAGATCTACCACGAGATCGGAGTGGCTAAACCCTAGAATCTAGCCTATGGTATGATTATTGTTCGTCCTAAGGACTAAAACTCTCCGGTTTATATAGACACCGGAGAGGGCTAGGGTTACACAGAGTCGGTTACAATGGGAGGAGATCTTCATATCGTATCGCCAAGCTTGCCTTCCACGCCAAGGAAAGTCCCATCCGGACACGGGACAGAGTCTTCAATCTTGTATCTTCATAGTCCGGGAGTCCGGCCAAAGGTCTTAGTCCGGCCATCCGGACACCCCCTAATCCAGGACTCCCTCAGTAGCCCCTGAACCAGGCTTCAATGACGACGAGTCCGGCGTGCAAGTTGTCTTCGGCATTGCAAGGCGGGTTCCCCTGCAAATTCTCTGTATCCGTCGAATAGTGTCCGGCTTCCAGTGTGTGCTATCCTCCTCGGCTTCTGTGTCCCATAATGACCATCTTCCACGCGTCAAACGAATGCAAAAAGCCAGGGGGTTTTCTTTTCACTTACCCCCTCCCCCCGGTTGCGTTAACGAGCCGCCCATAAAAGAGACGGGGATTTAGATCCAACTCGCACCATCTTCCCTCAGCGAGTCTTCATCAGAGCGCCTCTGACAGAGATCCATTCCAACATGGCCAGTCGATGCCGCTCCTCCTCTCGCTCCTCCAGCCCTCGGCCCGGAGATTGGGGGCGATGCTCCGTCCCACATAGCAAGTTAGTAGTGCTTCAGTCCAAGGGGCTTCTCCCCCCAGCATATATGGTCCCCGTTCGAGCCGGGATTGCTGCCTATAGCGGCGGAGAGCAGGCGGAGGGCGTTCCCAATCCCTCTCAAGGAGAGTGGGTATGCCTAGTCCCTTATTTGATGAGAGGACTAGGATTTCCAATTCATCCGTTTCTCCTAGGGTTGCTAGAGTTCTACGGCCTCCAGCTACATAACCTCACACCCACCTCCATTCTGCACATCGCGGGCTTCGTGGCCCTCTGTGAGCTGTTCCTGGGTGTTGAGGCCCATTTCACGCTGTGGAAGAGGTTGTTTTGCCTTGTGCCCCATTCTCAGGAGGGGTCTATTTATCAGGTGGGCGGAGCCGAACTATGGCGAATCGCCGGAACCAGATATCTATCCGGCACCCCAAAGAGGGCGTCCAAAGACTGGCCCATGGAGTGGTTTTATATAGATGACGTCCCCCTGCCGGACCCTGTACGGATCGGCCTCCCCGAGTTCAATAATGCCCCGTTGAAGAAGCGCCTGAGTTGGCGCCCACAGAACCCTCAGAGGGAAGCTGACAGGGACGTCATGTACCTGATGAGCCGGATAAGGTTGTTGGCTCACTCCGGACTGACCATGATTAAGGTCATGGCCGTATGCATTATGCGAGGGGTGCAACTGCTTCAATAAAGAGGCCACCCCATGTGGGATTTCAACGGGGAGGATGACGCCACCCTGTGCGGTCGCAAGGGGCCAGATTCGGCCGCCACTTTAACGAGAATCTTATCCGCTTTGTACAAGGGGGAAGAGGAAGAATTCCTCCGTGTCAACCTGGAAGGCGGATTCTCTATGTACAATCCTCCTAGTTGGGTGAGCGGATACTTTCACTCGCCTATCCGTTTGTGAAATTCCCGTAGTTGAGTACTTAGACTAGTAATGTTCAAACGCAGGAGCTGCGCCAGGCCGTGAAGGAAATAAACAGCCCTACTCCGCAACCCGAGGACCCGGGACGGCCCCTCGATCCGGACTCCCAAGAAGATCCGGACTTATGCATGGAGTTGATTGATGGAGTATTTCATCAATTGAGCAAGGATAACTACTTAGTGGCCATCACGGCCGACTATCCCGGACTACTTCTAGCCTCCAAGGTAACTAAGACCAAAGTCCCAGTATTCTCATGTTTTATCTTGCATGTCGTGTACTAACAACATTTCGCAGGGTAAATCCTTGAGGCGGAAGGCCGAGCCCACGGTGGGCAGCCAACAAGGGCCACTGAAGCCAGGCGGGCCAAAAAGAAGTGCGGACCGGACCGAGATTCCGGCGCAATGGTATGGCGCGGGATTTAACACCTAGGGTTTATGCCCTTGAGTCTTACTAATGCTCATGATTTTGTTAGGAAGAAGAGAGCCCGCCGGACTATGTCCGCCGGCCAAGGTTCGAGGCCGGGTCCGGAAGCGGAGGTGGACACGGGACGCGCCTCGGGCGCTCCTCCGACAAAGGGCGCCGACGGGCTATCTGCCACCAATTCAGAGGTGGAGAGTGCCCTGAACCACAGGCGTCGCTGGACTATTCTTCGTGACACGTGTTTTTCCCCAGAGGCGTTGGACGCCTTTAATACAGGAGATGCGTATCTCCGTGCTGCTCAAAATGGTCTAGCCAGAGCCACGGAGCAGTATGTGAAAGACATACAGGTAAGTAAAATTGAAGGTTATATGTGTCAGTAGCCCCTGAGACTTGAAACAGTGAAGATAACTGTTTGAAGGATCATGTGCTATGCAGTGTCTTACAAAGAAGAACACACAATTGTCCCAGGAGCTCGAAGAGTGCAAGGCTCAGCTCGAGGCCGCATTGGCCACTCCAGAGAATGTGAAGGGGACGCCCGCAGGTAATATGTGCTTCGAAAGGTACTTCCGTTTCGAAATGCGGTAGGCGTGCAACCCTGACGATAATAATGCAGATGAGGCCGGAGTAAATCCGGACCAGCAACAACTCCTACGCCAACTAAAGGCTGGCGAGAGCATGCTGACGAGGGTGAGGCAAGAGAAGAACAAGCTTCAAGACGCCAATACCCAGCTAGGCGAGGAACTGAAAGATGTTCGTATTCAGCTGTCTTCTATCGTGAAGGAGAATCGGCGACTTCGACGCGACATTTTTAGTAAGTGCTTGAACGAATCTTCGAAAAAAGAATTCGGCGAGGAAGTCGATTGACAGAGCTATGTCTGTAGGTCTGCTGACGGGTCGTTCGGCGGAGGAAATGCCCGGTTCATCGGGAGACCTTCTTCCCGAGCTGTTGCAACTACACGAGCGAGTTTGGCGGGCAATGCAAAGCATCATCCAGGCTATGTGGCCATCCCTCTCCGTGCCCGAAGGCCTTGAGGAGCTTGCCAAGAAGCTGGAGGGACTGCGGCAGCGCTTCCGGTTGTGGAAGATATCGGCCGGCCATCAAGGTGCCAGGGAGGCCTGGGCCATGGTGAAGACTCGGTACTCGAAGGCTGACCCAAACCACATGGCCGAGGTTGGCCCTGTAGGTTCGGACGGAAAGGAGATCCCGGTCAGCTTAGCATATGGCCAGGTGGAACTGGCTGCAAAGTATTCCCAACAGGACTGTAATTAGACCGCCTATTGGATGGCATTGAAGAAGAATATGCCGAGTCGAATTGACTCTATAAAAATGACATAAAAATGTCTTCTAGCCGGATTGTAGATCGTTTGTCATTGCGGACCTTTTCGCTTCGACCTCTGGACCCTATAGTCCGGAGTGTGTCTGAATACCCTCTCGGTTATGTAAGAACCAGGGCATGCATGGAGACAAGGCGTAGGGGTCATAAGTGCTTTAGCAGACAAGTGCCCAACTAGTTATGTTATATTACATGGTTAGTAAGAAACATCTTCCAGATAGAATAGTTCCGTTAGGGGTTCCTTTCCCTGTGAGGCATGCCCTAAAGTGCATGTACGAACTGCCGGAAAGAGCAGAAAAGCATCTGGGGGCAAATGAATGAATACGAAAAATCATATTTTAGTTCACCGACCGAATATTCCCTTAAGAACGCTAGCTTTCGGCTTCACCCAGTCTGAGGTACACATCCGGCTGACCCGGCAGTAACAATCGCAGAGGTGCTCCCTTTACCACCTAGCCGAATGAACGGGAACGTAGGGGTAAGCACAGGAGCCAGGCAACCCAGCTTGGCCAAAACTTAAGTCATATCGATGCATATAATGGTGTATAAAAGGTTCATGCGGAAGCATCACACATGTTTTGGGCATGAGGCCCGTTTTATATAAACTTCTTGGTAGAGAAGCCCCCAGGTATTATGAGCGCAGGTAGCGCATCGGGTATGTGCGAATATTGCACATGCAAGCCCCTAAGGGCTTGTGAGAAAGAAAAAAAAGGAAGGGGTAGGGAGGAGGAACAAAATCCCGGACTGCCAAAAATAAAAATAAAAATAAAAAATAAAACAAAGGGACTAGGGAAGGAAACGAACACGAAGTCCGGCGCTAGGCGTAGAACTTTCGTAGGCGTGCTGCGTTCCATGGGTTCGGCTCGAGTCGGTTATCCGATGTGCTTCGCAGACGGTACGCTCCACCAGCAGTACTTGGTCGATGATGAAGGGGCCCTCCCATTTGGGCTTTAATTTATCCTTTTTCTTGTCCGGCAGGCGTAGAACTAGTTCGCCAACGTTATAGGTTTTGGCCCGTACTTCTCTGCTTTGGTATCTTCGAGCCTGATGCTGATAGAACGCGGAACGAGCCTTTGCCACGTCGCGCTCCTCTTCCAATGCGTCCAAGTTGTCCTGCCGATCGAGCTCAGCTTCTCTTTCTTCATACATGCGCACGCGAGGTGAGTCATGGATTATGTCGCATGGCAGTACTGCCTCTGCGCTGTATACCATAAAGATGGTGTGAATCCGGTAGTGCGATTCGGTGTGGTCCGCAGCCCCGAGAGTACGGAGTCAAGCTCCTCTACCCAGTGCGTGTTACATTCCTTGAGGGATCGCACTAGTCTGGGTTTGATGCCGCTCATAATGAGACCATTGGCCCGTTCGACTTGACCGTTAGTTTGAGGGTGATAGACTGAAGCATAGTCGAGCTTGATGCCCATGTTTTTGCACCAAAGTTTGACTTCATCGGCCGTGAAGTTTGTGTCGTTGTCGGTTATGATGCTATGGGGGACGCCGTAACGGTGTACGACTTTGGAAATGAAGTCTATCACTAGTCCGGATTCGGCCGTCTTTACAGGCTTGGCTTCTATCCATTTGGTGAATTTGTCCACCATGACTAGTAGATATTTTTGCTTGTGGGTTCCTCCTTTAAGGGGTTCGACCATGTCAAGCCCCCAGACCGCGAAAGGCCAGGTAATGGGTATAGTTTGTAGTGCGGTAGGCGGCATGTGGTTTGGTTGGCGAATAACTGGTAACCAACACAACGTTGCACTAAGTCCTAAGAGTCTGCCCGGGCCGTTGGCCAATAAAATCCGGTACGGAAGGCCTTGCTTACAAGGGCCCGGGCTGCGGCATGGTGCCCACCGAGTCCGGCATGAATTTCAGCCAAAAGGTCGCGCCCTTCTTCTTCGGAGATACACCTTTGAAGGACTCCGGTTGTGCTTTTCTTGTAAAGCTCTCCCTCGTGGACTTTGTAGGCTTTAGATCGCCGCACTATGCAGTGGGCCTCGTTTTGGTCCTCAGGAAGTTCCTGCCTAGTTAGGTAGGCTAGGAATGGTTCTGTCCAAGGGGCAATGACTGCCATTATTGCGTGGGCTGACGGCGTTGTTTCGTTGGCGGAGCCCCCAACTGTGTCAGAATGCTTGGTGAGGGGCAGTGTAGTTGTGTCCGGGCTATTGTTTCCGGATTCTCCTTCCCATGATACAGATGGCTTGAACAGCCTTTCTAGGAAGATGTTGGGAGGGACGGCCTCGCGCTTGGCGCCAATGCGTGCCAGCACGTCTGTTGCTTGGTTATTTTCCCGGGCTATGTGATGAAATTCGAGCCCCTCAAACCGAGCTAACATCTTTAAGATGGCGTTGCAGTAAGCTGCCATTTTCGGATCCTTGGCGTCGAAGTCTCCATTTATTTGGGATATTGTGAGATTTGAATCCCCTCGGACCTCTAGGCGCTGAATGCCCATGGAGGCTGCCATTCGGAGGCCATGTAAAAGGGCCTCGTATTCGGCTGCGTTGTTGGAATCCGTGTACATTATCTGAAGTACGTATTGGACTGTGTCCCCGGTTGGGGACGTCAGAACGACGCCAGCCCCCAGGCCAGCCAACATTTTGGAGCCGTCGAAGTGCATGATCCAGTTGGAGTATGCGTCGTATTCTTTAGGGAGTTCGGCTCAGTCCATTCGGCGATGAAGTTGGCCAAAACCTGCGACTTAATAGCTCCCCTTGGCTTGTAGGTTATGTCAAACGGGAGGAGCTCGATTGCCCATTTGGCAATCCGGCCCATTGCGTCGCGGTTGTATATAATATCATTAAGGGGTACTTTGGATGCCACTGTTATGGAGCACTCTTGAAAGTAGTGTCGCAGCTTCCGGGATGCCATGAACACCGCGTATGCTATCTTTTGATAATGTGGGTACCATGACTTGCATGGTGTTAGCACAGTGGACACGTAGTACACTGGTTTTTGGAGGGGGAACTTGTGTCCGTCCGCTTCTCGTCGGACGACGAGCACCGCGCTTACAACTTGATGGGTTGCCGCGATGTATAATAGCATTGGTTCGCCCGTGTTGGGCACGGCCAGGACTGGATTTGTTGCCAGTATGGCTTTTATTTCTTCGAGTCCGGCTGTGGCGGCATCCATCCACTCGAAGTGGTCGGTGCGCCGCAGGAGGCAATAGAGGGGTAATACCTTTTCTCCTAAGCGGGAGATAAAGCGGCTTAGAGCCGCCACGCATCCTGTCAGTTTTTGTATTTGTTTGAGGTTCTTTGGGGTCCAATTGTGACAGAGCTCGGATCTTTGCTGGGTTTGCTTCAATTCCTCTACCGGATACGATGAAGCCCAAGAGCTTTCCGGCTGGTTCCCCGAAAACGCATTTTTCCGGGTTGAGCTTAATGTCATATGTTCGGAGATTGTCGAACGTGAGCCTCAAGTCGTCTACTAGAGTATCGACATGTTTTGTTTTGACGACCACGTCATCTACGTATGCTTCGACTGTTTTGCCGATCTGGTTGGCCAGACATGTCTGAATCATGCGCTGATATGTTGCGCCGGCGTTTTTGAGCCCGAAGGGCATCGTGTTGAAGCAGAATGGGTCGTATGGGGTGATGAATGCCGTTGCGGTTTGGTCTGACTCTGCCATCTTGATTTGATGGTAGCCAGAGTATGCATCGAGGAAACACAATGAGTCGTGTCCTGCGGTGGCGTCGATGATTTGATCAATTCGGGGAGTGAGAAAGGGTCCTTTGGACAGGCCTTGTTTAGGTCTTTGAAATCGACACATAGGCGCCAAGATTTGTCCTTCTTTGGTACCATCACCAGGTTTGCTAGCCAGTCCGGATGTTTTATGTCTTTGATGAATCCGGCTTCCAGCAGTTTTGCTAGCTCCTCTCCCATGGCTTGTCTCTTGGGTTCAGAAAAACGCCGTAGGGTCTGCTTGACGGGTTTAAACCCTTTTATGATGTTCAGGTTGTGCTCGGCCAGCCTGCGTGGGATTCCTGGCATATCCGAGGGGTGCCAGGCGAAAATGTCCCAATTTTCTCGCAGGAAGTCTCTGAGTGCGGCGTCTACATCGGGTTTTAATTGTGCCCCGATGGAGGCCGTTTTTGTAGGGTCCGTTGGATGGACTTGGAATTTGACTATTTCGTCCGCTGGTTTAAAAGAGGTGGACTTGGATCTCTTGTCTAGTATCACATCGTCCCTGTCCACCGTAGAGCGCAACGTCGTTAATTCCTCAGCCGCTAGGGCCTTAGATAATGCCTCCGGGGCCACTGCGGCTGTCTTGTTTTCAGCGCGGAGCGCTATGTCCGGATCACTTGCGAGAGTGATGATTCCATTGGGCCCGGGCATTTTGAGCTTCATGTACCCGTAATGGGGTATGGCTTGGAAAATTGTAAATGCTTCTCGCCCTAGCATAGCGTGGTATCCGCTGCTGAACGGGGCCACTTGAAACGTGACCTCCTCGGATCTGTGATTGTCCGGCGTGCCGAACACCACATCCAGTGTGATTTTTCCTGAACAGCACGCTTCCCGGCTTGGGATTATTCCCCTGAAAGTTGTGTTGCTTCGCTCAATGCGGCTCTAGTCAATTTCCATTTTTCGCAGGGTTTCCTCGTAGATGAGGTTGAGTCCGCTGCCGCCATCCATGAGTACCTTTGTAAGTCGGAAGCCGTCCACTATCGGACTGAGGACCAATGCGGCTGGTGCTCGGGCTATCCGGAATTTAGGTTCGTCACTGGCATTAAAGATGATAGCCGTGTCACTCCATGGGTTTATTGCTGCTACTTGGTAGACTTCGGCAAGGTTGCGGAGTGTTCGTTTCCTTGCATTGTTTGATGTGAAGGTCTCGAAGACTGTCGACACCGTACTAGGGAGGTATTCTTCGGGTGCTAGAGTTAAAAGCTCCTCGCCACTTCTGGCCACCTATCGTAGTATCCAACATGCTTTGAGGCTGTGCGTTGGTGTGGCTTTCCCTGAATTATGAATTTTACAGGGTCCGTTGAGCCATCCTCCCAGTATGGTCCCGTATCCTGTAGAGGGTTTTTGTTTTTTGATGTTTGGCTCAAATGCCTGGCAATAATGCGCCCTTTTGTTTCGGACTCGTGTTATATTCGGGGCCGGATTGTCCCAGAATCTATCTTCGGTTTTCCAAACGCTTTCAGTCGCACAGTACTTTCGTACTATGGATGTCAAGTCGGCGAATCGTGTGATTTCGCGGCGACTTATGGCGTTTAGGATTCCGATGTCCGTGCAATTGTTAAAGAAGAGTGAAATTGCTTCTTTCTCACGGCAGTCCTTTATCCTGTTCATAACCAGGAGGAATCTGGCCCAGTAGTGGTGTACTATTTCTCCGGACTCTTGCCGTATTAGGGATAAATCCCGTATAGTTGGGTGGGCAGGTGGAATTAAATCCGGAACCCTGCCAGATGTAGGATTCAGGGGTCGAGCAGTTTCCGAATTTGGAAGCTTGCTTTCTCGGATATTATTCAATGAATCGGGCCTACTGCCTAACTTTAGGTTCAGGGTTTGGGCGACATCCTCCCCTCCGCGGGTATCCGGCTTGGAGGGATCGGGAATCCGGACGCATTTGGTCCTTAGGGCGGGCGAAGACTCGTCGCATTGTTCTTCCACCACTTCGACGTGGTGGGTAATCTGGGGAGAGTTAATCTCTCTCTGATCGGGTTTAAGCCCAATCTAGTCGTAATCAGTAGCGACTCCCAGGGCCGTGATGCAATCCAAGAGCTCGTTCAGGGAGAAGAGCTCCATCAGATCTAACTGCTCGGCAAGCTCCGAGCTGATGCGAAGATTGCTTTCGATGGCCCGAGAGGTCATCGTCGGCGCGGCGGCCGGACAGGCGGTCATCAAAAACCTGCCTAGCCGGAGAGTTTGGCCGACAGCCAAAGCTCCTTTAGCAACGACGCCGTCTTTAAAGACAGGATGCGGCATCCTTCCTGATGGTGACGACACAGTGGAACTCTCAATGAAAGCACCAATGTCGGTTTCAAAACCGGCGGATCTCGGGTAGGGGGTCCCAAACTATGCGTCTAGGCAGATGGTAATAGGAGACAAGGGACACGATGTTTTTACCCAAGTTCGGGCCCTCTCGATGGAGGTAAAACCCTACTCCTGCTTGATTAATATTGATGATATCGGTAGTACAAGAGTAGATCTACCACGAGATCGGAGTGGCTAAACCCTAGAATCTAGCCTATGGTATGATTGTTGTTCGTCCTACGGACCAAAACTCTCCAGTTTATATAGACACCGGAGAGGGCTAGGGTTACACAGAGTCGGTTACAATGGGAGGAGATCTTCATATCGTATCGCCAAGCTTGCCTTCCACGCCAAGGAAAGTCCCATCCGGACACGGGACGGAGTCTTCAATCTTGTATCTTCATAGTCCGGGAGTCCGGCCAAAGGTCTTAGTCCGGCCATTCGGACACCCCCTAATCCAGGACTCCCTCACTCATTATCAGAGGTGATTTACAGCTTGTCGTCAAACAAGTCAACAAGGATTATCAGGGCCCATTGATGGAGGCCTACGTGGATGAAGTGAGGAAGTTGGAGGAGCTCTTTGAGGGTCTGCAAGCAGAGCATGTTCCTCGAGCGGAAAACAGCATCGCCGATGACTTGTCAAAACGCGCTGCCCTCAAGTTGCCCGTGGAACCAGGTACCTTTGTGCTTCGATTAACCCAGCCATCCGTTGAACCAACCATCAGCAAGGAAGAACAAGCAAAGGAAAGCAGACCCTGGCAAGTACTTTCCCGCTGAGCTCCCAGGAGCCGCCGGCAAGGAAGTTGTCGCGTACCCCAAGCTTGTTAGGGAGCAGCAGCCTCTGGCAGGGTCCCAAGCCCTTGTCGTAGAGATAGCTGCCCCCGCGGCAAAAGACATGCCTTTAGTCCTTGCCGTCGAGCCCCAGGCTCTAGCATGGGCGCAGCATACTGTTCGTTTCCTCCAAACAGGGGAACTCCCTGAGGAACATGAAGAAGCAGAAAGAGTAGCATGTTGGTTCAGCATGTACCAGTTCGTGGATGATGTCCTATACAGAAGGAGACTGAATGGCATGAAATTGAAGTGTATTCCTTGGGAGGACAGACTGGAATTGTTGGCAGAGATACATGGAGGCATGTATGCCTCCCACATAGGGTCAAGAGCCCTTGCCGGCAAAGCATTCCGGCAAGGTTTCTTCTGGACCAACGCTCTCCAGGATGCAACTGAACTAGTAACCAAGTGTGAAGCGTGCTAGTTCCATTCAAAAAAGCTTCATCAACCAGTCCAGGCTCTTCAAACAATTCCTCTTTCCTAGCCATTTTCGGTCTGGGGCTTAACATACTGGGCCACTTTCCCTGTGCTGTTAGGGGCTTTGAGTACTTGTACATTGCGATTGACAAGTTCACAAAGTGGTCGGAAGTGGAACCAGTGAGAAAGGTGACAGCACAGTCCGCCGTCAAGTTCTTCAAGGGACTCGTTTGCCGTTTTGGTGTGCCAAACAGAGTCGTCACCGACAAAGACACACAGTTCACGAGCGGCACCTTCATGCATTATCCAAGACCTTGGCAGCAAAGTTTGTTTTGCTTCTGTTGCTCACGCAAGAAGCAACGGCCAAGCAAAAGGGGCAAATGATGAAGTGTTGCGAGGCCTCAAAACAAGAACTTTCGACAGGCTACGCAAGTGTGGAAGACGTTGGATTGATGAATTGCCAATGGTTCTTTGGTCAATCAGAACGACACCAAATCAAGCCACTGGCCAGACACCCTTTGCCATGGTATAGGAGGCAGAAGCAGTTCTCCCCACAAAACTCATATACGGGTCACCTTGAGTGCTCGCTTATGATGAGCTTGAGCAAGAGCAGTTGCGCCAAGATGATGCAACGCTCCTTGAGGAAGATCATCTTCAGGCTGCTGAGCGAGCCGCTTCCTACCAGCAAGCCTTGCGCCGCTACCATAGCCGCAAGGTTCATGCCCAAAGCCTTGAGGAAGGCGACCTTGTTCTTCGGCGTGTTCAGTCCGCCAAGAAATCAAACAAGTTGACGCCAAAGTGGGAAGGCCCGTGTCGGGTAACACGAGTCACCAAGCCCGCGCAGTCCGCCTGGAGACCGAAGATGGCATTCCGATGAGCAACTCCTGGAATATCGAACCTCTTCGCAAGTTTTACCCATAGGGTGCGGTTGTCGGGAGCCCTGGCAACCCCATTTCGTACTAGCCTTGCCGACAAGGCATGTAACCCTATGTACAGAGCCAGGCGCAGACCCTGTGCATAGTTAGATAAATTTTAGTATATGTTGTTTCCTGTGATTTCCATGTTTTATGTATATACATATATGCATGCTTATCCAGGATATCATACTGCCTTTTGATTCTAGCAAATACTAATTGACCGCTAAGGGTCGTTGCGCCTATCCTCTCTTCTTTCCAGCCACAGTAAAGACACTCGGTTTCACCGTTCCTGTCGTGGACTTGGCTTTGGCAAGAAGTTGAGAAGACCGCCTGGCACATCGTCCCCGACAAACCAAACAGATAAATTTCACCTCTTGTCCATTCATGTTCGTAACCTGTGACTTGTGCATTAGAAAACCTCGCCACTCTTTTTAGACTCGGGTACTCTCATTTCTGACCCGAACGCTGCTTCGGTCGGAATGGTTGCAGCAGCCTTTGATAAAAAGAGATTGGCAAGGGGCTGGGCCCTTTGTCTGTAACCCGACAGATGTGATTCTCCCGCGGGAACAAAGGGCACTGGCAAGGTAGCTTGCTGGGAGAACTCATTTATTTTTATTAGGGAGGCGTTCACCTCTGCATGGACATATACGTGCATGGGTTCCCGGCAAAGCTCATCTTTTTCATTAATATGCTGATGCAAGTACAAATGTTACATAACATATGCATGGACTCGAGAGATTACATTATCTAGAAAGCTAAAGATTTGGCAAGTGACTACAAATTGAGAGAAGATAAGTGCCCCGTAATCCCTGTTCTTGCCCTTTTCCTCCCCAGGTACGGCAAGCGCAAATGGAGACGGGCATGGGGAACACGTCGATGGAGAGCTTCGCGGGGTAGCCCGTCGCCCACTGACGCCAGAGCCAGCAGGGTGCAACCCCCGGCGAGGCGCGTTGCCAGGGGAGGAGGCAGAGCAGATGATGGTGCTGCCACTGATGGTCAACTGGAGTCTGAGTCGTCATCTTCCCGCCTGTTGTCGTCATCGTTGATGGCGGTGTCCTCCTCATCACTGTCGGTCGAGGAGGAGCTTTAGTCATCAGTGGAACTCTCCGCGCAGCATCCTAAGTGGATTCATGAGCTCTCGTAGACCTTGACGGAGAGCAGGCCGTTCTCCATTAACTTGAACTGGAGAACGTGCCCCTCCGACAAGCTGTGGGCGCGTGCGAAAGTTTTCCACCCATGGCGAAGATACATGACGTGAGGGGCGGGGAAGTCAACGCCGATCCACATGTTGCCATTCCCGCAGCCCCTCATGTGCAGCCTCAAAGCCTGCGGCGGGTCCTGCTCCGTCACCCGAGTGTATGGGGTAGGGAGACGGAGATGGCCACACACGCGCTTATACAGCCTGATGAAGAACTTGCGGGGCTGATCTCCAACATGGCCGTCCATTGGAGGAGGGGCCGCCAACGGAAGTGCAGCCGGTGCGCCGCCCCGTCCTCCTCTTCCCCGGGCACCACGGCGACCTCGGCCTCGTCCCCTTCCTCTTCCCCTCACGGTAGGCTCCGCCGTCGAGAGCTCCGAGGGAGGGGGAACGCGTTGTTGAGCAGAAGCCCTCGTTGCTGCCGTTGCAGCACCAGCACGCCCTCTCACCATGGCAAATGGGAGAAAGGTATTAAACAGAAGGAGGAGAAGAAGGCGAATGCGGAAAGGCACCGTCCCTCTCCCTTTTATAGAAGGGCAGGGTCGGGCCTGGCCTCCGAGCCCTAAGGGCGACCGCCCCGCTAGGCCAATGTGGCCTCTTGAAGCGCATGGAATCGGGACCGACCCGCTGCCCGAATCAGCGACGCCTAGTTTCCCGCCTCGACGTTAATGCACATGCCCTCCGCATCCACCGCCTGCCCTTCCTAAGGCATGGGGGACACATGGCGAGCGAGTCAGAGGCGTGAAGACAAGAGGGGTGGCTGTTTTCCACCCCGTGATCGTGGGGTGTGGCACCATGCAGGCCATGACCCAAGTCCACTTAGTAAATGAGTACCGCCCCTGCGAATTCCTCTTTTTTATGGGGAAGGCGTGGTTCGCCCCTTTACCATTTACTGCAAAGTGACACAAGTGTGTTGCGGCCATCCCACGCACGACCCCCACGTCATGCACCCGACGCGGATCATGGGGAAGCGCAACTGGCGAAAAGATCGTGGAAGTTAAGTCTCTGCCATGCATGCCCGCACACTGCTTTGGGCCCGACCCAACTACGCCTTGCGCTTATATGTGGCCCAGGCCCGAGCGCTCCTATCAGTGTACAAAAGTGTGGCGCTTCTGTACACCTTACTTGTGCACGGGCAGTAGTAGCCGCACTGCGGCAATGCTTGGCAGGGCAGCAGAAGGCAAAATACAAGACTATCAAGTCAACAATCAAGTCAAGAACAAGGAGCAGAAGGCAGACTGGGCCTCCCCCGGCAACATCCTTGCTGGGGCAGCCTATGTGGCCCCGGCAAGAGCCTTGCTGGGGCAACCTACGAAGAACCAGCAAGGCCATCACCCTTGAGGACTAAGAGCTCTGACACCATCAATAGCGTCAAGGCCAAGGCTCAGAGGGCGCATGCAAAGTAGCATGTAGATCTTTGTGAAGAATTGATAGCCTCTGGGTCCACGTGGGACCAGAAGACGAAGACCCCCGGCAAGACCCTTGTCGGGGATGACCGCGAGGCCCCCGGCAAGCCTTGCTGGGGACGATTGCGGGGCCACGACCAGGCCCGCGCCCGACAAGGTTTTGCCACTTCGCCACCACTGTAGTGCGACAACCAGCTTGCCAACTAGGCAGATGCCTGCGTGGCGGCACGCAAATCTTCGTGGAGGCTCTACCACCGCGCCAACACAGTAGCTAGCTAGCCAGCATGGCATTGCATGCCTCGTCAGCCTGGACGCGTCTCAAGGCAAGGAAGGGCGGCGACGACCGTGACAACTTCTGTTGCCGTCCCTGATAAAGTAAGAGGGCACATAGGCAATGCATTAAATGCGTTTGTCCTACGGTGCCGAGCGGTAAGCTCATACACTGTAGCTTGCTTTTCACCTCCTGTGTGCCACTGTGGTGACCCCTTTGACATATAAAAGGAGGCCTCCTATAGGTGTACAAAAGTGTGGGCTCTTGTGTACCCCTTACTTGTGCATGGGCAGTAGTAGCCGCAACTATGACAAGGCTTGGCAGGGCAGCAGAAAGCAAAACACAAGACTATCAAGACAGCAATCAAGTCAAAGAACAAGGAGTGGAAGGCAGACTGGGCCTCCCCCGGCAACATCCTTGATGGGGCAGCCTACGTGGCCCCGGCAAGAGCCTTGCCGGGGCAACCTACGAAGCACCTGCAAGGCCATCACCCTTGAGGACTAAGAGTTTTGACACCATCACCAGCTTTAAGGACAAGGCTCAGAGGGCGCATGCAAAGTAACATGTAGATCTTTGTGAAGAATTGATAGCTTGCGGGTCCACGTGGGACCAGAAGATGAAGACCCCCGGCAAGACCCTTGACGGGGACGAGCGCGAGGCCCCCGGCAAGCCTTGCCGGGGATGATTGTGGGGCCGCGACCAGGCCCGTGCCCGACAAGGTTTTGCCACTTCACCACCACTCCAGTGCGACAACCAGCTTGCCAACTAGGCAGATGCCTGTGTGGCGGCATGCAAATCTTCATGGAGGCTCTACCATCGCACCAACACAACTGCTAGCTAGCCAGCATGGCATTGCATGCCTCGTTAGCCTGGACGCGTGTTAAGGAAAGGAAGGGCGGCGACGGACGGGACGACTTCTGTTGCCGTCCCCGATAAAGTAAGAGGGCACATAGGCAGCGCATTAATGTGTTTGTCCTACGGTGCCGAGCGATAAGCTCATACACTGTAGCTTGCTTTCCACCTCCTGTGTGCCACTGCGGTGACCCCTTTGACATATAAAAGGAGGCCTCCTGTCGGTGTACAAAATTGTGGGCTCTTTTGTACCCCTTACTTGTGCATGGGCAGTAGTAGGCGCACCTACGACAAGGCTTGGTAGGGCAGCAGAAGGCAAAACACAAGACTATCAAGACAGTAATCAAGTCAAAGAACAAGGAGCAGAAGGCAGACTGGGCCTCCCTCGCCAACATCCTTGCCGGGGCAACCTATGTGGCCCCGACAAGAGCCTTTTCAGGGCAACCTACAAAGCACCAGCAAGGCCATCACCCTATAAGCACTTTTATTTTTAATTGTTTCACAAGACAAAATTCACATCTATGGGATCACTATTTTTCTCAATCAAAGTAGATAAAGGCACATCATTAGGATAAATAGGAGCATTTTTACTAGCAACCAATTTCATAAGAGCATCAAATTTTTCACTCAAAGTACTAATTTCTTTGACTATATTAACTTTTTTACTAGTAGGTGCTCTTCCGGCATGCCATTGTGAATAATTTGCCATAATATTTTCTAAAAATTTAGTGGATCCACCCAAAGTAATTTCCGTTAAAGTACCACCCGCGGCGGAATCAAAAATATTTCTAGAACAAAATTCAATCCCGCATATTTTTTTTGTATAATCATCCAAAGATTTAAACCATGAGTTTCTTTCCCAAGATTTTGCAACATGTTCCTACTCAGGTTGCTTAAAATTCATGATTTGATTTCAAAGGGAAATAATTTTCATGGGCGGAAAATAAAGCATATTTGCACTTATCCCAAGAATCGACACTATTGGGAGCCAAAGAAGAAAACCAATTTTTTGCACGATCCCACAAAGAGAAAGGAAACAATTTTAATTTCACAATATCATTGTCCACATCTTTTTTCTTTTGCATATCACACAATTCTATGAAGTGTTTAGATGGGACGCAACATCCTCATTAGGAGTGCCGGGAAATTGCTCTTTCATAACAAGATTCAACAAAGCAGCGTTAATATCATAAGACTCCGCACTAGCGGCGGGAGGAGCAATCGGAGTACTAATAAAATTATTAGTAGTAGTATTGGAAAAATCACCCAATTAGGTATTCTCTTCATACATCATGACTACGCAAACAAGATCTCATGCAGACAAAAGATCGAACGGCAAAAAAGGCAAACAAAAAAGAAGGCAAATATTTTTATGCTTTCGCAAAAACATTTTAGAAGTGGGGGAGATGAAAGCGAGAGGCAAATGGCAAATAATGTAAATTGCAAGGAGATGAGATTTGTGATTAGGAACCTGATAGATGTTGATGATGTCTCCCCGGCAATGGCGCCAGAAATTCTTCCTGATTGCTTGTATCTATGTTGGTATTTCCCCGAAGAGGAGAGGATGATGCAGCACAATAATAGTAAGTATTTCCCTCAGTTATGAAGCCAAGGTTATCAATCCAGTAGGAGAACCAAGCAACACTATGTAAACGGTACCTGCACACAGTGAAAAAATACTTGCAACCCAATGTGTAAGAGGGGTTGCCAATCCCTCCTCGGTATTGAGATAGATTAAATTGTATGGGATCTGATAAGTAGATCTGACAAAAGCAAGAAATAAATAAATAAAAAGTGCAGTAAGGTATTTTTGGGTTTTTGGAATAATATATCTGAAAATAATATGATAGGAAATAGACACCGGGGCCATAGATTTCACTAGTGGCTTCTCTCGAGGAAATAACATACGGTAGGTAAAAAAAATACTGTTGGGCAATTGATAGAAAAGCAAAAAATCATGACCATATCCAAGGCAATGATCATGTGTGTAGGCATCACGTCCAATATTAGTAGACCGACTCCTGCCTGCATCTACTACTATTACTCCACACATCGACCGCTATCCAGCATGCATCTAGTGTATTAAGTTCATGGAAAAACGGAGTAATGCAATAAGAACGATGACATGATGTAGACAAGATTTATTCATGTAGGAATAGGCCCCATCTTTTTATCCTTAATAGCAATGATACATGCGTGTCATGTCTCCTTCTGTCACTGAGATTGAGCACTGCAAGATCAAACCCATCACAAAGCACCTCCTCCCACTGCAAGAAAAATTAATCTAGTTGGCCAAACCAAACCAAAGTTTTGAATAAGAACTACGAGGCTATAAATATCATGCATATAACAGATCAAAGAAGACTCTAATAGTACAGTAGGATCGAAAGTATGTCTAGAGGGGGGAGGGGTGATTACACTACTTGACCAAATAAAAACTATCATTTTCCCAATTTTAGTTGTGGGAAGATTTTAGCAATTAGCACAAGTCAAGCAATCATCCTACACATGCAATTCTAAGAGTGTAGCAGCGGAAAGTAAAACATTGCATATGAATGTAAAGGGAAGGGTTTGGAGAAGGCAAACACAATGTAGACATGGAGATTTTTGGCGTGGTTCTGGTAGATGGTGCTATCGTACGTCCACCTTGATGGAGACTTCAACCCACGAAGGGTAACGATTGCGCAAGTCCACAGAGGACTCCACCCACGAAGGGTCCACCAAGAAGAAACCTTGTGAATCCCAGCAGGGCCATCACCCACGAAGGACTTGCCTCACTCGGGTAGATCTTCACGAAGTAGGCGATCTCCTTGCCCTTACAAACTTCTTGGTTCAACTCCACATCTTGACGGAGGCTCCCAAGCGACACCTAACCAATCTGGGAGACACCACTCTCCAAAAGGTAATCGATGGTGTGTTGATGATGAACTCCTTGAGCTTGTGCTTCAAATGATAGTCTCCCCAACACTCAACTCTCTCTCATAGATTTGGATATGGTGGAGAGATGATTTGAGTGGAAAGCAACTTGGGGAAGTCTAGAAATCAAGATTCTTGTGGTAGGATTGGAATGTCATGATCTTAAAACATGAGTAGGTGGTTCTCTCGCAGAAAATGTATGGTGGAAGTGTAGGCATGTTCTGATGGCTCTCTCACAAATGGAGAAGGGGGTGGAGGGGTATATATAGCCTCCACACAAAATCCAACCATTACACAGATTTGACTCATCTCGATGGGACCGAATAGTTAAACTTGTTGGCACCAATATGTTAAAAAATGTGAACGTTAAGAATCTTGGTGGGACCAACTGGAACAACTCGGTGAGACCGATGTGCTAGGGCTTAGGGCAAACATCATCTCGGTGGCATTGATTGCATCAACTCGGTGAGATTGAAGTGAAGCAATAAGGCAACAGAGAATCTGCCAAGCCAACTCAGTGAGACCGATTGCATGACTCGGTGAGACCGAAATAAATGCAACAAGTCATAGAGTGTTGGCAGGGCCATCTCGGTGAGACCGAGACCTTTATCGGTGAAACTAAACTACTAGGATATCTGGTTATGGCTATGTCATATGAACTCTGTGGCACCGGATAGAAAGAATCGGTGGGGCCGAGTTGGAATTTAGTTTAGGGTTTTGACTGGATGGAGAAAGTGGCTGAGGGTTTTCGAGCAATATCACTAAGCATTTGAGAAAGCAAGCCATTAAGCAACACCTCATCCCCTTTTAATAGTATTGGCTTTCCTATGGACTCAATGTGATCTTAGATCACTAAAGTAAAGATGGAGAGTCTTGAGCTTTTGCTAATATATGTCATTAGTTATTTTGAGGGGTCCACATCTCTACTCCATGCATGCCATTCATTGAAATTCCTGAAATATTTATCTTGAATGGATATAAGTTCAATGAGTTATATGTTGTTATGAATAACCAAAACCACCCGGGGATTACTTGCACTTTCAAAATCCCCCTTTTTGGTAATTGATGACAACATATACGTCAAAGCTTCGACAAATGATAAAATGAATGAAATACATCGTCGCTTTGAGAAGTATGTGATAGGCAAGAGCTCCCCCTAAATTTGTGCATTATTTAAGATTTGTGTTTGAATGCAAATGCACAACCGATTAGGATCATGGGTCACTCTTCCATGTCACATACAACTTTGTGGAGCGCACAAAATGATAAGAGTGAAATAACATGCACGCATCACCAAATACATAAGTGAATGATCATACACAAATAATCAAGGAGATAGGCATATATCACACATTAAGCATAGTATGATCGAACACACAACCACACAAAGTATCCCGACCATCAAACAATAAGTAGAACAAACTAAATACACGAAGTAGCAACTGGGAATAAAAACCAACAAGCAAAAGAATGAGACACTCTCTCTCAAAGCCTATGATCTATACATTTTATCCCCCTTTAGCAACAAGTTACCAAAAATCTTGAAAAGGTACAGTGATATACGGTACTCTAGGCACAATCTCCAGGAACTCCTGAAGGGGTCTTCTGGCTTGTTGCTTCGGTGTGCATAGGCGGCATTGAGAAAACTGCTTCTACAAATGCCTCAGTTGATGTCTGTTGAGCTAGTGGAGTCGACACTTGGGGTGGCACTGTGGTAGTGGCGGCAGGTGTAGAGTGAGTAGTCCTGGCGTCTGCAACTGGCACAGTTGATGACCTTTGTGCCCTAGGACTGTATGGAATCTGTCAGTGGTAGTCTTGTCATCTCAATCCTCAGCATCATCTCTCAGTTTCTCCACAATAGATTGTATCTCACTGACCTTGACATCAAGATTATACATTTGTCCTCAACTAGCCGCTCTAGGCTCTCCTAGTTCTTGGCTAAGCTGGCCAGACTTTGCTCATTCCTCAGAGTTGCTTCTAGCAGATATGCCAGTTGGTCTTGCTTTGACTTGAGATTCACTATTGATGCATTTGGTGCACTAGCTGCCTTTGCTGCCTTTGCTTTCTCAGCCTTCTCTTGAGCCTCAACTGAAGTTGGATGTGAAGCATCCATCGCCACTTCATTATCTTCAAATTTTGGCTGAAGAGGAAGATGCTCTCTTTCAAGTAGATATGTTCCTATACCAACCTTGGAGTTGATAAGCATCTGGATGTTTGGTGCATATCCACATAACCTCTTCTGGTCAGCAACAGTCCTTTTGATTGTCTCTACAATCAGGCTCATGACTTTGAATTTCTATGGGATATCAAATAAGTGAAGCAGGTTGATGGAGTGGCCATAGATCATCCTTTCATCTCCAGACTTGGGAAACAAAGTATGCCTCAAGATATAGTTTACGGTGGCCAAACCAGCAAGCAGAAAGTAGATAGAGCCAAACTTGTGTGTTTCCAAAGCCTCCTTAGGAATGGTCTTGTACATGTGTGCCATAGTGTTGTGATCCATCCTGAGCTTCCCATATACATCAATATCATTTTCATCTTCCTTTGGGGCATTGATGAGAGTGGCCCACTCAGAAATAGTTGAATGGTATCTAGTTCCCTCAGTCATCCATACTATTCTTCCATTTGGATAAAAGTGTGCAGTGGAGTAAAACTGCATCACCATTTCATGATTCCATTTTGTGAGCTTTTTTCCAACAAAAGCATCAACACTTGTCAGCCTGAAACTCTCATGAACATGTGAGAAGTAGTCTTCATTGGCATCAATGTACTTCCATTCCACCCATTTCATGTTGCTTATGATGGGCTTCTTGTCAAGCAGCACTGTCTCATAGAAATCATGTTGTTCTATGGTATGGAACTGATAGTCACATGATGTTCTCCTCCTTGCAGAATATGGATCAACTTTCCTCCATTCTCTCAGTCCACTATCCTTTCCGAGCTTCATGTTTTCAGCCACTGGATGTCCATCATCATGGTCTGGAATCTTTGGATTCAATTTCCTGAGCACTTGTGCCTCTTCATCCTTCCAAACCTCTGGCACTAGGGCCTTGTTATTTTCAGCAGCAGGGATGTTTCTTGTGGATCTCTTAGGAGCAGCAGCTTTAGGTGTAAGCTTGTGCTTGGACTTGAATGGTGCACCTGCAGATTTCATGGCATCTGCCATTAGCTTATGAGACTTGGCAAGGGGTGCAGCTGGTTCCTCTTCCTCCTCATCTTCATCATCCATTATCATGGATGGTCTGTCAACCACTCTGGAAATGGTCTTCTTCACTCTCTCTTTCCTCTTTTTCTTCCCATCAGCAGCTTCTTCTTCTTCTCTCCACTCAAGTGTAAATTCCAACTCTTGTGCAGGAGCCTTCTTCTGGAGACCGGGCTTAGTGGTAGCAGGAGTGCTATACTCTTTCTTGAGCACTTTCTTCTTTGAAGTCACTTCTTCTTCAACCACAAAATCCTCATCCTCACTTTCTAAGGTCCTCTTCTTCCTTTGTCTAGTGGAAGCTTTGGGAAGATTGCTTGGAGTGCTTCTGCTGCCCTCATATAGCTTCCACTAGGGCTTGTTCCCTCGCTGAGATTAACCTCTTCCTCTGATTTGTTCTGGCTATGACTGGCATCAGACATCTTGCACACACACCATGTGAATAGATAGGTACGGGCAGAGTCGATGAGCATCACAAAAAGTAGCTGGTTTTGCAAAAATTTGAATCAAAACTTTAGTTTTACTTTTCTGCAGAAAGCATTTTGGAGCTACCGATATGAAAATCTCGGTGACACCGAAGCATTAATAATGTCTAATCACACAACATCGGTCAGACTGATTAGTGGTTCGGTGACTCCGAGATGCTAGGGTTTCACTGAGGTTTTGCTTTCGGTCGCATCACCGATCAGTACACTTCAGTGGCATCGAGTTGTACAAAGTGCAATGGCCAGGGCCAATCGGTGGGACTGAAAGATTCATTTCGGTCGGTCCGAGATGAGCTCGGCAGAAATCTAACCCTAATTTTTTCATCGAATCTATTTTGAAGAAGTTTTTCTATGGATAGAATAATCTCATTCATGGCAAGAAGCTAGGCATTACCTTTGTGCATAGAATCGGAAAGGGGAACAACACAAGAGGTCGAACCGTACCCTAACTTGGTGACGATTTGCTATGGTGACAACGGCAGTGGAGATTTCTGTTGACGATGACGGAGACCTGCAATGCGGAGACGGCGACGATCTGGAGACCGAGGGGGCAGCAACAATGGGGCACGAGCTCGTGTGGTTTGAAGAAATTTTCAACCGTACGGGTCCACAGATTATATACCCATGTGATGTTGGCGGCACCGAATGGAATGCTTCAGTGGCACCGAGATGCAAAACTTTGTGCAGCTAGTGCAACTCGGTGGGACCGAGTCATTCTAATCAGTATCACCGAGATAAAAACCTAGACCAGTCTGGTGAATTCGGTGGGACCGAATATGAGTGAGTTGGCCTGACCAAAAATCACAAGAGGGTTTGGGAAAGCAGCCCTTGTAGGCAAAGACCATGTTTGTTTGGGTCATAGCTGCAAATACTCAGATCATACAGCATTTTTTGTAAATTAAGAGCGTGTGGTATTATTTTCTTCCATTGCAACGCACGGGCCCTTTTGCTAGTCAAAACAACAAATGGATGTCCTCAAATGAAGAAATTATGCAACCAACATGCTCCCACAATAAGATAGCAAATGAAATATGTGACAAAGCATGCACAAACAATTCTAGCATCTATCAAACAAATATATTGACCAAGGAGTCAAATTAGAACATTTGATCATATGTCATACTCATCGTTTAAGCACAAGTGGGGTTACCACTTTTACATAAAGAATTGATGTCTTCACACCATTAGAGTTGCTTTAGCTCAGCTTTTAGAGTAAAGCTCCCCCTAGATGTGATAACCTCCCTAAGAGGGATGAACTAACCTTGGGTTTCGTTGATAATGACTTCTTGTAGATATTGAAGATGTGGATCTCTTGGAGCAATCCATTGGAGTGTTGCACTTCCAATACCTACATGGGTTAGTCCCGTAAGGAACATACAAGGATATCCATAGACATAGAGTGAATTGCACATATGATGATGTCCATGAAAGCATTAGGTTACCTTGTCCCTTGTCTTACCAACAAGATGGTTTGTGACTCCATGAACTAGTGCAAGATATGAAAGTTGATTGCACAAGTCCCCGCCAAAATGAATATGAGTGAAGTATGTTGGCGGAGTCACCCTCAAGAACACTCTAGTTCTTGTTCTTTGGAATCCACATCAACTTGATGGGAATCCTTGGATTTGTAGTCAAACTTGATGATATTGAGGTTGACGTAGTCTTAGGAACCCACTTGGCCATGGCCTTAGGAGCTTCTTCAAATGACTCAATCTCTTCTTGAAGCTTGTTCTTGCCTTTTAGCTTGTGTTCTTGTGGTGGAAGGTCATCTTGAGCTTGTGTTCCTTTGAAAGAAGTGGGGTCATACTTCTCTTGCTGAGGAACAAACTTTGTCTTGGGGTATTGATCTTCTTCTCACTCAACTCCATTGGCATTGAACTTTCATTCAAAACCAACACCTTGATTCTTCTGGTTTCCTTGCTTGCATACAATTTCGTCAAATTGCTTACTCCCAAAAAGGCTATTGTATACACCTTTATCTATAATTCCCTTCAATAAGCTATTTTCTTTCTCAAGTGTAACTTGGCTAAGAGAATCATTAGTGGAACCAAGAGAACTACTAGAGGTAACAATATTAGATTTAACATGGTTATTGTTACTACTAGAGGAAGAACCTTTCTTGCTCTTGTTGCTAGATTTACTTATGGCATGTAAGTAGACGAGAGGAGACGTTTGGAAGATAAGAAGAACTCTTCTTTCGAAGATCATCATTGATAGCTTTTAGAAACTCATGCTCTTGCTCTAAATTTAGCTTCTCAAAGTGTAGCTTCTCATGAGTCTTTAGGAGCTCTCTATGATCCTCTAGAGTTGTTTCATGAGCTAACTTAATAGTGTTAGTTCTTTAGTTAGTCGCTCAATCTCCTTCTTATCATTGTCATTCATTTCATCTTGATTAGCATGATTACTAGCAAGTTCATCATAGTTTTCATCACTATTCTTGTCAACAAGTAAATCATCATCACCTAGCAAATCATCTTGATCACTATTGAAATCAACATACTTGGGGTGTGATACCTTAGGGACTTCAGCCATGAAGCATCTTCCAATTCCTTCATTTGGTGACTCAAATATGTCGTAGGAGTTGGATGACCCAAGTGCAAGACCGACAACACCTTCATCTTGAGTATAGTCGGAATCGGAGTGATAGCTTCTCTCGGAGTAGTTGTCGGAGTCGGAACTGGATACCCGTTCACCAACGTGAGCTTGATGTCTTCGTCTTGTGTAGCTCTTTGATGACTTGTCCTTCCTTTCCGAATCCCTGCTTCTACGAGAGGGTCTTCGTTCATAACGATCATATCTACTCCTCTCTTTTGGAGGTGATTCATTTCTTCTACTCCTCCTTTTGGACGAGTCTTCTCTTTTCTTGTAGGGAGCCATGCACTTAATGGTGTAGTGTCCGGGTCTTCCACAATTGTAGCAATTACGATCACGACTAGAAGATATTTTGTCATTGTAGGACCTTGACTTGGAGCTTCTCTCTTTGCTTCTATTTTTGTAGAACTTGTTGGAGTTCTTCACCATTAAACTCAATTCTTCAATAGAGACTTGCTTCTCACTTGATGTTGTAGGAACATCACTTGAAGCTTTGTAAGCACCACTTGACTTGTTGTGGAGCTCTTCCTTATTCTCAAGTGACATCTCATGAGCAACAATTCTAATAGTGACTTTCGTGGGCTTGAGATCTTTGTAATTGGGCATCATTTGGATCAAAGTGCACACGTATCGTATTTTCCATCCAAGGCTCTTAGGATCTTCTTGATGATGAATTTGTCGGTCATCTCTTCACTTCCTAAGCCGACAATCTCATTTGTGATGAGAGCAAGCCTAGAGTACATTTTGGCGACTCCTTCACCATCCTTCATCTTGAACTTGTCTAGTTGACTTTGAAGCACATCCAACTTGGATGCCTTGACGGACTCAATACCTTCGTGCATATCAACCAAAGTACCAAATTTCCTTTGCAATCTCAAGGCGGATGATTTTGTTGAATTCTTCGAGGCATAATCCATTGAAGAGAATATCACAAGCTTGAGCATTGTATTGCAACATCTTCATTTCTTCCGCCGTTGCTTCATCATTCGGTTCTTTTCCATCCTCGAAGAAATCACCTTGCAAGCCAATACGCACAACAGCCCAAACGGCAGAGTTATGACCAAGATTATGCATTTTCATCTTATGCTTCCAACTAGCAAAATTTGTACCATCAAAGTAAGGACCTCTATGGTGGTAATTTCCCTTGCTAGACGCCATACTCTCCTAGGTTGTGAAACCAAGGCTGTGATCGCCAAAGCTATGAAAATCAAGGCAAATGGTGACCAAAGCTTTGATACCACTTGTATGATTGAAAGTATGTCTAGAGGGGGTTGATTAGACTACTTGACCAAATAATAAACTAGCCTTTTCCCAATTTTAGTTGTGGGTAGATTTTAGCAATTAGCAGAAGTCAAGAAATCAACCTACACATGCAATTCTAAGAGTGTAGCAGCAGAAAGAAAAACATTGCATATGAAGGTAAATGGAAGGGTTTGGAGAAGACAAATGCAATGTAGACATAGAGATTTTTGGCGTGGTTCCGATAGGTGGTGCTATCTTACGTCCACGTTGATGGATACTTCAACCCACGAAGGGTAACGGTTGCGCGAGTCCATGGAGGGCTCCACCCATGAAGCGTCCACGAAGAAGAAACCTTGTATAACCCACCATGGCCATCTCCCACGAAGGACTTGCCTCACTCGAGTAGATCTTCACAAAGTAGGCGATCCCCTTGCCATTACAAACTTCTTGGTTCAACTCCACATCTTGACGGAGGCTCCCAAGCGACACCTAACCAATCTGGAAGACACCACTCTCCAAAAGGTAATAGATGGTGTGTTGATGATGAACTCCTTCAACTTGTGCTTCAAATGATAGTCTCCCCAACACTCAACTCTCTCTCATAGATTTGGATATGGTGGAGAGATGATTTGAGTGGAAAGCAACTTTAGGAAGTCTAGAAATCAAGATTCTTGTGGTAGGATTGGAATGTCTTGATCTGAAAACATGAGTAGGTGGTTTTCTCGCAGAAAATGTATGGTGGAAGTGTAGGCACGTTCTGATGGCTCTCTCACAAATGGAGCATGGTCAAAACGGGACGCACGACCTGTCGCGGGCAGCCATCGGACTTTATGAGCGGCGACGGTGAACCGAGTAGCCGCTGGGCCAGGGCCGTGCTCGGACGGTGGCTGGAGTGTCTTTGTCGGTGAACCACCGACGGGATAGATCCGAGCGGCTAGAGGTGGATTCAGTACTTGCATGCGGTGTGGAGGCATTGCCATTGTTGTGCGACCTAGTACCCGAACAATCCATGGCAAGGCGCTGTTGTCGATGGCCGGAATGCTCCAAATCTAGTAGCCACGTGTGTCATATCCCGTGGCTGCAGATATAGCGGTTGACCGCCAGCGCAAGGACAAGAGAGGCAGATCCGGTCGTTGTGCTGTGGTCGGCAGGGCTATAGCGCGAGGCAGCAACCATGTCTCTGATGGACGAGCATGTACCTCTTCTCTTCTTGTATGTACTCCATTTACCTCACTTCCTGTGGTTTCCCACGCTCACGATATTCCTATTCTATGAACTTGTGTATGCATGTGCGCGCGCGCACGTGTGTGTTTTCTTTAATAGAGTCTCTGTGTTAGGGAGAGCAAAACATCGACCTACACAGATATAGTGTGTACTACTCCCTCCATCCCATAATGTAAGACATTTTTGCAAGCTAAACTAGCTTGTAAAAATGCCTTACATCATGAGACAGAGTAGTAGTACTAGTATTTAGCCGCGAGAGTCGGTGCATCCTCTCGTTTCCTAGCATCCAGTCCACATAGATGCCATGCTCGCTCCTGACCATCATGGCCCACCCAAACCCCCTCCATTGCCCGCTTGCGCTTCCCGCGCGAAACAGTTAGCACCGCTCTAGAAAATCGGCGCCGCATTCATGCCTGGGCAGAGCGGACGCGACCTCTTTCTGGTGCTCACGTTGAAGGTAGAAGCGGATTCAACGAAGAGTGATGGTTGCTTCATCGGTCCAACTTACTGTTGGGTCTATGTGTTTTTTCGGCTCATTGGTCATTATTACTAAGGTGGTACGACCGTGTTGAGTCTCAGTTGTACTGTACACTTTACTTTGGTGCATGACACGTGCACCGAATGTTGGATGTCCCATGTTTCGGCGAAAGGAGGTAGAGCATCTCCACTCTTTTTCATTCTTCTATTCTGTGATAAAACTACAATTTTCTCCACTCTTACAGCGAAGGAGTGCGAAAGCAGCGAAAACATGGCAGCTCAGTGATTACATGGCCTACCTCACACTATCACCATATTGTTTGGAAACCGTGCGACACCTAACTCTTTAGTACATAGTATTGTAATTTCTCAGCGAGATAAAATTGTACATTGATATGAAGCTTTCAGCTTCTGTTTCATGTATCTTGCGTCCAAGGTTGCCCCGTTGCAAAATTCCATCAAATCCAAAGGAGACTAACATGCATGCTATTGCATCTCAATGATTAACATATCATGACAATATGTACTCCCTCCGTTCCAAACTAAGTGTCTCAACTTCATGCCAACTTTTCTAACTTTAGTACAAAGTTGTACTAAAGTTGAGACACTAATTTTGGAACAGAGACAACTAAAGAAAAAATGATCCATGCAGTTCCTAGGGCTTGAATCCTAAGCCCTAACCATGATTTAATTTGCTGGCGAGGTTGAACCTTTCGAACGAATAAAGTTTGCAACCCTTTGACCATTGGATCATTTTGTGTAGTTTCACTATAATCGAGCTAAGCATCCGTGTCGCAAAGAAGTTGAAGAAGTGTGATTAGAATAAGACTAGTGGCACTAGTTGATGAGATATAAACTCATCACAAATATAGTAGAAGCCAGTAGAGGTACGTGCGGGGCAAAGAAGTAGAGTAATATCCACATGTAGCGATGTGGGCAGCTAAGGCAGTGGTGCAAGCTGATACGTCTCCAACGTATCTATAATTTTTTTATTGTTCCATGTTATTGTATTATATGTTTTAGATTTTTATGCATTAATATGCTATTTTATATTATTTTTGGGACTAACCTATTAACCTAGAGCCCAGTGCCAGTTTCTGTTTTTCCTTGTTTTTGAGTTTTGCAGAAAAGGAATACTAAACGGAGTCCAAAAGGAATAAAACTTTACGATGATTTTTCTTGGACCAGAAGACACCCAGGAGACTTGGAGTTCAAGTCAGAAGAGCCACGAGGCAGCGGCAAGGGTGGAGGGCGCGCCAAGGGGGTAGGGCGCACCCCCTACCTTGTGGGCCCCTTGGTGCCCCCCTGACCTAGATTTTCCTCCTATATATTCACATATATTCCAAAACCCTCAGAAGCATCTACGGAAACACTTTTCCACTGCAGCAACCTTCTGTTCCTGTGAGATCCCATCTTGGGGCCATTTCTGGCATCCTGCCACAATGGGATTCAATCTGAGGGCATCTACACCAACTCTATTGCCCTTTCGATGAAGCGTGAGTAGTCCACCTCAGACCTATGGGTCCATAGCTAGTAGATAGATGGCTTCTTCTCTCTTTTTAATTCTCAATACCATGTTCTCCTTGATGTTCTTGGAGATCTATCCGATGGAATCTTCTTTTGCGATCTGTTTGTCGAGATCCGATGAATTGTTGATTTATGATCAGCTTATTAATGAATATTATTTGAATCTTCTCTGAATTCTTATATGCATGATTTCATATTTTTGTATTCCTCTTTGAATTATCGGTTTGGTTTGGCCATCTAGATTGGTATTTCTTGCAATGGGAGAGGTGCTTAGCTTTGGGTTCAATCTTGTGTGATTTCACCTAGTGACAAAGTAGGGGTAGCGAGACACGTATTGCATTTTTGCCCTCAAGGATAAAATGATGGGGTTTTCATCATATTGCTTGAGTTAATTCCTCTACATCATGTCATCTTACTTAATGCGTTACTATGTTCTTATGAACTTAATACTCTAGATGCAGGCAGGAGTCGGTCGATGTGTGGAGTAATAGTAGTAGATGCAGAATCATTTCGATCTACTTGAGACGGGCGTGATGCCTATATTGCATAAGCATTGCCTTGGATGTTGTCATAACTTTGCGCTTTTCTATCAATTGCTCGACAGTAATTTGTTCACCCACCGTATTATTTGCCTTCATGAGAGAAGCCTCTAATGAAACCTATGGCCCCCGGGTCTATTTTCCATCATATTAGTTTCCGATCTACTATTTTGCAATCTTTTATTTTTCAGATCTATAAACCAAAAAGCCCAAAAATATTTTATCTTTTGTTTAGTTCTATTTATCTATCTCTATCAAATCTCACTTTTGCAAGTGACAATGAAGGGATTGACAACCCCTTTATCGCATTGGGTGCAAGTGTTTGATTCTTTGTGCAGGTATTGGTAAATTGCGAGTTCTTCTCCTACTGGATTGATACCTTGGTTCTTAACTGAGGGAAATACTTATCTCTACTGTGCTGCATCACCCTTTCCTCTTCAAGGGAAAAACCAACGCAAGCTCAAGAAGTAGCACAAGCCGGTTGTAAAGGAAGTTGTACCTGAGGGATGTAGGGATGTAGCTAGGAGGGTGGCGGGAGGCGGCATCTGCCCACATCGCGGCAGTGAGGAAGGGACGAAGGCAACCACACCAGCTTTGTGAGAGAGAACGGTGGGGACCCCTGACCGGGACGCACCGACAGTGTGTTTTCGCCTTCGCCGATGGCGACCGCATCTACACAAAACATCCTCCCCTTCCCCTGGCGGACGTGATCCGCCCGAATGTGTGACTAGATATGTGGCCACAGTCGTTTTGTGCGAGAGAGTGTGAAGAGAGCAACCCCAACAAGCAACCGTGTAGGCTCCTGGCTATGTATATAGTGGAGCAGTTTCTTTTTCTTTCCATATTAACCTATTTATATTGCGTACATGCCACCGAAGAAAAAAATTATTTATAAATAACGTGGCATCGTTCATGTGTGGTCCCCAACCCTCCATTAAGTGGGTAACTACTACACACGTCAAATTATCACGTGGGCTGCATCTTCGTACAGAAATGAGCTCCACCGTGTCACGTGTGTGGTTGGCGAAGACGCAAAGAGTACTACGTGTGTGGGTGCGTGCAGCTCTTCTCTTTGAGCATGGTTATTAAGAGTATAGCCAATTACTCTACCACGCGGTTATTAAATGGGCAAAGAGTATAGGCAATACTAATGACTAATGAGCCGTCAAATCACGAGGCCCACCTTTCCCTAAGTTTGACTGAGGAAGCAACCATCATTTCACTCCTTGTTGAATATCCATCCGCTGCTATCTCCGCAAATAAATAAAAATCCGCTGCTACCTCCACAACATGGTTAATAATATAGCCATGTCAATCATGACGTAGAAATATTATTCACTGATACAATAGAGCTAGCTCTAAGGCTGGTGATTTTTTTTACTTTGTCTCTTTCTCTTTTTCTCTCATTTACTCATTTTACATAGGAGCACATGTAGAGGGTGGCTATTCCTTTTGATGAGACTTCTTCATGGGTTTTAAGAGTAAGCAGCTCCGAGTATTATTCCCGCGGCCCACTACTTTGAATCGTGCCATCTGTGATACATACTTGTATGATACTCCCATTGCAACAATGAGGTCCACTAGTTCTAGAAGGTCCTGTAAGAAGAAACTGTCATGCAAAACTAACATTCTTGTTGCCTTCTTCCTCATATAGTATGTACTACTACTAGTACTACTACTCGTTCCCCTATAAACCTTGCGCTTGGCATCTCAAAAATATCAACCTTGCGCTTGTCTCTTCGCCTCTTCGGGAAGCCGAACAATGGTGGCACTATAGTATATGGTTTTGGCTATCTGACACCAAATAAATTGTTGCACGTCCACCACGGGGGCGAGGGGTGAGGGGCGAGGGAGAGTGAGTACTACTACATCTGTTTCCATATGGACTACATACGGAGCAAAATGAGTGAATCTACACTCTAAAATACGCCTATATACATCAGTATTTGGAGTATGTAGTTCATATTGAAATCTACTAAAAGACATATATTTCAAACAATATGATAATCTCTCTAACCAATGTAGGGACGAGGAGTATACATCTAACAGGGGGAGTAGTAAAATCTTCTACTCAACCTGCGATCCATCGCGCGCGTGGGCGAGGGAGCGGGCGTAGGTGTAGTAAGCAAGCTTTTCCTCGTCCCGCGACTCTGCGAGCCACCGCGCCCGTGGGCGGGGGAGAGGGCATACTAAGCAAGCTTCTCCTTGTTCCGCGAGTTGACGGGACACATCAAAAGTAGTACATAGGTGCCTATTTTTGGTCTATATGGCTCAACTTGAAATCTCCCTAACCAAAATAAGTGTTGAGTGGTGGAATAAATTTTTACTACCATAGTTCTCAAAAGTACTGAATATGTGATGGTGAACGAAGGGAGTATGATACCATTAGTACTACAATTATTTTGGAAGGGTTGTAGTAGTCCCTCCCATTCACATGCATTTCAAGCTTCAATGAAAACGTTGCATGCAAGGATTAAGAGAAAACTCACCAATACATGTACTCCCTCAATCCATATAGGGTCTAAAATGCATTTTCAAGGCTAAGTTTGACCACATGTTAGACCAAATTTACGACATGTAACTTGCACAGATCATACCATCAACTCCGTACGTGGTCATTGTACTACTAACACATGCATGTGCTGCAATTAGAACGTACATGATACAACAGTAAACATTGACTATCTAGTAGTACTAGTTCATTGCTTGGTTTAGATTTGGAATTGAGGCCCATAAACCGGAAGGGAGAGAATATTATTTTCTAGTACCATCCCCATACGGCTATAGTCAATGTTTCGGAGAAGGGTTATATGCCTTGCTGCAACATTACCGTCCAATCTTCACATGTGGTATTTTTTGTGGAAAATTATTACGAGAGGATTCTATGATTTGTGAAATGATGTGTTGTTCCTGTGTCCAACTTACTCTGAAAAGGTTTGGCTTTGAGATTTGACGGCTCATTATTAGTATTCCTTGCGGTTGTGCACTCATAATTTGGTGCATGGCATGTGGACCCAGATGCTGGATGTTCCACTTATCGAGGAAAGGAAGTTATGTGCTCCTAGAATGGTTTCTCGTAATTCTATCGACCTTTCAGCATTTGTTTACATACACTGTGCTAGTAAATATAATTTTTGTCGGAACCGGAGCTCCGCGGACCCAAACAAGGTTCGAACTCTAGGGCTTGTACGAAGATCTAGCCTAGCTGCAGCCCCAAGCTCATCGCCTCATGTCTTAGCCTCGTCGAGTTCGTGCGAGCGCGGAGAAGAGTGGGCACAGTCGTTTACCTAGGTTTAGACTACCTTGCGGTGTAAAACCCTACTCCTGCTTTGTGGGGGATTGCCTCGCGAGGAGGATAAGTATGAACTAGTACAAGTGCGAGCTGCCTAGGGAGAGCTCAGGAATTGACCCTTCTCTACGGTGGAGACTAACCTATATTTATAGTGGCCTTGGTCCTCTTCCCTCATAGCTTAGGCGGGAAGAGATTCCACAACGGCCAATTTGAAAGGGACAAGAGTACATCCTATCCCGACGAAAGGTGGTCTTCGCCTACAAAGCTTCTAGTCGAGATGCAGTGGTGGGCTCGGCGATGACATCCGTCATGTTGGGATCGTGGTCTTGGTCTTGTTGCACTAGAGTGGAAACCTTTGGTGGATTCCTTGGGAACCCGCATACATCCTTGCCTTCTTAGCATGAAAGAGGAAACTGTCCTAGACTACGCCCGCTGGCACCCGCCTGACCTTGGTTGTCATAGCTCATGTCATCGCGCGCCTCACGAGGTGAAGTACTTGCATAGAGATCTCCGCTCCTCAGGAGGCAGGCTCGGGAAGCTACTCCTCGGGGGGTCTAGGTGTCGTTCGCCTTGCGACGCGGGGGCCCTCACGAGGGTCTTGTTTGCGAGTCCTTGTAGCCGGGCCGTACCGAGCCGTCAATTGAGCCACGTGTTGGCCCGTAGGCAGGCGGGCCTGGGTACCCCCAACCCCAGAATGTCGACAGTAGCCCCCGGGCCCAAGGCATGTTCAGCCTGGCTTCAAGGCGAAGGCAGCGAGGGGAGGGCAAAGCAACGCGGGCCCCAATCGCCTGCAGGCCAGGCTTGACACATGTCACAAGGTGGGATGTGGACGCCCCCATTTCCCTATGTCGCCTCGGCAACTACCCAGACTGACAAAATTTTGGCGCGTGTCACGGGGACATCATTGCTCCTTTCCCATCTTGCTCCTGATCCCCTTCTCCAGTGACAAGCTCCTCCAGATCCCATCATAGCGCCATCTCTCCCCGTCTTCCTCGCCGGTTGTCGACGACTCCTGAAATGGCGCCCGCTAGGAAATCGAAGCTTGCGGCCTCGGTCGCAAGCTCCCCATCTCTTCCGCCAGTGCTCGCAGCCTCCTCCATTGCCAAGGAGGAGGATCTCACTCCAGTGCTTCCACTGACGGTGGGCGATAGGAACGAGTGGGGCGAGACTCTGATCTATGTCGGCTCTGTAGAACAGAGCACCTTGGCGAAGACGGCCTACCCCTTCTTCCTCCACAACATCTTCTCAGGGCTTGTCCTGCCCTTCTCGGAGTTCTTCTATGCCATCCTCAGGCACTACAAGATCCATGCCCTCCATCTCCATCCTAACTCCATTTTCCTCCTGTCCATCTTCGCCTTCTACAACGAGGCCTTCGTGGGCATAATGCCCTCGGTGGCTCTCTTTTGTCACTACTTCAGTTTGCGATTCCACGTCTGGGACCAGCAATCCACATGCGTCTCCTTCATCGCGGTTCAGAGCAAAACTCGCACCTAAAGGCCAGGAAGAAGGTGCAGGACTTTCAGCACTGCTGGGTCTTCCTGGATGCCTAGGGCTCTGATTCGCTCTTGGCGGCCCCGGTGGTGCTGCCGGTGCGCACCCCTGAGTGGGGCTCCGCCAAGCTCATCGACCCTTGAGCGAGGCATGTGCTGGAGAAGATAGACTCGCACATGAGGGCGGAGGAGCTGACGGGGGCGATGATTGTGAAGGAGTTCCTGACGCAGCGCTTGGCGTCGCTCCAGTCGCACTCGAAGCCCCTGTGGGAGTAGCAGGGCTCGGAGGACGAGGTGAGGTTGTGCCCTGCCGGCCTAACATGCGAGGAGCTGGATGTGGCCTTGGTTGCCCTGCACGGTGGCATTCTGGTGAACATCCCTGAGGCCTACGCCCCGTTGTATAGCTGCAGCGACATGAAGGACCTTGTCGCCGCCATGCCCGCCTTCAATGTGCTTGGGCTTGTGAAAGTGCGACTAATCCTTGGGTGGTTTTTGTAATTTATAATAACATATAGCTCATTGAACTAATATCCATTCAAGTTTAATATTTCAAAAAGTTCAATGAATGGCATGGCATGGACTAGAGATGTGGAACCCTCAAAATGCTAAGGACACATATTGGCAAAAGCTCAAGACTCTTCATTTAGATTTTAGTGATCCATCATCACATTGAGTCCATATATAGGAAAGCCAATACTATTAAAAGGGGATGAGGTGTTGCTTAATGGCTTGCTTGCTCAAAATGCTTAGTGATATTGCTCCAAAGCCCTCAACCACTTTCTCATTCCAAATATGTCAAAACCCTAAACTCCATCCCGGCCCCACCGATTCTTTCTATCCGGCGCCATCAAGTTCATATGACATAGCCACTGCCAGAAACCCTAAAAGTTCAGTCACACCGATACGGAGCTTGGTCTCATCGAGCTGGCCTTGCCAAGTCTCTGTTACCTGTTGCAATTATTTCGGTCTCACCAAAATAGCGATCGGTCTCACCAAGTTGGCTTGACATTTTATCTATTGCCTTATTGCTTCACTTTGGTCTTACCGAGTTGATGCAATCAGTGCCACCGAGTTCATGTTTGCCCTAAGCCCTAGCACATCGGTCCCACCGAGTTGTTCGAGTCGGTCCCACTAAGATTCCTAACGTTCACATTTTGACCTAAATCGTCTCACCGAGGTCTTCTATTCGGTGTGACCGAGTTGGGTCAAATGTGTGTAACGGTTGGATTTTGTGTGGTGGCTATATATACCCCTCCACCCCCTTCTCCATATCAGAGAGAGCCATCACAACGTGACTACACTTCCAGCATACATTTTCTGAGAGAGAACCACCTACTCATGTGATGCGGAGCATCCCACGATCATCCCCATGGACGTATCTACATCTCCCACGACACCACTTGGACCCATGACAAGAGCTCGAGCAAAGGCTATCGAAGATAAGGTGAACTCGCTCCTCTCCGAACTATCACTTCCTACTCATGCGACATGGCTACTACCTCAAGCGGAAACACTATGCATGATCGGGTACTTGGAGGAAGGCCACGGAGCAGCCACATCCAACGGACAAGACGGTGAGGACACCAAGCCCGAGGGACAAGAAGAAGAGTTTCCGAAGAAACTCCAACCACCGAACGACCAGAGAACATCAGACATCTGATGCCTGAAGCTCCAGCCACCAGACGATAGGTCGGGACCGGACGTCCAGCGCCTGAAGGCCCAGCCGACTCAAGTCCCAGTCGACGCAAGCTACAGCGAGCGGACGTCCGTCCAGGACCGGACGACCGGCAACACCTCCCAGCGAGCGGACGTCTGGCCTCCTCCGGACGTCTGGCAGTTCCACACCCGACCCAAATCTATGGAAGTCCGAAGCGACTGGACGACCGGCCATCTCCGGACGTCCGGTGTCACTTCAACAGAATGAAATTAGCGGAAGTACGATCCCTACCGGACGTCCGGACCCTCGCGAGCGACTGAATTACCGATAAGGACCGGACGTCCGCTGCCTGTGTGTGACAGTTTCCGGCCGATGCCCATGTACCCCTTCACTTTTCCCCCCATTTGCACTTAGACTATAAATAGACCTCCTCCTCCTCCTAGTTAGGGCAACATTGGTTTAGCTCATTTCTGAGATAGAGCTTTGCTCATCCATCCAGATCTACCCCACCGAGAGAGACCATTCCCTCTTCGGTGAAGATCCACTTTGGATTCAAGACCCCTTCATGGGAAGACCCCTCAAGACCTCCTCATGGAGATGAACTAGCTACTGTATTGTCCTTTGTTGGATTTGAATCGTGTATCTCTTTGTGTTTCGAGGATCTAGCACATGTGTAATCAAATCTTGTTGGTTTGAGTGATTCTCTCGTGTTTCCCCTCGTGATTTTTTCTCCTCGTGTTCTTCATGTTCTTCGTAGGATCCCCTCCAATCATGAAAGATCGGGCATCTAGGGTTCTACTGATGTAGGGTAGAACCCTAGATGCCCGATCTTTCACGATTGGAGGGGATCCTACGAAGAACACGAGGGGAAAACGAGGGAAAAACGATGGGAAACACAAGAAGGATCACTCAACCAACAAGATCCGGTTACACATATGCTAGATCCTCAAAACACAAAGAGATACACGATTCGAATCCAACAAGGGACGATACAAGTGGTGGTAGTTCTTCTCCGAGAGGAGGTCTTGAAGGTCTTCCCGTGATGGGTTCTTGAATCCGCTTGGGGGATCTCCTCCGAAGAGGTCGTGAGCTCCGAGGAGAAGTAACCAAGTGGATGAGCAAAGCTCTATCTTAAATATGAGCTATCACAATGCTAACCCTAACTAGGAGGAGGACGGGGTCTATATATAGTGCTAAGCCACGGAGGGGTAAGTGAGGGGCGAAGGGGTACACGGGCCTCGGCCCAAGTCACGCACGCAGGCATGGTCCGGATGATTCGGATGGGGTCCCGGATGATGCGGGCGTTGGGGGTCCGGATGATCTGGGTGGCTGTTCGGATGATCCGTCTTCGTCGAGCAGGCTTCAGGTGTCTTCGGGCACATTACCCAGATCGTCCGGGCGGGGGTACGGATCATCCAGGCTTGGTCCGGATCGTCCAGCTGGGGGTCCGGATGATCCGGGAAAGTCCTGTCTTGCTCCGTTCTTCTTCTTCCTTCTCCTCTTCCATTCTTGGCCTTGGTCCTTGGATTCTCCATGGTCATCTCAGTTGTACCTAAGTATATGCAAGGTCCATGCATGAGGTAGTAGCCATGTCTCACATGCGGAAAGTGACGGTTCGAAGAGGAGTGAATTCACCTTGTGTCCAATGGCGTATGTTCGAGGTCTCATCATATGTCCTCTTGGGGCTTGGAGAGTCGTCGGAGTGTACATGGGATGCTCCGCATCATCTACCCTACATCATCTCGGTATCATGAGCCATGTTGATCACGTATTTGGAGCCCCTACCCCTTGTTTTCTAGCTTGATTTTGTTGTGTTCTTCCCCAATTTCAAAAATCCACACCAAAAATAGTCCCATTTTTTGTGATTTGTTGGTGTGATGAAGTTTTGTTGGCAAGATTGTTCGTGACAAAGCGCATGAAGCTTATCAAGATGATATAGAATGATGTGCAAAGCATTCATGGGAGCAAATGCAATCATTGTACACGCAAATGTGTTGTGAATATGATAAACGCAACAACGGTGCAAAATGATGTCATAGTGAATCAGTCTATCAATAGCATGAATATGTCAATGGATGCTCAATATGATTATGTTATCATGCAATTGATGGTAGGCAATGTGATCATTATGTACAATATGCCATCAAGGAAGATCACAACAAATTTGCTAAGGAAATGCACAAGCTCATATATCATGGATGACATAGAAATACAAGATGCAGCAAGGCAATCATAATGTGAGTCAATCCATGCATAGGGTGCAAACTTGCGGTTTGTATGAAATGTCCATCGAGCATGACATGTGTGAGCACAATCAACAAATATGGAGGTGTTGGTGTACCAATGCTCGATGTCGTGGCATGAGTGGAGTTTCGAAGGTGCATCCAATAAGTGCGAGCGCTCCTCAATGTGAAGGTCCATAGAGCCAATCTCCAATGGCGCTCCTCCGTTCGCGAGATGTATCATGTAGACAACAAGAAGGAAACAACAATGAAAGAGTGACCCATCCAATATGCGTACTTGAGGATGGCTCAAAGGGAAGGATTTCACCTCATGAATGTTCCCAAAGATGTTGGAGTTGCACATCATGTATGCCTTCATACCCAATATGTCTCATGATGGTGCCACCTTGTGAATCCTTCAAAATGAAAGAACATGGCAAACACTAGGAAAAACGAATAAGGTTAGCGGAAGTGCAAAACCTATCAATCGTGTGGCAAGATACCCAACAAGTGTATGCATCATGCTCATCATAAGAAAGGACAAGTGAGCATTTCATAGTATGGAGGCATATGATGCAAGAACAACCAAATACAAGAGGTTCAAGTAAACAAGCATGCTTCAAAAGTAATATGTCCAAGTCACCATGATCAATAAGCATAAATGCAACTATTGGAGGTAAGTGACAATGAGCAAGATATATCATGTGAGAGGCATGAGCACGTATGTCATCAACCCAAGAAAGCGAGTAAGAGTGGACACATGGGTGATGCAACATAGCAAGCAATCGTAGCGACCAAGTCAAGCAAGCTAGTAGTGCGAAGATGCAACATACTAGAGGAAATCATGGCAAGCATGTCATGTGTGCAAATAGTGGGCATGAATGCACATGACATATCACAAGCATGAAAGCAAGATATGAGAAAAATATCATCAATGTATTGGCGAGAGGCCATATGTAAATAGCAATGGGACATCATGGCTCTCCCAACACAACAAGCATTAATAGCACGGGGCACAAAGAATGCTTTTCCCACATATCAAATTATCAAAGCAGCGAATGCGAATCAAATAGACATGATGAAGGTGACTAGATGATAATTCACATGTGTCCTCAAGAATGCTTTGCTTGTTATAAGGAACGATCTCGTCTGTCCTTCGCTATAAAAAGGATTGGGATACCTTTCCGCACATTTGTTACCATTGTTACTTGTTACCCGTTACGAATTACCTTGCTACAAAACTATCTATTGTTACTTACGGCACTTGCAGAGAATATCTTGCTGAAAATCACTTGTCATTTCCTTCTGCTCCTCATTGGGTTTGACACAACTCATCGTAAGGACTATGATTGACCACCTATACTTGTGGCTCATTACTCCTCATTGGCTTTGACACTCTTACTTATCAAAAAAGGCTACAAATGACCCCCTGTACTTGTGGGTTATCAAGCTCAAGGGGTAGTATGTGTGGACCATGGTTGGATGCTCGCATCCATGTCAGCAGGACTGGCCTCTTGTCCACGGAAGGATGTAGTGTCTAGTTTGAGGGTTGGCGTTTGAGATGCCCTTAGGCCAACTCCAGCGTGCTGACGGAAACAGACGCAAATTTAGTCCCCTTTTGTCCGTTCGGGTTGGTCGAGCGGACAAGAGTGTTCGGTTTTGCCCGGTGGGCTGTAGGCATGGCCAACGCGTCCGACGCATTTGGTACACGTGCGTCCGTTTGATCACTTAAAAGTCATAAAAAATCTAAAATAAAACTTCAAACACTACAATAAATTAAACACCAGCAAAAGTCCACTTACAATAATTAAAATTTAAAACATTAGATAAAGACAAAACATTCCACATCCGCAGCCACAACCCGCGACCCTAGGTGTCGTCCTTATCGCCTGAGTGGTCAGGCCGACTTACGCCGGTGCTTCCGCCCATGGGAAGGCCTGCTGGTTGGCCGCCAGCATCGCAGTCTGCTACGCCACATCCGGTGCTGCCGACTGATGCTGCTGCGCCACCTCCTCCTTCTCATGCTGCTTGACCTCCTCCTCGCGCTCGCACTGCATCAGGTGCTCCGCTTCTGCTCTCTCGGCCGCTAGTGCATGGCCCTCCCACTCATATAGGTGTTGGTGCTGCTCCTCCGTCACGCACAACCAAACGAGTGGGCACGCCGCTTGTCCGTTGGTATCTCGAGCGCGGGGGTAGTGGTGGTGGTGATGGTGGTGGTGGTGATGGTGGTGGCGGTGGGTAGACCAGGTCACCGATCGAGGACAACTGGAGTGCCTCCTCGAGGCCAGGCAACCGGGCTAGCTCATCGTGCTTGGCTCCTCGATGGCCCGCCGGGTCGCTTCCTTGAGTGCCACCAAGTACATAGCCCCCTCGTCCCCGTCCTCCTTCACCATTGGCGGTAGTGATGGAGGGCGGGCGTCGATCTGGATGCCGTCATAGTGGCGTACTCCATGCTCTGTCGTGAACTAGACGTCCTAGTTCAGGGAGTCCGGCACGTAAGCTAGGTCACGATGTTGCGCAAGTGTCAGGAGAGCATGATGGTTGAGGAATCATGGCTGCACATGCACACTCAAACTGTGGCACGCCCGACACCGGAATTGGGTGGTGGTCGAGGTGCCAGACGTGAGGGCCGTTGACGTCCGACCACAATAGCGGGATGCGGTACTCCCAATGGTACTATGCCTGGTGCATCGAGATATACAGTCGGTTGTGTGGGTGCTATCCCCCATGATGCCAACCTGAAGTTGGTCGGACGACACGATGAACCGGCCTCGTGGTCATGCTTGTCGCGCTTGCGGCCGAAGAAGCCCATGGCAATGACAGTGGTTAGGGCTT
This sequence comes from Triticum aestivum, assembly GCF_018294505.1. Lineage (NCBI taxonomy): Eukaryota > Viridiplantae > Streptophyta > Magnoliopsida > Poales > Poaceae > Triticum > Triticum aestivum. The sequence continues at coordinate 317,633,465 of NC_057813.1, read as the reverse complement.
GTGTCGAGTGGCGAGAGAGCAAGCATGGCCAGATGCGGACTAGTGTGGGGGATGGAGAAGTGGGTGAGGCGGTGATACGTCTCCAACGTATCTATAATTTTTTATTGTTCCATGCTATTATATTACCTGTTTTGGATGTTTATGGGCTTTACTTTACACTTTTATATCATTTTTGGGACTAACCTACTAACCGGAGGCCCAGTCCGTATTGCTGTTTTTTTTGCCTATTTCAGTGTTTCGAAGAAAAGGAATATCAAACGGAGTCCAAACGGAATGAAACCTTCGGGAGCGATCTTTTTGGAACAAACATGATCCAGAGGACTTGGAGTGCAAATCAAGAAACGATCGAGGAGGCCACGAGGGTGGAGGGGCGCCCCCTACTGGGCGCGCCCCCTATCTCGTGGGCCCCTCGGGCGTCCATTGACCTACTTCTTCCTCCTATATATACCACGTACCCCAAGAACATCAGGGGCGACCACGAAAAACTATTTCCACCATCGTAACCTTCTGTATCCGCGAGATCCCATCTTGGAGCCTTCGTCGGAGCTCCACCGGAGGGGGAATCAACCACGGAGGGCTTCTACATCAACACCATAGCCTCTCCGATGAGTTGTGAGTAGTTTACCACAGACCTTCGGGTCCATAGTTATTAGCTAGATGGCTTCTTCTCTCTCTTTGGATCTCAATACCATGTTCTCCTCGATCTTCTTGGAGATCTATTCGATGTAACTCTTTTTGTGGTGTGTTTGTCGAGATCCGATGAATTGTGGGTTTATGATCAAGTTTATCTATGAGAAATATTTGAATCTCTTCTGAATTCTTTTATGTGTGATTAAGTTATCTTTGCAAGTCTCTTCAAATTATCAGTTTGGTTTGGTCTACTAGATTGATCTTTCTTGCAATGGGAGAAGTGCTTAGCTTTGGGTTCAATCTTGCGGTGTCCTTTCCCAGTGACAGCAGGGGCAGCAAGGCACGTATTGTATTGTTGCCATCGAGGATAAAAAGATGGGGTTTATATCATATTGCATGAGTTTATCCCTCTACATCATGTCATCTTTCTTAATGCGTTACTCTGTTCTTTATGAACTTAATACTCTAGATGCATGCTGGATAGCGGTCGACGTGTGGAGTAATAGTAGTAGATGCAGGCAGGAGTCGGTCTACTTGTCACGGATGTGATGCCTATATACATGATCATGCCTAGATAATCTCATAATTATTCGCTTTTCTGTCAATTGCTCGACAGTAATTTGTTCACCCACCGTAATACTTATGCTATCTTGAGAGAAGCCACTAGTGAAACCTATGGCCCACGGGTCTATCTTTTATCATATAAGCTTTCAATATACTTTTATTTGCATCTTTACTTTTCCAATTTATATCATAAAAATACCAAAAATATATTTATCTTATCTTATTATCTCTATCAGATCTCACTTTCGCAAGTGGCCATGAAGGGATTGACAACCCCTTTATTTCGTTGGTTGCGAGTTCTTGTTTGTTTGTGTAGGTGCGTGGGACTTTTGAGGACCCTCCTACTGGATTGATACCTTGGTTCTCAAAAACTGAGGGAAATACTTACGCTACTATTGCTGCATCACCCTTTCCTCTTAAAGGAAAACCAACGCAAGCTCAAGACGTAGCAAGAAGGATTTCTGGCGCCGCTGCCGGGGAGGTCTTCGCTCAAGTCAAGACATACCAAGTACCCATCACAAACTCATCTCCCTCGCATTTACATTATTTGTCATTTGCCTCCCGTTTTCCTCTCCCCCACTTCACCCTTGTCGTTTTATTCGCCCTCTTTTTCTCATGTGCCTTCTTTTTGCTTGCATCTTCGCTTGCTAAAAGTTTATGGATCCTCATCCGCTTGCTAATCTTTTTAAGAGATCCAATTATGATGAACCAATTACTAGTGAGTTTTGTGCACTAGATTATCTTTATGAAGTTTTGCTTGAAATTTGTGAATCTGAAAATTGTGATGAAGTACTTTATGAAGAGATTCATGATAGCTCCTTGAATAAAAAGCATGATTGCAATGATTTTACTATAAATTCTCTTGATGTCAATTGTGCTAATAATATGCAAAACCCTAAGCTTGGGGATGCTAGTTTTGCTATGTCTACTACTTGTTGCAATGATCATGATTGGGGTGATTCTTCTTATGATCTTGAAAATTTATTTAAGCCCCATGATGAATATGAGATTGATAATAGTGTTTGCAATACTATTGAAAGTGGGTTTGGAAGAGTGTCAACTTTAGATCCCACATATTTTGGGATTGTTCAATCTTATGATATTTTTGATAAAAGTGGGTTTGGAGAGGTCATGACTTTAGTTAATGATAATCCCACTATTTTGGAAGAGTGTCAACTTCACATGCATGTGGGTCGTGTTGAGAATATGTTATGTGATAGCTATTTTGTTGAATTTGCCTATGATCCTTCATGTAATTATTATGAGAGAGGAAAATATGGTCGTAGAAATTTTTATCTTACTAAATTACCTCTCGTCATGTTGAGATTGATATCGTCTCTTTCTTCTTCCTTGCATATGCTAGTTTTTGCTTGCCTTGCAAATTTGTTTGCCTATAATATTACTATGCACAGGAAGTATGTTAGACTTAGATGTGTTTGTCATGTGTTTCATGATGCTGTCTTTGTGCTTCAATTCTTGTCTTTCATGTGAGCATCTTTAGAATTATCAATGCCTAGCTAGGGGCATTAAACGATAGCGCTAGTTGGGAGGCAACCCAATTTTATTTGTGTTTTTTGTTTTTGTTTCTGTTTAGTAATAAAATTTTCATCTACCTTCTGTTTAGATGTGTTTTCATTTTTTATTTAGTGTTTGTGCCAAGTAGAACCTACAGGATAACCTATGGTGATAGTTAATTTGATTCTGCTAAAAAACAGAAACTTTGCACGCACAAAAATAATTTTAGAAATTCACAGAAACGTGATTTTGCATTGATTCTTTTTGCTGTAGATCAATAGACAAATTTCCCAGGACTTCCTACTTTGGTAGGATTTTTAGAGTTCCAGAAGTATTCGAGAGTTACAGATTGCTACAGACTGTTCTGTTTTTGACAGATTCTGTTTTTCGTGTGTTGTTTGCTTATTTTGATGCATCTATGGCTAGTATGTAAGGATATGAACCATAGAAAAGTTGAAATACAGTAGGTTTAACACCAATATAAATAAATAATGAGTTTATTACAGTACCTTATGTGGTGGTTTTTCTTTCTTTCACTAACGGAGCTTATGAGATTTCCTGTTGAGTTTTGTGTTGTGAAGTTTTCAAGTTTTGGGTAAAGATTTGATAGACTATGGAATAAGGAGTGGAAAGAGCCTAAGCTTGGGGATGCCCATGGCACCCCAAGATATTTAAGAATATCCAAAATCCTAGGCTTGGGGATGCCCCCGGAAGGCATCCCCTCTTTCGTCTCGTTTATCGGTAACTTTACTTGGAGCTATATTTTTATTCGCCACATGATATGTGTTTTGCTTGGAGCGTCTTGTATGATATTAGTCTTTGCTTTTTAGTTTTCCACAATCATCCTTTCTGTACACACCTTTTGGGACAAGCCCACTTGATTAGAATTTATTATAATACTCTATGTGCTTCACTTATATCTTTTGAGCTAGATGGTATTTTCTCTAGTACTTCACTTATATCTTTTAGAGCACGGCGGTGGCTTAATTTTGAATAAATTGTTGATCTCTCATGCTTCACTTATATTATTTTGAGAGTATTTTAGAACAGCATGGTATTTGCTATGGTTATAAATTTGGTCCTAGAATGATGAGCATCCAAGTTGGGTATAGTAAAAACTATCATAGAAAGTGCATTAAACACTAGGATCAATTTGATGCTTGATAATTGTTTTGAGATGTAAAGGTGGTAATGTTAGAGTCATGCTATTGGGTAATTATGAAATTAAGAAATACTTGTGTTGAAGTTGGTAAGTCCCGTAGCATGCACGTATGGTAAAAGTTGCGTGACAAATTTGTTGCACGAGGTGCTCTTTTGATTGTCTTCCTTGTGAGTGGCAGTCGGGGACGAGCGATGGTATTTTCCTACCAATCTATCCCTCTAGGGGCATGCGTAGTAGTACTTTGCTTCGAGGGCAAGTAGACTTTTGCAATAAGTATATGAGTTCTTTATGACTAATGTGAGTCCACGGATATACGCACACTCACCCTTCCACTTTGCTAGCCTCTATTGTGCCGCGCAAATTTCGCCGGTATCATGCACCCATTATTTACCTTCCTCAAAACAGCCACCATACCTACCTATTATGGCATTTCCATAGCCATTCTGAGATATATTGCCATGCAACTTTCCACCGTTCCGTTATTATGACACGCTCCATCATTGTCATATTGCTCTTTGCATGATCATGTAGTTGACATTGTATTTGTGGCAAGGCCACCCTCATAATTTTCATACATGTCACTCTTGATTCATTGCATATCCCGGTATACCGCCGGAGGCATTCATATAGAGTCATATTTTGTTCTAAGTGTTGAGTTGTAATTCTCGAGTTGTAAATTAATAAAAATGTGATGATCTTCATTATTAGAGCATTGTCCCAAGTGAGGAAAGGATGATGAAGACTATGATTCCCCCACAAGTCGGGATGAGACTTCGGACTTTAAAAAAAAGGAAAAAAATAGGCCAAAGAGCCCACCAAAAAAAGAGAAAGGCCAAAAAAAGAGAAAGGCCAAATAAATAAAAATAAAATAAATATAAATATAAAAAAATGAGAGAAAAAGAGAGAAGGGACAATGCTACTATCTCTTTTCCACACTTGTGCTTCAAAATAGCACCATGATCTTCATGATAGAGAGTCTCTTGTGTTGTCACTTTCATATACTAGTGGGAATTTTTCATTATAGAACTTGGCTTGTACATTCCAATGATGGGCTTCCTCAAAATGCCCTAGGTCTTCATGAGCAAGCAAGTTGGATGCACACCCACTTAGTTTCTTTTGTTGAGCTTTCATACATTTATAGCTCTAGTGCATCCGTTGCATGGCAATCCCTACTCACTCACATTGATATCTATTGATGGGCATCTCCATAGCCCATTGATACGCCTAGTTGATGTGAGACTATCTTCTCCCTTTTTTTCCTCACAACCACCACCATATACCACCATAGTGCTATGTCCATGGCTTGCGCTCATGTTTGCGTAAGAGTTGAAAAAGCTGAAGCGCGTTAAAAAGTATGAACCAATTGCTCGGCTCATCATCGGGGTTGTGCATGATCGGAGTATTTTGTGTAATGAAAATGAAGCATGGCCTAACTATATGATTTTGTAGGGATAAGCTTTCTTTGGCTATGCTATTTTGATAGGACATGATTATTTGTTAGTATGCTTCGAGTATTACTATTTTTATGTTTTATAAGCTTTTATCTTGAATCATTTGGATCTGAACAATCATGCCATAATAAATAAAATTACATTGAGAATTATGCTAGTAGCATTCCACATCAAAAAATCTGTTTTTATCATTTACCTACTCGAGGACGAGCAGGAATTAAGCTTGGGGATGCTTGATATGTCTCCAACGTATCTATAATTTTTTATTGTTCCATGCTATTATATTACATGTTTTGGATGTTTATGGGCTTTACTTTACACTTTTATATCATTTTTGGGACTAACCTACTAACCGGAGGCCCAACCCGTATTGCTAATTTTTTGCCTATTTTAGTGTTTTGAATAAAAGGAATATCAAATGGAGTCCAAACGGAATGAAACCTTCGGGAGCGATCTTTTTGGAACAAACGTGATCCAGAGGACTTGGAGTGCAAGTCAAGAAACAATCGAGGTGTCCACGAGGGTGGAGGGCGCCCCCTATCTCGTGGGCCCCTCGGGCGTCCACCGACCTACTTCTTCCTCCTATATATACCCACGTACCCCAAGAACATCAGGGGCGACCACGAAAAACTATTTCCACCATCGTAACCTTTTGTATCCGCGAGATCCCATCTTGGAGCCTTCACCGGCGCTCCGCCGGAGGGGGAATCAACCATGGAGGGCTTCTACATCAACACCATAGCCTCTCCGATGAGTTGTGAGTAGTTTACCATAGACCTTCGGGTCCATAGTTATTACCTAGATGGCTTCTTCTCTCTCTTTGGATCTCCATACCATGTTCTCCTCGATCTTCTTGGAGATCTATTCGATGTAACTCTTTTTGTGGTGTGTTTGTCGAGATCCGATGAATTGTGGGTTTATGATCAAGTTTATCTATGAGAAATATTTGAATCTCTTCTGAATTCTTTTATGTGTGATTAAGTTATCTTTGCAAGTCTCTTTGATTTATCAGTTTGGTTTGGCCTACTAGATTGATCTTTCTTGCAATGGGAGAAGTGCTTAGCTTTGGGTTCAATCTTGTGGTGTCCTTTCCCAGTGACAGCAGGGGCAGCAAGGCACGTATTGTATTGTTGCCATCGAGGATAAAAAGATGGGGTTTATATCGTATTGCATGAGTTTATCCCTCTACATCATGTCATCTTTCTTAATGTGTTACTCTGTTCTTTATGAACTTAATACTCTAGATGCATGCTGGATAGCGGTCGACGTGTGGAGTAATAGTAGTAGATGCAGGCAGGAGTCGGTCTACTTGTCACGGATGTGATGCCTATATACATGATCATGCCTAGATAATCTCATAATTATTCGATTTTCTGTCAATTGCTCGACAGTAATTTGTTCACCCACCGTAATACTTATGCTATCTTGAGAGAAGCCACTAGTGAAACCTATGGCCCACGAGTCTATTTTTTATCATATAAGCTTTCAATATACTTTTATTTGCATCTTTACTTTTCCAATCTATATCATAAAAATACCAAAAATATATTTATCTTATCTTATTATCTCTATTAGATCTCACTTTCGCAAGTGGCCGTGAAGGGATTGACAACCCCTTTATTGCGTTGGTTGCGAGTTCTTGTTTGTTTGTGTAGGTGTGTAGGACTTTTGAGGAGCCTCCTACTGGATTGATACTTTGGTTCTCAAAAACTAAGGGAAATACTAACGCTACTATTGTTGCATCACCCTTTCCTCTTCAAGGAAAAAACCAACGCAAGCTCAAGACGTAGCAGGCGGCACCCCGTACGCTTGCCATTTAAAAAGGACTAGGCCTAGATGTTTCCTGTGGCTGATGAGTGAGCCCGAACGAATGCATGGAATTTACTATGACTAGGGCAGGTGGTTGGTCGGCCGACATGTGGGCCCGAGGCGAACACAGAGGGGACACGTGTCACGTTCATCTCATGTCTGTGTGGACGGAAAGCAGGCGTAAATTTGAACCAGAAATACGTTCAGAAGAACACTAAGAGGACCACATTTGGGGATGCGTTGGTGTGTTGGACCATTGTTTCTGTTCATTTCGGTCAAATGGACATGGAGATCAAATGCATCAACGTCAGCAAGTTTGCCTTACAGCCTTGGAACCGAACAAAGCCTTAGCGCATCTACACCTGGGCGCCCCAAACTTCCCTCATATGCCCGAGTGAATGACCTAGTCGCTAACCGGTAAAAAACAGGCCCCATATGAGCGCCTCGAATCAGCCTCGAACCTCTAGGTTGTCTGACGCCCCTCATATCCAGCCCAAATGTAGGGCGAATATGGGGCGGCCTAGGCGCGCTCGGGCGCGTCCGACACGTTAGCCTGGCCCACGCCGACCCCATCCATCCCCACAAAACCCCCAATTCAGAACCCTAGCTCACTTCACTCTCCTTTCTCGCCCCATCTCTTCTTCTCCCCTCTTTTGATTTCTCTGATTTCGATCCACTCCGGCGACCATGTTGAGCGCCGACAGCCGCTTCGACTTCAACCTCGATGTCGACGAGGAGCTGGCCCTTCGCATTGCCCTCGAGAGGTCCAAGGTGGAGACGAGGCAGTTCCGGATCTGATGCCCTGCCTCTCCCCCGCCGATGCAGTGCGAACGCTAGAGCTGGCCCCTCCCGGCCCCCGCGCATGCCAGAATCGGAGGCGCGCTCTGCCCACCGCAAGAGGTAGTGGACAAGGAAGAGGGACGCGTCAGAGTAGTCCATGTGCCGCCGCCGCGGGTTGCCGGTGAAGCCCGACGAGGATGAACGGCTCCTCGCTTGGGTATACCTGATGCGGAGCATCCTTCCATCATCCCCATGGACTCTACTTCGACCACACTTGCTCCAAGAGGACCCATGACAAGAGCCCGAGCACGTGCCATCCAATCCGAGGTTAACTCTCTCCTTGTTGAACTTCCCTTTAACCCATTTGAGACATGGCTACTGCCTCAAACAGAGACACTTTGTGTGCTCAGGTACCATGAAAGCAGCCAAGGAGAAGGAGTGGTGCAAGATGGACATCAGGATCAAGGAGACATTCCACCCAGCCTGGGAGGACCGGTACAACCGCCCAACCACCGCCCGAGCGGAACAACCGGCCAGCCACCGCCCAACAACCGGCAGCTATTCTGCGATCAAGCGGTGCAAGGCCGGTACAACACCGGTTCTATCGGTTTCGGCCCAAAGACCGGAACAACCGCCCCAACCTCCGGTACAACCGCTGGCTCTTTCGACGCCCACCTCCAGGAGCCAGTGCCCGACCTCCCAGCGGTAGTACCGCCTTCCTCGACCGGAACTACCGCCCCTCATGAGCTCTCAGCGGTACTACCAGCCCCGTGACTGGTACTACCGGCCTGCCTGTGCGCAATGCACTTACCCCTTCGTGGCTTAGCACTATATATACTCGTCTCCTAGCTTCGTATTAGGGTTAGCATTGGATTAGCTCATATTTGTGAGAGAGCCTTTGCTCATCCACTTGGATACTTCTCCTCGGAGTTCAGGACCTCTTCGGAGAAGATCCCCCAAGCGGATTCAAGACCCCTCTCGAGGGAAGACCATCAAGACCTCCGTTAGGAGATGAACTGTCCTTTGTATCCTTACCTTTGTTGACTATGGATCATATGTACCTCTTTGTGTTCGGTGATCTAGCACTCGTGTGATTGATTCTCTGTCGGCTTCGTGACTCTCTCTCGTCCTCCCCGTGATTTCCCCTTTGTGCTTCCGCGTGTTCTTCGTGTTTCTCTCGTGGGATCCCTCCAAACGTGAAAGATCATCCACCTAGGATTTTGCCCTACATCACCTTGGTATCATGAGCCACGTTGATCACGTTTTTGGAGCCCCTACCCCGTGTTTTCTAGCTTGATTTTGTTGTTTTCGTCCTAAATCCGAAAATCCCCACCAAAAATAGCCCCAATTTTTTTTTGTGATTTGTTGGTTTGATGAAGTTTTGTTGATTTTGATCCGTGGATTTGCTTGGTTTCAAGTGGATTTAGCATTTCCCCCAAGTTTCCCCTCTTTCCATCCACAAAATCCACCGAATTTTGCCCCGAAATCATCCAATTCCGCCCCAAAATCGCGACCCGTTTCATTCTGTGTCGAATCCCGACACGAGCGGTACAACCGCCCCACCGAGCGGTACCACCGCTGAGTACCACAAGCGGAACAACCGGCCGTCCGAGCGGTACTACCGCCCGCGCCAATTTCAGAATTTTGAGTTTCACCATTTTCAGCGTAACCTCCACTTTCCGCTTCCACCATTGTTGCTTTTGGTCTTTGAGAATTTGAGTTGTGGTTCCCGTGTCCTATTGTGTTTCGGCTATATAGGTACAGTTCGACGTCAACATCACCACCACTCATCTTCGCCAAGGACTCATCATCGTCAAGGACGGTAACCTCGACGACATCTTTGCCATCTCTTGCAATTGCATTGATAACCACATAGCCTTACTTTTGCGTAGCTTACCCATCGAGACTAGCCATTGAGTATTGCCGACAACGTGACTTGTGCACATTAGTAATCATACTCCATAGCATACATATCATACCATAGTGGTGCATATCTTGAGATCAACTTGTGTGTCACAAAGTTTTCATAGCATACGCAATTGCTATCTTGGTTCGTGAAGTTTTGCATGAGAAAAGAGCTCAAAAGAGAAGAGCCACCCAAGCTTTTAAGCAAAAGAGAAAGATAAGCAAAGAGCTTATAAGCGAGAACCATAGCATCATACAACATTAAGATTGTCATATCCGATCATCTTGGATCATAGCACCGAAATATCATACATATAGCATACTTGGGATAGAGATCGTTGCATTTTTGCCTAGTAGGTTGTGCACAAGTTTGCGTATCCGCCTATTGTGCAATCGTGCTAGCGTCTCTCTAGTATTGTGCAACAAGAGCATTTCGTGGTTTCCACATTTTGGCTCACTTTTGGTTTGCACAATCCCACTTATCTATTTGCGTGTGTGTTTCCGTGTACCATTACTTGCTTGGTCTACTTGTTACATTTGCGAATTTGTGAATCTTTTTCAACATCGCTGAGTCAAACTAACGATTACAATCAATTTTGTGCCACCATCCTAACCAAGCTCCACCATAAGCTCTTACTTGTGTAGGTATGAGAACCGACAAGAATTGGTACCAAAAGTGCTATTTCATTGTCCACATTTGAGTAAACTTGATTCATCTTCAACATCGGTCAAGGTACATTTGGTACACGTTCTTTTCCTTCTACCACTTACATTTTGCTTGGTATGATGGATAGGCCAAGTTCTTCTACACATCCATCTCTCATCGAGAACGGTGACGACATGTCATCATTCATCACAAAGAGCCACCTCTTTGGTTCTCAAAGGGCATTACACCAAGAGCAACAAGCTATGAGCGACCGCATCGACAACCTCGCTGTGACGCCCCCGATTCAATCGTACACTAATCATGCACGCAAATGTGTACGATCAAGATCAGGGACTCACGGGAAGATATCACAACACAACTCTAAAACAAAATAAGTCATACAAGCATCATAATACAAGCCAGGGGCCTCGAGGGCTCGAATACAAGTGCTCGATCATAGACGAGTCAACGGAAGCAACAATATCTGAGTACAGACATAAGTTAAACAAGTTTGCCTTAAGAAGGCTAGCACAAACTGGGATACAGATCGAAAGAGGCGCAGGCCTCCTGCCTGGGATCCTCCTAAACTACTCCTGGTCGTCGTCAGCGGGCAGCACGTAGTAGTAGGCACCTCCGGTGTAGTAGGGGTCGTCGTCGACGGTGGCGTCTGGCTCCTGGACTCCAGCATCTGGTTGCGACAACCAGAAAGAAAGGAAAGGGGAAAAAGGGGGGAGAAAGCAACCGTGAGTACTCATCCAAAGTACTCGCAAGCAAGGAACTACACTACATATGCATGGGTATATGTGTAAGGAGGCCATATCAGTGGACTGAACTGCAGAATGCCAGAATAAGAGGGGGATAGCTAATCCTGTCGAAGACTACGCTTCTGGCAGCCTCCGTCTTGCAGCAAGTAGAAGAGAGTAGATTGAAGTCCTCCAAGTAGCATCTCCAAGTAGCATCTCATAGCATAATCCTACCCGGCGATCCCCTCCTCATATCCCTGAGGTAGAGCGACCACCGGTTGTATCTGGCACTTGGAAGGGTGTGTTTTATTAAGTATCCGGTTCTAGTTGTCATAAGGTCAAGGTACAACTCCAAGTCGTCCTGTTACCGAAGATCACGGCTATTCGAATAGATTAAACTTCCCTGCAGGGGTGCACCACATAGCCCAACACGCTCGATCCCATTTGGCCGGACACACTTTCCTGGGTCATGCCCGGCCTCGGAAGATCAACACGTCGCAGCCCCACCTAGGCACAACAGAGAGGCCAGCACGCCGGTCTAAACCTAAGCGCGCAGGGGTCTGGGCCCATCGCCCTGAGCACACCTGCACGTTGCGTGGGCGGCCGGAAGCAGACCTAGCCTAGCAGGCGTTCCAGTCCAATCGGCGCGCGCCGCTCCGTCGCTGACGTCTGAAGTGCTTCGGCTGATACCACGACGTCGGGATACCCATAACTACTCCCGCGTAGATGGTTAGTGCGTATAGGCTCGTAGCCAACTCAGATCAAATACCAAGATCTCGTTAAGCGTGTTAAGTATCCGCGAACGCCGAACAGGGCCAGGCCCACCTCTCTCCTAGGCGGTCTCAACCTGCCCTGTCGCTCCGCCACAAAGATCCACACAGAGGGCCGTCGGGACAAAGGTCCTTTCAGCCCCCAATCCGTGAATCACTCGCGGGTACTCTTCGAGCTGACCCGACTTTAGTCACCATCTGTATAGTATGTATGTATGTATAGTATATACCCGTGATCACCTCCCGAGTGATCACGGCCCAATAGTATAGCAAGGCAGACTGACAAGAATGTAGGGCCAATGATGATAAACTAGCATCCTATACTAAGCATTTAGGATTGCAGGTAAGGTATCAACAGATGTAGCAACAATGTCAGGCTATGCATCAGAATAGGATCAACGGAAAGCAGTAACATGCTACACTACTCTAATGCAAGCAGTATAGAGTAGAATAGGCGATATCTGGTGATCAAGGGGGGGGGCTTGCCTGGTTGCTCTGGCAAGAAGGAGGGGTCGTCAACTCCGTAGTCGAACTGGGCAGCAGCAGCGTCGGTCTCGTAGTCTACCGGAGAGAAGAGGGGGAAGAAACAATGAATACAATGCAAACAAATGCATATCGATGCATGACATGACAAGTAACGATGCTAGGTGTGCCCAATCGCGGTAGTAGGTGATACCGACGAAGGGGGGAAACATCCGGGAAAGTATTCCCGGTGTTTCGCGTTTTCGGCAGAGGAGCCGGAGGGGGAAAGTTGCGTGTTCGATAGGTTAGGGGTGTGTGGCGGACGAACGGGCTGCGTATCCGGATTCGTCTCGTCGTTCTGAGCAACTTTCATGTAGAAAGTATTTTCATCCGAGTTACGGATTAAAAGATATGATTTTCTAAAGATTTAAATCATTTTCTGATTTTAATTAATTTAATTCCAACTTATCCAAACAGTGAATTGATGACGTCAGCATGACATCAGAGTGATGTCAGCAGGTCAACTGGTCAGTTGACCAGTCAAACCAGACAGGTGGGTCCAGTGGGACCCACATGTCATTGTCAGGGACAATAACAGAGTTCTAAAATTAACTGAAAGGGTTAATTAGTGTGTGGGTCCTAGCAGTCAGTGAGAGGTTAAAGTTTTAATTAACTAATTTAATTAATTAGCAGTTTATCTATTTGTTTTATTTTTTTATAGCATGGGGCCCGCATGTCAGTGCCACTGGGCTGCCCAGTCAGCACGTTGACCCAGTCAACAGGTCAACAGGGGGCCCTGGGCCCACCAGTCAGTGGCCCGAGACGGTGCCACGTGGGTGCCAGCTCGGCACCCGCCGGAGACGCGCCGGGGCTAACTCCGGCGACCAAAACAACGGCGGCCCCTCGCCGGAGTTGGCCGGAACCGTGCTACGGGGCTCGGTTTCGGGCGTGCGTGGGTGCGTTCGAACGGTCACTCGACCGCGCGTCGAGTGGTGGTGGTGGCATCGCCGGACCTGGCCGGAAACGTCACCGGCGACGAGGTCCGCGGCGTTGCGTTCGGGCGCTCATCAGGGATGGCGCAAAGAGGCACGGGAGGGGGCGTGCGCGTGTGCGTTGAGTCGGGCGTTCGACGCCGCGTCCATCTATGGTGGCGGCGCAGCCCGTAACGGGCTAGGACGACGACGGCGAGAGGCCGAGCGGACGCCGGTGTTCGGGCGATGTCGGAAACGAGGCTAGAGGGCACGGGAAGGCACGAGCCCGAGCTCATTGGGCTCATGGGAGCAAGAGGAGCTCGATGCCGTGCCCAGGTGAGTGCGACAGGGGCCGTGGCCACGGCGGCGAGGTGCACCGCGGCGACCGGAGCCCGGGCACGACGACGAGCTAGTTACCGCGCGAGCTAGGAGAGCTAGAGGGCGGAGGAGGGAGGCAGCTCACCTAGCGGCACGCATGAAGGCCGGTGGTAGTTTAGTAGCAGCAGGGGGGTGTCGCCGGAGTTGGTGAAGAACGCGGCCGCCGGAGATGAGGGCGAAGGGGATCCGGTGATTCGGGGCTCCTCCGCTCCAGCTGAGGCCTCCGGTGGACGAGGAAGATGACGGAGGCGTCGACGGACACGCAGGCGCGGCGAGGCGGCGACTGTGGCCGCGCGATTCACGGCGGCGAGGCCATGGCGGCGCTCGGTTGCGGTGGGGAAGGAGGGGGAGATGGATCTGGAGGGGAGAGGGAGAGGCGCGGGGGCCGAGGGCGAGCGTGGGGCGAGTGGGAGCGGGATCGAGGAGGCGGGGGGGGGGTGCTGGCGATCTTATCCCCCGTCTCGTCGCCGGCGAGGGGGGTTCGGTTGGGACGCGCCCTGTTCCGACCCGGGTCGGGGGAACAGGGGAAGGGGACGCGGTGCGGGGCTGGGCCGGCTGGGCCGGCCAGTCTGGCTGCGGGCCAGGGGGATTGGGCGGTGGCCGTGCGGGTGGGTTGGGCTGTCTGGTCCAGGGGGCTTCCCCCCCCTTTTTTGTTTTTTTTGTAATTTCTTTCTTTTATTTATTTTCCCTTTCTGTTTTATTTAGTTTTAGGGCATCTAGGCATTTTATAAAATGGTGTTTGCTTCACCATAATTACCAGTGCAATATTTGGCAACCCCCGAACATTTTTGCTTTGACTTTTGAAAACTTAGGGTGTTTGTCACTAATTCATATTTTGAATTAGCAATGATTTTGAACTACCACTTGGTTAGCAACAGTAACACTGGTGACATGGCATCATTAGAAGAGTTTTACTGTAGCCTAATTATCCGGGCGTTACAAATCTCCTCCACTACAAGAAATCTCGTCCCGAGATTTAGGAGGTAGAAGGAAACAGTGCGGGGTATTCGTCACGCAGGCGATCCTCTTGTTCCCAAGTGGCTTCATCTTCAGAATGGTGCGACCACTGAACTTTGAGGAACTTGATCGCCTTCTGGCGTGTGCGGCGTTCAGCTTGGTCGAGAATGCGTACCGGATGCTCTTTATAGGAGAGATCCTGTTGCAATTCGAGCACTTCATGATCCACTCCTCGGATCGGGTCCTTGAAGCAACGGCGGAGCTGTGATACATGGAACACATCGTGAACCTGAGAAAGGTTCGGCGGAAGCTCCAGTTGATATGCCACTTTTCCACGCCTCTCGAGAATAGTGAATGGGCCAATATAGCGAGGAGCTAGCTTGCCCTTGATCCCGAAGCAGTGAGCACCCTTCATTGGTGTAACTCGAAGATAGGCCTTTTCGCCAGGTTGATAGACCATGTCTTTATGATGACGGTCATAATTACTCTTTTGGCGTGACTGAGCAGTCTTGAGATTCTCGCGAATAATGCGGACTTGCTCTTCGGCATGTTGGATAATATCCGGACCAAAGAGTGGACGTTCCCCAGTTTCTGACCAGTTCAGAGGGGTTCGGCACTTTCGTCCATATAACACTTCGAAGGGGGCCATCTTCAGACTAGCTTGATAGCTATTATTATAAGAGAACTCAGCATACGGGAGAGATTCCTCCCATTTCTTGCCGAAGGAAATAACACAAGCTCGAAGCATGTCTTCGAGAACTTGGTTGACACGTTCAACTTGCCCTTGTGACTGAGGATGAAAAGCAGTGCTGAAAGACAGATGAGTGCCCATAGCTTCTTGGAAACTTGCCCAGAATCTTGAAGTGAATAAACTGCCACGGTCTGAACTGATAACCAGTGGAATACCGTGAAGCGAAACAATTCTGGACATGTAGAGAGTTGCAAGCTGACTAGCAGTGATCGTTTCTTTGACCGCCAGAAAATGTGCAACCTTAGAAAGTCGGTCAATGACGACAAGAATAGCATCATTACCCTTTTGCGATTTGGGAAATCCAGTAACGAAGTCCATCTCGACATGGTCCCATTTCCATTCAGGAATAGATATAGGTTGCAGAGTTCCAGCAGGCCTTTGATGTTCTGCTTTGATACGACGGCAAACGTCACATTCAGCAACATAACGAGCAATGTCTTGCTTCATGTTAGACCACCAGAATCTCTGACGGATGTCTTGGTACATCTTTGTACTACCAGGATGGATACATAGAGGCGTATCATGAGCTTCTTTCATAACCTCCTGAGTCATATTCAGGTTTTCCTTCTTACACGGCACCACTAGGCGGCCTTTGAAGTACAAGGCGCCATCATCAGCAATAGTGAAGGATGAGGGACTTCCTTCTTTGAGGTCTTGCTTAATCTTGTAGACTTCAGAGTCAAATCCCTGCATTGTCTTTATGGTGCCCACGAGATCGGGTTCAACAGCCAGGGTATAGAGGGAACCCTGGGAAACAACACGGAGATTCATCTTGCGGAACTCCGGAGGAGGGGGAGCGAGTGCACCCGGAGGAACAATATGGAGGTTCAGCTTTCTGAATTCTTCAACAAGTGAGGGCTGAACTTTGTGAACCTGGAGGTGGTTGCAGTAAGACTTGCGGCTCAAGGCATCAGCCATTACATTAGCCTTGCCTGGTGTATAGGAAATACCCAAATCAAAGTCTGCAACAGTCTCCATCCATCTCTGCTGACGGAGGTTCAGGTCTGGCTGAGTAAACAGATACTTCAGACTTTGGTGGTCAGTGAAGATCTCGCAACGATTACCGAGTAGGTAATGTCGCCACTGTTTTAGTGCATGAATGACAGCAGCAAGT
This sequence comes from Triticum aestivum, assembly GCF_018294505.1. Lineage (NCBI taxonomy): Eukaryota > Viridiplantae > Streptophyta > Magnoliopsida > Poales > Poaceae > Triticum > Triticum aestivum. The sequence goes on along the minus strand of NC_057813.1, from coordinate 317,616,857 downwards.
TCGAGGTCGTGAACTGGGTAGTTCTCTTCGTGAGGGCGCAATTGCGAGAGGCATAAGCAACCACTTTGCGCTCTTGCATTAGGACACAGCCTAATCCTTGACGGGAAGCGTCGCAGTAAATGACGAAGTCCTTCTTAGTATCAGGTGGAGCTAGTACTGGGGCAGAAGTCAACTTGTCTTTGAGTGCCTGGAAGCTTTCCTGACATTTGTCTGTCCATTGGAACTTGACGCCCTTATGCAATAGGTTAGTCAGAGGCCTGGCAATCTTGGAGAAGTTCTCGACGAATCGACGGCAAGTAGCTGGCGAGACCGAGAAAACTTCTGACTTGCTTAACGTTCTTCGGAGGAGTCCAATCGAGAATAGCCTGAACTCGTTCAGGGTTGACGGCAATACCATCCTTAGAGATGACATGCCCGAGATAGGTTACTTCGGGAAGCCAGAATTCACATTTGGAGAACTTGGCATAAAGTTGATGCTCTCGTAGCTTTTCCAGCACGAGGCGAAGATGTTCAGCATGTTCCTCTTCGTTCTTGGAAAATACCAGAATATCATCCAGATAAACCACGACGAACTTGTCGAGGTAATCCATGAATATATAGTTCATCAGGCGAGAGAAGGTGGCTGGAGCATTGGTTAAGCCGAAAGACATGACGGTGTACTCGTATGAACCATAACGAGTCACAAAGGCGGTCTTGGGGATATCCTCCTCACGAACACGGATCTGGTGGTAACCCAACCTCAAGTCGAGTTTAGAGAACACTGATGAACCAGCCAATTGATCATACAGATCATTGATCCGAGGAAGAGGATACTTATTCTGAATGGTAGCTTGGTTTATAGGACGGTAGTCTTGGACCAATCGGTTTGTCCCATCTTTCTTCTTGACAAAGAGAGAAGGTGCTCCCCAAGGAGAGCAACTTGGGCGAATGAAACCACTTCGAAGAGATTTATCGATTTCCTCCTTAAGCTCAAGGAGTTCATGCGGCGGCATCTTGTAGGGTCGCTTGGCTATAGGAGTGGTGCCTGGTTTCAAGTCGATGACGAATTCGACAGCTCTAGCAGGGGGAATCCCTGGGAGTTCTTCAGGAAAGACGTCTAGGAATTCACGCACGACGGGAATGTTTTCAATGCCCTCGAGTGGTGCAGCGTTCAATGCGTTTAAGGCATAAAGCCTGGCCTCGGCATTCTGAACCAGATGAGCATCGTAGCTAATTATTTCATCAGAAGGGTGTAGCAGATGGACGGTCTTAGTGGCGCAAACGATAGAAGCAGTATGCGCCTTTAACCAATCCATTCCCAGAATGAGATCAATGCTACACGACTTCAGTACAATGGGAGAGACAAGGAATTCCAGTCCTTCGATTTCTATAGGGACGTCGTTGCAAATCATGGAGGTTCGACATTGGCCCGCAGGAGTGTGTACTAATAGTGAAGCATTCATGTCCTCACATTTAATGTCGTGCAAGCATGCAAAATCTTCTGACATGAATGAATGCGATGCACCTGTATCGAATAAAACAGATGCAGGTACTGAATTTACAAGGAGTGTACCCATCACAGTAGCAGGCTGGTCTTGAGCTTCGTTCATATCAACGTGGTTGGCATGAACACGACCATAGGACTTGGCATTGTTGTTGTGGGGCTGGTTGTTACCACGACCAGCTGCTGGAAGGGCCAGTTGATTCTGGTTCTGGTTGCATTCCCGAGCACGGTGTCCTGGCTGACCACACCTGAAGCACAAACCATTATTGGGAGTGGGAGCAAGAGCTCGGGGTGGTGGAGCTGGAAGCCTTGGCTGCCTAGTTGGAGCAGCCGGCAGACGAGGTGCAGCATAAGACTGCCTTGGGGCAGGTGCATTTGGACGGTACATGCTGTTCGGGATCCATATCTTACGCTTCTGCGAGGGCGGGCCCGAAGATGAGCCCGTGTCACGGTTGCGCCTTTGAGAGCTCTGGTGTTCCTGCAGACCAGTCTCGACATTGATGGCCTTGTTCACCAAGGTGGCGAAATCGGCAAAGTCATGCACTAGAAGTGCGAGCTTGATGTCAGCTTGAAGGCCTTCACGGAACTTCTCCTGTCTGCGAGCATCAGTTGCAATGTCTTCTTCAGCATAGCGGGATAAGTCCAGAAACTCCCGCTGATAAGCTTCCACAGTTTTGTTGCCCTGTGTGAGGTTGCGGAACTCACGCTTCTTCCTGTCCATGATTCCCTGAGGAATGAAGCGGGCACGGAAGGCAGCCTGAAAGTCTGGCCAGGAGATGATTGTCCCAACTGGCAGAGTACGCCTGTGGCTGTCCCACCATTGCGCTGCGGGTCCCTTTAGAAAGAAGGAAGCAAAAGTGACATAGCTGGCAGGGGCTACATCAGCAGACTCCATCTCATAGGTGATGTCACGGAGCCAGTCATCAGCATCCAGCGGCTGGGTTGAGCTGCGGTACACACTTGGGTTGAGGCGTATGAAATCCTGCAGAGTGTTGTGTTTGGATGCTGGTTCATATTGGGGCGAGGAAACTGAGCCATCATGTTTTCCATGAACTGGCGATTCATCTCAAGCTGTTGGATCATACCAGCCATGTACTCAGGCGGTGGTGGGAAGTTGCCACCACGACCACGACCAGCTGGTCTAACCATCCTGCTAATATATAACAGGGGTAGTTCAGTATTGAGAAATTTGCATAGACAAGAGTCATTCATGATGAAACATGCATAATGAAAGGAGCACGACAGATACCACATAGATAGTCGGCATAACTTACAAAAGGGGTCGGACATAGAGTTCAGTACACAGAGTTCAGTACATAGACTAAGTCATTATAGGCGGCACGCAGGCTCGCGAGTCCATCTAATACTAATGAGCAAGACTACATCAGTCCCAGGAGGTACTGTGAAGGTAGCTGTAACCTGATAGCTGGTAGTGAGGCAACGGATAGTCCTCCACGTCAGTGGCCTGGGGGCCGCGGATACTCTGGTGTAGAACCCGACGCTCAGGTGGCAGAAGAGGACCAAGTGCGGGAGAGTAGCCTCCCACCTCTGGCCATCCGACACCGTGGGGCATCACGGTCCTGGCTGGGTAGATCGCAGAACGCGGCAGCTGTCCAGACCGGACAAAGGGGTGCAACAGCGTCAGAGCCCTGTAAAGGTGCTGATGAGTGGTGTACAACTCGTGGCGAAGAGCTCTGTTAGCTCGGTCCAGCCCATCAGCATGCAGAACCAGGCGCTGATGGTGGAAGGTCTCTCGGGTGACGGTGGAGTAGGCGGCAGTGTAGTATCCCTCCGCACCAACGTCAGATGCGATAGGAATGTGCCTGAAAGGGGAAGTGTCCAATGCCTGATACTCTCCACGAAGACGTGTCAGAGCAGCATGAGCAGCATCGTGGACTGCCATCTCGATGGTCACTCCAACACCATGAGCGGTGTGCAGCACGGTAGTGGACTCATACTCCCGAGAGTAGAGGTGGACGATGGCACGGTACTGCTCCTGGTTAAAGTCCTGGTACTCCTCGTAGACGGTGTACTCAGGGTGCCAGCGATAACCCAGATAGGTCATCATATCAGCTAGCACAGCAGGTGATCCTGAGGCACCAATGGCCGCAGTGTGGCGCACGACCTGCCTCGTGGGTTCCATCTGAAAACAAAGATGTTTCAATGGAGTCAAATGACAACATGGGCACTATTCAAAATGCTATCCTACAGAATAACTATGGCTTATCCAACTTCGGGGTGAACGTGGTAACGGGATCCTAATGATAGTTAGTAAATTCGTTTAACCCGAGTAGAAAAGAGTTCAGAGTCCCAGAGTAAAGGTCGAGGAGTAAAAGATCCTAGTACCACCCAATGGCGACGTGGGCCCGTAAGGCTCACAGCCATGTTAGTAAAAGTTTTGTAGTGACTAGACTCGACTTCGGCCAAGGAGTGTGGAAGGGGGATTCCTACAGGCAGTCGGCTCTGATACCAACTTGTGACGCCCCCGATTCAATCGTACACTAATCATGCACGCAAATGTGTACGATCAAGATCAGGGACTCACGGGAAGATATCACAACACAACTCTAAAACAAAATAAGTCATACAAGCATCATAATACAAGCCAGGGGCCTCGAGGGCTCGAATACAAGTGCTCGATCATAGACGAGTCAACGGAAGCAACAATATCTGAGTACAGACATAAGTTAAACAAGTTTGCCTTAAGAAGGCTAGCACAAACTGGGATACAGATCGAAAGAGGCGCAGGCCTCCTGCCTGGGATCCTCCTAAACTACTCCAGGTCGTCGTCAGCGGGCAGCACGTAGTAGTAGGCACCTCCGGTGTAGTAGGGGTCGTCGTCGACGGTGGCGTCTGGCTCCTGGACTCCAGCATCTGGTTGCGACAACCAGAAAGAAAGGAAAGGGGAAAAGGGGGAGAAAGCAACCGTGAGTACTCATCCGAAGTACTCGCAAGCAAGGAACTACACTACGTATGCATGGGTATATGTGTAAGGAGGCCATATCAGTGGACTGAACTGCAGAATGCCAGAATAAGAGGGGGATAACTAATCCTGTCGAAGACTACGCTTCTCGCAGCCACCGTCTTGCATCAAGTAGAAGAGAGTAGATTGAAGTCCTCCAAGTAGCATCTCCAAGTAGCATCTCATATCATAATCCTACCCGGCGATCCCCTCCTCATATCCCTGAGGTAGAGCGACCACCGGTTGTATCTGGCACTTGGAAGGGTGTGTTTTATTAAGTATCCGGTTCTAGTTGTCATAAGGTCAAGGTACAACTCCAAGTCGTCCTGTTACCGAAGATCACGGCTATTCGAATAGATTAACTTCCCTGCAGGGGTGCACCAACTTACCCAACACGCTTGATCCCATTTGGCCGGACACACTTTCCTGGGTCATGCCCGGCCGCGGAAGATCAACACGTCGCAGCCCAACCTAGGCACAACAGAGAGGCCAGCACGCCGGTCTAAACCTAAGCGCGCAGGGGTCTGGGCCCATCGCCCTGAGCACACCTGCACGTTGCGTGGGCGGTCGGAAGTAGACCTAGCCTAGCAGGCGTTCCAGTCCAATCCGGCGCGCGCCGCTCCGTCGCTGACGTCTGAAGTGCTTCGGCTGATACCACGACGTCAGGATACCCATAACTACTCCCACGTAGATGGTTAGTGCGTATAGGCTCGTAGCCAACTCAGATCAAATACCAAGATCTCGTTAAGCATGATAAGTATCCGCGAACGCTGAACAGTGCCAGGCCCACCTCTCTCCTAGGCGGTCTCAACCTGCCGTGTCGCTCCGCCACAAAGATCCACACAGAGGGCCGTCGGGACAAAGGTCCTTTCAGCCCCCAATCCGTGAATCACTCGCGGGTACTCTTTGAGCTGACCCGACTTTAGTCACCATCTGTATAGTATGTATGTATGTATAGTATATACCCGTGATCACCTCCCGAGTGATCACGGCCCAATAGTATAGCAAGGCAGACCGACAAGAATGTAGGGCCAATGATGATAAACTAGCATCCTATACTAAGCATTTAGGATTGCAGGTAAGGTATCAACAGGTGTAGCAACAATGTCAGGCTATGCATCAGAATAGGATCAACGGAAAGCAGTAACATGCTACACTACTCTAATGCAAGCAGTATAGAAGAGAATAGGCGATATCTGGTGATCAAGGGGGGGGGCTTGCCTGGTTTCTCTGGCAAGAAGGAGGGGTCGTCAACTCCGTAGTCGAACTGGGCAGCAGCAGCGTCGGTCTCGTAGTCTACCGGAGAGAAGAGGGGGAAGAAACAATGAATACAATGCAAACAAATGCATATCGATGCATGACATGACAAGTAACGATGCTAGGTGTGCCCAATCGCGGTAGTAGGTGATACCGACGAAGGGGAAAAACATCCGGGAAAGTATTCCCGGTGTTTCGCGTTTTCGGACCGGTGAACCGGAGGGGGAAAGTTGCATGTTCGGTATGCTAGGGGTGTGTGGCGGACGAACGGGCTGCGTATCCGGATTCGTCTCGTCGTTCTGAGCAACTTTCGTGTAGAAAGTATTTTCATCCGAGTTACGGATTAAAAGATATGATTTTCTAAAGATTATATTAATTTCTGAAATTTAATTAATTAATTATTTAATTCGAAAATGAATTTATGACGTCGGCATGACATCAGAGTGATGTCAGCAGGTCAGCTGGTCAGTTGACCAGTCAAACCAGACAGGTGAGTCCAGTGGGACCCACATGTCATTGTCAGGGACAATAACAGAGTTTTAAAATTAACTGAAAGGGTTAATTAGTGTGTGGGTCCTAGCAGTCAGTGAGAGGTTAAAGTTTTAATTAACTAATTTAATTAATTAGCAGTTTATCTATTTGTTTTATTTTTTTATAGCATGGGGCCCGCATGTCAGTGCCACTGGGCTGCCCAGTCAGCACGTTGACCCAGTCAACAGGTCAATAGGGGGCCCTGGGCCCACCAGTCAGTGACCCGAGACGGTGCCACGTGGGTGCCAGCTCGGCACCCGCCGGAGACGCGCCGGGGCTAACTCCGGCGACCAAAACAACGGCGGCCCCTCGCCGGAGTTGGCCGGAACCGTGCTACGGGGCTCGGTTTCGGGCGTGCGTGGGTGCGTTCGAACGGTCACTCGACCGCGCGTCGAGTGGTGGTGGTGGCATCGCCGGACCTGGCCGGAAACGTCACCGGCGACGAGGTCCGCGGCGTTGCGTTCGGGCGCCCATCAGGGATGGCGCAAAGAGGCACGGGAGGGGGCGTGCGCGTGTGCGTTGAGTCGGGCGTTCGACGCCGCGTCCATCTATGGTGGCGGCGCGGCCCGTAACGGGCTAGGACGACGACGGCGAGAGGCCGAGCGGACGCCGATGTTCGGGCACTGTCGGAAACGAGGCTAGAGGGCACGGGAAGGCACGGGCCCGAGCTCGTTGGGCTCATGGGAGCAAGAGGAGCTCGATGCCGTGCCCAGGTGAGTGCGACAGGGGCCGTGGCCACGGCGGCGAGGTGCACCGCGGCGACCGGAGCCCGGGCACGACGACGAGCTAGTTACCGCGCGAGCTAGGAGAGCTAGAGGGCGGAGGAGGGAGGCAGCTCACCTAGCGGCACGCACGAAGGCCGGTGGTAGTTTAGTAGCAGCAGGGGGGGTGTCGCCGGAGTTGGTGAAGAACGCGGCCGCCGGAGATGAGGGCGAAGGGGATCCGGTGATTCGGGGCTCCTCCGCTCCAGCTGAGGCATCCGGTGGACGAGGAAGGTGACGGAGGCGTCGACGGACACGCAGGCGCGGCGAGGCGGAGACTGTGGCCGCGCGATTCATGGCGGCGAGGCCATGTCGGCGCTCGGTTGCGGTGGGGAAGGAGGGGGAGATGGATCTGGAGGGGAGAGGGAGAGGCAAGGGGGCCGAGGGCGAGCGTGGGGGCGAGTGGGAAGCGGGATCGAGGAGGCGGGGGGGTCCTGGCGATCTTATCCCCCGTCTCGTCGCCGGCGAGGGGAGTTCGGTTGGGACGCGCCCTGTTCCGACCCGGGTCGGGGGAACAGGGGAATGGGACGCGGTGCGGGGCTGGGCCGGCTGGGCCGGCCAGTCTGGCTGCGGGCCAGGGGGATTGGGCGGTGGCCGTTCGGGTGGGTTGGGCTGTCTGGTCCAGGGGGCTCCCCCCCCCCTTTTAGTTTTTTTTTGTAATTTCTTTCTCTTATTTATTTTCCCTTTTTGTTTTATTTAGTTTTAGGGCATCTACATATTTTATAAAATGGTGTTTGCTTCACCATAATTACCAGTGCAATATTTGGCAACCCCCAAACATTTTCGCTTTGACTTTTGAAAACTTAGGGTGTTTGTCACTAATTCATATTTTGAATTAGCAATGATTTTGAACAAAATATTCTCAGGGTATCTTGTAATAACAAGATCGACTGAGAATAAAAGTAAGCACGACAGGTGTAAGTATTTATCCATAGGGATATTTCAGTGGTAGGGAATTGCAAAGGCAACGGGCACAAGGTCTCAAGAGAAAATCGGAGAGTATCTTCGAAATCTTCTGGTGCAGTCGGTGATCATCTGGTCTGAAGGGCCTCTCCGGGAGAAAGTATTTTCGAGAACCTAAAGTCAGATTTTAGTAAAAATCGTTTAACCCGAGTAGAAGAGAGTTCAGAGTCCCAGAGTAAAGGTCGAGGAGTAAAAGATCCTAGTACCACCCGATGGCGACGTGGGCCCGTAAGGCACACAGCCAAGTTAGTAAAAGTTTTGCAATGTCTAGACTCGACTTCGGCCAAGGAGTGTGGAAGGGGGATTCCTACAGGCAGTCGGCTCTGATACCAACTTGTGACGCCCCCGATTTAATCGTACACTAATCATGCACGCAAATGTGTACGATCAAGATCAGGGACTCACGGGAAGATATCACAACACAACTCTACAAATAAAATAAGTCATACAAGCATCATAATACAAGCCAGGGGCCTCGAGGGCTCGAATACAAGTGCTCGATCATAGACGAGTCAGCGGAAGCAACAATATCTGAGTACAGACATAAGTTAAACAAGGTGCCATAAGATGGCTAGCACAAACTGGGATACAGATCGAAAGAGGAGCAGGCCTCCTGCCTGGGATCCTCCTAGGTCACTCCTGGTCGTCGTCAGCGGGCAGCACGTAGTAGTAGGCACCTCCGGTGTAGTAGGCGTCGTCGTCGACGGTGGCGTCTGGCTCCTGGACTCCAGCATCTGGTTGCGACAACCAGAAAGAAAGGAAAGGGGAAAAAGGGGGGAGAAAGCAACCGTGAGTACTCATCCAAAGTACTCGCAAGCAAGGAACTACACTACATATGCATGGGTATATGTGTAAGGGGGCCATATCAGTGGACTGAACTGCAGAAGGCCAGAATAAGAGGGGGATAGCTAATCCTGTCGAAGACTACGCTTCTGGCAGCCTCCGTCTTGCAGCATGTAGAAGAGAGTAGAATGAAGTCCTCCAAGTAACATCTCCATGGTAGAATCTCCAAGCAGCATCTCCAGTAGCATCGCATAGCATAATCCTACCCGGCAATCCTCTCCTCGTCGCCCTGCGGAAAAGCGATCACCGGGTTGTCTGTGGAACTTGGAAGGGTGTGTTTTATTAAGTATCCGGTTCTAGTTGTCATAAGGTCAAGGTACAACTCCAAGTCGTCCTGTTACCGAAGATCACGGCTATTCGAATAGATTAAACTTCCCTGCAGGGGTGCACCACATAGCCCAACACGCTCGATCCCATTTGGCCGGACACACTTTCCTGGGTCATGCCCGGCCTCGGAAGATCAACACGTCGCAGCCCCACCTAGGCAAAACAGAGAGGCCAGCACGCCGGTCTAAACCTAAGCGCGCAGGGGTCTGGGCCCATCGCCCTGAGCACACCTGCACGTTGCGTGGGCGGCCGGAAGCAGACCTAGCCTAGTGGCGTTCCAGTCCAATTCGGCGCGCGCCGCTCCGTCGCTGACGTCTGAAGTGCTTCGGCTGATACCACGACGTCGGGATACCCATAACTACTCCCACGTAGATGGTTAGTGCGTATAGGCTCGTAGCCAGACTCAGATCAAATACCAAGATCTCGTTAAGCGTGTTAAGTATCCGCGAACGCCGAACAGGGCCAGGCCCACCTGTCTCCTAGGTGGTCTCAACCTGCCCTGTCGCTCCGCCACAAAGTAACAGTCGAGGGCCGTCGGGAACCCAGGCCCATCTCTACCGGGATGGAGCCACCTGCCTCTTCAGCCCCCAACTCCGAACAGTATCACAGGTAATGTAACAGTGTAAAGTATATAGTATATGCCCGTGATCACCTCCCGAAGTGATCACAGCCCAGTAGTATAGCATGGCAGACTGACAAGAATGTAGGGCCAATGATGATAAACTAGCATCCTATACTAAGCATTTAGGATTGCAGGTAAGGTATCAACAGATGTAGCGACAATGTCAGGCTATGCATCAGAATAGGATTAACGAAAGCAGTACATGCTACACTACTCTAATGCAAGCAGTATAGAGGAGAATAGGCGATATCTGGTGATCAAGGGGGGGGGGGCTTGCCTGGTTGCTCTGGCAAGAGAGAGGGGTCGTCAACTCCGTAGTCGAACTGGTCAGCAGCAGCGTCGGTCTCGTAGTCTACCGGAGAGAAGAGGGGGAAGAAATAATGAATACAGAGCAAACAAAGCATCTCAAAATATAACAAGGCAATACGCGGTGTTCGGTGTGCCCTAACGCGGTAGTAGGTGATACCGGTGAAGGGGGGAAAACATCCGGGAAAGTATTCCCGGTGTTTCGTGTTTTCGGACAGAGGAGCCGGAGGGGGAAAGTTGCGGGTTCGATAGGTTAGAGGGGTGTGGCGGACGAACGGACTGCGTATCCGGAATCGTCTCGTCGTTCTGAGCAACTTTCATGTTGAAAATATTTTAATCCGGATTACGGATTAAAAGATATGATTTTTAAAAGATTTTATTAATTTCAGGAATTTAATTAATTATTTAATTAATTTCGAAAATGCTTTTATGACATCAGCATGATGTCATGCTGACGTCATCAGTCAACAGGGTTGACCGAGTCAACCCTGACAGGTGGGTCCCGTTCGTCATACTCTATTAACTTAATTAGCCTAATCAAAGTTAATTAACCTTAGTTAATTAGGTTAATTAGTGGTTAGGGTTAATTAAACAGAATTAATTAGATTAATTAAATACTTAATTAATTAATTAATTAATTAATTAGTTAATTAGTTTTAATTCATTTTCATTTTATTTTTGTTTTTGTTTTAATAAAAACCGTTCTTTTTAGGGGGTGGGGCCCCCATGTCATTGGCCCAGGGGCCTAGCGGGGCGGACGCTAGCGGGCAGTGGCGTGGGCGCCCAAACGGGCACGAGCCCGAGAGGGCGCTGGGCACGCACGACGCACACCGGCGCCGGCGGCCCGAGCCACTGGTAGGGCGCGGCAGGTGCGGGACTGGGCGAGGCCAGCCGCGGGCGACGACGGGTGAGCAGCGGCAAAGGGAAGTGAGGCCACACGCGGGGGAGGCGGTGCGCGAGGTTCAGGCAGGGCGACGCGGGGCGGCGGTGTCGACGCGGCCATCGCGAGCCGGGGCGCGGCGCGCGGGTGCCGTGTGCGCCGCGAGGGGAGGTCGCGCGAGAGGGAGAGAGGGGGAAGGGCGCGCGCTCACATCGGGTTTGTAGGGACTTGGCAACGGTGCGCGAGGAGCGACTCGGGGAGGAGGACGAGGAGGTCCGGCGTGGGGAGGAGGCAGGCCGGCGATGGAGCACACCAGGACGTCGGCGTCAGGGAGGCGGGGTGACTTCGGGGCAAGGTGGCGGCGAGGTCTAGCGGCTTCAGAGGCGGGGCGGCGTCGGGCTCGTTGCCCTTTCCTGATCCAGATCGGGTCAGGAAAGAGGAGCGAGAGGGGAGGTGAGCCGGAGATGGGCGGCGGGGAGGAGGCCCGACGAGGAGCGTCGGGGGCACGGGGGCATGGTCGTCGGGCACGAGGGAGCTCCTCTCCCTCGAGGACTCATGCGTGCGCGGGAGCGCCCCTGTGGGTGGCGGCGCATAAGGGCGAGTGGGGATCGTGGGGTGAGGGGCTCGGTTAGGTCACGGGGTGAGGGGGGTTAGTAAGGGGCGGCTGGGCCGGCCTGGTTGGCCAGGTGGCCAGCTGGGCCGAGGCCCAGCGAGGGGGGGGGCTTTAATTTCTTTTACCTTCTTTTTTTTTGATTTGTTCTTTACCTTTTTATTTATTCTTTTCTGTTTTATTTTAGTTACACCGTATTTTCAGTTTAGTAAAATATGACAATAGCTTCAAAAATAGTGTTTCAAAATAACCCACTACCCTAAAAAGTTTTACCTCATATTAAAATAGTTTATCATTTTATAAAATATCAAAGGCACTTATTCAATCGTTTCAACTACCGTTTTAATCATTTTAGAGTATTAAAACATTTTATAAAAGGGGGGTTTCCTCACCACAATTAACTTTGCATTACTTGGCACTACCCGGACATTTTAGTTTTAAAGTTTGAAAACTTTTGTTGTTTGCCTTGATTTTGAATTTTTCTTATTTGAATGGAATGATTCGTCGTGAGGCTAACAACAGTAATCACGGTGACGTGGCATCATTAACAGTGGTTTACTGTAGCTTAATTATCCGGGCGTCACAATTCTCCTCCACTACAAGAAATCTCGTCCCGAGATTTAAGAGGGGAAGTGCGGGGAAGGGATTAGGTTGCGAAATTCTAACGGGTCTTGTTGGTCTTGGCTACTCTTCTCGAGGAGGTCGATCCATTACATGGTTGTCTTCACTTCTCTGCTTCAGGTCATCATGGTGATGTCGTTCTTTTCTCGGGAACTCCAACGTACTTACGAATAGGTAAGGGGGCAGCTCGGCTACGACAGAATGCTTATGAGGGAAACAATCTGGGGGTTAACCCATGAATGAGCATAAGATTATCTCTTGAGTCGAACATATCGAATACATCAAGAGTAAGGTACGAAGGTACAATAAGAGGTTCCAAGTGGATAGATAGTTGCTCGAAGTCTGACCCAGAGTGAGAAAGGGTTTCAGAGCAGCGAGAGTAAGTATTGCGTCTGATACCAGAATAGAGCATTAGGAAGGTGGCCCGTGAATTAAATACGAAGTCAAGCGCGAGGAATAACCTTGGGAAGGGGGGTGCAGGAGAGTCAGGTTTCGATCCTGTGGAACTGTGGGTTATGGGCCCACCATGTGGTTGAAAGTAGGAAGGGGGCCGACATTTTGCACGGTCATGATAGTAAGGCGTGTCAAAGGGTAGCCTGTCAGATATGTCGGCAACAATATCGATACCAAGGGCGAGGGACGAAGAGAACCATTTCCCTGCTCGTTGAACGAGGCGGGCCAATAGGCAAAGTTCTCATCCATCGGTGGTTACCGGAATGTTTTCAACAATAGTAACAGGGTCTTGCTGACAGAGTTGTACACCGAGGTGTTTACATAAGCAGGAGATCATTACTGCTTAGATCATATAGATCACAAGAAAGGTTAAACAAAACAATGGAAAGGAAAAATGTTTTTAAACACATATTTCAGGGATATATCCTTCCCAAGGACAAGCAGAGCATGATATCCGTGGCAGGATATAATGTAGAAAACTCTTTAGGTATGGGGGAGAATTTTCATGACATTACCCATACAACGGTGTTAGGATGAATGATAAATAAAATTTAGCATCGTGCTTCAAATGTTCCTGTTGAAAATCGGAGTACCATTGACATGCTTCGAGATAGCATTGACATGGTCTTCAGGTGAAGATCAGACTTTGGAAACACGAAGGATCCATCAGGAATAATTTGTAGATTAAGTCTTACAATTTCCTCATGGATGAACGGATAACCTTGCTGAAAAGGAATTTATAGGGATAGGTCCTCCAGCCGGGGGGGGGTGCTAGGTATGACATCATGCTACCGGATCATCAAGGATCAACATCATAATTCTCTGAAAGTTGCCCCAACCATCTTAGCTGACCGGGATTCGGATCCGATTGGTGCCAGGATACCCCAGACTTAGGATACCTGAGAAGAAAAGGATGCAACGCAAATAGACGAGATGACATTGTAAGATTCTCGGGGAAATGGACTATGAAGTGATTTCTGTTAACAAGAGTCCATCATTAAATCAAGGAGAGGTGAGGAGGTGACCGATTGACTCAGCGACAACCCATTGACATTTCCAAAAAGGATGGATTTCCACAACTATGTGAACAAGGAGATGACACTTGTTGATTGAAATGATATAATGTTGTATGCTCGAGGAAAACATACATAATTGAACATTGGTTGACCGGTGCACCCGAAATATGGGTTGGGTTGCACGGCCAATGTTAGAGTGGTGATTCAATTATCGAAAGACTTAGAATGATCTATCACCCATTCACTTCAAAGCGATAGGGTTGCTAGAAGTTTTGAATTCACACATCATAGCTCCATAGTCGGTATTCCGGTTGAAAACAATACGGGGGCCAAGGAATGAACGAAGATGGCAAGAAGTATTATGATATCAAGAATTCTTAAGAGGTGGTGAAATTCTCACCACATTCTTGACAAAAAGAGATGGTAATACTTCCGAGGTAAGGAAGATCAACTGCTGGGTAGCAGGGATCTCAAGGTTTACACAAAACACGAACAAGTTGTGTTGAACGGAAGGCAATAAAGTGGTCGATGAGAACAGGAATCATCGAGGGGCAAGGATGGTATTACCCATCATGAATTCAATTGAATTCCTGGAAGAACTCATAAGGTTGATGAGGATCACGACACATTTGTCGACAGATTTCATGAAGAAGTAATCAATCAGCGACGACATCAAGTCAAAGGAATGATGAAGCAAGAGGTTATTGGTACCACAGTTACGACACAAACTCGAACTCAAGCTTGTTGTTTAAGGTGAAAGGGTATGACGAGGAAAAATCGACGTAAGGTTAGTTCATCGTCGAAAATTGGTGCTCCGAGAATAAGGACCAGGTAGCACCGTTAGAATCATCACGACAATGATATAGCCAAACAGGCTAGGAATGGCGTGATCGGGTACAAACTCGTACTTATAGAAGCTTACTGAAGAGTTGTTGAACCGTAGGGCGGACTCGGTTCAGTTATCGGTGTCTTTGAGTGTTTAATAACTCAGAGTCCATGAAAAATTGTAATCAGTGAGTATGTAGTACTTGATGAAGAACTCATAGGAAGTTATGCAGTACCATGATAATCTCGAGATACCATGGGGTAATACTCGACGACAGATCAAAGTAGAGGTTGTACCGGGTTATTGATCCACAGAAGACAAGTGCTTACACTTGCATCGAAAATGGTATTTAAAGGAGAACATGGTCGGAACCACGATTCTAAAAGGCCATACCCCAGATACAAGATGAACTTATATCAAGGGAATAATTAATTTTAAAAGAAGCTTCGATGAGAAGATGTACATCGGGTCCATGGGCATGAACACAAAGTTCAAGGTCGACTCCCACTTCTCCAATGCATACCCTTTCATTCACTTCTCGCTTTCGATGAAGTTATAGCGTTGAAATTTTTATCTGGCCAAATACCAGAAGAGTACGACTCGTGAAAACTTTCGAGTTCACACATATTAAGGAAGGCACAGGTTCAACCCATCGGGGCATCTTAGAATCATATACCAGAATCTTTAGAAGTAATTAACTCAAGCTCGAAGGCAGAGCATGGTTGAGAAAGCAGACGATACAATTTACCAAAGGCATTATGTATCCGAGAAAAGGCTCACAAGTTTATTGACTATGAAGGGCGTTGTCAGATAAAATCCAACAAAGGATCTGGTGGTCCACAAGGATCTGACGTGAGCATCGATACTCAACTAGAGGAAGCAGATTATAGAAACAACTGACTAACTCAATTGTCAAATGCAAAGGAATTATGATTTCCAAATCAAGGGATCGGAAGCAATGCTCTGATTAGGGGTGGATAAGTTGAATAGTCTTAGGGTACAATCAAAGACAATTGGATTGGTCGAGAACCAATTCCAGTTAAAAGGATGGCAGCTCAGCCGGAAAATTAATTTATAAGGATCAATGATGATTGCGTGTATTCGCAAACATATTGAGTCAACGGACTCAAAATGATAATGACAAGGAATGTCATTAAGACTACGAGACTTATGGGATTAACCATAATGCAAGCAAGCAAGAATTTCAAGAGCCAAAGGCTCTAGAGGATTTTCGGAAGATCGAATATTATTTTGAAGACTTTTGCGAAACACATGAACAACTGGGGATAAGCGGATACTCGACAAGTGCGAGAATTATCCATAGGGGTATTCAGGTGGCAAAGAACTGCAAGGCAGTAGGCACAAAATATTCTCAGGGTATCTTGTAATAACAAGATCGACTGAGAATAAAAGTAAGCACGACAGGTGTAAGTATTTATCCATAGGGATATTTCAGTGGTAGGGAATTGCAAAGGCAACGGGCACAAGGTCTCAAGAGAAATCGGAGAGTATCTTCGAAATCTTCTGGTGCAGTCGGTGATCATCTGGTCTGAAGGGCCTCTCCGGGAGAAAGTATTTTCGAGAACCTAAAGTCAGATTTTAGTAAAAATCGTTTAACCCGAGTAGAAGAGAGTTCAGAGTCCCAGAGTATAGGTCAAGGAGTAAAAGATCCTAATACCACCCAATGGCGACGTGGGCCCATGGGCCGCACAGCCATGTCAGTAAAAGTTTTGTAAAGTCTAGACTCGACTTCGGCCAAGGAGTGTGGAAGGGGGATTCCTACAGGCAGTCGGCTCTGATACCAACTTGTGACGCCCCCGATTCAATCGTACACTAATCATGCACGCAAATGTGTACGATCAAGATCAGGGACTCACGGGAAGATATCACAACACAACTCTACAAATAAAATAAGTCATACAAGCATCATAATACAAGCCAGGGGCCTCGAGGGCTCGAATACAAGTGCTCGATCATAGACGAGTCAGCGGAAGCAACAATATCTGAGTACAGACATAAGTTAAACAAGTTTGCCTTAAGAAGGCTAGCACAAACTGGGATACAGATCGAAAGAGGCGCAGGCCTCCTGCCTGGGATCCTCCTAAACTACTCCCGGTCGTCATCAGCGGGCAGCACGTAGTAGTAGGCACCTCCAGTGTAGTAGGGGTCGTCGTCGACGGTGGCGTCTGGCTCCTGGACTCCAGCATCTGGTTGCGACAACCAGAAAGAAAGGAAAGGGGAAAAAGGGGGGAGAAAGCAACCGTGAGTACTCATCCAAAGTACTCGCAAGCAAGGAACTAAACTACATATGCATGGGTATATGTGTAAGGAGGCCATATCAGTGGACTGAACTGCAGAAGCCAGAATAAGAGGGGGATAGCTAGTCCTGTCGAAGACTACGCTTCTGGCAGCCTCCGTCTTGCAGCAAGTAGAAGAGAGTAGATTGAAGTCCTCCAAGTAGCATCTCCAAATAGCATCTCCAGTAGCATCGCATAGCATAATCCTACCCGGCAATCCTCTCCTCGTCGCCCTGCGGAAAAGCGATCACCGGGTTGTCCGTGGAACTTGGAAGGGTGTGTTTCATTAAGTATCCGGTTCTAGTTGTCATAAGGTCAAGGTACAACTCCAAGTCGTCCTGTTACCGAAGATCACGGCTATTCGAATAGATTAACTTCCCTGCAGGGGTGCACCACATAGCCCAACACGCTCGATCCCATTTGGCCGGACACACTTTCTGGGTCATGCCCGGCCTCGGAAGATCAACACGTCGCAGCCCCACCTAGGCAAAACAGAGAGGCCAGCACGCCGGTCTAAACCTAAGCGCGCAGGGGTCTGGGCCCATCGCCCTGAGCACACCTGCACGTTGCGTGGGCGGCCGAAAGCAGACCTAGCCTAGTGGCGTTCCAGTCCAATTCGGCGCGCGCCGCTCCGTCGCTGACGTCTGAAGTGCTTCGGCTGATACCACGACGTCGGGATACCCATAACTACTCCCACGTAGATGGTTAGTGCGTATAGGCTCGTAGCCAGACTCAGATCAAATACCAAGATCTCGTTAAGCGTGTTAAGTATCCGCGAATGCCGAACAGGGCCAGGCCCACCTGTCTCCTAGGTGGTCTCAACCTGCCCTGTCGCTCCGCCACAAAGTAACAGTCGGGGGCCGTCGGGAACCCAGGCCCATCTCTACCGGGATGGAGCCACCTGCCTCTTCAGCCCCCAACTCCGAACAGTATCACAGGTAATGTAACAGTGTAAAGTATATAGTATATGCCCGTGATCACCTCCCGAAGTGATCACAGCCCAGTAGTATAGCATGGCAGACTGACAAGAATGTAGGGCCAATGATGATAAACTAGCATCCTATACTAAGCATTTAGGATTGCAGGTAAGGTATCAACAGATGTAGCGACAATGTCAGGCTATGCATCAGAATAGGATTAACGAAAGCAGTAACATGCTACACTACTCTAATGCAAGCAGTATAGAGGAGAATAGGCGATATCTGGTGATCAAGGGGGGGGGCTTGCCTGGTTGCTCTGGCAAGAGAGAGGGGTCGTCAACTCCGTAGTCGAACTGGTCAGCAGCAGCGTCGGTCTCGTAGTCTACCGGAGAGAAGAGGGGGAAGAAATAATGAATACAGAGCAAACAAAGCATCACAAAATATAACAAGGCAATACGCGGTGTTCGGTGTGCCCTAACGCGGTAGTAGGTGATACCGGTGAAGGGGGGAAACATCCGGGAAAGTATTCCCGGTGTTTCGTGTTTTTGGGCAGAGGAGCCGGAGGGGGAAAGTTGCGGGTTCGATAGGTTAGAGGGGTGTGGCGGACGAACGGACTGCGTATCCGGAATCGTCTCGTCGTTCTGAGCAACTTTCATGTTGAAAGTATTTTAATCCGAGTTACGGATTAAAAGATATGATTTATAAAAGATTTTATTAATTTCTGGAATTTTAATTAATTATTTAATTAATTTCGAAAATGCATTTATGACATCAGCATGATGTCATGCTGACATCATCAGTCAACAGGGTTGACTAAGTCAACCCGGACAGGTGGGTCCCGTTCGTCATACTCTATTAACTTAATTAGCCTAATCAAAGTTAATTAACCTTAGTTAATTAGGTTAATTAGTGGTTAGGGTTAATTAAACAGAATTAATTAGATTAATTAAATACTTAATTAATTAATTAATTAACTAATTAGTTAATTAGTTTTAATTCATTTTCATTTTATTTTTGTTTTTGTTTTAATAAAAACCGTTCTTTTTAGGGGGTGGGGCCCCCATGTCATTGGCCCAGGGGCCTAGCGGGGCGGACGCTAGCGGGCAGTGGCGTGGGCGCCCAAACGGGCACGAGCCCGAGAGGGCGCTGGGCACGCACGACGCACACCGGCGCCGGCGGCCCGAGCCACTGGTAGGGCGCGGCAGGTGCGGGACTGGGCGAGGCCAGCCGCGGGCGACGACGGGTGAGCAGCGGCAAAGGGAAGTGAGGCCACACGCGGGGGAGGCGGTGCGCGAGGTTCAGGCAGGGCGACGCGGGGCGGCGGTGTCGACGCGGCCATCGCGAGCCGGGGCGCGGCGCGCGGGTGCCGTGTGCGCCGCGAGGGGAGGTCGCGCGAGAGGGAGAGAGGGGGAAGGGCGCGCGCTCACATCGGGTTTGTAGGGACTTGGCAACGGTGCGCGAGGAGCGACTCGGGGAGGAGGACGAGGAGGTCCGGCGTGGGGAGGAGACAGGCCGGCGATGGAGCACACCAGGACGTCGGCGTCAGGGAGGCGGGGTGACTTCGGGGCAAGGTGGCGGCGAGGTCTAGCGGCTTCAGAGGCGGGGCGGCGTCGGGCTCGTTGCCCTTTCCTGATCCAGATCGGGTCAGGAAAGAGGAGCGAGAGGGGAGGTGAGCCGGAGATGGGCGGCGGGGAGGAGGCCCGACGAGGAGCGTCGGGGGCACGGGGGCATGGTCGTCGGGCACGAGGGAGCTCCTCTCCCTCGAGGACTCATGCGTGCGCGGGAGCGCCCCTGTGGGTGGCGGCGCATAAGGGCGAGTGGGGATCGTGGGGTGAGGGGCTCGGTTAGGTCACGGGGTGAGGGGGGTTAGTAAGGGGCGGCTGGGCCGGCCTGGTTGGCCAGGTGGCCAGCTGGGCCGAGGCCCAGCGAGGGGGGGGGGGCTTTAATTTCTTTTACCTTCTTTTTTTTTGATTTGTTCTTTACCTTTTTATTTATTCTTTTCTGTTTTATTTTAGTTACACCGTATTTTCAGTTTAGTAAAATATGACAATAGCTTCAAAAATAGTGTTTCAAAATAACCCACTACCCTAAAAAGTTTTACCTCATATTAAAATAGTTTATCATTTTATAAAATATCAAAGGCACTTATTCAATCGTTTCAACTACCGTTTTAATCATTTTAGAGTATTAAAACATTTTATAAAAGGGGGGTTTCCTCACCACAATTAACTTTGCATTACTTGGCACTACCCGGACATTTTAGTTTTAAAGTTTGAAAACTTTTGTTGTTTGCCTTGATTTTGAATTTTTCTTATTTGAATGGAATGATTCGTCGTGAGGCTAACAACAGTAATCACGGTGACGTGGCATCATTAACAGTGGTTTACTGTAGCTTAATTATCCGGGCGTCACAGTCCTCAATCAAACCAAGTGGCCACCAAGAAGAACAAGACGCCGAGGCTCAACGTCTTCAACAACAACAACGAGAAGCGCAAGCGCTTGAGGCGCAACATGCCCTTCAAGAATCAAGTCGAGCCATCGCCAACCGCAATCGCGAACGGCGCAATAAGGAGGAAGCTCTTTGTGAAGAAATCCAAGAGAGGAACTACCAACCGCGTGTGCAACGACAAGCTCCTCCACAAGCTCGTCAAGCTCCACCTCAACCTCAAGGTCAACAAGAGCAAGTTCATCATGGACTTCCTCCACGCCAAGAGCAACATGAGGATGATTACCCTCCACGTCAAGGGCGTCATCATCACCATTGCCAACAACATAATGAAGAGCAACGCTATGGCAAGCTCAAATTCACAATGCCCAAGTTCAATGGAAGCAATGATCCCGAAGAATACCTCTCATGGGCATTGAAGGTCGACAAAATCTTTCGTTTGCACAACTTTGAGGAAGAGAAGAAGATCGCTATGGCATCACTTGAGTTCCAAGACTATGTGCTCATATGGTGGGAACAAGTACTTGAACGCCGTGAAGCAAAAGGTGAACCACCAATCACCACTTGGACTCAAATGAAGGATGTCATTCGGGCACGCTTTGTACCAACCTACTACAACCGCGATCTCTTCAAGACGCTACAACTCCTCAAGCAAGGAACAAAGAGTGTTGAAGAATACTACAAGGAAATGGAGATAGCCATGATTCGAGCCAATGTCAAGGAAGATGATGAGCAAACAATGGCACGTTTCTTGAATGGACTCAATCATTCCATCAAGAAGATCGCCGACTTACAACCATATTCCAACCTCATTGAGCTCGTGCATCAAGCAACCAAGGCGGAACGTCAAGTGCAAGATGACTTCAAGTACGCCAAGTACTCATCCAAAACCTACGGCTTCTCCAACATCCAAGCTTCAACGACTCCCCCAACATCTACGTCAACCAAATCTTCTCCAAGCAACGACGACAAGTCAAGTTACAAGAAAACTTCGGCAAGTTCAAGTCGCCTTCCTCCTACGACAAGCAACTTCAAGCTGCGTGCTTCATCATCTACTCCAACCGATGAGACCGTCAAGACAAGCTCCTTCAAATGTTTCACTTGTGGCGGCCGAGGCCACAAAGCCTTCCAATGCACCAACAAGCGCACCATGATCCTCAACGACGATGGCACCTATGACTCAATGAGTGAAGATGAAATGGAAGCTATTGAGCAAGTGACCATGCACCGGCGCGTGAACGAGGATGAAGATGATCAAGTCTTTTGTGATGAGGATTCGAGCCCCGCTCTCGTTGTCTCCAAAGTCTTGACGCTTCAACATCAACAAGAAGAAGACCAACGATGCCACATCTTCCACACTAAGGCCGGCATCAATGGAAGGTCCGTCAAGGTCATCATCGATGGAGGTAGTTGCCACAACTTGGCAAGTGACGAACTATGTTCAAAACTACAATTGGTCAAGAAGAAGCACCCGCACCCCTGCAAGGTTCAATGGCTAAGTGACTCCGGCACTATACGAGTCGAGCATACGGTCCAAGTCTCTTTCAAAATAGGTGCTTATGAAGACACTTTGGAATGTGATGTGGTCCCAATGACCGTTTGTCACCTCCTTCTTGGTCGACCATGGCAATTCGACCGTGGTGTCATCCACAATGGGCGCACCAATCACTATAGCTTCAAGATGAAAGGGAAGGAGTATGTGCTACGACCTATGTCTCCTAGTCAAGTGATAGCCGACAAGCAAACCACCCACCATGGCGAGAAGAGTGCGAAAGTTACCCACCCAAAAGTGAGTGAGAGCCACAAGCCAAATATGAGCGCCTCTTCGCCTAGAGAGAAAAACCTCATCCTATTTGCCACCAAAAGTGAGATAAGAGAAGTGTGTGAGAACCCATCGAGTGTGATACACTTCGTCCTCATGTGCAAAGATGGAGAGCCAACAACTAACACCTCTCATGAGTTACCTTTAGTGTTTCAGTCTCTTTTGCAGGAATTCAAAGATGTCTTCCCCGATGAGCTACCTCCGGGTCTACCTCCCTTACGAGGCATTGAGCATCGAATCGACCTCATCCCCGGAGCGCCACTTCCAAACAAAGCCCCATACCGTGTCAATCCCGAAGAAACCAAGGAGATTCAACGACAAGTACAACAACTCATCGACAACGGTCAGGTACGTGAAAGCTTAAGCCCATGTGCCGTTCCCGTTATCCTTGTACCTAAACCCGATGGCAGTTTTCGCTTGTGTTCCGATTGTAGACCCATAAACGCCATCACCGTTCGTTATAGGCACCCCATTCCTCGCTTAGATGATATGCTTGATGAACTTAGTGGAGCCAACTTTTTCTCAAAAATAGATCTTAAAAGTGGCTATTATCAAATCCGCATTCAAGAAGGTGATGAATGGAAAACCGCTTTCAAAACCAAATTTGGCTTATATGAGTGGTTAGTGATGCCTATGGGTTTGTCGGAAGCACCCGGAACTTTCGTGCGTCTTATGCATCATGTGCTTAGACCTTACATTGGAGTCTTCGTTGTGGTTTACTTTGATGATATCCTTGTGTTTAGCAAAACCATGAAAGAGCATATTAATCATGTTAAATCTGTGTTGCAAACTCTTTGCAAGGAATGCCTTTATGCAAACTTGAAAAAATGCACTTTTGGCGTTGACAAAGTGGTTTTCCTGGGTTTTGTTGTCTCTTCCAAGGGTGTCCATGTTGATGAAACTAAAATTAAAGCAATTAAAACTTGGCCCCAACCCACCAATTTGCAACAAGTGAGAAGTTTTCTTGGTCTAGCAGGATTTTATTGTCGCTTTGTGAAAAACTTTAGCACAATTGCCGCTCCTTTACATGCTTTGAGTAAGAAGAATGCTCCTTTTGTTTGGGGATCTTTGCAATCCACCACTTTTGATGAACTCAAGTCTTTGCTTACTCATGCTCCGATTCTTGCTTTGCCCAATTTTGACAAAACTTTTGAGGTTCATTGTGATGCAAGTGGTACCGGAATTGGCGGAGTTTTGATGCAAGAAAAACGAGCCATTGCTTATTTTAGTGAAAAACTCTCCGGTGCTCAACTTAATTATCCCATCTATGACAAAGAATTGTATGCTTTAGTGCGTGTGCTACATGTTTGGGAACATTATCTTAGACCTAATGAATTTTTCATCCATACCGATCATGAAACGCTTAAGTACTTAAAAGGTCAAACTAAATTGAACAAGCGTCATGCCAAATGGAGTGAATTCATTGAATCTTTTCCTTATGTGATCAAGTATATTAAGGGTAAAGAAAATGTTGTTGCGGATGCGCTTTCACGTATATGCATGCTTATCACTCAACTTGAGTTGAATGTTATTGGTTTTGAGCATATAAAAGACTTGTATGAGCATGATCCTTCTTTTGCTACTCCTTACGCTAAGTGTTTGACACACACGTCTTGGGAACGATACTACATAAAGGATGATTATCTTATGAGAGCTAACAAACTTTGCATTCCCGAGTCTTCTCTTTGTTTGCTCCTTTTGCAAGAGGCTCATGGAGGCGGACTAATGGGACACTTTGGACGCGACAAGACTTTCGCCACGCTCTCCAAGAACTACTTTTAGCCCAAGATGTTTCGTGATGTCTCACGCTTCACCAACCGTTGCTCTACATGTCGCAAAGCTAAGTCAAAAGCTCAATCCCATGGTCTTTACATGCCCCTTCCCATTCCTTACCAACCTTGGGAAGACATTAGCATGGATTTTATACTTGGTTTGCCTAGAACTCAAAATGGCAAGGATTCCGTCTTTGTTGTTGTGGACAGATTTTCTAAGATGGCACATTTCATTCCTTGCAACAAGATAGACGTTGCTTCACATATTGCAAATCTCTTTTGTAGGGACATCTTGCGACTTCATGGATTGACAAAGACGATCATCTCCGACCGTGACGTCAAGTTCTTGAGTTACTTTTGGAAGACGCTATGCGCCAAGCTCGGAATCAAGCTCTTGTTCTCATCCGCATACCATCCTCAAACCAACGGCCAAGCGGAGGTGACGAACCGGACACTATCCACTCAACTTCACGTGTTGATCAAGAAGAACATCAAGGAGTGGGAGGCATGTCTACCCATCGCCGAGTACGCCTACAACCGTGCAAGACATTCGACTACCGGCAAGTCTCCCTTCGAGGTCGTCTACGGCTTCAACCCGTTATCACCATTGGACATTCTACCTCTTCCTCTACAAGAGCGCACCAACATGGATGCGAGTGCACGGGAAGCTACATCAAGAAGATGCATGAAGATACAAGACACACCATCGAGCGCCAAGTACAACAACTAGCGACCAAGCTCAACATCAACAAGCAACCCATGGTATTCAACATTGGAGACCTCGTGTGGCTACACCTTCGCAAGGACCGCTTCCCCAACGAACGCAAGTCTAAGCTTCTCCCTCGAGCCGACGGACCCTTCAAGGTGCTAGCACGCTACAACGACAACGCCTACAAGATTGAACTCCCACGAGACAAGTACACCGTGAGCGACATCTTCAATGTCAAAGACCTCTCGCCTTTCCATGGTGATGCAGATCTTGACCCGAGGTCGGATCTTTCCCAAGGGAGGGGAGATGATGCGGAGCATCCTTCCATCATCCCCATGGACTCTACTTCGACCACACTTGCTCCAAGAGGACCCATGATAAGAGCCCGAGCATGTGCCATCCAATCCGAGGTTAACTCTCTCCTTGTTGAACTTCCCTTTGACCCATTTGAGACATGGCTACTACCTCAAACAGAGAAACTTTGTGTGCTCAGGTACCATGAAAGCAGCCAAGGAGAAGGAGTGGTGCAAGATGGACATCAGGATCAAGGAGACATTCCACCCAGCCTGGGAGGACCGGTACAACCGCCCAACCACCGCCCGAGCGGAACAACCGGCCAACCACCGCCCAACAACCGGGAGCTATTCTATGATCAAGCGGTGCAAGGCCGGTACAGCACCGGTTCTACCGGTTTCGGCCCAAAGACCGGAACAACCACCCCAACCTCCGGTACAACCGCTGGCTCTTTCGACGCCCACCTCCAGGAGCCAGTGCCCGACCTCCCAGCGGTAGTACCGCCTTCCTCGACCGGAACTACCGCCCCTCATGAGCTCTCAGCGGTACTACCGGCCCCATGACCGGTACTACCGGCCTGCCTGTGCGCAGTGCACTTACCCCTTCGTGGCTTAGCACTATATATACTCGTCTCCTAGCTTCGTATTAGGGTTAGCATTGGATTAGCTCATATTTGTGAGAGAGCCTTTGCTCATCCACTTGGATACTTCTCCTCGGAGTTCAGGACCTCTTCGGAGAAGATCCCCCAAGCGGATTCAAGACCCCTCTCGAGGGAAGACCATCAAGACCTCCGTTAGGAGATGAACTGTCCTTTGTATCCTTACCTTTGTTGACTGTGGATCATATGTACCTCTTTGTGTTCGGTGATCTAGCACTCGTGTGATTGATTCTCTGTCGGCTTCGTGATTCTCTCTCGTCCTCCCCGTGATTTCCCCTTTGTGCTTCCGCGTGTTCTTCGTGTTTCTCCCGTGGGATCCCTCCAAACGTGAAAGATCATCCACCTAGGGTTTTGCCCTACATCAATACCGCTATTCACTTCACTTGCGACGATGGAGATGGACGCTCGGCGGCTCCGCCGGAAGAACACCAAGGCGCTCTGGCTTGCCGTTGAGCAGTCGGAGCACGTGGCGGCGGAGGCGACTCGGGTGGCAAAGCTGAAGCGGTATGAAGACAGGGCCATCCCATGGTTGAAAGGGCTCATCGTCCTCTTCGACTCCTCGCCCGACAACGAAGACGCCTCCTCCGTTGACTTGGAGATCCACCACCAGTCGCGGATGCCTACAACTGCACCGACGACCGTAAGGGCAAAGGGCCGACAACAAAGTGGTGAAGATCCTCCGTCTCCACCTTTAATTTCAAGTTTTTATAATGTAGTTGAAACTTGTTCGTCGTTTATGTGGATTATGTGAACTTTGGCAATCTTTTGGACATCTGTGGGTGATCTTTTGATGATCGGAATGTGCATT
Source organism: Triticum aestivum (assembly GCF_018294505.1). Taxonomy (NCBI): domain Eukaryota; kingdom Viridiplantae; phylum Streptophyta; class Magnoliopsida; order Poales; family Poaceae; genus Triticum; species Triticum aestivum. The sequence goes on along the minus strand of NC_057813.1, from coordinate 317,590,670 downwards.
TCTATGCCCGATTCTATGTCTGTTTTATGATCTACGTAGCTTTATTTACGTTGCATGATTTAGTATGGATACAATGTATCAGATATGAGATACATGGATATAGACGACGCGATTTAAGGACTGATTGATCAGCGCTTGCGAACGCGTCCGTGTGGGTTTGAAGGACGGATTCGGTGACCACGCGTAGATGCTCTTAGGCCAACTCCAATGCACGACCCCAAACGGATGTCTATTTTGTCCAGATTTCGTCCGTTTGGGTAGGGAAATGGGGCGGCGTCCGACCATTTTCATGGATGTGCTGGCTGTGCGCCTAATGCGCGGGCACATCTGGCCCGCCACGGTCGGCTAGTGCCCGTATGTATACATTTTTTGGCTGCATTTCTTTTATCATTTCATCAACGACATTTTGATACATTGGAGTACATTCACCAATTCTTGACTAGAATAGTAAAACCAAAGAAAACAAGAACTACAAATTAGACATTTTAAAAGATATCTAACTTCCATAACTGCTCTCATAAGTCGGATTAGTGTCTTCTTGATGCCTTCATTGTTGATCTGCGACTTGCATACGTCTTTCTTCTTCGATTCTAAAAAGAAGTAGATGTTGCTTGGCATCTAGTCTCATCTCTAGCCTCTATTCTCGCAACGAGTGCACGAACATCTATCAAATTTGGTCCTATCAATATATCAATGTATTCTTCTTGCCAATACCAAACTTGCATCCATCCCACACACAAATTTGAGTGTCAGCAAAGAGCTATTGAAAATGTGCCGAATCCAAGAGCACAACCAAAGGAAAACAAGCACACACCCCATTGTTTTTGCACTTGATGAACACACATCCGGAATGTTCCAGCATTGTAGATATGCGGCGAATGACCTGTCACGGGCAGTCCTCACACTTTATGAGCGGCAACAGTGAGCCGACGAGCCGTTGGCCCACACCGAGCCCAGACGATGGCTGGACGTGTGTGGTGGTGAACCGCCGACGAGATATATTTGAGTAGGGATGGCACCCGCAGGGTCTGGGTACGGGTGAAGCCACCCCATACCCTTACCCATCACCCTTATCTGTCCCCGTCAATGGGTACAATTTTTTCCCATACTCGTTACCCGACAAGGTAGATGGGTTCCCGCGGGTAAAATTACCCATGTTGGCAAAGCATTAGTTTGAACAACTCATAGTCATAAACAATAACATATAATTATAATCTGTAAACAACAACAGACTATAATAACAACACATCATAAACAACAACATATTTAATAAACAACATCACTTTCTCGTAAACAACAACACATCAAATCATCATCACATAGTAATACATTTTGAGTTCACAAATTGATGGCAAAGTGTAGAGATAATTTGGAGTTCATATACATTTTATATGGGTACGTGGGTATGTGGGTATGAGTTATATGATCCCATGTCCGTACCTGCTCTACGGGGTTTAACATTTTTCTATTTATATATCTATGGGTAATTTTTTGTCCCATACCCTCACCCTATTAGGGTTTTTACTTGCAGGGTACATGGGTAATGGCTACCCATTGCCATCCCTAGATTTGAGCGGCTAGAGGCGGAGTCAATACCTTCATGCGGCGTGGAGGTGTTGTCGGGGCCGTGCGGTTCGGTACCCAGCCAATCCATGGCAAGGTGCAGCCTCCCGCGGCCGGATGCGCTCAAATCTGGCGGTTGGATGCGCTCTCCTCAAATCCGACGAACGGGCTGGATAGCAAGGTGGCCAAGAAAATGGCGGCCGTAAGGGGCGGGGGGCTGCCGGGCTGGACATCGAGGTGGCCGAGAAAATGGTAGCGACTATGGCAAGGTTAGGGGCGCAGGGATGGAGGGAGGAGGGAATAGAAAAAGGGCTATCTGTGTCACCGACGGGCGGACCAGGGGAGGACAAGGGCATGTGTCCCCTGTCCCCGCATGCCCGTTTCAATGCAAACATGACCCAAGTTTGGTTCATGAACGTGGTCAAAAGTGGGCGAAAAATGAATGTTTGTATATTTACTCCGCGCATCGCGCATCGAGTTACGTTTTTTGTCCGTTTATCTTCAAACGGATGCGGCTGAAGCATTTGGGTCCTTGGAGTGTTGGCCTTTAGCGTGTCCCGCCGAGGGAATCGTGGCCGATGGCGAGCCATCCGCGCGCGCACTGCTCAGCTCGAAGGGAAGGACTGTGATGTCAGCAGTCCATCGGGCCTCGCGCTCAGTGACCACGCGTAGCGTAAGACCAAGCCAATCATCGGGAAACCTCAGCTCCGTGCTCGCCCGCTCCTTCCGTGAGGACCATCATACGCACACGCTCCCATCCGAACCCTAGCCTTAGCTAACCCGGCGCTTGCCATGCTCTCCACAGCACCAGCCGCGTATTCCACCTCCTTCGCCGCCTTTCCCACCCTCGCGCGGCGCCGGCACCGGCACCGCCGCGTTCTGCTACCGTTCGCCGCGGCGACTGACGGGGCGGAGCGGTTCGCCGCGAGCAGCTCCATTGCGGATTACCTCCGGTACCGCCGCCCGATGTCCGGGGACCTCTCCGTGGGAGGGGGTGGCGGCAAGCTGCAGACGGCCGTGGTGCGGTACGAGAAGCGGTTTCCATGGTCGCTCATCCACCCTTTTCTCCGCGTAAGTCCAGCATGGTGGATGTCTTCTCTTCTGCTGCGTGCTGCTTGCTTTAGATTTAATTGTTGTAGAATCGAATATTTGTTTCGAATTTCTCTAGAAATGTTTAAATTTGACTATTACTTTCATGATAGCTAGCCGTGTAATTTATGGCTAGAAGCCGTGGATTATGTTAATGGTTCAAACAGTTTGGTAATGGGTAAAACTTTCTTCGGATTCATGAGTTGGAAGTGTGTTACACTATTGTTTGCAGGCACATCTGTATACTGCAATTCAACAACAATGACGATTTCAACTCGCCGAAGCTTGCCGGCTAACTTATACTACCTCCGTTCTAGAATATATGACTAGCCTACCAAAACGTCATATATTTTAGAATGGAGGCAGTATTCTTTTTGGACCCTGATAAATGCCACACGTGTGGCACGAACACATGGCAACTCCGAACGTTTTTTATGGCAAGTTTAGTGACGCGAGGACGACAACTTTAGTTGTCAAGCATGGCAACTTTCTTGTTGGATGGCAAGTTTCAGTTTTTTTTTGGTTTGTTTTTCTTTTCAGATGGTAAATTTAGTTGTAAAAAATGCCAGGGCCAGAGTGCTTCATTTGGGTTCTTTTTTCTTGAGCGAAAACAATGAAGGGAGATCGCCCACTTAAATTCCATTACTGGAAACACATGCAATTACATATACACACACAGCCGTGGTGGGACACACTTATGCGCGCACACAGTGTCCCTCGGTGGGGAGGTACAACAAGCGCGCCACAACATGAGCGGTGTAACACACTCAAACAAGGGTGGCACACCAGAGGTTGATGGGGGAAAGATCAAGAGGTTGATGGGGGGAAGGATCAACACGACGGGGGCAGCAAACTGTACCCAGGTTGAGGTGATCAATGATCATGTGCCGCAACATGAGCGGTGTAACACACTCAACCAAGGGTGGCACACCAGAGGTTGATGGGGGAAGGATCAACACGACGGGGGCAGCAAACTGTACCCAGGTTGAGGTGATCAATGATCATGTGCCGAAGATCCTCATTTGATGACCGCATCTTGTCGAACATCATGCGGTTCCTGTTCATCTAAATACACCGCAAGATTGCAGCCATGGTGGTTCCTTGGAGAGACAGCCCCCCCCCCACACACACACACACGATGAGGAAGTCTGCTAGGCATCCTCAATGGGCTAATGCCCCGAGATACTTAGACTACCGACAGAGCGAAACCAAACGTCTCGAATTTGTGGGCAGTCGAAGAAAAGGTGACTGGGCGTTTCACAGGTGCAGTGAAAGAATCTACTACTGACCTAACCCTAATTACTGAAATGTAGATAAAAGTGAACGACAACATTCTTCTCTGCTTTATTGAGAGGGGTCGGCCCCTTTATATAATAAACAAGACTTGACCAACAAGCCAATACATCTATTCAAACTCTAACACAATCTCTAAACTAATTGGACTCTTTCCTAACAAAGACGCTTAATCAACTAGGACTCTAATTAAGGGATAAGACTCTATGCTTGATGGGCTGGTCCACATAACATCTCTCCCTTGAAAAACAGCTTGCGGACAAGCTGTATGTTGTCAATTGCCTCCCAGGGGCCCTTGGGTGCTAGCATATGTGGAGCTATCTTGGTCATAGTCATCAACCTTGATGAAGAAAAGCCACGCACATTGGTGACCCCGAACATAAATCTCATCGCAGTTGAAGCAAATGCCTTGGAGATGACGTTCTGCTAACTCAGCTAGAGTGAGGTGCCGAACCTGTCGTGATGGGGTTCGCTTTGGAGTGGATGATGGCAGAACATGTGCTAGTGGCGCCGGCGGGGAAGGTATTGTAGCTATGTTGACCGCAAGAAGATCAGAGGGTAACAAGGGCCCTATTGGACTAGAAGGTTGGTGTGGTGACGTTATTGGTGGGAAATGCTGCTGCTCATAGGCCTTGGAGAGGGAGATGGCAGTTTGGAGGTCACATGGCTGCTGAAGCTCGATGTTAACACGAAGACCATCGGGCAGCCCTAGCTCTGCTGTGTATAGAAACAATTGTCGGGATGGTGTTAACGACTCATTGTTGTGGCAAATGAGTGCTAGAAACCTGCTGGTGTAGTCGGCAATTGAGGAAGTGAACAACAGGCGTGCCAATTCGCCCAAAGGATTGGCGCAGAGTGACGGCTAAAATTGAACATGGCAAGCTTCCTTGAACTGCCCCCATGTCGGCAGCCGAAATCGCGCTCAACCTTTAAGTAAAGTGAGCATCATTGGTGAGGTGGTACGTTGCAGTGCAGACCTTGTCAGCGCACCGAGGAAAAACAGCTCGCATCTATGGAGCCAACCAAGAGGATCGACCGAACCATCGTAAGTCGGGAAGTCGAGCTTGTGCAAGCGAGGCACGCCTGAACCAAAAACTGAGTTGAGGTGATTGTTAGGTGGGGGTTGGGGGGTTGGGAGGGAGGTGATGGGCGGGGTGGATCCATAGATTGGTTGTGTAGGGGCGCGGCCATAGCGGCGTATGAAATCGGTTGCCAGGTGGAGACATGGATGCGGCGATGAAAATCTGTTGCTGCTGCTAATGGTAGGGTTGTTGATGCGGATGGTAGGCTGCTGCTGCTAATGGTTGGGCTGCTGCTGGTAGTGGATGGCAAAATTGGGGTGGGATTTGGGCTGTAGGGTGAGGGTAGGTGGTTGTGGCGAGTAAGGACATGGCTGGAGGTGGAAAAGGGTACTGGCGGCTGATGGTGGTTGGCAGCGAAAGTGAGGGGATGGTGGGGGTGGGCAAACTGCTCGATGGGTGGAGGTCCGGCGGTGGCGGTGACAGTGGTGACCCCCCTGCTAGAAACGGTACACCAAAGGCACCAGCCCGGCGAGGAGCACTTGTCCTTCGCTTGTTGGCTTGCGAAGGCCTCCAATTGCTTTGTGATGATCTTCATTTGCTCCACTATATCAATCTTTGTCCACCATCGTAGATGGATTTCATACCTCAGCACTGATAAAATTTTCAAGATCAACCTCAGCTCCAAGATCTGTTCCATATCCGCCTTCACTAGAATGAGTGTCATCCGCATATTGAGTGACAGGGAAGGAAGGCTGTCCACAAGAGGGCGTCGTAGCCTTTATGGGGATGTATCCCACGCGATCTCCTGAGAGGGGATCAATGATGATAAGTGGTTAAGGGCAGATCCCCTTGCCGAAGGCCATTCTTACATTTGATCCATCTTCCAAGGAAACCATCTAGGAGCACCACCATCTTCCCAGTGGCAAGGATAGAGTGAATCTACCCACACCATCTATCCCCGAAACCGCGTGCTCGGTGGACGGCATCCAACGCAGACCAGCTGACAGAATCAAACACCTTCTTGAAGTCCAATTTAAGAGCAATTGTGGGGGCGATGCGCAAAGTGACAACTTTGGTCAAGATCCATGGCATAGAGAGAGTTGCCAGTGATACACCTCACATTGATGAAACCTGTTTGCTTCAAAGGAACCAGGAGCTCAATGAAATGCTAGAGACGACACACCAAGATCCTAGTTACAACTTTCATGGCGCAGATGGCGGTCCAATAATAGGCTAGGTGTTTAGTCATCTCGTCCTATTTGTGCCGGTTGTGGCAACTTTTACCTTTTTTTAACTTTTTTAGCTCAGACCGAGCTTGTACTAGACGGCAGAACCTTTCGGATACTTGGCTTAATAATAGGGCTGCATGCATCATTCTGATGCAGTGACCGGGGGGTGATCCTCCTTTTCTAAAAAAAATGGCGCAGTTCTAGAGTGAGATAGGTCCGAAGCTGTCCTCCGGGAGCACCGACACAACTTTCGGCAGAAGAGCAATGTAAACTTGGTTGATACCCGCAAGATGTGTACGTCCATGGTAGAATTTCTCAAGGAAGTTCAATTGATCATCTTTCACCAGGTCCCAGAAGAGCTTGAAGAAGCATGGACCAAAGCCGCCCGGGCTTGGGTTGTTGTCTGAGCGCATCCGGAAGACCGTGGACCTGAGCTCCTCCATGCCGAAAGGGCACTTAAGCTCAGGCAGCCCAAGGACACGTGGCAGCACTAACTACAGAGGAACCACCCATGAAGATGAGGTAGTTGTCCCCAATAACTTTGAGAAGAAACCACTGATGATGCCTTCTTTGACAACATGATTAAAGTAGGGACGCCCTGGTCTGGATAACCTGAATCTTGTTACGTCAGAGACGGGCAGTGGTATTTGCGTGGAAAAAGACAGTATGTTGTCACCCAACTTGAACAGTTTGAAGATGTAGAACTGCGGCCAGTATGCATCCAACCTCTTGAGTTCAATGGAAAGCCGTTTTTTAACATTGTGGAGTGACTCTCGGGTGGTGAGCAAGTGAAATTTCTCCACCAGATCAATCACCTCAATGAAAGCCCGACAGTTTGGCGCCAATTCTAGGGGCTGGTAAAGTGCGCAGGACCATCGTTTAGACTCATCCCGGGCCCATTTGAGTGTACGTGACAGACGGCGGGCATGGTAGCTTCCGTGACGTGGTTTTGTGTCTTGGCCCAAACCGCTTGGATCAACAAGTGGTTTTCCTTGGACGCAGCCCACCATCGGTTTAAAACAAAAAACCTGGCCGGCCGGCGTGCGCGAGACCGCTTCAATCACCAAAGGAACAAGATCGTCGGTGGCGCGTGCCGCCGACTGCAGAGTTGAGTTGAAGAGAAGCCAAACCGCTTGGATCAACAAGTGGTATTCCTTGGACGCGGCCCACCATTGTTCAAAACAAAAAACCTAGCTGGCTGGCGTGCGTGAGACCGCTTCAATCACCAAAGGAACATGATCGAGTTGAAGAGAAGGCGACTCCAAGGCAGGTTGATATATATGCAGACGAGGCACACAAAGGTGGGGTCATCTCGACAGTTGGATCAAGTGTACCGCCTGTCGCGAGTGGTAGCTCATGGAGGGTGAGGCTGTCGACCACAAGGTTGAAGGCGGCCGCCGCGGCATAGTCGCACCGGGGCGAGTTCTTGTCGTAGAGGAACCATGAAAGCCTCCACGAAGATCCATGGAAGGGCGCACATGCTTGCAACCACAGGCAGCTCTGCCAGTAAATCCTAGCGAAGCTTAGGAGTGGAAGGGGTATAGATGTTCGTCACGACGGAGGCGGCGTCCGCAGCAAACTCGGAGAAGGACGTGATCGTGTAGGCAAGCACCTCGTCACGGACAAACTCGAAGAAAGCACAAATACTATTGCGTTTTCACTAATATCGTGCATGTACCATGTATTTATTATGCCGTCCTTGTGAGCAATGATGAGATGAAATGGAAATAAGGTCTGTTCGTATATCATGTATAGTAGTCCAGTCCGATATTATGTATTGAATAATAGTCTGCAAGTCTTTATTAGCTTTTGCTGATCTCTGATATAGGCTGTGTACTTTTATTTGTTGCAGGTTGATTTGGTTTCTACTGTACACATTGCTGACAAAGAGTATGTTCTATGGGCCCCTTTTCATGTTTAAACATTAGATTCTGCTGGCATTAACAGCTCTATGAATCGACAAACATGTCTATTACTAACATCGTTTCCTCATCACAAGATCCTTGCACTTATTGTCTGTTGGCACATTCTATAATTGATAGAAGTTGCGAACTAAGTGAACTGTCTAAGACATATTATTTCTGTTCAGATATTTCGATAAACTCCAACAAGCACTTGAAGGCTATGATTGTGTTCTGTATGAAATGGTGATAAGTCGGGATAATTTAAATAACCAGCAGGACCCAACGTTTGCGAAGAAGCTGAGATCTTCGCGCAAAGGTTTCAGTATTCTTGGTTTCATACAGAAACAAATGGCTCGTATCCTTTCATTGGATTACCAGCTAGATTGCCTTGATTACGGCGATGAGAAATGGCAACATGCTGACCTTGACTATGAGACATTCAAGCTGCTTCAGGTAATAAATTTAGTTACACTAGCACAGTGGCCCGCGCACATGCGCTGGCAACACCTTGATCATGAAACATTGACTTTCATTATCATGATTCAAATAGTCATATTGAATATGTGAGACATGTATTTAGTAGATCATAATAGTCCTGCCAGTAAGTTCGACTAAAAACACTTTTTTCACTCTCTCGAAAATGCAAAAGCCTTTGCATTTCACTGCATTGATAGAGAGAAGAATCATTACAAGCCCTATGAAGGACACACCCATGGTACAAAAGCCCTAAGAAGGGTACACCCGAAGTACAACAAGATGCCCCTAGACGCTAGTCGTGCACCCCTCTGGAATCATAGCTGCAAGCTCTCTCGCACCTGCCAAAGTCCACGGCGTAGCCTCCCACTTGATTGTCTAGAAGAGGCGGTCCAAACTGAGCCACGCTTTGTCGAAGATGATGCTCCATAATGCACGAAGCCACAGGCTGGATGATAGAGGAGGAGCCCATCCGAGCCAAGGTTGGAGCCAACTAAAAACACTACGACTTGATTTATCTCGAGAATATATAAAACTAATAATGGAGCTACAAACTAATTTTATTACATTGGGTAAATGAGAAGTCAAAGATACATAAAGCGTTTATTATATTGACAAAACAAATAAATCGAACAACAAATATGTTTTCAACTTAAAATCTAAAGCAGGATGCATGTAATCTGTTCAACCAAAATCTTATATGTATTCCTCCATGCATCATCTAGCGAGTAAGCTGCACATCAGCATAAATATGAATTATCTTAGCCATAGTATCAATTTTGCTTGCTCTTTGTTACTAGAAAGCATATGCTTTGCCTGTTCTACATCAACACAACTAAGTGCATCCTTTCATCCTACATACTGTCATATTTTTCATTATACTGAACTGAGCATATTATGATGATAATCCAAACATCAGTACATTGTTTTCCTGGATAGTTAAAGAGAAATATTTAAATATCAGAAGATCTTGGTCGTGAATTGACTAATTCTTTTTAATATTGTTCATACAATTGCCAAACAACGGATTTTCACCATTTTAGCAATGGTGGAACAAAAGAACCAATGCCTCTAGGGTTCATAAAGCATCAAAGTGTTGAGCATATAAGGGCGCTCTTTCCAATTCAAATGTATTGGGACTTTCTCTCAATTCCTGAACTGCATATGTGAAATTAGACAATTATCTCAACTTCAAGTGTTCATTATATTGACAAATATACCTCAGCAGGGGCACACGTTCGGTAAGCCAAAAGGTCAAATGAAGGTTAGTAGCCCTGGCTCAAGCACTGAATACACACTTATTTCATTGGTAAATAAGCTACCCGGCTGCGTAAAATTAATTAATCTAGTGATGGCATCTATTTTGGTTGCTTCTTGATGCCAGAATATAAGATGCACTATTGCTGCATCAACCTAACTATAGCGCACCCGTTTTCTGTGTGCTGCGTTTTAGACTTTTAGCATGGTGCCGCTGTGTGTAGACTCCAGGCCTAGTTTACTAAGAGGATTGAGAATTTTGAATTGATTTTTGACCGGAACTGGTTGATCTTTTCCCACTTATAAGACGTAAAGCTCATGCTATTGCTTGAAAGAAATAATTCAATTATGTATTTTACCCAACTATGTAATATTACGAAGATACTCCACTAGAACATCACCTGTCCATGCTTCTGCGTGGCTAGCAGTGAGACATAATAAATTAATATTATTACACATATGTATTAATGGAAGACGTTGTGGGAATTATAAATGTGTGGAAAACTTGGGGTCATGTTTTTTGTTTGCTATTATTAAAGGGGTTGTCTATTCATATATTCCAACATTTCTAATCCGTTGAATAAACATTAAGCCATCTTCATCTCCAAGTCGCTCCATATATAACCTACAAACAAAAAATGCAGTAACATATTATATGTTCCCACTGTGTACACTCCGGGCCTAGTTTACCAAGAGGATCGAAAAATTTGAATCGATTTTCGACTAGAACTGGCCGATCTTTTCCCACTTATAATGAAGAGGTAGAGCTCATGTTAGTTGCTCAAGGAAGTAGTTCAATTATATATTTTACTCAATTATGTAATATCACGATGATACACTCAAGAACATCTCCTGTCCGTGCTTCTGCGCTGCTAGTAGGGAGGCATAATAAATAAATATTATTGCACACATGTATTAATGGAAGACACTGTGGGAGTTAGAAATAAGTGGAGAACATAGGGTCATGAGTTCTGTTTGTTATTATCAAAGGGGTTATCTATTCATAAATTTCCACATTTCTAATCTGCTGAATCAACATTAAGGCGTCTTCATCTCCAAATCACTCCATACAAAACCTACAAATAGAAAATGCAGTAACATATCATTAAAGTTTCACACCTTCCAACGGAGCAATCTAGGCTTAGTAGTGAGTAATTTTGGGTGACCAAGATTTAAAGAAGGCAACTGAGCATTAGCAAAAGTGTTATTAAGAACATGTACATTTGCTACTGCAGAAATTACTCATTTGTGCATCTTCACCCTTGCTAACCGTAGGTACGGTAGCTAACTTTGGATTAGATTACCATTAGTTATGTCTCTTATGTCCGATAGTGAATAGTGATTTTCTGTCATAATTAAATTAACACAATGACCTTTCTTGCACCATACCAGTGCTTACAGTTTTAGACCTATCTAGCATCCATAATCATGTTAGCAATCTTCACTTCTTGCGTCATGCCTATTCTTAATAATGTGCATGGTTGTAGGTCACTTCCTTGCCTGCCATGTTTTGATGTTGCATAACCCTTGTATTATTGGATTAAATTTTAGTTAAAGCTTCAATTTGGAAAGTCAAATGATCCTTATATTACTGAACATATTTTAAGAACTAACTCACGTTGGTGGTGTTACTACAAAGTTGAGAACTACTATAATATTGCTCGCTTTGTTCAGAAATATAAAATACATTCACTGTTCGAGTTCAAGCTGTAACTGCAACTTTTTTGCGCTCCGATCCATATTAATTGTCGCTGATTTAGTATGGATTGTAGGGAGTAACATCTTTAATACTCCCTCCGTCCCACAATATACGATCGTTTTTCAAGCTAATATAGCTTGTGGGACGGAGGGAGTAGTTAAGAAATCAGAACCATGAAGTTTTTTTTAATAAAAATTGAATACAAAACCAACTGTTCGTAACATAGTCCACATACTAGTGGATTAATATTAGTCTAGGCTTGAATTTGGATAATCAAATACATATCATTAAGGTAAAATGTATATTGTGATCCGTATTACATAATGCTCCGTTAGGATGTACGTATTGAGAGCCAACAAATTGCATTGGGTCCAATATCAAATTAGCCTTGTTTTGGAAATAGGCCACAATACCAAATCTATTGTTTGGTTGCGAATGGAACTGCTTGTTGGAATCCAACAAAGTAGGCAATGCCAATTTCATGTTTGGATGTTATGTTGATGAACTGACCTAGACACATCCATCCTTCCACCGCCACCCATGACCGGCTCCCTTTGCCTCATTCCTTCCCGCTGGTCTACCACTGTGTGGCATCCCCACTCCAGCCTGGCTGTTGGCGGCCTCTCACTCAGCCCGGTAACCTCCCGGAATACCACCAGATGGTTGGCGTCCACATGCATCAGATGTGCAAGACCAAGAGCGCTATGGCCGCCATGGCGCCATCCATGGCCCGCTCCTCCATCAAGGACTCGCTTCTGGACCTGCCCCTCCTCACCTTTGCCGAGTTCGTCACCGCCAGCGCCAACTTCTCCACTGCGCACTGCCTAGCCCCGTCCTCCAACTCCTTCCTTGCGTGCTCCACGGCCACCTGGCCGTCATCTTCTGCCGCACGCTGCGGCATGACCCGGTCGAGGTCTCACCATGCTCGGCCACTGCCACCAAGCACCCCCGGCGGCTCCCTCTTCCTTTCCTACGAGCTTGTCCCGAGCGTGGCTCTGCCACGCCAGCAACCCCTCCATCACGCCGCTTGCCTCCTAGCGAGCGCGGCTCCGCCTCGCCGCCATTCCCCGACTCCTTGGCGTTGCTCCACCAAGGGCACGGGATCTGGAGATGCAGGGGCAGTGGTGGCCAGCGGGGGAGGAGAAGCAACTGTGGTAATCGGGGCAAGGGTGTCCTGGTCTCTCCATTAGATGGTAGCTATTGATTTTGGTAGAGTCAGACTTTGATGATCGGACTACAGCGCGCAACAACGTTGCGTCTTAGCAATCTCTAAGCCAATGCCGGAGAATGATCAACCGGACCACGAAGGTCTAATTCCTGCAAGCAATGAGAACAAAGAAGAACCAAGATTTACAATCTGGATGTTGCGAATAAATGATTAATGATGAAAGTTGGGGTTTCATAAGCGGTCTTGGCCTGGTCCTTGGACACAAACGAAGTATGCGAAGTTGCAGCCATGGGTATTTTTTAGCTAAACAAAACCCGAGTCTATGCATTTATAGAGGGAGAGAATCTGGATGTTGCGAATAAATGATTAATGATGAAAGTTGGGGTTTCATAAGCGGTCTTGGCCTGGTCCTTGGACACAAACGAAGTATGCGAAGTTGCAGCCATGGGTATTTTTTAGCTAAACAAAACCCGAGTCTATGCATTTATAGAGGGAGAGGGCAATTTCGTCCAACCCTTTTTTTTGGGGGGGGGGGGGGGACCCACCTTATCTCGTATTCCTCCACTATCATGGCCAGAACAAACCAAAACCCAGAAGAGCTAAACGGTACCACGCTGCCAACAAGTCAACAGACCAGGACCAAAGTTTATTTGATCAACGCAGCTACACTCAAAAGCACACAAAAAGAGACACCAGCTAAACCACAACAGCCTGTTCACTGGTGATCGTCATCAGCACCGCCATCTTGGACTTCATCATCCTCAGAAGTACGTTTAGCATATAATAGTAGATTTATGTCTTTCCACTGCTTGCAGTTTTCCATGTAAAACTTCTCAAGGGGATAAGTTTCAAGGTGAAATTGTGTTATTACTGTTGGAGGTTGATGGGTGTAGCTTCTTGATTTGCAGATTTGCAGATTTCGTAGCAAACAGCTTCTTAAGCTCATTTGTGCACTGCTCTGTACCTCTTTCTGTCGTGGCCTCCAAAAAATTGTGGACTAAATGTATTCTGCCTTTTATGGTTTTCAGACTGAAAGAGGTGAAAGCTTTCTCACATTTGCAGTGGACATGACCCTGAAATCAACTAAAGCCTTGGTACAACCAACTTCTCCAGATGGTCTTGATTTCTGGAGATCCAAGTTGCTATGGGCCTCGCGTGTTCTACCAATGCCACTTATTGGACTATTTGTTATCACTGGGCTTTGTTTGCCAGTGGATAAGCAAGATGGATATCCCGAGCTGGAAGCATTATCCAAACTAGATTTAGGAGCTGCTCTTAAGATTTTTCTGGCTAAGCAATTGACCTCCGAGTGAGTACATTCAAAACCAGTAGTGATAGTTATGGTTCTTTATTTACAAATTCTTCTTTTTCTCGTATGCAGTTTCAATGCTATGACTGCACCTGCTGAGGATAAGTCAGTTATAATTGGGGAAAGGAACAGAGTTGCAACTGAGAAGATAAAGGGCGCGATAAACCGAGGGTACAAGAGAATAGCAGTTCTGTACGGAGGTGGGCATATGCCAGACCTTGGAAGACGTCTTCGAGAAGAGCTAAATATGGTCCCATCCAATGTGCAATGGGTCACAGCATGGTCAATAAGAAGCCGGGAGCTAGATAAAAAATCGCTTCCATTTTTGAAGACGATGGCTGAGGTTTCAGGGTGGCCTTTGAATAGATATGAAACACTTGCTTTGCTAATCTTTTCTTCAGTTCTTGCAGTGGATCTATGGTTTTGGGAGTTTCTCGTGGAAAGCAGTCTGAATTGGGCATCTTTGGCTGGTTCCTGGATTGATCAATGTAGTGCTCCATTTTGACAAAGAGTTTGTCTGAAAAAGGTGGGGAAATGAAGTTTAACAACACAGAAGTGTATAAGCGACGGTCCAAATAAAAAAACAAAACCATTTACTGTTGCAGCTTGTTAAAAACGTTCTTATATTATGGGACGGAGGGAGTAGATAACAATTTATTGAATCAACTTGGAATGAGATTAGAAAAGTTGAAGCCAGTGGGTGTTAGGCCGTGCTTAGTTGGACTTCTGCAGCCATTTTTTCTTCTTGCGTTTCAATACTAGTATAAGCTAACCAAAGGGAGAATGAGGGCTGTGCAATCGGGCGCACACCCACGTTCCGCACCTGGGCCACACAACAGGTTCGAACCGTCCACACAACAGGTTCCACACGATAGTTCAACCGCGCTAACCACCATGGACAGCGTCCATTTTGTGATCGGTAGCATCTTTTATTGTTCTTCAATTAACTGACGTGATTCTGTTTTTTTTTTCTTTTTGGCCGGTTTTCTTCTGTTTTTTTCTTTTTCGATTTCGCAAACTTTTTTCGAGTTCACGAACATTTTTTTTGTGAACCTTTTCTCAAATCCGATGAACCTTTTTTTGAAAATCGATGAACTCTTTCAAAATTCGGTGAACTTTTTCTGAAATCGATCAACTTTTTTCCATATTGATGAACTTTTTTTGTGAACCTTTTTTGAATTCGTGAACTTTTTTCACAATCGATGAACTTCTTTCAAATCCGATGAACTTCTTTCAGAATCAATGAGCTTTTTAAAATTTTGATGAACTTATTCAAATTCAATGAACTTTGTTTTTGAATTTAATGAACTTTTTTTTCAAATTTAGTGAACTTATTCTTTAAATTTGATGAACTTTTCAAATTTAATGAACTTTTTTCAAATTCGATGAACTATTTTCAAATGTGATGAACTATTTTCAAAATCGATGATCTTTTTTTTTCAGTTTGTGAACTTTTTTCTATACGGATGAACTTTTTTCCAAATATATGAACTTTTTTTAATTCATGGCTTTTCTTTATTTTATGAGTTCTTTTTGGAATTTACATTAAAAAAAATCTATACAGTGTATATAATATATGTTATGTGCAGTATTGAAAGGGTTAAATAGTACAGATTCCTAGTAATGGACAAGTTGTGTCTGGTCTACTGGCTACCACCGCGGAGTATTATTCTATGGGTGCCGGGTTCGATTCCTTGTGCGCACATAATTTTTTTTCGGGTTTGTTTTTCTAGGTAGGGTTAATTTTTTTTTTGAAGGGGAAAGCCAAATTTTCTTCATCATAGTCCACATGGGGAGGGATATAATTCAGATCATGGGCTGACCTAACCATAGGTGTTGCCCCGGACCGAGACTAAGCGAATATTTGGCTAATCTATGTGCTTCGACATTGACAACACAACCTTCGAAAGAAAATTTACATTGAAATAAAGTTGCTCTAAAATTGATTTCCTGAACAATAGAACCACTCTTGCCTCTTCCCGTGCATAAAATATCAGCCACTGTTTGCTTGGAATCGGAAGCCACAACAAAATTGTGCAGGTTTAGATCTTCAGCAAGTGCCAATGCCTCTCTGCAAGCTATAGTCTCAAGTATTGCTGGGTCCTCTAGGCCAGGAACTACCAAGGCTGAGCTGCCTAGGAAATTGCCCTGCTTGTCACAGCATACCGCTGCTGCTGACCCACCTTTCCTTGATCTAACTCCTGCATCAACATGAATCTTGGCGTTTGTTTTTGTAGGTAGGGTTAATTTTTTTTTTGAAGGGGAAAGCCAAATTTTCTTCATCATAGTCCACATGGGGAGGGATATAATTCAGATCATGGGCTGACCTAACCATAGGTGTTGCCCCGGACCGAGACTAAGCGAATATTTGGCTAATCTATGTGCTTCGACATTGACAACACAACCTTCGAAAGAAAATTTACATTGAAATAAAGTTGCTCTAAAATTGATTTCCTGAACAATAGAACCACTCTTGCCTCTTCCCGTGCATAAAATATCAGCCACTGTTTGCTTGGAATCGGAAGCCACAACAAAATTGTGCAGGTTTAGATCTTCAGCAAGTGCCAATGCCTCTCTGCAAGCTATAGTCTCAAGTATTGCTGGGTCCTCTAGGCCAGGAACTACCAAGGCTGAGCTGCCTAGGAAATTGCCCTGCTTGTCACAGCATACCGCTGCTGCTGACCCACCTTTCCTTGATCTAACTCCTGCATCAACATGAATCTTGGCGTTTGTTTTTCTAGGTAGGGTTAATTTTTTTTTTTGAAGGGGAAAGCCAAATTTTCTTCATCATAGTCCACATGGGGAGGGATATAATTCAGATCATGGGCTGACCTAACCATAGGTGTTGCCCCGGACCGAGACTAAGCGAATATTTGGCTAATCTATGTGCTTCGACATTGACAACACAACCTTCGAAAGAAAATTTACATTGAAATAAAGTTGCTCTAAAATTGATTTCCTGAACAATAGAACCACTCTTGCCTCTTCCCGTGCATAAAATATCAGCCACTGTTTGCTTGGAATCGGAAGCCACAACAAAATTGTGCAGGTTTAGATCTTCAGCAAGTGCCAATGCCTCTCTGCAAGCTATAGTCTCAAGTATTGCTGGGTCCTCTAGGCCAGGAACTACCAAGGCTGAGCTGCCTAGGAAATTGCCCTGCTTGTCACAGCATACCGCTGCTGCTGACCCACCTTTCCTTGATCTAACTCCTGCATCAACATGAATCTTGGCGTAGCCAACAGGAGGAGGCTTTGGACGCACTGCTCGTGTCACCTGTTGGACTGTGGGAGGAACACCTTCCCTAGAACCTTCCATGTTGATCATGTTTAGTTCAGCAATGAAACGTCGGACAAACGTGTTAGTTGCTTGAGGCGATTGGAAGATTCCTTCATGAATAGCCTTGTGGTGCGCTGTCCAGATCGCCCAAAGTGTAACCGCAAGCAAGACAAACCGATCATGTGTGAGCGATTGCATGAAAGTGAAGAGCCATTGTTTGGCGTTGGGTTCTGTAGTTGAGACCAGATTTTGTGCTATCTCCTCATCCACTAATACCCACACACATCTTGAGCTGGTGCAGTTAACCAGAGAATGCCTCCACGAATCAGGAGAGCCACACAAGCCGCATTGCGCGTTATCTGCCATGTGTCAATGAGCCCTGATGTCCTCTGTTGGAAGAGATTGTTTAGATAAACGCCAAAGGAACATTCTAACCTTTGCTAGAACCTGGGTCTTCCACAAAGTTTTCCATGCTCCCTCTTCAGATGCAATGTTTGACGTTCCTGCCGTTCCCTCAAGCCATGTCTCCTAGCGATTTCTTGTCAGTACAAGCATGCGATAAGCTGATTTAACAGAAAAGATCCCACTTGTTTCAAAGTTCCAGCTCCAGAAGTCCTGGACATTGCGAGTACACAATGGGATTCCCATAATAGTACAAGCATCCATGGGCATAAACACTTGGTTGATTCGCTGGACGTCCCATGACGCACTTGTGTGGTTAATGAGTTTAGACACCACATTGGGTGGGTTAGGGTGAATACACTCATACGGTCGTAGCATCTCGTCTCTTGGCAACCATGGATCCTCCCAAATTCGTGTAGTCTGGCCGTTGCCAATTCTACGAATCAGCCCCTGTTTAAGTGTGTCTTTGCTTTCAATAATAGCTCGTCATATTTGACTGGGATGGTTGCCCAATGTCGCCTCCAATATAGTAGAGTCAGGGAAATATATACTCTTCAATAAACGAGCACTGAGGGAATCTGGTGTTTGGAGTAAACTCCAAGCCTGCCGTGCCAGCATCGCCATATTGAACAGTCCAAAATCTTTGAATCCTAGTCCACCCATTCCTTTCGGTTGCGTCATACTTCTCCAAGATACCCAATGAGGCTTCCTCTGACCTTCTTTGCTTCCCCACCAAAACTTCCTAATAAGCATATTGAGATGTTCACATAAACCCCTTGGGAGTTTGAAGCACGACATGGAGAACACCGGGATGGCATGGGCAACTGATTTAACTAGCACCTCCTTGCCTGCCGATGACATGGTGTTTTCCACCCATCCCTGCACCTTACTCCAGAAACGATCTTTCAAGTACTTAAAGGCGCCATTATTAGAACTTCCAATATCAGATGGCATACCTAAATACTTCTCATTTAAAGTTTCATTAGGGATATTGAGTAAAACTTTAATTTCCGTCCTAACCACATCTGGTACTCCTTTACTAAAAAAGATAAATGATTTTGCAAAGTTCACTCGCTGGCCTGAAGCTTGGCAATATGTATTCATCACTAGGTTCACCTCATTAGCTCCCGCATATTTGCCTTGCAGAACAGTAGGCTGTCATCAGCGAATAACAGATGGCTAACTGGTGGCGCCGTAGGAGCCACTTGTACACCACCCAGGTTGGATGACTCACTTTTTGATTTTAACAGGCACGACAGGCCCTGCTAGCAAGAACAAGTACGGGGATATTGGGTCCCCTTGTCTGATTCCTCTTGAAGGTTCAAATTCCTCCAATCTCTTCCCATTGAACATGACAGAAAACTTGACAGTGGTAACAAGTCCCATAACAATATCCACCCATCTCTCAGTAAATCCAAGCTTGACCATGATTGCTCTCAGATATGGCCACTCCACCCTACCATAGTCCTTCATCATGTCTAGCTTCAACGCAAATGACTGGTGTTTCTTAGCTTTATTTCTCTTCATGAAGTGTAGGCATTCGTACGCAGTGATGATGTTGTCCGTGATAAGTCTTCCAGGGACAAAGGCTGACTGTTCCTCACATATTATGTCAGGTAATATCACTTTCAAACAGTTAGAGATCACCTTGGACGCAATTTTATAGAGAACATTGCATAAACTGATAGGACGGAACTGGATCAACAGGGTGGGATTTTTTACCTTCGGAATCAATACCAGTACCGTCTCATTGATGCATGCTGCTGATTCTGCTCCCTCAACAATTTTAAGCACTACTCTGGTAATTTCATCTCCACATGTCTCCCAATGACGCTGAAAGAAGTGAGCGGGGAACCCGTCCGGTCCAGGGGCCTTAGTTGGGAACATTTGAAAAAGGCCGATCTTCACTTCCTCTAGTATATGGTGGGTTGAGCGATGCATTCATATCTTGCGTAACCTTGCATGGCACTTTTTCTAGGACCTGCTCCATGTGCACCACGGTCGCCAATGAGGGGTCACGCTCCCAGCAGAGCTCATATTTGAAAGGGCGTGGTCCCCACCTGCATGCATGCACTCCTTGCAGCCGAAGCAACAGCGGGACGTGGTCCGAAGTAGCAGCTGTGAGGTGTTCAAGTGTTGCATCTGGGAAAGCCAAGATCCATGCAGGTAGCCACACTTTGGTCCAGCCGTACCCTGGTGTATGTGCCCCCCACCAACTTCTTCTCAAATGTCCAGCTTTGTCCCTGATAACCAATGTCAGATAATCCACAAGTATCAATAGCACCCCGGAAGACGTCCATCTGCGCTTGGCTACGCTGGTCGACCCCATCATGCTCATGGCTATGGAGGACTTCGTTGTAGTCTCCAATCACCACCCATGGATCATTGCTCGTTCCTGCAATTCCGCGCAACATATCCCAAGTTTTGTATCTCTCGTTTGTTTGAGCCTCCCCATACACAAAGGTGATTCTGGTTTTAATCTCTATCATCTACTCAACAAACATCTATATGGTATTCAGAATAACCAATAACTTCGAGCTTTATTTCTTCATTCCAAAAAATGCCTAGTCCACCGCTCCTACCGGAGCTGCTTACAGCAAAGCTTTTATTGTAACCTAGAGTTCATACAAGACTCTCAACACGTGATCCCTCTATCCGAGTTTCAAGAATGCATACAATAGAGGGGGCAAGTTGCTTCAATAGTTCTCGAAGCTCGCGAACCATCGCAGGTCTGCCAGTCCCGCGACAGTTCCAGACTAGGCAACTCATTGCGCTTAGCGTTACCCGTTGATAGGGCCCGTCATTTGCGCATTGTTTTGAGAGTTTGCAAATTTGTTTTTCCCTGATTCTTGTCCAACTGGGGAGGATTGGTTTTTGTTCTCTTAAGATCTTGCTTTGATGAGGGGCTCTGAGGAATGATAGTTACAACAAGGGTTTTGGGTTCCACCGATGATGGGTTGGTTCCTGGAGCGGTAAGCAAGAGTGTGTTGATATGGGCACCCCTCTTACAGTTTCCTTCACCTTCCTCCATATCAGTATCAAGGTCAGCAGTAGTGCCAAAGTGATCTTGCTGCGATCGTCCTGAGCCACGTCCTACACGCCCTGCACGGCCATTGCCTCTGCCTCGTCCACCTTCGAAGCCCCTAGCTTCACCTGGTCCGCGCCCTGGGCCCCTAAACCAGTCAGCTTTCAGGTTCCTATACACCAGAGCATACGGAGGATGGACCCATCTCCACATTCTTTGAAGTGATGACCTAGCATGCCGCATACAGCACACCAATCTGGTAACCTCTCGTATTTCACCCTGAAGATCTCTCTCCTCTTCTTGATCACTAGCGAAACAACATTCTTGAGCGGCTTTGTGACATCAACTTTCACCAGAACCCTTAAAATTTACCAACTGTGGCTGCTAGCGATTTGATCAAGTGGAAGAACAATTGAGGAATGTCATGTATCTGGATCCACATCTCAATCTTGTTCAGCACAATTGACGACGGTCTAGTGAATCCATCATAGGGCTCGATCACGACCACTTTCCCTTTGAAAGTCAAGGGGCCGTCCTCCATTACTCTGTCCCAATCACCCAGGCAGGAGAATTGCAGAGTATAAAGATTATCTTCCAGCGGGCGAAACTTTATTTCTTGCGCCAGATCCCATGCAACTCGCATGTTACGGAAGAACCAATACTGGCTATACTGCTTGTCCATGTGAACTCGTGCGATCGTCATCCATCCCGCTGCTTCCTCTGGTATATCACCATCTTGAACCACTACATCCTCCAGATCGTCTTCTTTCAGACCCACTTCCTTCATCATAGCTTCCATCTCGCTCATCGCCGCGCCAAACGCCGACGTTGAGTCTTCCATCAGATCTCTTGCCCGAGAAGAAGGATTCCGCGGGCGGGAGAACCCTAACAAGATCCTCCAGCACCCCCGCTAGCCAGACGTCTGAAGCCGCCGACGATTGGTGGTCTGGGAGGCGCAGGGGATCGCGATCTCCACGTCGGCGCCAAGCGTCGCCGGGAGGAGAGACAACCCTAACTAGAGGGGACTTCGTGGCAGACAAGCCTCATGTTTCAGTTTGCCAGCAATGGTTAAATAGTATAGATTCCTCGTGCGCACAAAATTTGATGGGCCGGCCCGCTGGGCACCGTGCGTGCGCGCCAGTTTACCTCGACGGTGCTTAAAGCGCCAGTTAGGAGCTCTCGAAAATGAGAAGCAAAGAATGTAAAAGTTGTATCTTCTCCGTAGAGCAATTCTTGCAGTTGGTGCAGCACTTTAGCATGGCGTTTTTAGTTGTCCCCTGAAAATTGCAATGTATTTACCCACCACTCCCAATCCCAAGTCATACCCGTTCATTCTATTTTTCTCGTAGTATTAGAGGAAACGAACGACACCACAAATACAACTCGTAACCCGCTCAACTTGCGCAACTCCCAGCCGCTCGACAACCAGGGTTTGGCCACCGCCTCCTGCCTTCACGGCTCGCTCCGCGACCCTCCACGTCCGGCCAGGTATAGTCCTTCCAACCTCTACCTACCCCCATCCCGTGGTGGGTGGTCTGGCCGGTCCCGCGCCGCCGCATCGGCTCTTCTCCTCCTCATTCCTCCTCTAAGAAAAATAAAGAGGAATAAAATCGATGATATATTGCTTGAGCCTCGTGGTTGTTAAAAATGGCTTAGTACTCCTAGGAGTACATACTCCTAGCCACCTGTCCTTTTTAAATTCTCCACCAGCACTGTCGATTGGTTTCTGGCTAACGAACCCATTTACCACCCAACTAACGCACGGGATAAGCGAAGGCTACTTTCAATCTTGCTAGCCCCACAACCCCGCATATTGATTATTAGGCTCTGTTTCATTCTCCGCAAACCATGGTCATCACGCCCTCGCGTATGTAGCAGAGTGACCGACGGCGACAAGGACAAGAAGCGGTAGTATAATCTGATTTTGACTACCCATAATGGGAGTAACATATGTGACAACATCACATATCTCTACGCAAAACAGATGATGTGGCGAGCAATCAATGAGGAAAGGGGGGCATGTGGTAACATAGTTAGTTACTGTAACATCACACATACCAAGACAAGATGAGTCTACAACCTAATAAATGAAGTGTTGCATGACACCACACATATGTTATTCTTCACTATAGAGGAAGTAATATAGACTAGTAACATATGCATGTTACTAGTTTATGTTATTATCTATTGTGACTAGTCTTAGTAGCAGTAGCAAACGGCGTCGTCAACCATCCTTTCTCGTTGTTGTTCTGCGCAGGCCGCACCACTCCGTGATTTGCCGATCGAGCGCCTGGCCGCCGATGACCATATTTCGAACCGCGCACGACGCGCTCCAGAGAGATATCAAGTCCTGCTAATAGTCGCACGCGCGTGTCATACTCAATCGGTAAGATCTCTGCATTAGGTCAAAGAGAGCCAATCTATTGTATGCATGCAATCACTGTAGGCATGTACGATTACCAAGGTAGATGCACATGGTCTTTGCCGCCGACGCGAATAGGTTGGAGTATAACATTGTTTGAAGCAGGGGATCTATGATCCAACTGCATTCTGTATGTACACTTTTTGAATCAAGTTTACGATCAATTTGCAAAAGGATTAACATCGTTATTTGATTTCACAGATTCGTTCTTTATTATGGACACAGATGCTTCATGGGTGCTGGTGCTATTGAGTCAATGGCGCCAGCTCATCTGTTCCTTCTCTTAGTGCTTACCGCACAGAAACTTCATGGCACAACACGGGAAGCACTCATATAGCACAAGAAATAATGCATATTTATCTCTTTGGTTGCTACTTAAAATATACGCATATATGTATCAAAACAGAACTAGATGTGTATACTTACTTAGTTCTTCTGTTGATGCTTACTCGTATATACTCCCTAAATAAAAAAGTATATAGTCCGTAAGAAAATACAGTATATGTATACTCTTCCGAAAAATGGCAGTGCACACATATTCCCTAAAAACACAAATGTATATACTGCTTCGAAAAAGACAGTATATACTCCATATAAAAAATGCAGTATATACATAAAAAATTGAGCATAAACTTTTTCAGAAAATTCATTATGTACTATGAAAAATCAGTATATACTCCTCACAAAAATTCAGTATATATACTCCTACAAAAAAAAACAGTATATACTCCTTTACAAAGTCGGCATATACTCTCCCGCAAAAAAAAGCCAGCACATACTATAAAATGCAGTATATACTCATAAGAAAAAATGCCATATAGAATCCTTCAAATAATCTGCAGTATGTACTCCAGTAAGGATGGGTAATATCAAGTCCTTTGAAAATATTAATTGCCTCAAATATACCTCTAGTGTGTTCTACACAATTCTTACTGATACATGATATACTTCCATAATCTCTTTTTCTAAGTTCAGGTATACCTTCTAGGAAATCCAGCAGACTATAACTTCTATCACGTGCTTTATATTTAAGATCTACACTCATTTAGGCAAAAATGCCACAATCCATACACTAGATGAGGAGTGTAAGTTGCATAACCAATTTCCTCATTATTTAACTAAAGCTAGTTGCTGCATGGGTACTTGAAGGAAGCAGTTATGCATGCACCTACTAATTATGTGGTCTCTTCATACGGCTCGCACAACAACTATCCTATTTATCCGTTTACCTTATCCACTAAGGTGGAGTACATACTCCCGGGAGTACAAAAGAGATGCCCTAAATAGGATAGTTGTTACGCAAGCCGTACGAAAAGGCCACGTAATTAGTAGGTGCATGCATAACTACTTCTTTCAAGTACGCATGCAACAATTGGCTTTAGTTAAATAATGAGGAAATCCAACTTACACTCCTCAACTAGGGTCTCTCTCTCTCTCTCTATATATATATATATATATATATATATATATATATATATATATATATATATAAAAGAATGTTTACGTAGTATACGTACTACTTTTTGGTAGTATGTATCGTATTTTGTGCATATTTTCTTTTGCATATAAATATGTACGTATTTCACAAATATAATAAAACCATAAGCTCACTTGTAATTTTTTCATATAACTCACTTTGGAGTATCTTAGATATAGTATATGAACATACTAAAAATAATAAAGTATAGTATATACAACCACATGGTAGTATATGAGAAATGGGTGTAGCTACACCCGGTAGTAGGATGCATATATATATATATATATAAACACTATTCTGATCACGGGATCAGAATAATATTCTGATCACAACATGAACTTCCCGAGTAACGCGTCTGACCTTCCCCGAGTATTAGGTTGAATTTCAGCTAAAAAGTGTCTAAATGGGGCTTGCGATATACCATTGGAAAGCTATGAACACCAGTATCATGACCCAAGTTGAACTTTTGGTAAAATGTAAGCTGTTTAAGAGCAGTATTGAAAACCGTTTTTCCTTCATACAAAAAAATGTGAATCGTATTTTTGATCGCATTTCTAAACCGTTTATCGGAATGACGCAAATAATATGGCGTTGGAAAGCTGCTGCAAAACCGCACCTTCCACATGTTGAATTTTTTCTCTAATTCCTTATGGTTAAAGAGTAATTTGGAAAATCGTAAAATTTCGTAAACCGAACAGCCGAGTTCGTATTTTCGATGGCATTTCTAAACGGCTAATCCAATTGAGGCAAATGATATGGCGTTGGAAAGCTTATTAAAATGCGCTACTTTTACATGTTGAAAGTTTTTTCTAATTTTGGACAGTTTAAAAGAAATTTAGAAAACAATACAAGTTCTAGCGAATTTGTATTTTCAAGCTAATATTTTAATCGTATGTTCGAATGCAGCAATTGATATGGCCTTGGAAAGCTTGAGGAAATGCGACACTTTTTTTGTATCTATTATTTCTCCCACTTATTTATGGTTTTTAGTCAGTTTTGAAAATGGAGAAAAACGTATTTTCGTCGTATTTTCTACAAATTGTGATGGAATTGCGCAAATAATATACTGTTGAAAAGCTATGGAAAATGCGAAACTTTTTCATGTTGATGGTTTTCTCTGATTCCTAGTCGTTTTCGAGTAATTGCGAAAATGACGGGATCATTCGTTCTGCCTTTATCGCGAAACTGATTCTTCGAAAATGCACCGCATGAAGACTTGAACTTCTCGGCATGTCTACTTGAACTTCACTCTGTTTTTCACGTGCTATTTTTGACCGTAGCTCTCCATCTACTCACCAAAACACTCACCGAAATTGAGCAAGTGTCATACCAGTGGAAAGCTGTTGTGAACACGCAACTTTCCCGTGTTGATCGTTTTTTCATACTCGCGACGATTTTAAAAGTTTTTCATCTAAAATTCATCCACTGTAGTATTTGAACTTCCTGCTGTTTTCAGTTGAACTTCCGTGACGTATTCTCGTTTGTAATTTTCTCATCCATTCATTAGTGTTAGACAAATGATATTCCTTTTGTATAAATCTCTCTCACAATAATTTTTTTAACTTTCTCCGACGAAGGACTTCAACTTATAACAACAAAACTTTTAGCCTTTGCTTTTTTATTCTTTTTAGTACAAAATGCACACCGTCTAGTACATTAACTTCTGGCAGTTATGAACCTGAACTTCTCTCGGTTACGTGAAAATATTTGAGTTTTTTGTGAACTTTTAATCTGATTTTCTTAATCCTTTTTTATTAATTTTGAAGCGCTCTATTTTTAATAGTTGAACTTCTTGTTATTTTATTTTTGAACTTTTTGTTTCCATTCTTTAATAACTAGGAAAATCTGAGTTTTCTATAATCATTGAACTTCTCCATCTTTTTAAATATGGACTTCCTGATTTTTTTCTTAATCTTTTTTATGAAATTTTGAAGTGCTCTATTTTTTTAAGTTGAACTTCTTGTTATTTAATTTTTGAACTTCTTGTTTTCCATTCTTTTATAACGAGGGAAATTTGAGTTTTCTATAATCATCGAACTTCTCCATCTTTCTAATTTGGACTTCCTGGTTTATTTCTTTTAGTAACGGAAAAAATCCTACTTTTTGATAGACATCGAGCCCCTTTGTTAAATTTGAACTTCTAGATTTATTTTAATAGAACTTCTTCATTATTTCGAATAGAACTTATTGGTCTTATTCTTTAGTAACCGGAAAAAAGTGAGTTTTCAAATAAATATCAAACTGCTCTGCTTTTAAAATTGAACTTCTTGGTTTTATTATTTAGTAACAAGAAAAAACTGAGTTTTTAATATGCATTGAACTACTTTATTTTTTAAAATTGAACTTCTTGGTTTTTAACTTTAGTATTGTGGAAAAATGCCCAAAATGACATTGTTTTTTTTTGTTTTTTGATCTTCTAAATCCAAGGTTTTAATATACTTTGAACTTCTGTGCTATTTTAATTTGAACTTCACATTATTTTTTATATTTTGAGTAAAGTTTTTATTTTTAATTTTTTAAATAAACATAAATTTAACTAATTTTTTATTTTTGATCTTCACGGTGGATTCTTTAATAATAGCGGATATCTGTGTTTTTTTAAGATGGTAAAATCCTAATTTTTTCAATAAACATTGAACCACTTTGTTATTTTATTTTGAACTTCTAATTTTTTAAAAACAAGAAAATTCTTTTAAAATAATTTTTAGTTTTTTGTTTATTTAATTTGAACTTCTTCATTTTATTTCTTAGTAATGAGAAAACATCTACATTTTTTTAACCTTCAAACTTCTGTATTTTTTTTACTTTGAACTTCTTAGAAAAATATGGGTTTAAATAAGCAAACAATATTCTAGGTTTGCAAATTTGAACTTCTAGTTTTTTTGAACATCTCGGTTATTTCAAATTGAACTTCTAAGGTTTGCAAATTTGAACTTCTATGGTTTTTGAGATGCTTGGTTATTTGAACTTCTAGGGAATTAGAAAAAAATATGGTAGTCAAATGAAAAAGGTTACAGTCCCACAGGCATAAACAATCGAACTTCGCTGAATTTTGAGCAGTAATACATGAACTTCTAATGTACAAAATTGTCTTGTCTCTGATACTAGTGGGTGGAGCCTCAGAAGTGGACGCAGTGCACGTCGTTGGATAGGAGAGAAGGAAGAATGGTGATGCTGGGGAAGGTCGGATCAGTCGCCGCTGCAACTAGTGGGTGGAGCCTCACAAGTGGACGGGGGCGCGCGTTGTTGGATAGTAGAGAAGGAAGAATGGTGATGTCGGGGAAGGTCGGATTAGTCATCGCTGCAGTCCACACACCACAGCGTGGTGGTCGCCGTTGGTGTTGCACTTGGCGTATAACTGCTATTCAAATACTATTTACTATATTATTAAAAAATTCTCCCATTTTTTATCCCAATCTGTTATGTTTGAACTTCATTTGCTTTTATATCTGACCTTCCAGAAATTCTTTTTTTATGGGAAATCATCCAAATACATTTTGTTAGATCAAAGCAAAATCCCCTAATCCTATTGGACGTCCTGGTGGCGCGCACATCCAGCTGCAGGATCGCCAAGTTGAAGATGCTCTAAGAATAATTCAATAATCACGTCCCTTTATTACGAAGTGCATCAAGACAATTATCACATTACTTTTATCTGCAGCTTCTTATTTTCCATAGCGCCTGAGGCCCGATTAATCAATTAGTTGTTGCGACAGTCAACGAACTAGTAGTTGACGGTGAGGTGGCCCTGGGCCACGACCTAGCCGTTGGTGTCGATCTTGCTGAACACCATATCAAAGTCCAGGTCCAGCCTACCATTGCTACACTGGTCAACGATCCTCGCCGTGATCTGCGCGCCGGTCGCTGTGTTCGTCACCTACGCACGCAGGGTCACATCACAGGGGAAACGTCGTCATTCTAGCAGCAAGCAAAGACCACACAAAACAAGAGGAAGAAAGACGCCTGGCCGGTTGGCTTCGTCGCCGCAGGGGTGGGCTTCGTCGGGGACGGAGGAGACAGGAGCGCGAGCAAAGGGGCATGCATCGCCGGAGTAGTCCACGGGGGCTCTCCTCGCTGGGGTAGCTGGAGCCCGGGGTAGGTGCTGGGAGGAGGGGGCGGCCACGTGCTGAAGGAGGAAGGGGGCGGCCACGTGCCCAGGGTAGCTGGAGCCCGAGATAGGCGCAGGGGTTTTCCACTGCGCCATCTGCACCAAGCCCCTCAGGCCTCCCATTTTTCAGGTACTACGGAAACTAATGAATGCACTTCCTTTGTTGTTGTACATAACACTAGCCGTCAGATTAACAAACTGTACAATTCTTTGTTGGATATACATTTCAGAAGTGTTCTAATAGGAATTCCATCTGCTCGCCTTGTTGTGACAAACTCCACGATGCTCCCCAGCATAGCTACATCATGGAGCGTGTCGTCGACAACATCTTGGTTCCTTGCAAGCACGGATGCAACATGAAGATGACCTACTACAGGCAGGACGCACATGAGAGGGAGTGCCTGATAGGGCCGTGCGTCTGCCCGATCACCGGCTGCAGCTTCATTGCGCCAGCTCCGGTGCTCCTGGGCCATCTCACCAGCGTGCATCAGTTGCCAACAACACCAATCAAATTATGTCTTGAAAATGATGCACGGTAGGTGCTGGGAGGAGGGGGCGGCCATGTGCTGAAGGAGGCAGGGGCGGCCTGGCGCCAGAGGGAGCGGGGGAAGTGGTGGCGCGCCAGAGAGGCAGGGGAGGCCTCGCGCCGGAGGGAGCGGGGGCGGCGGTGCGGCAGAGAGGCAGGGGCAGCCTCGAGCCAGAGGGAGCGGGGGCGGCGGCACGGCAGAGAGGCGGGGGCGGCCTTGAGCCGGAGGGGGTGGGGGCGGCAGCACAGCAGCACGTCGGAGAGGCGGGGGAAGGCTCAGTGGAGGCGGAGAATGTAGGGGCGGGATGGAGAAGGTCGTGGGGTGGATCAGAGAAGGTCGTGCGAGGTGTTGGCGTAGTTGGTTCTGATGTTTTTTTCCCGGGAGAACATATCGGGCCCTATATAGGCGTGACGTGATCCAAATAGTTATTTTGATCCCAGGATCAGAATAGTGCTGTCCTATATATATATATACAACACTATTCTGATCATGGGATGAGAATAATATTCTGATCACAACCTGACCTGTCCCGCTAGTAGTACGTTGAACTTCCGTGTGAACTAGGTTGAACTTCCGCCAACAATGCCCAAATAGGGCTTGCGATATACCATTGGAAAGCTATGGACACCAGTATCATGACCCAACTTAATTTTTTGACAAAATGTAAGCGGTTTAAGAGCAGTTTTCAAAACCGTTTTTCTTCACACAAAAAATGTGAATCATATTTTTGATGGCATTTCTAAACCATTCATCAGAATGAGGCATATAATATGGCGTTGGAAAGCTGCTGCAACACCGCTACTTCCACATGTTGAAAGTTTTCTCTAATTCTCTATGGTTAAAGAGTAATTTAAAAAAACGTAAAATTTCGCAAACCAAACAGCCGAGTTCGTATTTTCAACGTCATTTCTAAACGGCTAATCCAATTGAGGCATATGATATGGCGTTGGAAAGCTAATGAAAATGCGCTACTCTTTTATTTTGAAAGTGTTTTCTAATTTTAAATGGTTTAAAAATAATTTAGAAAACGGTACAAGTCCTACCGAGTTCGTATTTTCGAGCTAATGTTTTAACCATGCATCGGAATGCAGCAAATGATATGGCGTTGGAAAGCTTGAACAAATGCAAAACTTTTTGGTATGTATTATTTCTCCCAATTCTTTACGGTTTTAAGTCAGTTTTGAAAATGGCAAAAATGTATTTTCATTGTATTTTCTACAAACTTTATCGGAATGGCGCAAATAATATACCGGTGAAAAGCTACGGAAAATGTGAAACTTTTTCATGTTGACAGTTTTCTCTGATTCCTAGCCATTTTCAAGTAATTTCAAAAACGGCGAGATCATTCGTTCTGCCTTTATCGTGAAACAGATTCGCAAAAAATGCATCGCGTGAAGTACCTGAACTTCTCGGTATGAAACCTTGAACTTCACTCTGTTTTTCACGTGCTTTTTTTTCCTCGTATATCTCTATCCACTGCACCTAGCTCTAGATCCACTCACCGAAATTGAGCAAGTGATATACCGATGGAAAGCTGCTGTAAACACACAACTTTCCCGTGTTGATCATTTTTTCATACTCGCAACGATTTTAAAATTTTTTCATCTGAAATTCATTCAGCGTGGTAGTTGAACTTCATGCTATTTTCACGTTGAACTTCTGTGACATATTTTTGTTTGTACACACGCCTGAACTTCCCTTTGTACGAACCCGACCTTTGGGCTATCTTTGCAACCGTGGCTTCCCCCGCGAATTATTCTGGTTAGTAGTGTTCTATATGATGTTAGTGTAATCTAGAAAGATTTTTTAGCAACTAAATACCAGTTTTAAATAGAAATCTCACTCGCTGGCGGATTTTGCTCTCGGGTCGTGATGAAATTGCGTTTTTTGCAATTTTACTGCCTGATTTGTTCGACCTGAACTTCTCCTAGTGCTGGGTTGAACTTCCGTCAACATTGCCCAACTGGGGCTTGCGATATACCGTTGGAAAGCTATGGACACCAGTATCATGACCCAACTTAAAATTTTGGCAAAATGTAAGTGGTTTAAGAGAAGTTTTGAAAACCGGTTTTCTTCATACAAAAAATGTGAATCGTATTTTTGATCGCATTTCTAAACCGTTTATCGGAATGAGGCAAATAATATGGCCTTGGAAAGCTGTTGTAAAACCG
The DNA here is from genome assembly GCF_018294505.1 of Triticum aestivum. Lineage (NCBI taxonomy): Eukaryota > Viridiplantae > Streptophyta > Magnoliopsida > Poales > Poaceae > Triticum > Triticum aestivum. The sequence continues at coordinate 317,559,251 of NC_057813.1, read as the reverse complement.
CTCCTTCCACATGCTAAAAGTTTTTTCTAATTCCCTATGGTTAAAGAGTAATGTGGAAAATCGTAAAATTTCTCAAACCGAAATACCGAGTTTGTATTTTCGTTGCCATTTCTAAATGCCTAATCCAATTGAGACAAATGATATCGCGTTGGAAAGCTTATGAAAATTTGCTTTTTTCATGTTGAAAGTTTTTTCTAATTTTGAATGGTTTAAGAGTAATTAAAAAACGGTACAAGTTCTACCAAGTTTGTATTTTCAATCTATTTTGTTAATCATACATCCGAATGTAGCAAATGATATGGCGTTGTAAAGCCTGAACAAATGCAAAACTTTTTGGTATATATTGTTTCTCGAAATTCATTACGGTTTTACGTTGATTTTGAAAATGGCTAAAAACGTATTTTCACCATAATTTCTACAAACTTTATCGGAACGGGGCAAATAATATACTGTTGAAAAGCTATGAAAAATGTGAAACTTTTTCATGTTGATGGTTTTCTCTGAATCCCAGCCATTTTCAAGTAATTTCGGAAACGGCGAGATCACTCGTTCTGCCTTTATCGCGAAACAGATTCGTCGAAAATGCATTGCGTGAAGTACTTGAACTTCTGTGGCAGTTCTGCCTGAACTTCACTCTGTTTTTCACGTGCTTTTTTTTGCTCGTAGCTCTTCATTCACTCACTGGAATTAAGCAAGTGATATACCGATGGAAAGCTGCTATAAACACACAACTTTTCCGTGTTGATCATTTTTTCATACTCGTGACGGTTTTAAAAGTTTTTCTTGTGAAATTCATTCAGTGTAGTAGTTGAACTTACTGCTGTTTTCACGTTGGACTTCTGTGACATATTTTTTGTTTGTAATTTTCCCATCCATTTTCGTCAGTGTTACACAAATGATATTCTTTTTGTACAAACCTCTCTCACAATATCTTTTTAACTTTCTCCGACCGAGGACTTGAACTTACACAAATGATATTTCTGCCGTTTTGAAGTAAATTAGAAAATGACAAGATCATGATTTCTATCTTCATCGCAAATGGAAATGCACTGCGTGAAGTAGTTGAACTTCTCTGGCATGTCTATTTGAACTTCACTCTGTTTTTGACGTGCTATTTTTGACATGCTGTTTTTCACACTGCGTGAAGTAGTTGAACTTCTGGGGCATGTCTGTTTGAACATCACTCTGTTTCACTTTATTTGTATTTTTCTTGTATGAAATACACACCATGTAGTACGTGAACTTCCTATTGTTATCACTTTTGAACTTCTCTCTGGTTTGAGAGAATTATTTTAAAACACAAAAAACAACATATTTTTTATGTATTTTGGACATCTAAATACACGGTGAACCTCTCTCACAAGAATTTTTTGAACTTTTCCTCGCTGAGCAATTGAACTTCTATCAACCATTCTTTTCGTTTATGAGTTGTTTTTAAAAGTGCAAAAAATGGTGCCTTGTTTTTTATTTTTTCAACAGGTAAATCCTAGGTTTTAATAAACTCCGAACTTCTCTGTTATTTCAATTTGAACTTCACCTTTTTATATTTTGAGTAAAGAATTGTATTCGATTTTTATACGGAAAAAATTGAACATGGAAATAGAAGGTGAACCTCTCTCGCAAGAATTTTTGAACTTCCCCTGATAGAGCACTTGAACTTCTAGCAACAAAGTGTTTAAGCTTTTATTTTTCTATACTTTTTATTCTGACCTGAAATGCATTCCTTCGGTAATTGAACTTCTCATTGTTTTCATTATGAACTTCTGTCACATTTTTGTGCATACATTGAATTACATGCAATTGAAGGTCGGACGCCATTTTTTGCTATTTTCAAACATGTACTTGGTGGTCGGATGTCCCGTAATATTAATTTTGCACCGTGCACGGAGGACCACGTGAACTTCTTGCAACAAACCTTTTAAGCTTTTGGTTTTCTATTCTTATATTCTTATCTGAAACGCATTCCGTGTAGTAGTTGAACGTCCCGCTGTTTTCTCCTTGAACTTCTGTCACATATTTTTGTTCAACCTCTCCCACAAGAATTTTTGAACTTTTCTTGGGCTTAGCACTTGAACTTCTAGCAACAAAACTTTTAGCCTTTGCTTTTTCATTCTTTTTTTTTCATACAAATGCACACCGTGTAGTACATGAACTTCCGATAGTTATCAATCTAAACTTCTCTTGGTTACGTGAAAATATTTGAGTTTTTTATGAATTTTTAATCTGATTTTCTTAATCTTTTTTATGAATTTTGAAGCGCTCTATTTTTAATATTTGAACTCCTTGTTATTTTATTTTTGAACTTCTTATTTCCATTCTTTAATAACGAGGAAAATCTGAGTTTTTTATAATTATCAAACTTCTCCATCTTTTTAATATGGATATCCTGGTTTTATTTTCTTAATCTTTTTCTATGAAATTTTGAAGCGCTCTATTTTTAAAAGTTTAACTTCTTTTTATTTTATTTTTGAACTTCTTGTTTCCATTCTTTAATAATGAGGAAAATCCGAGTTTTCTATAATCATCGAACTTCTCCATCTTTTTAATATGGACCTCTAGTTTTTTTATCAGAGTTTCTTTTAAACATCGAATTGCTCCGTTATTTAAATTTGAACTTCTAGTTTTTTTTATAGAAACAAGGGACAAACTTTTGGAACTACTCTTTTGTTTTCAATTTGACCTTCTTAGGTTTTTAAGAAACCGTGAACATCTCCTTAATTTAAATTTGAACCTCTAGTTTTTTTTCTAGAAATGGGGAAAATATCATTTTTTACAATTTTTGAAGTGATCTACTTTTTATATTTGAACTTCTTGGTTTATTTTTAGTAAAGGGGAAAATCCGAGTATTATAATATACATTGGACAACTGAGGTGGCATAGTTGAACGGCCGAGGCGTTGCGGCGCCGGCTGTAGGTGGTGGACCTTAGTGGCAGCAGCGCTCGCGACCATGTGCAGGTCGAGACTTCTCCTAGCCGCAGGTCGAGACCTCCCCCATTTGCAGATGGAGCCACTCGAACGCAACAGCGATAAGGTGATAGGTAGGTCTTTCCAAAAACAAAAGTGAGAGGAATTATTTTTTCTCTATTTGAACTTCAGGTGTCCACTAAGCAAAGTGGAGTTTTGTTTTCTCTATGTATTTTTCGTAAAATGAATAAATTGAACTTCTGCTTTTTTTCTACTAGGCTCCTATTATCTTTATTTTTGTGATGAACAACCGAATTGAAAGATGTAAGTTTTAGAACTGATCCGTGACCACTTGATAATAAAATGCTTATCTTTTCTCTGTACCACAAGTTTTTTCTTTTTTGTGAGGAATACCCTTGGGCGCACTTTATTGTACCACAAGTTCTTCAATTCACCGAGTAGTAACATAGTATGTACTTACCCTCGCACACCACACACTTCTTATCCACAGCACGAGGCCTTGTCCCTTTTGGCCTTCTTCTTCTTCTTTTGCCTTTTTGCCTTCTTCTTTGTACACCTAAATTGCAGCAAGTTCAAAGAAAAAACTCACTAAGCAGAGCCAGCCGTTGGGTGCCATAGCCCTACATCGGGAGAGCCACCAAAGTAGACAGTTTGGACAGGCGCCAGGGAAGCCGCCCAGCACCGTGCGCAGGTGCAGGAAAGACTCAGCGGAAGATCGAATAGAGGAGCCAGGGAAGGTCACCCGAGGAGAGAACAGGGAAGCTTTGTTTCAAATTTGCCCATCCGCTGAACCTGCAAGTCGACGGAGAATTCCTCCTCTTTGTGCAAGTACACCCGATAGGTAATGCAAATCAGCCGCACGCATACGCACTGAGTACACACACTTGTTCTGGTGCACGAGCCACGAGAGGGTGGGAGCGCTGGCTTACGGGAAGGTTAGGTTGGGTGCTGTTTGCAGGTAACGGACGGAACCAGGGGCCTACTGGGAGCCGGGGCGATGCAAGCAGAGAAAGCGAACTCGTGCGACAGTTCAAGGGGAGTGTGCGGCTGTCCGAGGTTGCTTGTTGGCAGTGCAACAACTAAGCGGTGCCGGACGGATCACGGCGGCGTAGAAGATGGTCGACAGCAGGGGGAATTCGAGACTAGCTCGAGAGTCACAGGATCCGCATGGGCACTGGAAGCTGCACCAGCCAAAGCCCACGAGGATGGGCAGCACGCGGGATTGGTGCACCAACAGGGATTGGGGTTGCGAGGACGCTAGTGGTTGAGGTGCTGAACGTCTTGGTGCTGCACCGTTGGACGGCCGGATTTGGTAGCGGCAAACGGCCTGAGCGCTGCTGTGGTGGAGAGCGGCGAGAAATCAGGCAAAGGTGGATAAATTGAGCAGCGACAGAGGCCTGAGTTCCATCATCGCCTTCACGTGCTGTTTTTTACCACCACCTCCTATTGCCGGCGCTTGGAGGGTCGTGGCCGCTGCAGGTCACGACGGCAAGTGGAGGAAGGTCGCGGCGGAGGCAGGATCCCTACGGTTTGCGATGCGGGTTGGTTGCTTTCGCGCAGCCACAGGATCCCGGCGAGGGGAGGTTGGTTGGCGGCGGTTGTGGCGGCGCCGCCACATGAGGTGGTGCGCGCGGTGGCCCTATCTAGTTCTGTATAACAAGCCTTAACTAGTTCTGTGGCAAGCTATGATAGACACAGTATATATAGGATGGGTCTATTCTACAATTGATTGTAGAATAATATTCTACAATAGGCTCCCCCTATACAGGGCAATTTTCAGAAAAAAACCAAAACCGAAAACAAAACCCCCCATGGTCCCCATCTCCTACCCCACCTCTGCGCTCGCCTCCCGTGCAGCCGCCACGGAGACCCTTCACCCACCGGCGCGCCGCCACGGTCTCCCTCCCCGGTGGCGCATGCCCGCCCTCCCTCCCCCGCATCGGCGGGCCGCTCGCCCGCCCTCCTTCCCCCGCAACGGCGCGCAACCCGCCCGCCTACCTCCCCGACGTCGCCAGTCCACCCTTCCTTCCCTCGCACCAGCGCGCCGCCGCTCGCCTACCTCCCCGGCGCCGCGCGGCTGTCTTCCCTTCCTCGCACCAGGGCGCCGCCCGCCCGTCCTCCCTTCCCCCGCACCGCCGCCTGCCTACCTCCCCGGCGCCGTGCGGCTGTCTTCCCTTCCTCGCATCGTGGTGCCGCCCGCCCGCCCTCCCTCGTCCCGCACCGGTGCGCCACCAACCCGGCTCCCCTACCACGAGTCGGTGACCCGCCATGGCCCCCCTCCCATGAGCCAGTGCACGGCCTCCCTCCCCGCGACGTGTAGATTGCCTGCAAATCGATGCCATGCACCTGTCTACAGGATAAGTGGAACATGGCTGCTCATATTAGACGTCGTTCAGTTGATTTATGATGAGCAACCTGCAGTTGCAAATTAAAATGATGTTGTACTTGATATCAGTGACCATTTCAAGCTACATATATTGCTATACTGATTATATATTGCAATCATTTATTGCAATATAGACTTGTATACTGTATCTGAGCTCGTTATCTAATGTCTCTTATATTCTTTTATAGTTGTTATAAATAAATCATAAGCAGCACAAGAACCTCATAGAAAGAAATACAAAATATATTGCCATCAACAATGCATAACATATATATAAAGAAGTACAAACTACGTATTTAAAAAAAGATGCAGTATTACCATTTATTCATTTTGGGCGCAACCCATTGAAGTATCAACATTTATCAACAATTATCCGAGGGTTAAAAGAAGCGATTAAATAACATGTTTATTTTTATTATCGGGCAGTGCCATAAAACAATTATGGGAAGTACCACTGATTCATTATGAGTAGTACCGTTTATATAAACTTGAGCAATACAAACCATTTTTATTACGTGGTGGTACTATTGAATCACTCTGGGCAATACAATTCATGTATTTTAACCAGTACAAAAACATTTTGTTACCAGGCAGTACGAAACTTATATTTCACAAAAGTACAAAATACATGTCAAGGGGAGTTTAGTTCTGTGAAAATAATTTACCGGCAGTACAATTTATTCATTTTGAGCAGTACAATTATTATTATTATTATTATTATTATTATCGGGCAGTATGAAACTCATATACCACAGAATTACAAGGTACATGTGTAGGGAATTTGAGTTCTCTGGAAGAAATTATGGGCAGAACATTTTAATCATTTTGAGCAGTACAAAAACTTCTTTATTGCCGAGCAGTACGAAACCCGTATTCCGCAGAAGTACAAGGCAAATTTGTGTTCTTTTAAAATAAATCCGAGCAGTACAATTTATTCATTTCGAGCAGTACAGTTATTATTGTTATTATCGGGCAGTACGAAACTCATATTCCGCAGAAGTACAAGGTACATGTGGAGGGAATTTGAGTTCTCTAGAAAAAAAATATGGGCAGTACAATTTAATCACTTTGAGAAGTACAGAAACTTCTTTATTGTCGGGCAGTACGAAAACTCATATTCCATAGAAGTACAATACTATGTTTCCTTGTAACAGGATAAATCTTGGTATTTTGAATATTATTCAAAAACCGTGAAGAATTAGAAAAATGTTAAAACACAAAAAATTGCTAAATTTCAATACCTTTCCAATGCCGTATCATTTGCATCATTCCGAGGTCCAAAGAACATCAATGATCATATTTCAGTAGATCTAAAATTTAGTATTTTCAAAACTGTTTGAAAACTATGCATAATTTGAAAAAACCTTAAAAAACATTTGTAAAGTTCAGTAGCTTTCCAATGGTATATTATTTGCGCTATTCCGAGAAGTGATTAAAAAATTAATATATAATTACTGTTCGTCTATTTTGAATGAATCTCAGTATTTTCAAAACTGCTCAAAAACCATGTAAAATTTGAAAAACATTAATAGACAAAAAGATGGGAATTTCAGTACATTTCCAATGCCATATCATTTGCATCATTTCTATATCCAAAAATGATCCATGATCACCTTTTAATAAAACAAATTTTTAGTATTTTCAAAACTGTTCCTAAACTGTGCAAAATTTGAAAAAACTTAAAACATGAAAATGTTTGTAAATTTCAGCAGCTTTTCAACGGTATATCATTTGCTATATTCCGATAAGTGGTTAAAGAATTTCGTTCAAACCACTTTTCATTCAACTTGTGATGATTTCTGTTTTTTGAAAATTTATAATAAAAAAATTAAAAAAGTGAAGCAAGTTACAATATAAAAAAGTTGAGAATTTTCTATAGCTTTCCAACGGTATATCATTTGCGCAATTTTGATTAACGGTTTAGAATTTATTAGTGAACTACTACGCAAGTATAGAAGAGTAGTACCGACTTTATGAAAAAGAAGTACGGTAGTGTTATGTAGAAGCAGTATCAGATCTTTATTCTAGGCAGTACGAGATTATTGCAGAATATTATTCTATCATCGATTGTAGAATAGATGGCATGTATATATATATATATATATATATTTATATGGTCTGTTCTGTAATATTCCTTCCAACTTTTGAACTGCATGCTCAATGCAAGTGCACGACATTGTTGAAGCAAAAAAGCACTGCAGTATTGAGACTAGCACACACCTTTCCGGTACTGTTTTTCGCTTCAGTTTTTAAACCGTTTGTCTGAACAAGGCGTGTAATATACTGTTGGAAAGCTATGGATTACGGGCAACTTCACCATGTAGAATTTTTTTTCGAGATTCCTCACGGTTTAAGAGCAGTTTAAAAAACGGTGAGGTGCACAACGAGTGGCAGCAAGCGTATTTTCATGATTTTTTCTAAACCGCTCGTCGGAATGAAGCAAATGATACGTCGTTGGAAAGATATCATCGAGGCGCAACTTTTTCATATATTTTTATTTCTCTAATTTGTTACGGTTTAAGAGTAGTTTCAAATTACTAAATTGTGAAATTTTGTTTTTAAAAATTTTGTAATTTTTCAGTACTGTTTTCGCTCCACTTTTTTAACCGTTTGTCAAAACGAGGCCTGTGATACACCGTCGGAAAGCTACAGACAAGGCGCAACTTTCATATTTAGATTTTTTTGACATTCCTTACGGTTTGAAATTAATTATGAAAATGGTGTGGCCGACGACGAGGGGTAGCGGCTTTTTTTCGCGAATTTTTCATACAGCTGGTTGGAATGATTCAAATGATATGCCGTTGGAAAGATAGCAACAAGACACAACTTTTTCATATAGAACAGTCTCTCTAGTGCCTTACGGTTTAAGAGCAGTTTTAAAATTATGGAAATGTGGACACACTGTTTTTCGCGACACCAAAATCGATGCGTGAACTTCATTAGACAGAAGAAGCACTGCTTCACACTGAAAACCTCACTACATCAGACGGTCGAGCAAACTACATGATTTCTTTTGTACCTTTTTCTAACTTTTTTAAGAACGAGAGTGGACCGCAAAGACGAGGGCAAGTGAATCACAACACTATCGAAAGGTGAACCGCATTACTCTTTTTGTTGTTTCTCATTTTTCACACTTCACGTTGGGCGCAACTTAACAACATCATTCTCGAAAGTGAACAACATGCATAAACTAGTGAACTACATCTAAAAACAAGCTAACTTCTTGCGACGTTTTTCTTTTTGTTTTCTCGTTTTACAAACTGAACCACATGAGTGAACTAGGTTTTTTCAACCCGTGCACATCCTTGTTAGTGGGAGTGGACTACAAACTCGACAATAGTGAACCACATGGATGTGACCAAGCCGACTACATTTTGTGTGTGTTTTTCTTCTTTTTTCTAGTTGTTTTTTGTTCTCCCACAACATGTAATGAATGTAAATGTGGACAGCGAGGACAAAGTGAGCGAACTGCACTATTTACTTTACAAATTTGTTTTTTGTGTGAAAGCAGAAGTGTGTACCGCACCGCTTCAGACCGAAAACCGTACTACATCGGACGGGTAAGTGGAATGCATGATTTCTTTTGTCCTTTTTATAACTTCTTTGATGAACGGGAGTGAAGCGCACTAATCTTTTTTTAAATGCTTCTGGACCGCTCGGTCAAGTGTAGTGAACTACACTATTTCCTAAAAGAAATTATTTAAAGAGTTCAGACCGTGGGTCGATAGGGCGAGTGAACTGAATGCTTCGAAAAAATGAACCGCAAATAGAAATAAGATAACTGCATCAATGTTCCCCCTCCTTTTGTTGCTACTTATCACTGTTTTTAGATTACTTTTTTGTTGTGCACGAGTACATAGAGAGATGTCACCCTATCCGAGAGCAAAGTGAACCACATGGGCTCCTCGATGTGGGCTGCAGGCGCCTTTGAGCATGTGTCCTTTTTTCCTTTTTTTACCGAGTGAACTGGAAGCACAAAATATGTGAACGCGAGAGGGAGGACGAAGGGAGTGAATTACATCATTTTTCATCTTTCTTTTGGTTGTACAACTGAATTTCTTAGATGTCCCACTATTTTTTTCACCCAGAGTCTGTACTAAAAAGCATGGTCATGAGTGAGCTACATTCTACAAACTCTTTTTTGGTTTTTACATATTTTTATTATCGGAGTGAACCACATTAGTTGTTGCTTTCAATGCTAACTTCCTTTGTTTGTTGAGATTTACTACCTTTTTAGAAATAAAAACAACAAGAAATATGAGTTTCTAAACAAAAAAGAGTATGTTTTGTTTTCAGCAGCACACTAGACCACTGAAAGGTGCAAAAGAGCACTTAACTGCACAAAAGAAAGAATCGAACAAAATAACTCTGAACGAAACTGCATCTTCTTTCTCTTCATCATTTTCACAGGGAACGACAGATGCTTTGCTGCCACACTGTCGAACTGTAGCACCCACAAGGCTGAATCGCACACCATGCTTGCTCATCACATACTGCACGTCACCGCTGGCCGTACTACATGCCTGTAGGTTCCACCATCTTGCCATTCGGGCCACGGCGATGAACGATACAGTCGTAGGTAACCAAACACTTCATTTTTCAACAAGGAGGAATCCTGTGTGGCTCACATTGTGAGGCCACAGACCAGACTTCACTGATCGAGGAGGTGGAATTCACGCCGTGAGGCCATGGACTGCAACCCGTGCCATCGAACTGCCTCGCGCCAGGTACCGCACCACACAACAAGTGCTCTAGACCACCACGACACGGGGCAGCACACGGTGAGAATGAAGGAGGAGGAGTCCATCCATTTATGAAATCCGGTGGCACGGGGAGTTCGGTGCGCACCTTCATGAGATGGACCTCATCGACTGTAACGCCCCGAGACCGATGTGCCAGGTGTCGTGCAGTTATTCGCTGTTGTTGCGTTGTCATTGCTTGCGTGTCATGCATCTGATATCATGTCATCATGCGCATTTCATTTGCATACATGTTCGTCTCATGCATCCGAGCATTTTCCCCGTTGTCCGTTTTGCAATCCGGCGTTCCGTTCTCCTCCGGTGGTCATTTCTAGCTTTCTTTCGTGTTTGGGAATTAAACATTTCCGGATTGGACCGAGACTTGCCAAGCGGCCTTGGTTTACTACCGGTAGACCGCCTGTCAAGTTTCGGGTCATTTGGACTTCGTTTGATACTCCAACGGTTAACCGAGGGACCGAAAAGGCCTCGTGTGTGTTGCAGCCCAACACCCCCCAAATTTGGCCCAAAACCCACCAAACTCTGCTCCATGTCCTAGAGCGTTCGATCACGACCGTGTGGGCGAAAACCGCACCTCATTTGGACTCTCCTAGCTCCACTTATGTCTATTTATAGACCCCCTCCTCCAAATCCCGGATCCCCTCGTCTCAAACCCTAGTTTAAAAAAAAACCAGATCATCGTCCTCCACCGCGCCGACGAACGTGTCCGCCCCCGGCCGGACAACGTCCGCCGCCGCCCGCCTCAGCCAGCCGGGTCGCGCCACGTGGCGCCGGACCACTTCGCCGACCGCGCCGTCAGCCCGCGGGCCCACGCGGGGCCCTCCCCGGCCCGCGAGACGCCGCCGCCCCCTTGCCCGGGTCGGTGCCCTCCTCCCCCGAGCCCGGCCGTGCGCCGCCGCCGCTGTGGGTGCTCGCCGCCGCCGGCCCCGCCCACCGGAGCGCCCTGCCGCCCCGTCCAGCGACTCCGGTGGCCGGAGCCACTACGCCGCCGCCCCCGCTCTCCGCCGCCGCCTCCGCCCCTCGTCGCCCCGGCGCCCGACGCCGCCGTCCCTCTTCCTCCGGCGAGCCGCGACGAGCTCCGGCGACGCCCCGTTGCTACAGTGTTCCGGCGCCGCCTCGGTTTCCGTGAGGTTCCAGATCTCAGATCCAACCCCCCCCCCCCCCCCCCCCCCCCCCGTTGACTTTTGTCCAGAAACCCTAGTTTTTTATGCGATGTTTGACTGCTCGTATCTCTGCAACCGTAGCTCCGTTTTAGGCGTATGATATATCAAAATCTTCGCCTCGACATGTACATCATTTCATTCCATTGCATCATTTGCATTTGAGGTCATCGTGTTGCCAAAAATGCTGTTAGAAGGAGGCTTCGTGAGTTAAATTGCAGATCCGTTAGTTCATCATGCACTTTTGTCATTTTTGCTATGTTTAATTCGTACATGATATGCCTGTGCCCCTTTGGGATGAATTGTTAAGCATTTTGTCTTCTTTCCAGTGGTGCCACCCATGCATTTTTAGGATGTGTGTGTTGTCTTGTGCAAGCTTGCGAAGAGAGGTACCTGAGATTGCTGATTTCAGAGACTTAGTGATTTTCACTAAGTCTGGGATATTTTAGTTCGTGATGCTATATGTCCAGCTTGTTTCCTAGTGATCCGTGCCTCTTTTGAGGATGATCAGTAAGGAAGTTTTGATATTTATGTTATGCTCTATCCATCCATGTCTTTGTTTGCATATATGGAGTGCTCTAGGTTGACTCAATCGAGCTCAACTTTTGCTTCGTTGTTAATCGGGGCAGATCGTCAACTTGTTTGCGATTTTGCCGATGCTACCGTTAGTGTTCCATGCATGTTATGCCTTCGTTCTTGCCATGTGTAGCTAGCACTTTGTGCCTTCTTGCTGGTTATATGCTTTCCTTGCCATGACTTGCACCGTAGTGAGTGCATCGAGCTCGTTTACATGCCTTCGTGAGTTATATTCCAGCGTGTCTCAGTTTTCAGTAAGTCTGAAAACTGATTGTGTTCGAGCTATGTTCGTGAGCTCGGTAGAGTATGTTGTGAACCCTTTTGGCCCCAGGTCACTTTGGGTGTTTTATTAAGCTTGTTGAGTAGCCCCATGCCATGTTCTTACTTGTCATGTTCAGGTTTTCTATCATGTTGTTTTGCTGCTCCGAAGAGAGCATCGTGATCTGAAATTTCAGACTAGTGTTAATTTCACTAAGTCTGAAATCTGTTTTGCATTTGCGTTTTAGCCATGCTTGTTTGAACCTCTTAATGGATGAATTTGCCTATGGCTCAGTGCTAGTGTTTTGTCAACCATCTTGTGTACATCACTGCTATGTATTTTGTTTTCATGTTTGGTGGCTGTAGCATGTTCATTTCGTTGCATTTAGATGCCTACTTGCTGTAAATCGCATACCGGTGTCATATCTTAAAACGCTTGCCATTTCCAAACCGTAGCTCCGATTCCAATGATCTTTATATCGTTTTCAAGCGATTTCATCCCCTCTATCCAGTGGCACACTTGGTTTTCCAATTTGATGCCAGGTTCATGCATTTCCTGTCATATCTTGCATTTTGCATCCCGCATCGCATCCCGCATAGCATATAGTCATTTCATCATATTGCTTGGTCTTGCCCGTGGTTGATTGTACCCTTGTTGCTTGTTTTCTTGTTGGGTAGAGCCGGGAGACGAGTTCGCTACCGAGGAGCCCGTTGAGTTTGCTTGCGTGGATCCAGTCAACTCTGACAACTGTGCAGGCAAGATGATCATACCCTCGAAATCACTACTATCTTTGCTATGCTAGTTTGCTCGCTCTTTTGCTTTGCCACTGCTACGATGCCTACCATTTGCTTGTCAGCCTCCTAAATTGCCATGTCAAACCTCTAACCCACCATGTCCTAGCAAACCGTTGTTTGGCTATGTTACCGCTTTGCTCAGCCCCTCTTATAGCGTTGTTAGTTGCAGGTGAAGATTGAAGTTTGTTCCTTGTTGGAACATGGAGATGTTGTTCCTTGTTGGAACATGTTTACTTGTTGGGATATCACAATATATCTTACTTAATTAATGCATCTATATACTTGGTAAAGGGTGGAAGGCTCGGCCTTATGCCTGGTGTTTTGTTCCACTCTTGCCGCCCTAGTTTCCGTCATATCGGTGTTATGTTCCCGGATTTTGCGTTCCTTACACGGTTGGGCTATAATGGGAACCCCTTGACAGTTCGCCTTAAGTAAAGCTTCTCCAGCAATGCCCAACATTGGTTTTACCATTTGCCACCTAGCCTTTTCTTTCCCTTGGGTTCTGCAGACTCAAGGGTCATCATTATTTTACCCCCCGGGCCAGTGCTCCTCTGAGTGTTGGTCCACCTGTCAGCTACCGGTGGCTACCAGGGGCAACTCTGGGCTGGCCTACCCGTACCTAGGACAATCTGAGTGTGCCCTGAGAAAGAGATATGTGCAGCTCCTATCGGGATTTGTGGCACATTCGGGCGGTGTTGCTGGTTTAGTTTTACCCTGTCGAAATGTCTTGTTGTACCGGGATACCGAGTCTGATCGGAATGTCTCGGGTGGAGGTCTATTCCTTCGTTGACCGTGAGAGCTTGTCATGGGCTAAGTTGGGACTCCCCTGCAGGGATTTGAACTTTCGAAAGCCGTGCCCGCGGTTATGGGCAGATGGGAATTTGTTAACGTCCGGTTGTAGAAAACCCGAAGTTGACCTTATTTAAAATACATCAACCGCGTGTGTAACCGTGATGGTCTCTTCTCGGCGGAGTCCGGGAAGTGAACACGGTGTTGGAGTTATGCTTGACGTAGGTTGCTATAGGATCACTTATTGATCATACTTTTATCGACCGTGCTTTGCCTTCTCTTCTCGCTCTCATTTGCGTATGTTAGCCACCACATATGCTAGTCGCTTGCTGCAGCTCCACCTCATTACTCCATCCTTCCTATAAGCTTAAATAGTCTTGATCTCGCGGGTGTGAGATTGCTGAGTCCCCGTGGCTCACAGATACTTCCAAAACCAGTTTGCAGGTGCCTATGTTACCGAGCAGGTGACGCAACCAAGCTCAGGGAGGAGCTCGATGAAGATCTTGCCCTTTGTGTTGTTCCGTTCTAGTTGATCAGTAGTGGAGCCCAGTTGGGGTCGATCGGGGACCTTTGTCGCATTTGGGGTTCTTCTTTTATTTTGGTTCCGTAGTCGGACCTTGATTGTATCTGGATGATGTAATGCTTTATTCATGTAATTGTGTGAAGTGGCGATTGTAAGCCAACTATGTATCCTTTTCCTTATTATATTACATGGGTTGTGTGAAGATTACCTCACTTGCGACATATGCCTTCAATGCGATTATGCCTCTAAGTCGTGCCTCGACACGTGGGAGATATAGTCGCATCGAGGGTGTTACAAGTTGGTAATCAGAGCCATCCCCGAACTTAGGAGCCCCCATTGCTTGATCGTTTTTAGCAGCCGAGTTGTGTCTAGAAAAATGTTTTGAGTCCTTAGGAATTATATATCGGAGAGCTTAGGAATTCTTTTACTTCCCAGTCTCCTCATCGCTCTGGTAAGGCATCCTGACGTAGAGTTTTGACTCTTCTCTTCTCAAATTTCACTAAATTTTTTTTAGGATCACGCGAGTATCTTGGTTTTGTTTCGATGGTTTTGTGACGAGAACATTGTTCTTGGTGCCTCCTGTCTTTAGGGGTTGTGGCAGTGTCCCGGGGAGTTGAGCTCCGAGGTGTTGTCGTCACAATTTTATCGTTGCAATTCTGGTATACTTGAGATATGTTCGCCGACATCGAAAATCTCTTTTATGCAGTTGTTGGTGAGATAACCCCGATAACCCAGTACTGAGGTGAGTACGGGAGTATTGCCATAACTTGTATAACGGATGATTTTCGAAGGTTGAGGTAGATGATTTCCGAAGGTTTCTTGGTTATGTGTTGAAGGATGGATACAGCTGGATGTAGGATTTGTTAGTTTTGGGTGAGATATTATGCTTCCCCTGTATCCCCAACACCTGATTGCATAACCGGAAAATTTCGGGAGTTTCATAGGTGGGAAATCAAGTAGCTCTTAAGATATCTTTCTGACAGATGTATGATATGAAATTGGGGTTCGACGTCTAGTGGTCCGCCTATTCACGGTTGGTTTTATAGTGGTCTCGTTGTGTCTTAAAGAGTCCTTGGCTATGCCGACTCGGGGACGCTTCGTATGTCATGTGCACTGCCTTGTACATGATGGTGCTGTACGATCGAGCACGTGTAGGCCCCACCATGAAAACTTCGGACGGAATCTCTATCATATGTTTGTTCCGGCTTATTTTGCAAGCCAATCCTTTGTTTTGTTTTGAGTTGTGGTATTCGAGTTGCTTCAATGTCAAGTGTTGATTCCATACCTTTCCGAAATGGTGTTCTCATACTCCAATGTAAATACCAATCCTTCATGATCATTGATGTTGTTATGTTAATCCTTTTCAACCGGCGTGTTTTCTCTCCAAGTGGTTCCGATCATTTCAACATTCACAAGATCAATTCTAAGTTTTCTCAACGGTGTTCATTCCAACTGCCCCAAGTTGCCTTTGTTTTTTCCCACCCTCCCTCCCTTTGTTTTTCTCCAAGGACTAAGATTTCTTCTTCAAGTATCCATTTTATTGATGGGAAGTTTCTCCATTCTTTTCCGTCAATGTTCTTATCCGGTGATTCTCAAGAAGATACTAACGGAGCTCCAAGTTCATCACTCTTCATTCTCGTTTTCTTCTCCGGCGGATTTACCTCAAGCTTTCGGTGTTGATCATATCCTTATCCTCGTTCAAATGCTATCCCATGCCGATGCTCCTCATATTCATTCATTTCTCGCTATTAAATTGTTCCGGAGTGCTCAAGATATCTCGAAGATTCGTGTTTCCACTATGCATTCGTTCAAGATCTTTCGAGGATGTTCTCTCATTCAAGTCTTTTATTTCAACCGGTGCATTATCTCTCTTCAAATTGTTCAACGGTGTTCTTTTGAGTGGGCCCTAACCCACAGGTCTTTTCCCAGGATCTTACCCGACTCTTCTATTTTCCCAGAGCTATCCTAAATTCTTCTCCAAGTTTGACGTAAGAATGAGTTATCATCAGTCAAATGCCTTTCTCCTTGATCTTTCAAATTCTTTCATCGTTGGTTCAACCTTTCCAATTTTAATCCCGGAGATCTCAACAATTTGGTGGTGTTTCTCATCGTCATTCCCAGCATTTGAAGACCGAAGAAGAGTTTCTCTTTAATCTTGCTCTTTTCTCTTCAAGATTCATGGTTCTAATTCGAGGCCATCCTCTCATAATTGTTCTGATTGTGGGAACTCTTTTCACCCATCTGGAGTAATTCAAGAGTCTTCTCAGTTTGATTATCACGGAGATCCATCTAAATCATTGCAAGGATTCACCTTGTGTTTTCAATTTCTCTTTCTTTTCATTCCTTTTGTTTACCGGAGTTCTTCATGGAGGTTGTACATGATGGTTAATCAAGGATTTAATTCCCTTCTCAAAGTTTTCATCGAGATTCTTTCCTAAGGAGCTCAAGCAGTCTTCTTCTTGTAATCCGGAGTGCTATTCTTTCTACATTATCTTTTGAGATGGTGTTATATCATTCTTGACAATTTCCATTCATGTTTCATGATTCACATGTTGTCAAAAATGAGGTATTTTAAATCCATATCTCTTCGTTGGAGTTATCTTGTGTCATATTTCACCTAAAAGCCTTCCATTGGGAATGTTGCTATTTGTGGTGCTTGCCAATGATCCAAGTTATCTCTTTATCATCTTGGTGGAAGAAGTTTTCATCTCTTCGTTGATCTCAAGCAAGCAATTGTTTCCGTTAGTGGCCGGTTGTCACCTCATCATTTTGAGATGTTTTCCATAAGCCCACTACAAGCTTGTGCTTTTCGTTGTTGATTTTCCAACAACTCCGTTCAATTCTTCTTTGCAAGGATGCTTTCCAAACTCATTTGTGGCAGAAGTTGGCATTTTCTTCTCCATTCAGTTATTCCAATGATTTATCTTCTATTCTTTCTTCCGGAGGCATTGTGATGTTGCTCTTTTCACTCATCATCTCGAATTGGGAGGATCATGTTCTTTTCATGCTTATCCATTTAACCGGAGTGATGCATCCTCTTTTCAAGTTCTTTTCATCTTATCAAGTCATGCGTCTCTTTTCAACCGGAGTGCTGTCCGATTTTGATCTTCCTTGTTCCTTGTTTATCTCGTTTCAACCAGAGTGATTTCAATTCCTTCTTGTCCATTGTACTCGTCATTCATAGCTTTGCAACCTCCAAGGTTCACATGGTGTTCCTTGTTTCTATTTTCTACCGCAGTGCTCTCAATTGTGTTCAACTCTATTATGTCCTTTCTTTCAACTTTTCAACCTCTCAAGGTTCTTTGGTTTCACTCTTTTGTCGAAGAAGCAACTTAGTTCTACCTCTTCTCTTCCTCTTCCATTTCTCTCCGGTGCCATCCTAGATCTCGGGACGAGATCCTCTCGTAGTGGTGGAGTGTTGTAACGCCCCGAGACCGATGTGCCAGGTGTCGTGCAGTTATTCGCTGTTGTTGTGTTGTCATTGCTTGCGTGTCATGCATCTCATATCATGTCATCATGCGCATTTCATTTGCATACATGTTCGTCTCATGCATCCGAGCATTTTCCCCGTTGTCCGTTTTGCAATCCGGCGTTTCGTTCTCCTCCGGTGGTCATTTCTAGCTTTCTTTCGTGTTTGGGAATTAAACATTTCCGGATTGGACCGAGACTTGACA
Organism: Triticum aestivum; assembly: GCF_018294505.1. Classification (NCBI taxonomy): domain Eukaryota; kingdom Viridiplantae; phylum Streptophyta; class Magnoliopsida; order Poales; family Poaceae; genus Triticum; species Triticum aestivum. Next base: position 317,541,407 of record NC_057813.1, on the reverse strand, counting down.
AGCGGCCTTGGTTTACTACCGGTAGACCGCCTGTCAAGTTTCGGGTCATTTGGACTTCGTTTGATACTCCAACGGTTAACCGAGGGACCGAAAAGGCCTCGTGTGTGTTGCAGCCCAACACCCCCCAAATTTGGCCCAAAACCCACCAAACTCTGCTCCATGTCCTAGAGCGTTCGATCACGATCGTGTGGGCGAAAACCGCACCTCATTTGGACTCTCCTAGCTCCACTTATGTCTATTTATAGACCCCTCCTCCAAATCCCGGATCCCCTCGTCTCAAACCCTAGTTTAAAAAAAACCAGATCATCGTCCTCCACCGCGCCGACGAACGTGTCCGCCCCCGGACGGACAACGTCCGCCGCCGCCCGCCTCAGCCAGCCGGGTCGCGCCACGTGGCGCCGGACCACTTCGCCGACCGCGCCGTCAGCCCGCGGGCCCACGCGGGGCCCTCCCCGGCCCGCGAGACGCCGCCGCCCCCTTGCCCGGGTCGGTGCCCTCCTCCCCCGAGCCCGGCCGTGCGCCGCCGCCGCTGTGGGTGCTCGCCGCCGCCGGCCCCGCCCACCGGAGCGCCCTGCCGCCCCGTCCAGCGACTCCGGTGGCCGGAGCCACTACGCCGCCGCCCCCGCTCTCCGCCGCCGCCTCCGCCCCTCGTCGCCCCGGCGCCCGACGCCGCCGTCCCTCTTCCTCCGGCGAGCCGCGACGAGCTCCGGCGACGCCCCGTTGCTACAGTGTTCCGGCGCCGCCTCGGTTTCCGTGAGGTTCCAGATCTCAGATCCAACCCCCCCCCCCCCCCCGTTGACTTTTGTCCAGAAACCCTAGTTTTTTATGCGATGTTTGACTGCTCGTATCTCTGCAACCGTAGCTCCGTTTTAGGCGTATGATATATCAAAATCTTCGCCTCGACATGTACATCATTTCATTCCATTGCATCATTTGCATTTGAGGTCATCGTGTTGCCAAAAATGCTGTTAGAAGGAGGCTTCGTGAGTTAAATTGCAGATCCGTTAGTTCATCATGCACTTGTCATTTTTGCTATGTTTAATTCGTACATGATATGCCTGTGCCCCTTTGGGATGAATTGTTAAGCATTTTGTCTTCTTTCCAGTGGTGCCACCCATGCATTTTTAGGATGTGTGTGTTGTCTTGTGCAAGCTTGCGAAGAGAGGTACCTGAGATTGCTGATTTCAGAGACTTAGTGATTTTCACTAAGTCTGGGATATTTTAGTTCGTGATGCTATATGTCCAGCTTGTTTCCTAGTGATCCGTGCCTCTTTTGAGGATGATCAGTAAGGAAGTTTTGATATTTATGTTATGCTCTATCCATCCATGTCTTTGTTTGCATATATGGAGTGCTCTAGGTTGACTCAATCGAGCTCAACTTTTGCTTCGTTGTTAATCGGGGCAGATCGTCAACTTGTTTGCGATTTTGCCGATGCTACCGTTAGTGTTCCATGCATGTTATGCCTTCGTTCTTGCCATGTGTAGCTAGCACTTTGTGCCTTCTTGCTGGTTATATGCTTTCCTTGCCATGACTTGCACCGTAGTGAGTGCATCGAGCTCGTTTACATGCCTTCGTGAGTTATATTCCAGCGTGTCTCAGTTTTCAGTAAGTCTGAAAACTGATTGTGTTCGAGCTATGTTCGTGAGCTCGGTAGAGTATGTTGTGAACCCTTTTGGCCCCAGGTCACTTTGGGTGTTTTATTAAGCTTGTTGAGTAGCCCCATGCCATGTTCTTACTTGTCATGTTCAGGTTTTCTATCATGTTGTTTTGCTGCTCCGAAGAGAGCATCGTGATCTGAAATTTCAGACTAGTGTTAATTTCACTAAGTCTGAAATCTGTTTTGCATTTGCGTTTTAGCCATGCTTGTTTGAACCTCTTAATGGATGAATTTGCCTATGGCTCAGTGCTAGTGTTTTGTCAACCATCTTGTGTACATCACTGCTATGTATTTTGTTTTCATGTTTGGTGGCTGTAGCATGTTCATTTCGTTGCATTTAGATGCCTACTTGCTGTAAATCGCATACCGGTGTCATATCTTAAAACGCTTGCCATTTCCAAACCGTAGCTCCGATTCCAATGATCTTTATATCGTTTTCAAGCGATTTCATCCCCTCTATCCAGTGGCACACTTGGTTTTCCAATTTGATGCCAGGTTCATGCATTTCCTGTCATATCTTGCATTTTGCATCCCGCATCGCATCCCGCATAGCATATAGTCATTTCATCATATTGCTTGGTCTTGCCCGTGGTTGATTGTACCCTTGTTGCTTGTTTTCTTGTTGGGTAGAGCCGGGAGACGAGTTCGCTACCGAGGAGCCCGTTGAGTTTGCTTGCGTGGATCCAGTCAACTCTGACAACTGTGCAGGCAAGATGATCATACCCTCGAAATCACTACTATCTTTGCTATGCTAGTTTGCTCGCTCTTTTGCTTTGCCACTGCTACGATGCCTACCATTTGCTTGTCAGCCTCCTAAATTGCCATGTCAAACCTCTAACCCACCATGTCCTAGCAAACCGTTGTTTGGCTATGTTACCGCTTTGCTCAGCCCCTCTTATAGCGTTGTTAGTTGCAGGTGAAGATTGAAGTTTGTTCCTTGTTGGAACATGGAGATGTTGTTCCTTGTTGGAACATGTTTACTTGTTGGGATATCACAATATATCTTACTTAATTAATGCATCTATATACTTGGTAAAGGGTGGAAGGCTCGGCCTTATGCCTGGTGTTTTGTTCCACTCTTGCCGCCCTAGTTTCCGTCATATCGGTGTTATGTTCCCGGATTTTGCGTTCCTTACACGGTTGGGCTATAATGGGAACCCCTTGACAGTTCGCCTTAAGTAAAGCTTCTCCAGCAATGCCCAACATTGGTTTTACCATTTGCCACCTAGCCTTTTCTTTCCCTTGGGTTCTGCAGACTCAAGGGTCATCATTATTTTACCCCCCGGGCCAGTGCTCCTCTGAGTGTTGGTCCACCTGTCAGCTACCGGTGGCTACCAGGGGCAACTCTGGGCTGGCCTACCCGTACCTAGGACAATCTGAGTGTGCCCTGAGAAAGAGATATGTGCAGCTCCTATCGGGATTTGTCGGCACATTCGGGCGGTGTTGCTGGTTTAGTTTTACCCTGTCGAAATGTCTTGTTGTACCGGGATACCGAGTCTGATCGGAATGTCTCGGGTGGAGGTCTATTCCTTCGTTGACCGTGAGAGCTTGTCATGGGCTAAGTTGGGACTCCCCTGCAGGGATTTGAACTTTCGAAAGCCGTGCCCGCGGTTATGGGCAGATGGGAATTTGTTAATGTCCGGTTGTAGAAAACCCGAAGTTGACCTTATTTAAAATACATCAACCGCGTGTGTAACCGTGATGGTCTCTTCTCGGCGGAGTCCGGGAAGTGAACACGGTGTTGGAGTTATGCTTGACGTAGGTTGCTATAGGATCACTTATTGATCATACTTTTATCGACCGTGCTTTGCCTTCTCTTCTCGCTCTCATTTGCGTATGTTAGCCACCACATATGCTAGTCGCTTGCTGCAGCTCCACCTCATTACTCCATCCTTCCTATAAGCTTAAATAGTCTTGATCTCGCGGGTGTGAGATTGCTGAGTCCCCGTGGCTCACAGATACTTCCAAAACCAGTTTGCAGGTGCCTATGTTACCGAGCAGGTGACGCAACCAAGCTCAAGGAGGAGCTCGATGAAGATCTTGCCCTTTGTGTTGTTCCGTTCTAGTTGATCAGTAGTGGAGCCCAGTTGGGGTCGATCGGGGACCTTTGTCGCATTTGGGGTTCTTCTTTTATTTTGGTTCCGTAGTCGGACCTTGATTGTATCTGGATGATGTAATGCTTTATTCATGTAATTGTGTGAAGTGGCAATTGTAAGCCAACTATGTATCCTTTTCCTTATTATATTACATGGGTTGTGTGAAGATTACCTCACTTGCGACATATGCCTTCAATGCGATTATGCCTCTAAGTCGTGCCTCGACACGTGGGAGATATAGTCGCATCGAGGGTGTTACATCGACGTATTCTCGATAGGGTGCAGGGTGTGGGGCCCCCGGGGTGGCCGAGATTTGGGTTCCCGGGGCCGTGGCGGCCGGATCTGGTGGAGGAGGCCGCGCCGAGGGCCGGTGGCGGCCAGATCCCGCCATGGCCGTGGGTTGGCGCCGACCGTTGGAGCGGGTTGGCAGCATGCCGACCCCATCCCTTCGTGGTGGGGGATGGTCTCAGGACATGCCGAAGGACGGAGGCGAGGTAGGGCGGGGCTTCGATGGAGCTAGAGGAAGGAGGGGGCGGGGGGTCTTTGGCGGTAGAAGGAGGTTAATTAGGGCGGGGATTGATGGGGAAGATGGAGGCGATGCACACGGGGGGTGTCGGTGTCAAAACCGGTGGATCTCGGGTAGGGGGTCCCGAACTGTGCGTCTAAGCGGATGGTAACAGGAGACAAGGGACACGATGTTTTTACCCAGGTTCGGGCCCTCTCGATGGAGGTAAAACCCTACTCCTGCTTGATTAATATTGATGATATGGGTAGTACAAGAGTAGATCTACCACGAGATCAGAGAGGCTAAACCCTAGAAGCTAGCCTATGGTATGATTGTTGTTCGTCCTACGGACTAAAACCCTCTGGTTTATATAGACATCGGAGAGGGTTAGGGTTACATAGAGTCGGTTACAATGGGAGGAGATCTACATATCTGTATCGCCAAGCTTGCCTTCCACGCCAAGGAAAGTCCCATCCGGACACGGGACAAAGTATTCAATCTTGTATCTTCATAGTCCGGGAGTCCGGCCAAAGGTCATAGTCCGGCCATCCGAACACCCCCTAATCCAGGACTCCCTCACTATCCCCTGAACCAGGCTTCAATGACGACAAGTCCGACGCGCAAATTGTCTTCGGCATTGCAAGGCGGGTTCCTCCTCCGAATACTTCATAGAAGATGTTTGAACACAAGAATAGTGTCCGGCTCTGCAAAATAAGTTCCACATACCACCGTAGAGAGAACAATATTTGTACAAATATAATCTGCTGACGTACTCCATAGCGTGACATCATGCCACATCCAAGCCTTTATTCGAATCATTTTATTGTCCCACCTCAGCGCGTTTAGCGAGGCGGTTTCCTTGGCACGTCTTGTCAAAGCAGAGATCATGTCCTCTTATGCCGGGATTCTCATCAATATGGGCGTGGGTAACCCAACCGCGCCATTAATCATGGCGCTTGGGAGACAAGCGAGTTTTACTAGGCTGGTGGGGGACATAGTTTTGGCCGCCCATATAAGGGGATAAGGATCCACCCTTTCCATCTACGCCTTCCTCCTCCTTCGCTTATCCATTCCTGCACACTCGAGCTCTAGCGCCCAAGTCCGCACTTCCCACCTCGACCTTCTCCAACAATGTCCGGAGCGGGAGGCAGGTGGATGGCCTCCTCCGTCACGAAGAGGCACATGAAAAAGTTGAGGAAGGCCGGATACCTGTCTTACGACATCGCGCACCGGCTCCCAGATGAGGGGCAGCTCATCCCCACCCCCAGGCCCCATGAGAGGGTGGTGTTCCTCCCCCATTTCCTCCGCGGACTGGGCTTCCCTCTTCACCCATTTGTCCGGGGGCTCATGTTCTACTACGGCTTGGATTTCCACGATCTGGCCCCGAACTTCATCCTCAACATCTCGGCGTTTATCATTGTGTGCGAGGTCTTCCTCCGCATCAAACCCCACTTCGGCTTATGGCTAAAGACCTTCAACGTCAAGCCGAAGGTCGTGGGCGGCTGGCAAGCAGAGTGCAGAGGCGCCATGGTGGGCAAGATGGCCAACGTCACATGGCTTGAGGGCGCCTTTGTGGAAACCATCAAAGGGTGGCAATCGGGGTGGTTCTACATCACCGAGCCGCGTGACCTGAATGGGCAGCGGCCCCCGAATTCCGATCTGGCATCCCCACACGACTCACCTCATGGAAAGAGACAGGCCTATCGTGGGGTAATTCGGCAGAGGTGACCGGACTCCAAACCTGCGTCAAAGACCTGATCGACAGGAAGGTTAAACTTGTCACCGTAGTCCAGGTCATGCTCTTCCGCCGGATCCTCCCGTGTCAACAACGGGCTTTTAATTTGTGGGAATTCGACCTGGCACAGCACCAAACTTTGTCCAAGCTCTTCGATACAATGCACGAAGATGCCTGGAAGGTGCTTTTCAAGAGCTCCGAGGTTCATCCTCCCATTACCGAGGATCGCGGCTTCTGCGTTAAGCGCCAAGCCAGCGCGGTAAGCTTAGTTTACCCATTACAGGGTACTTGTTTTTCATAGTTTGACTCTATGTGGGATCTAAACTCCCATTCCTTTAACAGGACTGGCAGAAGAAGGCCGGACAGATCAACTGTCCGGCTCCTTTGCCCGAAGGCCCAGCAGACGCACGCTTGACGAAGCTGCTGGTCCCGGCACCTCATGTGGTGGTGGAGAAGAAGGCCAAGAAGAAGGCCACGGGAACTCGAAGGAGCTCCCGGCACCTGGTGGTGTCGGACTCATCGCCCGACGATCCCAAAGCGCACTCCTCCTCCAAAGACGAGGAGGAGGAAGAAGAAGCCTCTCCCCCTCCAGCGGGGGGAGGAAAGAAAAGGAAGGCCGCCCCGACTGGGGAGGCCGGAGGGTCCAAGAAGGGGAAGACCCTTCTCCCGGACTACGCCTCCGACGTCGACGACAGCGGAGAGGAATGGCCGTCCAGGGCCAAGCCCCTGGCTGAATCGTAAGTATCCGGATACTAGAATAATTCATGGCGTTCCTTTATTTGCACAGTACATTCTGACGTCGAATATAATCATGCAGTCCGCCCAAGGGTCAGCTCGACGATTCGTCGAGCGGCTCCCTGGATTCGTCGGATGTGAATAGTCTTTCACTCCCGACCGCTACCTCTCCCGCCCTATGGACGATGCCGAGGTGGAGTCCCAAAAGGGGCTAAACCTGTTAGAAATATGCCCTAGAGGCAATAATAAAAGCATTATTATTATATTTCCTTGTTCATGATAATTGTCTTTATTCATGCTATAATTGTGTTATCCAGAAATCGTAATACATGTGTGAATAACAGACACCAACATGTCCCTAGTGAGCCTCTAGTTGACTAGCTCGTTGATCAACAGATAGTCATGGTTTCCTGACTATGGACACTGGATGTCATTGATAACGAGATCACATCATTGGGAGAATGATGTGATGGACAAGACCCAATCCTAAACATAGCACAAGATCGTATAGTTCGTTTGCTAGAGTTTTCCAATGTCAAAGTATCTTTTCCTTAGACCATGAGATCGTGTAACTCCCGGATACCGTAGGAGTGCTTTGGGTATGCCAAACGTCACAACGTAACTGGGTGACTATAAAGGTAGACTACAGGTATCTCCGAAAGTGTCTGTTGGGTGACATGGATCAAGACTGGGATTTGTCACTCCGTATGACGGAGAGGTATCACTGGGCCCACTCGGTAATGCATCATCATAATGAGCTCAAAGTGACCAAGTGTCTGGTCACGGGATCATGCATTACGCTATGAGTAAAGTGACTTGCCGGTAACGAGATTGAACGAGGTATTGGGATACCGACGATCGAATCTCGGGCAAGTAACATATCGATAGACAAAGGGAATAGCGTACGGGATTGATTAAATCCTCGACATCGTGGTTCATCCGATGAAGATCATCGCGGAGCATGTGGGAGCCAACATGGGTATCCAGATCCCGCTGTTGGTTATTGACCGGAGAGTCGTCTCGGTCATGTCTTCTTGTCTCCCGAACCCGTAGGGTCTACACACTTAAGGTTCGGTGACGCTAGGGTTATGAAGATATGTATATGCAGAAACCCGAATGTTGTTCGGAGTCCCGGATGAGATCCCGGACGTCACGAGGAGTTCCGGAATGGTCCGGAGGTAAAGAATTATATATAGGAAGTGCTATTTCGGGCATCGGGACAAGTTTCGGGGTTATCGGTATTGTACCGGGACCACCGGAAGGGTCCCGGGGGTCCACCGGGTGGGGCCACCTGTCCCGGGGGGCCACATGGGCTGTAGGGGGTGCGCCTTGGCCTAGATGGGCCAAGGGCACCAGCCCCTATAGGCCCATGCGCCTAGGGTTTCCACCATGGAAGAGTCCATGTGGTGGAAGGCACCCCTAGGTGCCTTGGGGGGGAGGGAAACCTCCCCTTGGCCGCCGCCCCCCCTAGTAGATGCCATCTACTAGGGCCGGCGCCCCCCTGGCACCCCTATATATAGTGGGGGGGAGAGGAGGGATTTCACACCAGCCCCTGGCGCCTCCACCCCCCCGTTACGTCTCTCCCTCGTAGTCTCGGCGAAGCCCTGCTGCTGTGACGCCCTGCATCCACCACCACGCCGTCGTGCTGCTGGATCTTCATCAACCTCTCCTTCCCCCTTGCTGGATCAAGAAGGAGGAGACGTCTCCCGTCCCGTACGTGTGTTGAACGCGGAGGTGCCGTCCGTTCGGCGCTGGTCATCGGTGATTTGAATCACGTCGAGTACGACTACATCATCACCGTTCTTTTGAACGCTTCCGTGCGCGATCTACAAAGGTATGTAGATGCATCTAATCACTCGTTGCTAGATGAACTCCTAGATGATCTTGGTGAAACGAGTAGGAAAATTTTTGTTTTCTGCAACATTCTCCAACAAAACCAGGAGGAGGTGGTCCTAGAGGCGCCGCAAGGTGACCTCCCGGACTCCAGGCCCAAAGGGGATAAAACCCCGGAGGGATCTAAGTCCAGCCCTGGACCGGACACCGCACCGGAACCTTCAGTGGTTTCAGAGTCTGGCAGGCGGCCCCCTCGCAAGAAGGGCGAGCCTGCGATGCTGGCGGCCTCCGTCCAACCGGAGGCGCCGGACAATTTACTGGAGGTGCTTAACGGCGCCTCATCGACGAGGAGCACCGCACTGTTATGAGTGCGGTGATCCAGAAGGTTCAGTCCGCCAAGAGCGGGCTGACAGAAGCCTGTGCCAGCCTTCTAACAGGCTTCGAGGTATGTATTTAAAACATGTAAAAATGTTACCGCATAGACAGTAGCCCCTGATGCTCAGTTTGGTGTTCGGAAAGAAAAGCCGGACTGAGGATCTAAAAAGATATACGCAGGGGTCTAACATAAAAATGTCAATATGGGAATGCAGGCCGCGCTGCTGACCTCTGCTGCACTGACTGTGGAGGTCGATGCATTGAAGGAGAGCCTCGAGCGGTCCGAGAACGAGCTCGACCTTGCCAAGAAGCAGCTCGAGGACAAGGAAGGTAGGTAGTACCTTATGTAAGTGTATATAAAAATACATGGTTGCAAATAGTGACAGGACCAACGTGAATGTGACAGGGGCCACAACTGAGGTGGCGACCCTGAAGGAAGCGCTGTCCAAGGCCGAAGATAATGCGGCCATGGGGCGCATCGAGCGAGAGAAACAAGAGGCGCAGGTGGCGGAGGTGCGGCAAGAGCTCAATGCTCTTGTGAAGAAACACGAGAGTTTAGAGCTTGACTCAAAGACGCGAGAGTCCGAGCTTGCCTCGGCACTTTAAAGCGCCAAATCTGCCAAGGCCGAAGCCCAAAAAGCCCTCTAGGAGATTGAGGCGATGAAAAAGATAGCGGCGGGTAAGGCATTCTTTATGCAAAGCAAGCATGTGAAAGTGAGTTATGTGTTACTTACCCGAATCCGGAGCTCTCCAGGAGCATTCGTAGATCTGCCCCGCAGTGTGTCCGCCGCCGCCGCATTCTACCGAGCCGAAGAAGGGAGCTCGACGGAGAAGGTGTTCTGGTCCCAGTATGCTGAGGCCGGACGCCCGGTGCTCTTGAGCGACCAGCTGAAGCAGCTGGTCGAGCTCCATAAGGTGTCCGAACATGCCATGAAGGGCCTTATAGGCCGGCTGTGGCCTGGGGAGGTCCTGCCTGAGAGCTACTTTGGGCTGGTGAGGCGGCTGGTGGATGCCTGTCCGTGGCTTGAAGTCATCAAGCGCTCCATATGCTTCAAAGGCGCCCGTAGGGCTCTAGCCCGTGCTAAAGTGCACTGGGGCAAGCTGGATGCTGAGAAGCTGGTGACAGAAGGGCCATCGGAGGGGAAGGAGCATCGCAGGCCCGAGATGTATTATGAGGGCGTCCTGAAGGGTGCCCGCCTTGTGGCGAATGAATGTACCGGGGATGTAATTTTTGAGTAAACTCGCTCGTGTTTATCCTGTGCGCTGAAAACTTGTTCATATGCGCTAAGAAACGCTTTTTGAATTTAAAATATTACCTTCTGTGCGGCTGTTTATTAAATCTGGGAGATGCAAGTCGTCGGCTTCTACCCCCATGCCATGAGTGCTGGGGTGTTCGGGATAAACCTAAGTGCTCTTGTTCCCATTCTTGGGTCCTTCGAGGGAGGCACTCAGCACAACGAACAAGGCAATCGGACTTATAATGCTTTTTCACTCTCACTTAGCCATAGAATTCTATAATTTTAAATTTTGGCGAAGCCCCTAGTATTCGGAAGACCGAGTTCGGGGCGCTATCCACGCCTAGGCCGGACAAAGCCAGCTCCTCGCTCTAAGCGGCATAAGTCTTTAGGGACTCGAAAAACCTCTCGAACAGCGACCGGCTCTCGCCCTGTCATGACGGTCAGTTTTAGCTTTCTCTACTGAGGTGTTAACCCAGCTCAACTGGGGCACAGTTGCAGTAGTGCTCCCAGCGCTACCTTAGCCGATATAGCGGAACATAAGGTACCAAAACATGGGAGCCGGGCAAACCCAACTATTGACCCAAGACATGATTCGGAGCCGATGCATATAATGCTATAAGTTCGGGGTGCCGCACTCATGAGAGTGTTCGGTCTTCTCACACCATATTCTGGGGTACTTAAGCCCCTGGTGTATTGGCCGTACCAAAGTGTATGGTTGCATAATGTCATAACTGGACGTATAAAATGAATGCAATAATAGACAAGAGCTATGTATTGTTCAATAAAGGGCTGCTATGAAAGCAGAACGATACAAATAGTGCGATAAGCAAGAGATGTGATTATTTGACATGTCCCCCTCCCGGGGCAAGCTGCAAGACTTTAAGTAAGATAGGTATTTAGCTCGTTATAGAGACCACCTGGACATTCGACGTGGCTTGCTGTCTCCCTGGCTGTTGCATCGTGTGTTCGACAATTGTACTGCCGGATAGGCCTTCCTGAAAGTGGAGTCCTGAAAGTAAGAAAAGAGAAATTACAAAATCGGGAGCCCCTAGTGCGGTTGAGCCGCATTCTGGGCATGCCGTGGTTGTGCCCCTCCCCTTATGCCCATGGTATTTCCAGAGCGTAATTATGTACGCGTGGTACTGGTTTCGCGAGTTTGCGAGGGCTGGGGTTGGGGCCGCACTGCTATGCTAGCTCGGAACGTGCCAGACGGTCTTGTTGTAGGTTACTCCGGGCGCGCTTGACGGTGTCCGGATGCTTAACAGCCGGACTGGAGAATTGCCTTGAGAGGCTACTTTGTACTTCCGCCGCGAGGGCCACCGTGTGCTCCTCTGTTCGAAGAGAGCGTTCGGTGTTTCCATTGACCGTAATGACTCCTCGAGGGCCTGGCATTTTGAGCTTGAGATATGCATAGTACGACACCATATTGAACTTTGCAAATGCGGTTCGCCCGAGCAGGGCGTGATAGCCACTGCGGAACGGGACTATGTCGAAGATTAACTCCTTGCTTCGGAAATTATCCGGGGATCCGAAGACCACTTCAAGTGTAACTGAGCCTGTACAACTGGCCTCTACACCTGGTATGACGCCTTTAAAGGTCGTCTTTGTGGGTTTGATCCTTGAGGGATCTATGCCCATTTTTCACACTGTATCCTGATAAAGCAGGTTCAGGCTGCTGCCGCCGTCCATGAGGACTCTAGTGAGGTGAAATCCGTCAATGATTTGGTCTAGAACCAATGCGGCGAATCCGCCGTGACGAATGCTAGTGGGGTGGTCCCTTCGATCAAAAGTGATCGGGCAGGAGGACCATGGGTTGAACTTTGGGGCGACTGTCTCCAACGCATATACGTCCCTGAGCGCACGCTTCCGTTCCCTTTTGGGGATGTGGGTTGCGTATATCATGTTCACCGTCCGCACTTGTGGGGGAAAGCCCTTCTATGCTCTGTTGTTCGGCGGCCGGGGCTCCTCCTCGTCATCGCTATGCAGTCCCTTGTCTCTGTTTTCGGCACTTAACTTGCCTGCCTGCTTGAACACCCAACAATCCCTGTTGGTGTGATTGGCTGGTTGTTCGGGGGTGCCGTGTATCTGGCACGAGTGATCGAGTATCCGGTCTAAACTGGACGGGCCCGGAGTATTTCTTTTGAATGGCTTTTTCCGCTGACCGGGTTTAGGGCCTCTGAATCCGGCATTAACTGTCGTATCCTCAGTATTGTGGCCGTTAATGCGGCGCTTGTGCTTGTTGCGACGCGACCTGCCATTGTTGTCCTTGGTATCCGAATTACCAGGGCTCTTGGTCATGTTATTGCTACGAGCTAGCTAGCTGTCTTCTCCCGCACAAAAGCGGGTCATGAGTGTCGTGAGGGCTGCCATGGGTTTCGGCTTTTCCTGTCCTAGGTGCCGGGCAAGCCATTCGTCTCGGATGTTATGCGTGAAGGCTACGAGGGCCTCTGTGTCCGGACAATCGACTGTTTGATATTTCTTGGTTAGGAACCGTGTCCAGAATTGTCTGGCCGATTCCTTTGGCTGCTGAATTATGTGGCTTAGGTCATCGACGTCTGGTGGTCGCACATAGGTGCCCTGGAAATTGTCAAGGAATGCGGATTCCAGGTCCTCCCAGCAACCAATTGACTCTGCTGGCAAGCTGTTAAGACAATGCCGAGCCGGTCCTTTAAGCTTGAGTGGGAGGTATTTGATAGCGTGTAGGTCATCACCGCGGGCCATGTGGATATGAAGGAGATAATCCTCGATCCATACCGCAGGATCTGTTGTACCATCATATGATTCGATGTTTACGGGTTTAAAACCCTCGGGGATTTGATGATCCATTACTTCATCTGTGAAGCATAGTGGGTGTGCGGCGCCTCTGTACTGGGCTATATCACGACGTAGCTCGGATGAACTTTGTCTGTTGTGTTCGGCCTAGCCGTATTTGCCATATCCGGCGTGATGGTTACCATCACGTGTCGTGGGGCGCCCACGCGATCCATAGATCGATCTTGTTTGCCTTGCCTTGTCCTCCAATATGTCTCGCAGGTCTGGCGTGTTTTCCCGTGCCTTGGTACTTTTTGAGCGGCGCCGGGGTGCGACTTGAGCCGATGGCCGAAAGGCCTCTTTGTCGCGGCCACGGGGTGGCCGATTGGTCGCATCATACGCTGGTGATGTAGGTTTAGTATCTTCCTCCTCTAATTGGGTTAGCAGCCTGCGCTTTGGGTAGCTCTTGGAGGGGCGTTCGAGTTTGTGCTCTTCGGCAGCGAGGACTTCAGTCCATCTGTTGGCTAGCAAGTCTTGGTCAACTCTAAGCTGCTGTTGTTTTCTCTTGAGGCTGCTTGCCGTGGCCATAAGCCTGCGTTTGAAACGCTCTTGTTCGATGGGGTCCTCAGGCACGACAAATTCGTCGTCGTCGAGGCTTGCTTCGTCTTCGGAGGGAGGCATGTAATTATCGTCCTCGACCTCTCTGTCTGCCGCTCTCTCATGAGGGCTGGCTTCTCCATTCTCCTACGTTGAATCCTGCTGGAGGGGGTTGTCTTCGGCACTGTCCGGGGTGTTATTGTCTCTGGTGCCGGAATCGCTGTTTTTGCATTGGCGGGATTTAGAGCAGCGTCGCTGACGCCGGCGCTTAGGATGTTTCTTGGAGGGGTCATCCTCCGTTATTCCATCGCCATCCCCTTCTTTTGGGGTGTCCACCATGTATATGTCATATGACGAGGTGGCTTTCCAGTGCCCTATAGGCGCTGGTTCTTGGTCGTCTCCTTCATCGGCGTCCATACCGTCGATGTCTTCAGAGTCGAAGTCGAGCATGTCGGTTAAATCTTCGATAGTGGCTACGAAGTGGGTGGTGGGTGGGCTTCGAATTTCTTCATCGTCCGCATCCCAACCTTGCTGACCATAGTCCGACCAGGGCTCTCCTGATAAAGAGAGAGACTTTAGTGAATTCAGGATGTCGCCAAAGGGCGAGTGTTGAAATATGTCCGCGGTGGTGAACTCCATGATCGGAGCCTAATTAGGTTCGATCGGGAGGGGTGCGGAAGATTCAGAGTTCGGAACGGAGTCCGGCACCTTGGAGTCACGAGCTTCGCGAAGGACAAGACTGGTGTTCGGCTCGATCGCCATAGAGATTGCAGCCCCCGAGGCGGCGTCCAGCCACCCATCCTCGATCGGCGCAGTCGGCTCCGAGCTAAGGGTCGGAGCGGACACCTGAGCGGCCCTCTGGGCATTGTCCGGCGGGAGAGCTAGATCATGCTCATCGTGACAGTGCGGCACGCTCGGCTGTGGCTCGAATCCGTCGAAGATCAAGTCTCCGCAGATGTCAGCCTTGTAGTTCAAACTTCCAAATCTGACCTGATGGCCAGGGGCGTAGCTTTCGATCTGCTCCAGATGGCCAAGTGAATTGGCCCACAGTGCAAAGCCGCCGAATACGAAGATCTGTCCGGGGAGAAAAGTCTCACCCTGGACCGCGTCATTGTTGATGATCAAAGAAGCCATCGGGCCTAAAGGTGACGACACAAAGGAACTCTCAATGAAAGCACCAATGTCGGTGTCAAAACCGGCGGATCTCGGGTAGGGGGTCCCGAACTGTGCGTCTAGGCGGATTGTAACAGGAGACAAGGGACACGATGTTTTTACCCAGGTTCGGGCCCTCTCGATGGAGGTAAAACCCTACTCCTGCTTGATTAATATTGATGATATGGGTACTACAAGAGTAGATCTACCACGAGATCAGAGAGGCTAAACCCTAGAAGCTAGCCTATGGTATGATTGTTGTTCGTCCTACGGACTAAAACCCTCCGGTTTATATAGACACCAGAGAGGGTTAGGGTTACCCAGAGTCGGTTACAATGGGAGGAGATCTACATATCCGTATCGCCAAGCTTGCCTTCCACGCCAAGGGAAGTCCCATCCGGACACGGGACGAAGTCTTCAATCTTGTATCTTCATAGTCCGGGAGTCCGGCCAAAGGTCATAGTCCGGCCATCCGGACACCCCCTAATCCAGGACTCCCTCAGGGGGAGAAGATGAGGTTGGGGCAGCGAGATGTGGAGGTGGAGGTGGTTGCTAGTCGACGCGGGTAGGGTAGTTCCTTCGGTGTTAGCAGAATAAGGCTCCGGTGTTAGCAGAATAAGGGTCTTAAGGGTATTAGCGGAATAAGGCTCTGGTAGTGCTATTCTAAGTGTTAGTGTAGAATAGCTTATTCTACACCCCTAGTAACGCTACATACAAATTCTAGTAAAATGGTGTAAAAAATATAGTAATTCTGAAAATATTTCTTTACTATCCAAGTTTGTAATTTACTACATTCTTAGAAAAAACTTACTATATTTTCTATACCACATTACTATATTCTCCTAACACCTGCGCTTATTCTGCTAACACCCCATTCCGTGAACTAGACCGCATAGCCACTAGAGAAAAACTGCAAAAACAAAACATGAACCCACACGCACCCCACTTATCCATTCATCAGATCCCCACACCATCCCACGACCTCCTCTCTGTCCCCGAGCAACTCCCCCACCGCTGCCCCGCCCTGCATCGTCGACAACCCCGAAGCACCGCACCGTTGGCCGCCCCTACCACGCCTCACTGCTCCAGAACTCCTGCTCCTACCTCCCCTCATGGCTCCACCACCTACCTCCTTCCACCATCGCCGGTAGCTCCGCCATGACTCCTCTCCCACAACTGCACCTCCTCTCACCCCGACCGACACTCCACCCACCACACCCAAAGCCCAACGGCCACCACACTTCCTCTCATGCCTGCCCGCCGTGCCTCCCTTTCCCGAACGCATCACCCCACCACCCCGCACCCCACCACTGCCACGGCATCATGGCACGAGCCGCTGCCCTGGAGCACCCGATCCGCGATGCCTCATGTTCCTCACGCCCGCAGCCCACCTTCTTCTTTTAAGGGGCCCCCGCACCCTCAACTTTGATGTAGGGTAGAACCCTAGATGCCCGATCTTTCATGATTGGAGCGGACCTCTCAAAGAACATGGAGATCACAAGGGGAAACACGAGAGGATTCACTCAAACCAACAAGATTCGATTACACATGTGCTAGATCCTCGAAACACAAAGAGATAAATGATCTAGATCAACAAAGGACGATACAAGTAGCAAGTTCTTCTCCGTGAGGAGGTCTTGAGGGGTCTTCCTGTGAGGGGTCTTGAATCCACTTGGGGGATCTTCTTCGAAGAGGTCGTGAACTCCTATGGAGAAGGGATCAAGTGGAGAGTAAAGCTTCTCAAATGATCCACTACTTTGTTAACCCTAAAATGTAGGTAGGAGAAGAGTATATATATTCTAGGGGGCGAAAGGGCTCACGGGTCTCTGCCCAAGTCACTGCATGCAAGAAGGGCCGGAAGTTCCGGGCCAGGTTCCGGGGAGGGTCCGACCTAACCAGAGAGTTGTCTCGGTGGGCGCTGGGCTGACGTCTGTGGGCCGAAAGGTCCGGGCCAGGTTCCAGGCTAACCAGAGAGTTGGCACGCCCGGGCTTGTCTGGGTCGTCGGAGGCCGGAAGTTCCGGGGCTGCCGGAGGTTCTAGGGGCAGGAAGTTCCGGGTTGAACAGAGAGTTGAGGCATGTTTCTTCTTCCTCAGCTCTCGGATCCATGGCTTGTGCGTTGTACCTGATCATGCATAGTGTCTCTGACTTAGGCAGCAACCATGTCTCACTCGAATGTAAGGGGAGCTCAAGTAGGGGCGATGTCACCTCGGATTGAATAGCACGTGCTCAAGCTCTTGTCATGGGCCCACTTGGAGCTTGGGTAGTCGAGGTAGTGTCCATGGGGATGACCGTGGGATGCTCCTCCATCTCCCCCCTTGGGAAAGATCCGACCTCGGATCAAAAGTCTCATCACCATGGTAGGGAGAGAGATCCTTGATGTTGATGACGTCGCTCACATTGTACTTGTTGCATGGGGGATTGATCTTGTATGCATTATTGTTGTAGCGTGCTTGCACCTTGAAGGGTCCGTCGGCTCGAGGTAGAAGCTTGGACTTGCGTTCGTTGGGGAAGCGTACCTTGTGAAGGTGTAGCCACACGAGATCTCCAACGTCGAATATCATGGGTTGCTTGTTGATGTTGAGCTTGGTCGTGAGTCATTGTACTTGGCGCTCGATGGTGTCCCTTGTATCTTCATGCATCTTCTTGAGGTAGCTCACTCATGCACTGATGACCCACAAGTATAGGGGATCGATTGTAGTCCTTCCGATAAGTAAGAGTGTCGAACCCAACGAGGAGCAGAAGGAAATGACAAGCGGTTTTCAGCAAGGTAAAGTCTGCAAGCACTAAAATTATAAGTAACGAGTAGTTTGATAGCAAGGTAATTTGTAACGAGCAAGTAACGATAACGATAATAAAAGTGCATCAAGGGGGCCCAATCCTTTTGAGGCGAAGGACAGGCCAAAATGGTCTCTTATGATAAGCAAAGTGTTCTTGAGGGTACACATGAATTTCATCTAGTCACTTTCATCATGTTGGTTTGATTTGTGTTCGCTACTTTGATAATTTGATATGTGGGTGGACCGGTGCTTAGGTGCTATTCTTACCTGAACAAACCTCCTACTTATGATTAACCCCCTCGCAAGCATCCACAACTACGAGAAAAGTATTAAGAATAAATTCTAACCATAGCATTAAACTTTTGGATCCAAATCAGCTCCTTACGGAATAGCGCATAAACTAGGGTTTAAGCTTCTATCACTCTCGCAACCCATCATCTAATAACTACTCCACAATGCATTCCCTTAGGCCCAAGTATGGTGAAGTGTCATGTAGTCGATGTTCACATGACACCACTAAGGGAATAACAACATACATACCATCAAAATATCGAACACATATAAAATTCACATGATTACTTGCAACAAGATTTCTCCCGTGACCTCAAGAACAAAATTAACTACTCAAAAATGATAATCATGCTCAAGATCAGAGGGGTATTAAATAGCATAATGGATCTGAACATATAATCTTCCACCAAATAAACCATATAGTAATCAACTACAAGATGTAATCAACACTACTAGTCACCCACAAGTACCAATCTACAGTTCTGGTACAAAGACTAAACACAAGAGATGAACTAGTGTTTGAGAGGAGATGGTACTATTGAAGATGTTGACGGAGATTCCCCTCCCCAAGATGGGAGAGTTGTCGGTGATGATGATGACGATGATTTCCCCCTCCAGGAGGGAAGTTCCCTCGGCGGAATTGCTCCGTCGGAGGGCAAAAGTGCTCCTGCCCAAGTTCCGCCTCGAGACGGCGGTGCTTCGTCCCGAAAGTCCTCCCCTTATTTTTTCTAGGTCAAAATGACTTATATACCAGAAGATGAGCACCAGAGGTGGGCTGGGCTGAGCACAACCCACCAGGGCGCGCCTGGGGGGCCTGGTGCACCCTGTTGTCTTGTGCTCACCAGGTGGCCCTCCTCCGGTAGTTATTTGCTCCATTATTTCTTATTTATTCCATAAAAAATCCTCGTGAAGTTTCAGCTCATTTGGAGTTGTGCATAATAGGTGGATTGACGTAGCTTTTTCAGGTTCAGATTTCCAGCTGCCGGAATTCTCCCTCTTTGTGTGAACCTTGCATATTATGAGAGAAAAGGCATTAGAATTACTCCAAAAAGCATTGTTATGCATAAAAACAATATAAATAATAGTAGGTAAACATGATGCAAAATGGACGTATCATGCATTCGTGTCCATGTTGATCAGCTCTTGTAGTGGTAGAGGAAGAATGTCCAATGGGGACAACGGATTGAAACCGTAGACGACCTCAAAGGGGGACTTGCCGGTAGTCGAATGTATTGCACGGTTTTAGGCGTACTCGGCGATGGGTAGACACTCCTCCCACTCCTTGATGTTCTTCTTTACCAACACACATAGTAGAATGGAGAGTGTTCGGTTCGTCACCTCCGTTTCGGCTTCGGTTTGAGGATGGTATGCCGAAGAGAACAAGAGCTTGATTCCGAGCTTGTCACATAGAGTCTTCCAAAAGTAGCTCAAGAACTTGATATCACGGTCCGAGACGATAATCTTTGGAACCCCATGTAGGCGCAAGATTTCCCTACAAAAAATATTTGCAACATGTGAAGCATCGCCTATCTTGTTGCATGGGATGAAATGAGCCATTTTAGAGAATTGGTCCACAACAACAAACACAAAATCTTTGCCATTTTGAGTTCTAGGAAAACCAAGCACAAAGTCCATACTAATGTCTTCCCATGGGTGATATGGTATTGGAAGTGGCATATATAGACCGTGTGATTGAGATTTTGACTTAGCTTTGCGACATGTTGAGCATTGCTTGGTGAAGCGTGAGACATCACGAAACATCTTGGGTCAAAAGTAGTTCTTGGAGAGCGTGGCGAATGTCTTGTCGCATCCAAAGTGTCCCATTAGTCCACATCCATGAGCCTCTTGCAAAAGTATGAAACAAAGAGAAGACTCGGGAATACATAGTTTGTTAGCTCTCATAAGATAATCATCCTTGAGGTAATAGCATTCCCAAGATGTATGCGTCAAGCATTTAGCATAAGGAATAGCAAAAGTAGGATCATGCACATACAAGTCTTTTATGTGCTCAAAACCAATGACATTCAATTGAAGTTGGGTAACAAGCATGCATCTACAGGAAAGCGCATCCACCACAACATTTTCCTTTCATTTTATATACTTGATGACATAAGGAAATGACTCGATGAATTCACTCCACTTAGCATGGTGCTTTTTAAACTTAGTTTGACCCTTAAGATACTTAAGTGTTTCATGATCGGTGTGGAGAATGAACTCATGAGGACGGAGATAATGCTCCCAAACACGCAATACTCGAACTAAAGCATATAGCTCTTTGTCATATATAGGGTAATTGAGTTGCACTCCGGAGAGTTTTTCACTAAAGTAATGATGCGGAGCATCCTACGGGCATCACCATGTCAAGAGTCCGTTTGGCAAGCGACACGTGAGACCTCTACTTCTCATACATAAAGGTGAATCTTCTCCTTTTCACGTGTTCACTTGACCCCTTCGAGGATGGTGTACTACTTGACACTTCTCCCGTGTGCATGCATAGGTATTGTCGGAGCTTCACGGATGTCGAGGAGGAGTGCAAGCGCCAAGGAACACCTACATCATCCCAGACGGAAGCGTGGAAGAGAAGGAAGAGGAAGCCTGAACAAGCTTCTGGAAAGCCCGGAACTTCCGGCAGCTGCCCGAAACTTCCGACCCCCGGAACCTCCGGCCCTTCTGCACCGAAGCTGTCCAAGAGTGTGCCAACTCTCTGGATAGCCAGGACCCTGCCCGGACCTTCTCCCGGAACCTCCGGCACCCGGACCTTCCGGCCGTCCCCGGAACTTCCGGCCCTGCCTGCGCGCAGAGACTCGGCCCGTGGCCATGTACCCTTTCGCCCCTCACTTACCCCTTCGTGGCTACTACTATATATACTCATCCCCCTCCATTTTAGGGTTAGCAAATATGATAGCTCATTCTTAGGTGAGCTTTTCTCCTACCTCCTCCTCTTGAGAGAGAGAGACCACTCCCATGGAGTTCAAGACCTCCATGTGAGAAGATCCCGAGGGATGCAAGCCCCCCTTCGTGGGAAGATCCTTCTAGGATTCAAGCCCTCATCTCCTTCATAGGATTTGGGATGAACTCTACCATGTATCTTGTTTCCCTTTGATTGTTCATGTACCTTGTGGATCTTGTGTGTTTGATTATCTAGTGGATGTGTGATTGGACTTGTTCTTGAGTGTTTCCCCTTGTGATTTCTCCCCGTTATTCCCCGTGTTCTTTGTGTTCTTCGAGGGATCCCACTCCAAACGTGAAAGATCGGCCTACACCGGGTTAGTCCCGTATCATATGGTATGAGAGCTTAGGTTTATCACGTATTTGGAGTTCCTCCCACCGTTTTCTAGCCTTCTTTTGCTTGATTTCGTCCTAAAAATCAAAATCCCCACCAAAAAATAGCCCCAAATTTTTTGTGATTTGTTGGTTTGATGATGTTTTGTTGATTTTGATCCATGGATTTGCTTGGTTTCGAGTGGATCTAGCATTTCCCCAAGTTTCCCCATCTTCCATCCACGAAATCTCCCCAATTTTGACCTTGGAAATCGAGTTTTTCCGCCCCCGTTCTCAGATCTGGAATTTAGGGTTCGTCCCAGACGAAATTCCACGACCCCCGGAACTTCCAGACTCCCCCGGAACTTCCGTCCCCCGGAACTTCCGTCCTACCCCCGGAACTTCCGGGCTAAACAGAGAGTTTACCCCCAAATCCCCCCTGACACCCGCACTTTTTCCGCGACCCCCGGAACTTCCGGCCACCCCCCGGAACTTCCGGCCCAACCAAAAACATTGCACGAAATTTCAGCATCAGCCTTCTTCACCGTTTTCATCATAACTTTTCGCTCTGAACTCCGATTTGAGTGTTCTTTGGCTCGTTTTGAAGCTATCAACGTGCCTGAGGTCCTCACATTGGTTTCACCACCATTTGAATCCATCAATGTTTTGGAACTTTGGTATCTTTTCCTAGGCCTTCCACCATAACATCCGCATTTCCACCACCGACTTCCGCAACCTAACCCATTTTGTTCCCCATAGCAATTGAGGTTGTTTGAGTAGTGACTTGAGTCTCCTAAGGTGTTTCGGCTACTTAGGGACGGTTTCTTCTTCATCAACCACCACCATAATTTCCGCATAGGCTTGCCCACCATACACTTCCGCCACCCCAAGTTAACCCAATTTTGTTTGAGCTTGTTTGAGTTGTGGCTTGTGTCTCCTAAGGTGTTTCGGCTACTTAGGGACGACAACTTCAACTCCGACACGTGTATCGCCAATCATTCCACTTCCGCATTGCCAAGTGCAAACAACCACCGCTTTTCCCCTACCACCATTTAACATTTGACTTTGGAGCTTTTGAGTTCGCGGTTTTTCCGTTTCCTAGGGTGTTTTGGCTAACTAGGAACGACTCGACATCAAGAACACCGCCAATCATCATCGCCAAGGACGGTAACCTCGATGACACCATTGTACATTCTTGCCATTGCATTGTTAACCCCTATCCCATTTTGCGTTACTTGCCTATCGGGACTAGCCATTTGAGTATTGCCGGCAACGTGACTTGTGCACATTAGTGATCTACACCTTCCATTGCATATATACCATATCATATTGGTATCATCATATCATCTCTTGTGTCACAAGCTTCTTCCCGCATATGTACAATTGCTATCTTGGTTTGTGCATTGTGCAAAAGTGTCCATATCCAAAAAAATTAAGCGTTTAAGCAAAGAAAAACAGAGAGCAAAGAGCTTGTAAGCAATAGCCATAGCATCACAATATATCATATGTTATCATACTCGATCATCTTGGATCATCTTGTGAGAAACACCGGGAACCATACATACATAGCATACTTGGATAGAAAGTTTATCCATTTTGCATCTTATAGGTTGTGCACAAGTGTCGTATCCGCCTATTGAGCAATCGTGCTAGCGTCTCTCTCTTGAGTTGTGCAACACGAGCGTTTTCCGTGGATTCCACATTTTGTGATCATTCCTTGGTTGCACGACCCCATTTATCTATCTGTGTGTGTGTGTTTTCGTGTGCCACATATTGCTATTGGTCTACTTGTTTCGCTTGCGAATTTGTGAATCTCTTTTAACATTATTGACTCTTGCTAACATTTTGCATTAAATTTTTGTGCCACTATCCTCATCGAGCTCTACCATAAGCTTTACTTGATAGGTGTGAGTGAACGAGTCCGTTACCAATTCCACTATTCTTTCATCTCACATTGAGTGAAACGGGATACATCCTCTACTTTGGGAAAAGGTAACCTGGTATTGTTTATATCATTTCCTACTCACCTCTACCTGAGTCTTGTGATGGATAGGCAAGGCATTTCACCTTCGGTCTACAACAACAATGACGAGTTCGATGCCATGAACAACAACGCTGACGCCAAGATGCAAGCTCAAATGGAGGAGATCAAAGCCCTCATCAAGTCCTACAAGCGATCTTCCTCATCTTCGAGAAGACGCTCAAGAGCACATCCTCCCGAGCTACCATCTCCGGCAAGATCACATCGGCATCGACACCATCACCAACAAGAACGTGAAGGTCAAGATCTCAACACCAACAACCGCTCAACGACTTCACCATCTCCCTTGGCATCTTCGCCAAGCGACTTCAAGGCATATTCACCTACGGACATACGACATCTTCGCCAACAAGAACCTCAAGGCTACGCTCAAGAGAAGCTCCCCAAGCTCAAGTCCGCGACTTCCACGAGCTACTACGACCTCGACATCGACCATGCGATTCCTTTCTATGGGACTCAAGAACCCGAGGAGTACCTCGAGTGGGAGCGTTTGATGGACGACTACCTCAAGCTACATCAAGTTCGTCCCGAAGATCAAGTGAAGTACGCCACAAGAAACTTCCACGACTACGCCTCCTCTTTGTGGCTTCACACACCTTCGGAGTACTACGACATGAGTTGGCCCAAGACGAAGAGAGCTTTGCGGCGAGAGTTCGTGCCTCCAACCTACACGGAACAACTTCGACACCAATTGGAGAACACCATCCAAGGATCCAAGTCCATCGACAAGTACTTCAAGGTGATGAAGATTGCCTTGCGATGAGCCGGCGTGGATGACACCATTTCGATGAAGTTCCACTTCATGATGGGATTGAATAACGACATCTCAAAGACTATCTTCCTCAAGAACTACAAGTCCCTCGACGACTACTACATTGGTGCTCTCAAGGTGGAACAAGAACTCATGAAGGCCAATGCTTCTCCACCCCAAGCAAACTACGCGGCGACCAAGCTCCATGAGAACGAGCATGAGGATAGTACCACCAAGATGTCCAAGCCCGACGAGCTCCAAGATGATGCTCCCAAGTTCGACTTCACCGCCATCCCTCTTTATGGCATTGATGATGCCGAGTCTACTTCGACTCTTTTTCAAGACGGTGCGGCGACGAGTACGACTACGGAGACCCTCAAGGACCATGCTTTGGAGGCGAGCCACAAGGTGGCGAGCAAGCATGATGCTTCCATCTTAGGAGGCGAGAGTGATGTTGTGCCATCTTCGGCCTTCATCAACGACGACGGTGACGAGATGATCAAGCATGGGATTTTCCCTTCGGTCATGGAGGAGAGTGATGATGGGACATCTTCGGCCTTCATCCACGGCGACAACGATGAGATGGTTGAGCATGGGACTTTCCCTTCGACCACGGCGACGTATGATGACTTGAGTGACTTCTGCCACCATATTGAGAGTGAGAGTGACTTCACTACTAGCCCCATATATGACGAGTTGCACCACTTTCCATGTGAGGAGAGCCACAACCCCCACCACTTGAGTGAGACGAGTGACTCCACCTTATGTGACTTTGAGTGCACCTATTTTGAGGGAGTGAGTGAACCACCACATAGAGAGAGTGAGATAGTTGATAGGTCTCGTGAGACCATTTGCCTTTCTAACAACTTGACCTCTACCTCTATTTTGTCTTCTCATTTAGTGCTAGGTCCCATTTATGATGACACGCCGATCCTCGACGACTTCGTCCTCCATTTGGACAAGACGATGGCCATGGTGGAACATGATGCACCCCCCACATGGTTCCATCAAGATGAAGATGACCACCATTTGGTCTTTCTCACCTCACCTACACCACTTGAGTGGAATGAACAAGGTAACATAGGTGAAGGTGATGCTCTAGTCCCACTAGTGGACATTCTTGACATTGATTGCTTGCATGATGTTGATCCACCTAGTACCTTGCTTCATGCTAGTACGATTTCCCCATGCGATGATTTTCCCATTTATGATGAGTTTGATGATTGTCATGTGGAGTCTATTAGTTGTGATGCCATGCTACATAGGATTTCTTGTGATAATTCTTTAGGTCACATCATGTTTGCTAATCCGCTTGACTTGTCATATTCTATGCATGAGATCAACCATATGTCTTATTTGCAATCTCTTCATAGTGACTATGCATATGCCATTAAAATAAACCCAATTTGCACTTATGGCATAGATGACAAGCCCATGGTTATTGGCATTTGTTTTTCTTGCGATGATACTGATATGCTCCCTTTGCATCATTTATCTCATATGCCATGCCATGCCCACCTAGCTTCGGATATGCATTGTTTTGGATGTTGTCCATTTTCTCCATATGATGTTTCCAATGTTGTTCATGAGGAGACCCCCATAGTTTCCACATACATGTTAGGAGAATTTGATCCATCCCATTCATTGCATGATCCCAATACTTGTGTGCACCATATGCTCCCCATGAACAAACACGCTATTGATGTGCCATATACTTGCATTCTCAATTTGTGTCCTCATCATGTCATACATAATAACTATTCTTTCATGATGGATGACATGTTCTTATACCATGCATCAAATTTCTTTGAGCATTTCTTATCTTGTGCTAACTCACACGTGCACATACACATCATGATGGATGATGTGTACATTTACCACACGCACAATTTCTTTGGTTTGTGTCTCTTTTGTGTAGGTACCCATGAATACTTGTCAACCTCGCAATCCCACGAGTTGACAAAACGAGCTCTAGACAGCAACGATGATTTGGGATCTCATGGATTAATTTTCCCACTGCTCTCTTCGCGCAAAGACTTCGCGCATTTCTTCTACATGGCCCTCACTTGGCCATGGGTTGTTCTCCATTATATATCCTTTGCCCATATTGCCATGTTCACTTTGCATGATATGCCCATTCCTATGCCCTTGCCATGCATTTGTGACCCATGCTTTGCATTACACATGATGATTGATAGTACTTGTATGTGTATATGCAAGCTTGATGGAGATATCTCTTGTTGTTGCCATGTTCCATTTATGACCCATTCCTATGATGATACTATGATATTGCTTTGTGTTCGTGCTTGTGATATGTCATGTGCATTACCTATGCCTATTATTTTCTCACATGACATGATTGCCATGATTTACTCTAGTGTGTTGCATCTTTGCTCCACTAGTTTGCACGACTTGATTGAGATGCTTGCTTATGTTGCATCACCCATGATTCATACTTGCTCATTTCATGTGGTTGATAACAACCATCTATATGCTTTGCACATGATTCATATTGCTCCTTGTCATATCTCTCCATATGTTGACTCCCTCATGCTAGATGATTTGCCATGTATTGAGTGCAATTATGCCTTTATTCTTGATAACGAGTTTGCCCCCATAGCATTCTCACATATATTTGGAGATTTTGACATATTCCTTGTGAAGCATGCTTGCCTTACTTCTTTGCACCATATACCTAGTGCCATGAATATCGCCATTGTTGCATCATATTATTCATGCATTTGTGCTTCTAATGGTTATGTGCAAAAGATGAGAACCATCATGATGGATGATGTGTTTATCTACCATGCGCATACGTTCTTTGCCTTGTTTTGTGCATGTGTAGGATACTTGGACTTCATGTTGACTTCCACTTCACGTGAGTTGACCATTCGAGCTCTTGAGAGCGAGCCTCATACATTCTACCACAACTCGCTTCTACACCACATTTCCTACCACTTCGGCATTGTGAAGAATGCACAAGGACACGCTTTCAAGGTGACATCCTTCTTGAGCTTGGATATTGTGGATCATACTTCATGTGTTGCTTGCACCATTTGCACGCATGTTCAAGATATTGCTTGCACCCATGATAGCCACATTTCCATGCTTCATGATATATATACCTTGTGTGTTGCATCCAATTCTCGGACTACTTGCTACTATCATATGGTTGGTTGCACCAAGATCATTTCTTCACATATGCCATGTTCCATTGCTTGTCACATGCTTGACTTGATTGCCTCACACATGATGAACAATTGCTCTTTCTATTGTGTTGAGTGTCACTCTATATTCACTACACCCTATGCACGTTATGCTTGGATTGTCTTGCACTTGTCCCATGTGTTTAGACACTTCATTTTATTTGGTGTTGTGAATGATTCTTATGACTACCATAGACCTTTCATTGAGCAATTTGTGAATGCTTGCTATGAACTTGAGGTAGATGCTTATTCTCTTGTCACACATATTTGCATCACTACCTCACATTTGCATACTTGTCCCCATGATATCTTTGCTTGTGCTCAATTGATATGCTTACATGCCATGTCACAATCCTTTGTCACACCCGATGCTATGCTTGTTGACAACACTTGTTTGGTGAATCACCTCTTGAATGCTTGGTTTTGCACTAACGCTAACCACATTTGTTTTTCCAAGTGTTTGTTCTATTTGCTCCTTTTGAAGGAATCACAAGACGGTTCGACATTGGAGAGTGCCCATTTTGAGCTACTAGACGATGAGTGCTTGGTGATCGACCACTTCAACATGGCATCACCATCTCTTTCCCACGACGATTTGGTTTTTGATCTGAGGTCGAATCTTTTCCAAGGGGGAGGGTATGATGTGGAGCATCCTACGGGCATCACCATGTAAGAGTCCATTTGGCAAGTGACACGTGCGACCTCTACTTCTCATACATAAAGGTGAATCTTCTCCTTTTCACGTGTTCACTTGACCCCTTCGAGGATGGTGTACTACTTGACACTTCTCCCGTGTGCATGCATAAGTATTGTCGAAGCTTCATGGATGTCGAGGAGGAGTGCAAGCGCCAAGGAACACCTACATCATCCTGGACGGAAGCATGGAAGAGAAGGAAGAAGAAGCTAGACAAGCTTATGGAAAGCGCGGAACTTCCGGCCCCTAGAACCTTCGGCCATCCCGGAGCTTCCGGCCCTGCCGCACCGAAGCTGTCCAAGAGTGTGCCAACTCTCTGGATAGCCCGGACCCTGCCCGGACCTTCGCCCAGAACCTCCGGCGCCCGGACCTTCCGGCCGTCCCCGGAACTTCCGGCCCTGCCTGCGCGCAGAGACTCGGCCCATGGCCATGTACCCTTTCGCCCCTCACTTACCCCTTCGTGGCTACTACTATATATACTCATCCCCTCCTCCATTTTAGGGTTAGCAAATATGATAGCTCATTCTTAGGTGAGCTTTGCTCCTACCTCCTCCTCTTGAGAGAGAGAGAGACCACTCCCATGGAGTTCAAGACCTCCATGTGAGAAGATCCCGAGGGATTCAAGCCCCCTTCGTGGGAAGATCCTTCTAGGATTCAAGCCCTCATCTTCTTCATAGGATTTGGGATGAACTCTACCATGTATCTTGTTTCCCTTTGATTGTTCATGTACCTTGTGGATCTTGTGTGTTTGATTGTCTAGTGGATGTGTGATTGGACTTGTTCTTGAGTGTTTCCCCTTGTGATTTCTCCCCGTTCTTCCCCGTGTTCTTTGTGTTCTTCAAGGGATCCCACTCCAAACGTGAAAGATCGGCCTACACCGGGTTAGCCCTGTATCAAGTAAGCTATGGGGCGTCTCTCTTGCATTAACATACCTCCTATGCCATAACCACTAGCATCGCAATGTATCTCAAATGGTTTAGCAAAGTTGGGTAATGCAAGCAAAGGAGCATGTGTCAGCAAATTCTTAAGCTCATTGAATGAGGTTTCTTGAGATGGTCCCCAAACAAAGGGTGCATTCTTCTTACTCAAAGCATGTAAAGGTAAAGCAATGGTGCTAAAATCTTTTACGAATCTATGATAGAACCTGGCTAGGACAAGGAAACTTCACACTTGTTGAAAGCTAGTTGGTTGTGGCCAAGTTTTAATAGCATTGATCTTAGATTCATCTACATGCACACCCTTAGACGTTACTACGAAACCAAAGAAAACAAGCTTATCAGCACCAAAAAGGCATTTGCCCATATTAGTATAAAGACGCTCCTTCCTAAGGGTTTGTAAAATGGTTATAAGATGGGTGACATGATCTTTGAGGGATTTGCTAAAGACAAGAATATCATCGAAATAGAACGTCAATTCGAATTACAAACCCAAATCTGCCAAGAACAGGAAATTCAGGGATCGAGGATTTGGGCAGAAAAACGTCGGGAAAAACCCAAATCAGAGGGGTAAAGAAAAATTTTGGGTGGATGGGAGGGTGGGAAAGCTAGATCTACGTGCCACATGCGAAATCCACGGATCAAATCCAACAAAACTTCATCATACCAACAAATCACAAAAACATTGGGGGGGGGGGTATTTGATGTAGGGTAGAACCCTAGATGCCCGATCTTTCATGACTGGAGGGGATACTACGAAGAACACGAAGAACACGAGGAGAAATCACAAGGGGAAATACACGAGAATCACTCAAACTAGCATCCGGTCACACATATGCTAGATCCTCGAAACACAAAGAGTGATACACGATTCAAAGTCAACAAAGGACGATACAGGGTCTTCTCATGACAGGGTCTTGAATCCGCTTTGGGGATCTTCTCTGAAGTGGTCGTGAACTCCGATGGAGAAGTAACCAAGTGGATGAGCAAAGCTTTATCTCAAATATGAGCTAAACCAATGCTAACCCTCACTAGGAGGAGGAGGAGGTCTATTTATAGTCTAAGTGCAAAAGGGGGTGGAATGAAAGGGTACATGGGCCTCGGGCCCGAAGCTGCGCACACACAGGCAGCGGACGTCCAGTCTGTACTGGTCATCTGGTCGCTCGCGGAGGTCCGGATGTACGGTAGGGCTCGGACTTCCGCTCATTTTGTTCTGTAACAGTGGTACTGGACGTCTAGAGGTGGCCAGTCGGCCGGTTGCTACGGATTTCTGCAGAATCGGCTCGGGTGTGGAATTGCCGGTCGTCTGGTGGGGGCTGGATGTTCGCTGGCTGGAAGTGTTGCCGGTCATCCGGAGGAGGCCGAACGTCCGCTCGCCATAGCTTTAGTCGGCTGGGACTTGGCTCGGCTAGTCCTACAGGCGCCGGGCGTCCGGTCTAGGTCGGACGTCCGCTGGCTGGAGCGTTAGGTGCCAGACGTCCGGTCCTGGTCGGTCGTCCGGAGGCTGGAGCTTCTTTGGTAGCTCTTCTTCTTGTCCTTCGTACTCGGTGTCCTTGCCGTCTTGTCCATTGGATGTAGCTGTTCCGTGGCCTTCCTCCAAGTACCTGATCACACATAGTGTTTCCGCTTGAGGTAGTAGCCATGTCTCATGTGTAGAAAGTGGGAGTTCGGAGAGGAGCGAGTTCACCTTATCTTCGATAGCCTTTGCTCGACCTCTTGTCATTGGTCCAAGTGGTGTCATGGGAGATGTAGATACGTCCATGGGGATGATCATGGGAGGCTCCACATCATCTCCCTCCCCCTAGGAAAGATCCGACCTCGGATCGAAAGCTTCATCACCATGGTATGGTGAGAGGTCTTTGACATTGAAGATGTCGCTCATGTTGTACTTGTTGCTTGGGAGGTCGATCTTGTGAGCGTTGTTGTTGTACCGTGCTAGCACCTTGAAGGGTCCATCGGCTCAAGGTAGAAGTTTGGACTTGCATTTGTTGGGGATGCATTCCTTGCAAAGGTGTAGCCACACAAGATCTCCAATGTGGAATATCATGGGTTGCTTGTTGATGTTGAGCTTGGTCGTGAGTCGTTGTACTTGGTGCTCGATGGTGTGCCTTGTATCTTCATTCATCTTCTTGAGGTAGCTTGCTCATGCACTCATGTCCATGTTGGTGCGCTCTTGTAGTGGAAGAGGAATAATGTCCAATGGGGACAACGGGTTGAAAACGTAGACGACCTCGAAGGGGGACTTGTTGGTTGTGGAGTGTCTTGTGCGGTTGTAGGCGTACTCGGCGATAGGTAGGCACTCCTCCCACTCCTTGATGTTCCTCTTGATCAACATGCGTAGTAGGGTGGAGAGTGTTCGGTTCGTCACCTCCGTTTGGCCGTCGGTTTGAGGATGATATGCCGAAGAGAACAAGAGCTTGATTTCAAGCTTGGCGCATAGAGTCTTCCATAAGTAACTCAAGAACTTGACGTTGCGGTCCAATACAATTGTTTTTGACACTCCATGGAGGCGCCAGATTTCCCTACAAAAAAGATTTGCAATATGTGAAGCATCGTCTATCTTGTTGCATGGGAAAAATGAGCCATCTTAGAGAATCGGTCCATAACAACAAACACATAATCCTTTCCATTTTGAGTTCTAGGAAAACCAAGTACAAAGTCCATGCTAATTTCTTCCCAAGGTTGATATGGAATAGGAAGTGCCATGTAAAGACCGCGGGATTGAGCTTTGGACTTAGCTTTGCGACATGTCGAACATCAGTTGGTGAAGCGTGAGATGTTGCGGAACATCTTGGGCCAAAAATAGTTCTTGGAGAGCGTAGCGAATGTCTTGTCGCGTCCAAAGTGTCCTATTAGTCCGCTGCCATGAGCCTCTTGCAAAAGGAGCAAACGAAGAGAAGACTCGGGAATGCAAAGTTTGGTAGCCCTCATAAGGTAATCATCCTTGATGTGATAGCGTTCCCAAGATGTATGCATCAAACACTTGGCATAAGGAATTGCAAAAGTAGGATCATGCACATACAAGTCTTTTATGTGCCCAAAGCCAATGACATTTAATTCAAGTTTAGTAACGAGCATGCATATGCGGGAAAGAGCATCCGCCACAACATTTTCCTTACCTTTGATATACTGGATGACATAAGGAAAAGACTCAATGAATTCACTCCACTTAGCATGACACTTGTTCAACTTACTTTGACCCTTTAGGTACTTGAGAGTTTCATGATCGGTGTGGATGATAAATTCATGAGGGCGAAGATAATGTTCCCATTCATGCAAAACTCGCACTAAAGCATATAGCTCTTTGTTATAGATGGGATAATTGAGTTGCACTCCAGAAAGTTTCTCACTAAAGTATGCTATGGGGCGCTTCTCTTGCGTTAATACACCTCCTATGCCATTACCACTAGCATCACAATGAACTTCAAAAGGTTCGTCAAAGTTGGGTAATGCAAGCACGGGAGCATGAGTAAGCAAATTCTTTAGATCATTAAATGCAGTATCTTGGGATGGTCCCCAAACAAAAGGCGCGTTTTCTTACTCAAAGAATGCAAAGGTGAAGCAATGGTGCTAAAATCCTTCACAAATTTACAATAGAAACCGGCTAAACCAAGAAAAGTACGCACTTGTTGCATGTTGGTTGGTTGGGGCCAAGTTTTAATAGCATTGATCTTAGATTCATCTACATGAACACCCTTAGAATACACAACGAAACCCAAGAAAACAAGCTTATCAATACCAAAATGATATAGTGCATAACACTTGATGGGTTCTCACACACTTCTCTCATCTCACTTTTGGTGGCAAATAGGACTAATTATTTCTTGTCGCTCATCATGGAGGCACTCAATGTTGGCTTGTGGCGCTCACCCTCTTTGTGGTGGTTCGCTCTCTCACTATTTTCTCCATGATGGGTGGCTTGCTTGTTGGTGATTACTTGACTTGGAGACATAGGTC
Source organism: Triticum aestivum (assembly GCF_018294505.1). Lineage (NCBI taxonomy): Eukaryota > Viridiplantae > Streptophyta > Magnoliopsida > Poales > Poaceae > Triticum > Triticum aestivum. Next base: position 317,508,818 of record NC_057813.1, on the reverse strand, counting down.
GTAGCACGTACTCCTTTCCTTTCATATTGAAGCTATAGTGATTGCTACGCCCATTGTGGATGACGCCTCGGTCAAATTTCCATGGTCGACCAAGAAGGAGGTGGCAAACGGACATCGGAACGACATCACACTCCAAAGTGTCTTCATATGCTCCTATCTTGAAAGAAACTTGCACCTTATGCTCGACTTGGATAGTGTCAGAGTCGCTTTTGCCATTGGACCTTGCAGGGGTGTGGGTGCTTTATCTTGACCAATTGGAGCTTGGAGCATAATTCTTCACTTGCCAAGTTATGACAACTACCTCCATTGATGATGACCTTGACGGACCTTCCATTGATGCCGGCCTTGGTGTGGAAGATATGGCATCTTTGGTCTTCATCCGGTTGATGTTGAAGAGTCAAGCCCTTGGAGACAATGAGAGCAGGGCTCAAATCCACATCACAAAAGACTTGATCATCCCATCTTCATTCACGCGCCGGTGCATGGCCACTTGCTCAAGGGCTTCCATCTCCTCTTCACTCATGGAGTCATATGTTCCGTCGTCGTTGAGGATCATGGTGCGCTTGTTGGTACACTCAAAGGACTTGTGGCCTCGGCCGCCGCATGTGAAACACTTGATGGAACTTGTCTTGACGATCTCATCGGTTGGAGTACATGATGAAGCTCTTGGCTTGAAGGTGCTTGTAGTAGGAGGACGACTTGAGGTTGTCAAAGTTTTCTTGTAACTGGTTGAGGTAGAATGTGTTGGAGTCGTTGAAGCTAGGTTGTTGGAGAAGCCGTAGATCTTGGACGAGTACTTGGCGTACTTGAAGTCATCTTGCACTTGACGTTCCGCTTTGGTAGCTTGATGCACTAGCTCAATGAGGTTGAGTAGGGTTGGAAGTCGACAATCTTCTTGATGGGATGATTGAGGCCATTCAAGAAACGGGCCATAGTTTGCTCATCATCTTGCGTGACATTGGCTCTTATCATGGCAATCTCCATTTCCTTGTTGTATTCTTCAACGCTCTTTGTTCCTTGTTTGAGGAGTTCGAGTTTCTTGAGGAGGTCACGGTTGTAGTATGTTGACACAATGCATGCTCACATGACATCTTTCATTTCATCCCATGTGGTGATGGGTGGTTCACCTCTTGCTTCTTGGCGCTCAAGGACTTGTTCCCACCATATGAGCACATAGTCTTGGAACTCAAGGGATGCCATAGCGATCTTCTTATCTTCCTCATAGTTGTGCAAACGAAAGGTCTTGTCGACCTTCAATGCCCATGAAAGGTACTCTTCGGGATCATTGCTTCCATTGAACTTGGGCATGGTGAACTTGAGCTTGCCGTAGTGTTGCTCTTCATTGTGTTGGGGTTGGGGATGATGATGATGCCCTTGACATGGATGATTGTCAGCCTCATATTGCTCTTGGCATGGAGGATTTCCATAGTCATCATGCTCTTGGTGAACTTGGGGTTGTGGAGGAGCTTGTCGAGCTTGTGGAGGAGCTTGAGGAACTTGACGATGCACTCTTGCTTGGTAGTTGTGCTCTTGAATTTCTTCGTGAAGTGCTTCCTCTTGATTGCGCGTATCTCGGTTGCGGTTGGTGATGGCTCGGCTTGACTCTCGAAGGGCACATTGCGCCTTAAGTGCTTGTGCTTCATGTTCTTGTTGTTGAAGACGTTCAACCTTGGCATCTTGTTCGTCTTGGTGTTGGCGCGTTCGCTCTCCCTCTTGGTGAGGTTGATGTTGCCTTTCTTGTGCTTGTGCAAGAGTAGCTTGGTTTTGGCGATGACGAAGTGCTTGCTCCTCGAATTGCTCTTGTGGATGATTTCCGTGTAGACGATTGCAAGTTGCTTGATGGTCTTGGCACGCGGCTCGATGTAGAGTGTTTGATGTCAGTGTACTTGAGCCGGAGAGGGTGTCGTCGGAGTGTCGACTCGAGCGGCTCCGTCTTGAGTAGGACGGAGTGGTAGAAGAGCGGTTTACCAACAAGGCACGAATCTTGTCCATTCTTGCATCCTTCTCTTGTTTGTGTGCGTCGAGCTTGTTGTCGAAGTAGTCTCTTGTTCGTTGCTCGGAGAGTCGCAAGTCGGTGGCGAGATTGTTGATGCGGTCGCTCATTGCTTGTTGTTCTTGATGCAAAGCTCTTTGTGCACTGAAGAGGTGGCTCTTGGTGACATATGATGACATGTCGTCGTCTTGCTTGATGAAGAGTGGGTTGGTAGAAGAACTTGGCCTATCCATCATTCCAAGCAAATATGTGAGTGGGAGAAAGATAAGAACTTATACCAAATGTACCTTGACCGCTGTTGAAGATGGATCAATGATCACTCAAATATGTAACAAGGAAATAACACAATTGGTACCAATTCTTGTTGGTTCTCACACCGACACAAGTAAAAGCTTATGGTGGAGCTCGGTTAGGATGGTGGCACAAAATTTGATTCAATTGTTAGTGAGCCTCAATAATGTTGGAAAAGATTCACAAATTTGCAAATCCAACAAGAAGACCAATAGCAAGATATGGTACATGGAAATACGCACGCAAATAGATAAGTGGGGTCGTGCAACCAAGGAATGAGCCAAAATGTGGAATCCATGAAAATGCTCTTGTTGCACAACACTAGAGAGACGCTAACACGATTGCACAAAAGGGGGATACGAAACTTGTGCACAACCTACTAGGCATAAATGCAACGACTTCTATCCCAAGTATGCTATATGTATGGTATTCCGGTGATATGATCCAAGATGATCGAGTATGACAATCTTAATGTAGTATGATGCTATGGTTCTTGCTTATAAGCTCTTTGCTTATCTTTCCCTTTTGCTTAAAAGCTTGTTTGGCTCTTTCTCTTTCGAGCTCTTTGCTCATGCAAACTTCACGAACCAAGATAGCAATTGTGTATATGTGATGACAACTTTTTGACACAAGAGATGATACCAAGATATGCACCACGATGATATGGTATGTATGCTATGGGAAGTATGTTCACTAATGTGCACAAGCCACGTTGCTGGCAATACTCAAAGGCTAGTCTCGATGGGTAAGCGACACAAAAGTAATGCTATGTGTTTGTCAATGCAATGGCAAGGAGTAGACAAATATGTCGTCGAGGTTACCGTCGAGGTGGTCGTTTGTAAGAAAGGACGGTTGCTTGCAATGACAAGTCCTTGGCGAAGATGAGCGGTGGTGATGTTGATGTTGCACTGTACCTATATAGCTGAAACACAATAGGACACGAGAACCACAACTCAAATTCCCAAAGACCAAAATGTGCCAAAATTGTTGGAGTTGATAGTGGGTAAACGATGGTGGTGCTTGCGAAAGCGGTGGAGGTATCGAAGTGCGTATGCAGAAGTGGGGCGATGGCTGAAAATTTTCGGGCGAAAAAAATTCAGTCTCGTCAGGGTACAGCGGACGTCCGGTCGGGGAGCGGTCATCCGGTCGTCGGATGTCCGGTGGCTAGTGGACGTCCAGTGCCTGGGCGATTTCGGGCACGGGATGAACATCTAGGGTTCGTGGTGGAGGTGGCGAAATTGGTCAAATCTGAGCGATTTTGTGGATGGAAAAGGTGGAGATGATGGGGGAAAGCTAGATCCACTCGTGGCAAAGCAAATCCATGGATCAAATCCAACAAAACTTCATCACACCAACAAATAACAAAATAATATTTGTGGCTATTTTGGGGGGAATTTTCGAAATTGGGGAAGAACACAACAAAATCAAGCTAGAAAATAAGGGGTAGGGGCTCCAAATATGTGATCAACGTGGCTCATGATACCAAGATGGTGTAGGGTAGAAACCTAGATGCCTGATCTTTCATGATTGGAGGGGATCCTACAAAGAGCACGAGGAGAAATCACGAGGGGAAACACGAGAGAATCACTCAAACCAACAAGATCCGGTCACACATATGCTATATCCTCGAAACACAAAGAGTGATACACGATTCAAAGTCAACAAAGGATGATACAAAAGGTCTTCTCTGTGAGGAGGTCTTGAAGGGTCTTCCCATGATGGGGTCTTGAATCTGTTTGGGGGATCTTCTCCGAAGAGGACGTGAACTCCGGATGGAGAAGTAACCAAGTGGATGAGCAAAACTCTATCTCAAATATGAGCTAAACCAATGCTAACCCTAACTAGGAGGAGGAGGAGGAGGTCTATTTATAGTCTAAGTGCAAAGGGGGCGGAATGAAAGGCTACATGGGCCTCGGGCTCGAAGCTACGCACACACGCAGTGGACGTTTGGTCGCTCACGGAGGTTCGGATGTCCGGTAGGGCTCGATCTTTCGCTAATTTTGTTCGGTAACAGTGGTACCGGACGTCCAGAGGTGGCCGGTCGTCCGGTCACCGGTCGTGCGGTCGCTTCGGACTTCCACATAATCGGATCAGGTGTGGAATTGCGGGTCGTCCGGTGGGGGCCGGACGTCCGCTCGCTGTAAGTGTTGCCAGTTGTCTGGAGGAGGCCGAACGTCCGCTCGCTGTAGCTTTTGTCGGCTAGGACTTGGCTCGGCTAGTCCTACAGGCGCCGGGCGTCCGGTCCAGGTCGGACGTCCACTGGCTGGAGCGTTAGGTGCCAGACGTCCGGTCCTGGTCGGTCGTCCGGAGGCTGGAGCTTCTTCGGTAGCTCTTCTTCTTGTCCTTCGTACTCGGTGTCCTTGCCATCTTGTCCATTGGATGTAGCTGTTCCGTGGCCTTCCTCCAAGTACCTGATCACACATAGTGTTTCCGCTTGAGGTAGTAGCCATGTCTCATGTGTAGAGAGTGGGAGTTCGGAGAGGAGCGAGTTCACCTTATCTTTGATAGCCTTTGCTCAAGCTCTTGTCATTGGTCCAAGTGGTGTCGTGGGAGATGTAGATACATCCATGGGGATGATCGTGGGATGCTCTACATCACTATTTTTGTGGGGATTTTCAAAATTGGTGTGAATCACAACAAAGTCTAGAAAACAAAGAGGGAGGCTCCAAAATCGTGATCAACATGGCTCATGATACCAAGATGATGTAGGGTAGAACCCTAGATGCCCGATCTTTCATGATTGGAGCGGATCCCGCAAAGAACATGGAGAGCAGAGGGGAAAACACGAGGGTAAACATGAGAGGATTCACTCAAACCAACAAGATTCGATTACACATGTGCTAGATCCTCAAAACACGAAGAGATACAAGATCCACGATCAACAAAGGACGATACAAGTAGCAAGTTCTTCTCCATGAGGAGGTCTTGAGGGGTCTTGAATCCACTTGGGGGATCTTCTCCGAAGAGGTCGTGAACTCCTATGGAGAAGGGATCAAGTGGAGAGCAAATCATCTCAAATGAGCTACTACATTGCTAACCCTAAAATGTAGGTAGGAGAAGAGTATATATAGTCTAGGGGGTGAAAGGGTACACGGGTCTCGGCCCAAGTCACTACACGCAGGCAGGGCCAGAAGTTTCGGGCACCGGAAGTTCCGAGCGAGGTTCCGACCTAACCAGAGAGTTGGCTCGGTGGGCGTTGGGTTAACGTCCGGGGGTTGGAAGGTCCGGGCAGGCCGGAGGTTCCGGGGGCCGGAAGGTTCGAGCCAGGTTCTGGGCATGTTTCGGGCTAACTAGAGAGTTGGCACATCGGGGCTTGTCTGGGTCATCGGAGGCCAGAAGTTCTGGGCGGCCGAAGGTTCCGGGACTGGAAGTTCCGGGCTCTGGTCAGAAGTTCAGGGCTGAACAGAGAGTTGACGCCTGTTTCTTCTTCCTGAGCTCTCGGCTCTGTGGCTTGTGCGTTGTACCCGATCACACATAGTGTCTCTGACTTAGGTAGTAGCCATGTCTCACTCGAATGTAAGGGGAGCTCAAGTAGGAGCGATGTCACCTTGGATTGAATAGCACGTGCTCGAGCTCTTGTCATGGGACCACTTGGAGCTTGGGTAGTGGAGGTAGTGTCCATGGGGATGACCGTGGGATGCTCTGCATTAAACTTCTTCCCCGCCGGGCTTGCACAACCCATGCGCCGGCCAATGTGGACTCCCCGATGATGACGCAACAACGAGCGGAGTTGCAGTCTGGCTCTATGAGGCATGCAGTGCGGAGGCGGCGCTCCTTGCGTCCCCATTGGCGTGCATTTTGCCCCCCTAAAAGCTCCCCACGTGGATCTGACTCCGACGGGGTGCTTCTCCCACCCGCGTCCACTAGTGCCACACCAGGTCAAAGTCCCTGGCGACCGCTTGCCCATGATTGAATCCTCTCCGTCTGGTCCTTTTCGCGATTGGGTCTACAGTTCACTTCTACCACTTCACGGTTCACTTATTGGCCGAGACAAGGACGATAGAGGAGTTCGTGGTAGCACTTCTGCCTTTGGATATCACAGTCCTGTAGTTCGGGTTGTGCCCCATTGTGATTTTTATTTTTATTTTTCTGAACTATCCCCTTACAGTTTAGGTATTCCTTATCTTTGTTAATCGGTGATTCACTACAGTTCTAAAGAAAATACGCCTAGAGGCATAAAAAAGTTGTTATTTTACATTTCCTTATTCATGATGAAGGTTTGTTATTCGTGCTAGAATTGTATCTATCGAAAACTTAAATACATGTGTGAATACAGAAACAAACATAGTGTCCCTAGTAAACCTCCACTAGACTAGCTCGTTGATCAAAGATGGTTAAGGTTTCCTACCATGGACATGAGTTGTCATTTGATAATGGGATCACATCATTAGGAGAATGATGTGATGGACAATACCCATCTGTTAGCTTAGGATAATGATCATTTAGTTTTATTGCTATTACTTTCTTCTTGTCAAATACACATTCCTTCGACTATGAGTTTATGCAACTCCCGGATACCGGCGGAATACCTTGTATTCTATCAAACGTCACAACGTAACTGGGCGATCATAAAGATGCTCTACAGGTATCTCCAAAGGTGTTTGTTGAGTTGGCATAGATCAAAATTAGATTTGTCACTAGGTATCTCTAGGCCCTCTCGGTAATTCACATCATAAGCTTGCAAGCAATCAACTAAGGACTTAGTCACGAGGTGATGTATTATAGAACGAGTAAAGAGACTTGCCGGTAACGAGATTGAATTAGTTATAAAGATATCGGCGATCGAATCTCGGGCAAGTAACATATCGATGGACAAAGGGAATTACATATGTTGTCATAAAGGTTCGACCGATAAAGATCTTCGTAGAATATGTAGGAGCCAATATGGGCATCCAGGTTCCGCTTTTGGTTATTGACTGGAGAGGTGTCTCGGTCATGTCTACATAGTTCTCGAACCCGTAGGGTCTGCATGCTTAACGTTCATCGACGATATAGTTTTATATGAGTTATGTATGTTGGTGACTGAATGTTATTCGGAGTGCCGAATGAGATCACGAACATGACGAGGAGCTCCGGAATGGTCCGGAGGTAAAGATTGATATATGGTATAATAGTGTTTGGTCTTCAGAAAGGTTTCGAAATTCACCGGAAGGGGTTCCAGATGTTTCCCGAAATGTTTGGGTACTAGGACACTTTATTTGGGCCAAAGGGGAAAGCCCACGAGGTTTTCGGAAAGTGCAAAAGGGAGTTTTGCGGAGACCAGAGGCCAGACGTCAGGGACCCTGGCGTCTGGGCCCAGACTCCGGGAACCCTGGCGTCTGGCCCTGGAGTCTGAGAAGGACTCTTGCCTTTCGGGCAAAACCGACTTTGAGGAGGCTTTTACTCCAAGTTTTGACCCCAGGGCTCAATATATAAATAGAGGGGCGGGGCTAGCACCCAAGACACATCAAGATACACCAAGCCGTGTGCCGGCAACCCCATCCCTCTAGTTTATCCTCTATCTAGTTTCTGTAGTGCTTGACGAAGTCGTGCGGATATTATTCTTCATCACCAACTGTCACCACACCGTCATGCTGCCGGAACTCATATACTACTTCGCCTCTCTTGCTGGATTGAGAAGGCGAGGACGTCATTGAGCGGAACATGTGCTGAACACAGAGGTGCCGTATGTTCGATACTTGATCGGGATGGATCATGAAGGTGTACGACTACATCAACCACGTTGATAAACGCTTCTGCTTAGCGATCTTCAATGGTATGAAGATGCTCTCCCCCTCTTGTAGCTACGCATCTCCATGGATAGATCATTGTGTGTGCGTAGATTTTTTTTGTTTTCCATGCAACATTCCCCAACAGTGGCATCATGAGCCAGGTCTATGTGTAGATGATATGCATGAGTAGAACTCAAAGAGTTGTGGGCGGTGATAGTTATACTGCTTACGACCAATGTCTTATTTTGATCCGATAGTATTGTGGGATGAAGCGGCCCAAACCAATCTTACATGTCCGTGCACATGAGACCGGTTCCACCGACTAACATGCAACTAGTTTTGCATAAAGGTGGTTGGTGGGTGTCTGTTTCTCCTACTTTAGTTGAATCGAATTTGACTATGGCCGGTCCTTGAAGAAGGTTTAAACAACAAACTTGACGAATCACTATTGTGGTTTTTGCCGTAGGTAAGAACGGTTCTTGCTAGAAACCCGTAGCAGCCACGTAAAACTTGCAACAACAAAGTAGAGGACGTCTAAGTTGTTTTTGCAGGGTATGTTGTGATGTGATATGGTCAAGACATGATGTGATATACATTATTGCATGAGATGATCATGTTCTGTAAGATATTAGGCAACCGACATGAGCCTTATGGTTGTCTCTTTATCATATGAAATGCAAACGCCATGTGATTGCTTTACTTTATCGCTAAGAGTTAGCAATAGTTGTAAAAGCAATAGTTGGCGAGACGACCACGATGCAATGATGGAGATCAAGGTGTCAAGCGGTTGGCAATGAAGATCATCACAATGCTTTGGAGTTGGAGATCAAAAGCACAAGATGATGATGGCCATATTGTCACATATTTTGGTTGCATGTGATGTTTATCTTTATGCATCTTATTTTTCTTAGTAAGACGGTAGCATTATAAGATGATCCCTTCACTAAATTTCAAGGTAAAAGTGTTTTGCCTGAGTATGCACCGTTGCTACAGTTCATCGTTTTGAGACACCATGTGATGATCGGGTGTGATAGACTCTACGTTCACATACAACATGTGTAAGACAGTTTGCACATGCAGAATACTTGGGTTAAACTCGACGAGCCTAGCATGTACATACATGGCCTCGGAACACTGGAGACCGAAAGGTCGAACATGAATCATATAGTAGATATGATCAACATAGAGATGTTCACCATCGATGACTACCCCATCTCACATGATGATCGGACATGGGTTAGTTGTTTTGGATCACGTATCACTTAGATGACTTGAGGGATGTCTATTTAAGTGGGAGTTCTTTAGTAATTTGATTAACTGAACTTAATTTATCATGAACATAGTCTTATAGTTTTGCATATCTATGTTGTAGATCAATGGCCCGAGCTACCGTTCCCCTGAATTTTAATGCGTTCCTAGAGAAAGCTAAGTTGAAAGATGATGGTAGCAACTACACGGACTAGGTTTGTAACTTGAGGATTATCCTCATTGCTGCACATAAAAATTATATCCTTGATGCACCGCTAGGTGAAAGGCCTGCTACAGGAGCAGAAGCTGATGTTTTGGACATCTGGCAAGCTTGCTCTGATGACTACTCAATAGTTCAGTGTGCCATGCTTTACAACTTAGAGCCGGGGCTTCAAATACGTTTTGAACATCATGGATCATATGAGATGTTCCAATAGTTGAAGTTAATATTTCAAGCAAATGCCCGGGTTGAGAGATATGAAGTCTCCAACAAGTTCTATAGCTGCAAGATGGAGGAGAACAATTATGTTAGTGAACACATACTCAAAATGTCTGGGTATTATAATCACTTGACTCAGCTCAGAGTTGATCTTCCAGTTGACTGTGTCATTGACAGAGTTCTTCAATCACTGCCACCAAGCTACAATGGCTTCGTGATGAACTATAATATGCAAGGGATGAAGAAAACAATTCCCGAGCTCTTCGCAATGCTTAAGGCCACAGAGGTAGAAATCAGGAAGGAGCATCAATTGTTGATGGTTAACAAGACCACTAGTTTCAATAAAAAGGGAAAGGGGAAGAAAGGGAACTTCAAGAAGAATGGCAAGCAAGTTGCCACTCTCGGGAAGAAGCCCAAAGCTGGACCCAAGCCTGAAACTGAGTGCTTCTACTACAAAGGGACTGGTCATTGGAAGCGGAACTGCCCCAAATACTTGGCGGATAAGAAGGATGGCAAAGTGAACAAAGGTATATTTGATATACATGTTATTGATGTGTACCTTACTAATGCTCGTAGTAGCGCCTAGGTATTTGATACTGGTTCGGTTGCTCATATTTGTAACTCAAAATATGAGCTACGAATTAAATGAAGATTGGCTAAGGACGAGGTGATGATGCTTGTCGGGAATGGTTCCAAGGTCAATGTGATCGCCATCGGCACGCTACCTCTACATCTACCTTCAGGATTATTTTTGGACCTGAATAATTTTTATTTGGTGCCAGCGTTGAGCATGAACATTATCTCGATCTTGTTTAGTGTGAGACGGTTATTCATTTAAATCAGAGAATAATGGTTGTTCCATTTATATGAGTAATATCTTTTATGGTCATGCACCCTTTAAGAGTGGTCTATTCTTGTTAAATCTTGATTGTAGTGATACACATTCATAATATTGATGCCAAAAGATGTAAAGTTGATAATGATAGTGCATCATATTTGTGGCACTGCCGTTTAGGTCATCTTGGTGTAAAGTGCATGAAGAAACTCCATGCAGATGGGCTTCTGGAATCACTTGATACTTGCGAACCATGCGTCATGGGCAAGATGACTAAAACTATATTCTCCGGAACAATGGAGCGAGCCAATGACTTAATGGAAATAATACATACCGATGTATGCAATCCAATGAGTATTGAAGCATGCAGCGGGTGTTGTTATTTTCTGACCTTCACAGATGATTTGAGCAGATATGGGTATATCTACTTAATGAAACACAAGTCTGAGACATTTGAAAAGTTCAAAGAATTTCAGAGTGAAGTGGAGAATCATCGTAACAAGAAAATAAAGTTTCTACGATCTGATCGCGGAGGCGAATATTTGAGTTACGAGTTTGGCCTTTATTTAAAACAATGCGGAATTATTTCACAACTCACGCCACCTGGAACATCATAGCGTAATGGTGTGTCCGAATGTCATAACCATACTTTATTAGATATGGTGCAATCTATGATGTCTCTTACCGATTTACCACTATCATTTTGGGGTTATGCATTAGAGACAGCTACATTCATGTTAAATAGGGCACCATCTAAATCCGTTGAGATTACACCGTATGAACTATGGTTTGGCAAGAAACCTAAGATGTCGTTTCTTAAAAGTTTGGGGTTTCGACACTTATGTCAAAAGGCATCAGCCTAATAAGCTCGAACCCAAATCGGAGAAGCGCGTCTTCATAGGATACCCTAAGGAAACAATTGGGTACACCTTCTACCACAGATCTGAAGGCAAGATCTTTGTTGCCAAGTGTGGAACCTTTCTAGAGAAGGAGTTTCTCTCAAAAGAAGTGAGTGGGAGGAAAGTAGAACTTGATGAGGTAATTGTACCTTCTCTCGAATTGGAAAGTAGCACATCCCAGAAAACTGTTCCCATGATGCCTACACCAACTAGAGAGGAAGATAATAATAATGATCATGAAACTTCAGATCAAGTTGCTACTGGACCTCATAGGTCAACCAGAGCATGATCCACACCAGAGTGGTATGGTAATCCTGTCCTGGAAGTCATGTTACTAGACCAAGGCGAACCTACTAACTATGAAGAAGCTATGATGAGCCCAGGTTCTGACAGATGGCTTGAGGCCATGAAATTTGAGATAGAATCCATGTATGAGAACAAAGTGTGGTGTAACATCCCAAAATTCTAAACTTTGGAATGTTATATTAAATAAATTATTATGATTGTTCGTTTGATTGATTGACTGAAAGTGAGTGAAATTTGAAACTTTTGAAAGTTGAATGAGAGGGAATGAAATGACTTTCCCAAACTTTCAACCTTGCATTTTGATCCTCAGGAATTCAAATTCATTTCATCACAAAACCCTAGAGTGAAGATGACATGACTTCTTCCATTTGAAACGAAAAGGATTTGAAAAGATTTGAATTCCAACTGAAAATATTTCAAATTTGAAACTTTATGCAACTCAATGATTTTCAGGAGAGAATATAAAATGACTTCTTCAATTATATGAATACGAGTTGGAAGTTACAAAAGAATCAAATTGAAAGTCATTTGGAAGTATTCTGAAACTCCCTTTCAAATTTGGAATTATTTAGATTTTATTTCAAATTATTTTTCTCCTAAAAATAAATAAATGGAAATAAGGGTAAAATCATTCCCTTCAATGTAAAATTATGATAAAATGATTTTGAAATCATTTTTGTATTTTAGAAATGATTTTTGTTGAATTTTATTGCAACAGTAGCACTTTTTGCTTTATTTAAATTTTTGTTCATTTTATTTGGACTGAAAATATGTTCATGTTTTAGGATTATTTTTCCTGAACATTTTTATATATTATATGGCTATATAGTATGTTTTATTTATTTTTTTGTGATTGTTCTTTTTCTTTTCCGTGCTTAAAAAAATTGGCCGAAGCCCAGCACTGCCCGTCTCTCCTCACCCCTCCGGCCCACCTGGCTTTTCGGCCCAGTCAGCCCCGCACAGGCCGAAGCCGCTACCGCCCGGTCGCCCGCTCGTCTCCCTCTCTCCCTTGTGCCACTGACCGTTGGGCCCCACTGCCCGATCGCCCTCGCCCGCTACTTCTTCTTCCTCCTCAAGCCAAGCCACGGCCGCACCCGAGCTCGCTCAACCATCGCCGTATCCCGGATTCTTCGGGATCTTCTCCTTGATCCGCCCCCTCCTCCAAGTAGACTCCCTCCTTATATATACCCCTCCCCTCATCCTGTTCCGCCCCTTCTCGACCCCCGAACCCCTCTTCGCTCGCCGCCATTTCTCGCCGGAGCCAGAGCTCCGCCGCCCGCCATTGCTGCTGCAGCGCTCCACCCCTACCTCCTCCTCACCGTACGAACCCACCATCGACCCCTCCTCGCTCACCCGCACCTCCCCAACCCCTCTCCCGAGCTCCTGCGCCCTTGGAACATCGGCAACGCCGACCACCCGAACGCCACCGCCGCCTCGAGCTCGCCGCCGACCATCTACGACCACCTCCGCCGACGGCACAACCACCGTTGGACTCGCCGTCGCCCGCTTCATCTCCCTGGCCACCCCACCAATGCCGAAGATCACCGGAGTGCCGCCACCATCGGCCCCCGACGCGCTCGCCATCTACCACCACCGCGGTGAGCTTTCTCTCCCTCGTCCGTCCGATCTTCAATTTACGACATAGATTAGATCTACGCGAACAGTTAGGTTTTATTTTATTACATCGGTTTTATCCATGGTTTTACTTCGGTTTATTTTATTTAGCAGCAGCCACCGAATCCATTAAGTAGAGGTCGTCCGCCCGTAGCACTCCATCGCCCACCGCACGGGCCCAACAGGAAACTGTCATGTTTACCCCTGTTTGATTTGTTTTTTTAGTTTATTTTTTTGGTTCTGTTTTAAAAACAGAAATAGTTTTTGTCTTAGATTGTTAATATCTTTTATGTTTTAAGTTCTAATTGAGTGATTCTTTTTGCATTGTGTCACAAAATTGTTAGAGTTTCTTTTTGTGCAATTGGATTTCATATTTGTGCAGTTTAAATTTGTGTTTGTATGAATTTGCTCAAATCACTAGATTTGAGCTATTTTGAGTTAGGAATATTATTTTTGACCGATCCTTTTTGCTACTGGTTGCTTAATAGACTAGCTAGGCAGTAGTGTTTAGTTTGTATGTTAGTGATTTATTTAAATTAGCTTTTTATTGTAAACAGTATTGTTTACTATGTTTTAGTCTTGTTTGTAATTTAGTTATTATAAATTAGTTTTAATTATTTGATTTTGCTAGTTTTCGCTAGTGTAGCATATATTATGTTGTTTAACAGTAGGTAAATTTTAGGATTTATTAGACTTAGTGTTCTTGAGGCTTTAGGTGTTGTTTGTTGCATGACTATATTGCTAGTAGTAGTAATAGTATTATTTTATTGTTTTGCTAGAATTTTATTATAAGAAAAATACTTTCTGTTATTTAGTGAATAATTATTTTTACCTTGTGTTAAGTTTTTGTCTTAGGCTTTTACTTGTTGTTAAGTAGAGTTGTTGTGGTGTAGATTAGCCCTATAAGGTTATTTAAGTGATTTGGAGTTTTATTTGGTTTTTGCCTTCGATCCTATTTGGATCTCGTTGTTATTTTGGTTGATAGAATTGATTGCTAGAATTGTTGCTTATGTGAATACAATGTTTGACTATATAGATTTTCTTCGGAGAGTGACGATTAGTTCTACCAAGTCATTTTCTGAGAGCATTGTTATCTTCATCAAGTATTACGAGGAAAGTTCACTTTGACCATTTTTTTCATACCTATGTTTTATTTGCATGTAGTAGCACCCTTTCAACAATTCCTCCAGTAGTGATATTGTCTTCTTGTAGTTGAGTATAATGCATGAGGTAGAAACCCATCTCCCTGTTACCAAGCCTGGGACGTTATATAGTTTTAATGCTACACTAATGTAGACGGGGTTTGGTATGAGTGCTCGGGAGTGGTGTGAGAATGGAGGACTCTACGTCAATGACAACAACTCCATGATGGCATCTGCAAGGACTGCATCTTCAAGGCCTCAAGACTTCAAGACTCGAGACAAGAATTCAATACACACTACTGGGTGAAGGACGGTTGACGAGCACCCTGGAGAAACAAGTGGATGGCCAGGATGCATGGAGAAGCGCCATGACATCTTGCGGAAAGCTTCACCCAGACTCAAAGAGACAGAAGAATACTTCATGCCCGGAAGCTTACCTGTGCAACCGCAAGTCACTATGGGCTCTGGCTTGGTTGACCTTTGTTGTGACTCTGGCTGGGACGGTGCTAGCAGATGTAGAACTACGGTAGGATTGGATGAGCACCGGACAGTGGTCAGGGGAACTCTTCGGAAGACCATGTTTCGGTCGTCTTGTTCTCAAACACCCTAAAGTGCGAGAACGTAAAAGAGGGATCGAATCTTGCGGGTAAAGTGTACAAACCTCTGCAGAGGGTTAAACCTAATCGATTAGCCGTGTCCCCGGTTACGGACAATTTGAGCCTCTGGACTTGGATCTATCTCGGAACTCTCAACATTGGATCCAAAACTTAATTGTGGGCAACTTATGATGATTTGGGCTATGAGACATCGGTTGGCGGAACCATGTCATGATAGAAAACTCCATAGTATAGACTCCAGATATTCCTTTGATGTAGGAAAAATAAAACCAGCCTTTATGCAAAACAAAACTCAGACACAGAGCTACAAAGCCATATTGCATATAGAATAGTTTTATCATCTGCTTTCTCTTATTGTGATCTTGCCGGTACATTTAATGTACTGACCTATACGGCTGCAACGTATCATGTTGCAGATACTTTCTTCCGACAAGTAAGAGTATGGTACAGGGTTACGGTCTACACTCAACTTGCCGATGGCGTTGATGGGACTCCACAGCCGACTATTTGTTTCCGCTGTGACTTATGAGGTATATATCAGTTTTACGTTATTTATACATGTGATTGCACTTTGATATATACATTGATGTACTATGTGTGCCAGCATACTGATCCAGGGATGGCATAGAAACACAGAGGCTTGACCGTCTGAGGTCGGATCGCTATAGATATGGTATCAGAGCACATGTTGACTGTAGGACGTTACCCTAGAAACCGGAAAGCCCCTAGGACCGAAAATCTCTAAAACTTTATTTTTAAACAGATCCTTTACTTCTCATCTTTTCTGATTTTATCAAATAGCATCCTTACCTCAGATAGTTAGAATATACCATATCCCCTTGATCACCCGGAGGATCAACTGAAGATGCTCCAAGAAGGATTAGATATCGGAGAACTGATGACCACTTCAGAGTAAAGAGGATTCCACCATGTATTAGAAGAGTTGAAACTACAAAAGTTGAAGACTCCGAAGACTTGAAGAATCTGAAGAATTATTCAACCTTTAGGAGACCGAAGCCCTGTTATACACTTATGTTAGATGCGACGATTTGTGAGATGTCACTTGTTTGATGTTTTCCGACAGCCACAAAGTAAAACCCGTTTCTTCAAAACTATTGTTGGTATTGCGTGTATTCTTCCCCACCTCTCTCATATCTCATCCCAAAACTTTTGGACCCATAGATGATGAATGAAGTTGGACTGATATTCTTTGGACCGAAGACTCAGCCGGAGGCAGAGCTATGGATTCAGAACATGGAGAATCACTTCGAGAGAAATTTGGTTTCAAGGAAGAATGAAGTATCATACGCTCTTCAGTACTTTACAGAAAGTGCCGCAACCTGGTGGAAAATGCATCAAGCCATACAAGGATGTAGCAGAGCAAAAACTTGGGAAGAATTCAAGAAGACTCTGTTGAGATCCCGTCTCATCCGGAAGCACCATGATAACCCGAAGAAGAAACCTTGTGCATGCAAGATTTGCGGAGAAATAGGACACACCCAGGATGAACACAAGGATGGATGCCCTCATTGCGAGGAGAATCACCCAGCTGAAGAATACGATGAGACTTTCTCACCCGTAGTGATGCTTAAGTCCATCCGAATCAAGTTAGCAATTGCCGCATTTTATGATTATGAAATCTGGCAAATGTACGTCAAACTGCATTCCTTAATGGATTTCTTGAAGAAGAGTTGTATATGATTCAACCAGAAGGTTTTGTTGATCCTAAAGGAGCTAACAAAGTGTGCAAACTCCAGCGATCCATCTATGGGCTGGTGCAAGCATCTCGTAGTTGGAATATACGCTTTGATGAGGTGATCAAAGCATATGATTTTATACATACTTTCGATGAAACCTATATTTATAAGAAAGTGAGTGGGAGCTCTATAGCATTTCTGATATTATATGTAGATGACATATTATTGATTGGAAATGATATAGAATTTCTGGATAGCATAAAAGGATACTTGAATAAGAGTTTTTCAATGAAAGACCTCGGTGAAGCTGCTTATATATTAGGCATCAAGATTTATAGAGATAGATCAAGACACTTAATAGGACTTGCATAAAGCACATACCTTGACAAAGTCTTGAAGAAGTTCAAAATGGATCAGTCAAAGAAAGGGTTCTTGCCTGTGTTACAAGGTGTGAAGTTGAGTCAGACTCAAAGCCCGACCACTATAGAAGATAGAGAGAAAATGAAAGTCATTCCCTATGCCTCAGCCATAGGTTCTATCACGTATGCTATGTGATACGTCTCCAACGTATCTACTTTTCCAAACACTTTTGCCCTTGTTTTGGACTCTAACTTGCATGATTTGAATGAAACTAACCCGGACTGACGCTATTTTCAGCAGAACTGCCATGATGTTGTTTTATGTGTAGAAAAGAAAAGTTCTCGGAATATCCTGAAAATCCACGGAGGCACTTTTTTGGAATTAATAAGAATTTCTGGGTGAAAGAAATACACCAGGGGGCCCACACCCTGTCCACGAGACAGCCCCCCCCTATAGGGCGCGCCCCGTATCTCGTGGGCCCCCTGGATCTCCACCGACCTCAACTCCAACTCCATATATTCATGTTCAGGGAGAAAAAAATCAGAGAGAAAGTTTCATCGTGTTTTACGACACGGAGCCGCCGCCAAGTCCTAATCTCTCCCGGGAGGGCTGATCTGGAGTCCGTTCGGGGCCGTCGTCATCATCAACCATCCTCCATCACCAATTTCATGATGTTCACCGCTGTGCGTGAGTAATTCCATCATAGGCTTGCTGGACGGTGATGGGTTGGATGAGATTTACCTTGTAATCAAGTTATTTTTGTTAGGGTTTGATCCCTAGTATCCACTATGTTCTGAGATTGATGTTGCTATGACTTTGCTATGCTTAATGCTTGTCACTAGGGCCCGAGTGCCATGATTTCAGATCAGAATCTATTATGTTTTCATGAATATATGTGTGTTCTTGATCCTATCTTGCAAGTCTATAGTCACCTATTATGTGTTATGATCCGACAACCACGAAGTGACAATAATCGGGATACTTCTCGGTGATGACCGTAGTTTGAGGAGTTCATGTATTCACTATGTGCTAATGCTTTGTTCTGGTTCTTTATTAAAAGGAGGCCCTAATATCCCTTAGTTTCCACTAGGACCCCGCTGCCATGAGAGGGTAGGACAAAATATGTCATGCAAGTTCTTTTCCATAAGCACGTATGACTATTTACGGAATACATGCCTACATTACATTGATGACCTGGAGCTAGTTCTGTGTCACCCTATGTTATAGCTATTACATGAGGAATTGCATCCGGCATAATTATCCATCACTGATCCATTGCCTACGAGCTTTTCACATATTGTTCTTCGCTTATTTACTTTTCCGTTGCTATTGTTACAACTACTAGAAAACCCCCAAAACTATTATCTTTACTTTTGCCACTGTTACCTTTATTATCATACTACTTTGCTACTAAATACTTTGCTGCAGATACTAAGTTATCCAGGTGTGGTTGAATTGACAACTCAACTGCCAATACTCAAGAATATTCTTTGGCTCCCCTTGTGTCGAATCAATAAATTTGGGTTGAATACTTTACCCTCGAAAGCTGTTGCGATTCCCTACACTTGTGGGTTATCACTATGTTGTGTACCGGACCTAATGTGTGCATGGCCAGAAGTCTAACAGGGAGGTACTAGAGTAATCCAGGAGTGGATCACTAGACAGCGGTCAAGCATATCCTGAAGTACCTGAAAAGGACCAAGGATATGTTTCTCGTTTATGGAGGTGACAAAGAGCTCGTCATAAATGGTTACATTGATGCTAGCTTTGACACTGATCTGGATGACTCTAAGTCACAAACCGAATACGTATTTATATTGAATGGTGGAGCTGTCAGTTGGTGCAGTTCCAAGCAGAGCGTTGTAGCGGGATCTACGTGTGTAGCGGATTATATAGCTGCTTCGGAAGCAGCAAATGAAGGAGTCTGGATGAAGGAGTTCGTATCCGATCTAGGTGTAATACCTAGTGCATCGGGTCCAATGAAAATCTTTTGTGACAACACTGGAGCAATTGCCTTGGCAAAGGAATCTAGGTTTCACAAGAGAACCAAACACATCAAGAGACGCTTCAACTCCATTCGTGAACAACTCAAGGATGGAGACATAGAAATTTGCAAGATACATATGGATATGAATGTAGCAGACCCGTTGACTAAGCCTCTTCCACGAGCAAAACATGATCAGCACCAAGACTCCATGGGTGTTAGATTCATTACAATGTAATCTAGATTATTGACTCTAGTGCAAGTGGGAGACTGAAGGAAATATGCTCTAGAGGCAATAATAAAGTTGTTATTTTATATTCCTTATTCATGATAAAGGTTTATTATTCATGCTAAATTGTATTGATCGGAAACTTAAATACATGTGTGAATACATAAACAAACACCCTGTCCCTAGTAAGCCTCTACTAGACTAGCTCGTTGATCAAAGATGGTTAAGGTTTCCTAACCATGGACATGAGTTGTCATTTGATAACGGGATCACATCATTCAGAGAATGATGTGATGGACAAGACCCATCCGTTAGCTTTGCATAATGATCGTCAGTTTTATTTCTATTGCTTTCTTCATGTCAAATACATATTCCTTCCACTATGAGATTATGTAACTCCTGGATATCGGAGGAATACCTTGTGTTCTATCAAACGTCACAACGTAATTGGGTGATCATAAAGATGCTCTACAGGTATCTTTGAAGGTATTTGTTGAGTTGGCATAGATCGAGATTAGGATTTGTCACTCCGAGTATCAAAGAGGTATCTCTGGGCCCTCTCGATAATACACATCATAAGCTTGCAAGCA
The DNA here is from genome assembly GCF_018294505.1 of Triticum aestivum. NCBI lineage: Eukaryota > Viridiplantae > Streptophyta > Magnoliopsida > Poales > Poaceae > Triticum > Triticum aestivum. Next base: position 317,488,863 of record NC_057813.1, on the reverse strand, counting down.
AACGACTAAGGAGTTAGTCACGAGGTGATGTATTACAGAACGAGTAAAGAGACTTGCCGGTAATGAGATTGAACTAGGTATAAAGATACTGACGATCGAATCTCGTGCAAGTAATATACTGATGGACAAAGGGAATTACGTATGTTGTCATAAAGGTTCGACTGTTAAAGATCTTCATAGAATATGTAGGAGCCAATATGGGCATCCAGATTCCGCTATTGGTTATTGACCAGAGAGGCAGCAACTATGACTGCAATGGAGTGCTAGATGCACAAGGCATGTTGTTGGTGCTACTTCATGAGCTACCGAGCCATCTAGACGAGCGCACGGTAATGGCCATCACCTGTGGAATGTAGGATGTGGTTCTTTCGCGCGTCCTGACCATCTCAAAGGTGGTGATGCACTTTGAAAGGGTTGTGAGAGACAGAGTCCGTCGTCCCACTCCAGCGATGAACATCCCTCATCCGAGAGCGTGAACGTGGATGCAAATTCACGCAAACATGACCGGATTTCATATAAACATGACGAATTTCATTACATTTACATTAAATGAGCTGTACTCGTCCGGAGCTAAAGGTAGAATTAATCTACCTAATCTAAATCGTTGCCGACCGATCTCTTTGTTCTCCTCCAATATCCGGCTGAAGAAGAAAGGTGCGAGAGACCGGCTATTTTTGCCAGCATCGCCTTGGCGGTGGCCTTCATGGGATACGATCGGTGGCGGCATCCCGTGTGCTACTTCTCCTCGATAATGGCGATGGGAGGGGATGTGCTAGCCGTCACCTCGTCGACATCCGCGTAGCCCTGTCACCTCATCGACATCCGCGGTGACTTCTTTCTCTGCCTGCATGGCGCGGCTACGTGCGCGTCGACAGTGGATGGCGCAGTCGCAGGCACTGGAGGCGTTGTATGACACAACATCATTGATGGCAGCGACGATGCCCGTGCCTCCGTGCTCTGCTACTTCTTGAGCTTGTGTTGGTTTTTCCCTTGAATAGGAAAGGGTGATGCAGCAAAGTAGAGATAAGCATTTCCCTTAGTTTCAGAACACAGGTATCAATCCAGTAGGAGACAATGCACAAATCACCGAATACCTGCACAAACAATCAGACAACTTGCACCCAATGCGATAAAGGGGTTGTCAATCCCTTCACGGTTACTTGCAAAAGTGAGATATGATAGAAATAGATAAACGATAAAGTAAATATTTTTGGTTTATAGATTGGAAAGTAAAAGATTGCAAAAAATAGTAGATCAGAAACTAATATTGTAGATCAGAAACTTGTATGATGGAAAATAGACCCGAGGGCCATAGGTTTCACTAGAGGCTTCTCTCAACATAGCAAATAATACGGTGGGTGAACAAATTACTACTGAACAATTGATAGAAAAGTGCAAAGTTATGATGATATCTAAGGCAATGATCATGAATATAGGCATCATGTCCGTGTCAAGTAGACTGAAACGATTCTACATCTACTACTATTACTCCACACATCGACCGACTCCTGCCTGCATTGAAGAACAAAGTAACACATTAAGTAAGATGACATGATGTAGAGGAATTAACTTAAGCAATATGATGAGAACCCCATCTTTTTATCCTTGATGACAACAATACAATACGTGCCTTGCTACCCCTACTGTCACTAGGAAAGGACACCGCGAGATTGAACCCAAAGCTAAGCACTTCTCCCATTGCAAGAAAAACCAATCTAGTTGGCCAAACAAAACTGATAGTTCGAAGAGAATTACAAAGATATCAAATCATGCATATAAGAATTCAGTGAAGATTCAAATAATATTCATAGATAAGATGATCATAAATCGACAATTCATCATATCTCGGCAAACAAACTGCAAAAATGTATTACATCGGATAGATCTCCAAGAACATCGAGGAGAACGTGGTATTGAGAATCAAAGAGAGAGAGAGAAGAATCCGTCTAGCTACTAGCTATGGACCCGTAGGTCTGAGGTAAACTACTCGCGCTTCATCCGAAGGGCAATAGAGTTGATGTAGAAGCCCTCCATGATCGAATCCCCCTCCGGCAGGGTGCCGAAAAAGGTCCCTAGATGGGATCTCATGGGTACAGAAGGCTGCGGCGGTGGAAAAGTGTTTTCATGGATGCCTCTCGTGGTTTGGGGATATATGGGAATATATAGGCGAAAGAATTAGGCCAAGGTGACGGGGGGCCCACAAGGGTGGGGGGTGCGCCCTACCCCCTGGGCGCGCCCTCCATCCTTGTGGCCACCTCGTGGCTCCTCCAACTTCATTTCCAACTCTCCTGGTTGTCTTCTGGTCCAAGAAAAATCATCGCGTAGGTTTTATTCCGTTTGGACTCCGTTTGGTATTCCTTTTCTACGAAACTCAAAAACAAGGAAAAATGAGGAATTGGCACTGGGCTCTAGGTCAATAGGTTAGTCCCAAATATAATATAAAATAGCATATTAATGCATATAAAACATCCAAAATAGATAATATAATAGCATGGAACAATAAAAAATTATAGATACGTTGGAGACGTATCAAGCATCCCCAAGCTTAATTCCTGCTCGTCCTCTAGTAGGTAAATGATAAAAACAAATTTTTGATGTGGAATGCTATCTAACATATTTATTCATGTAATTTTCTTTATTGTGGCATGAATGTTCAGATCCATAAGATTCTAAACAAAAGTTTAATATTGACGTAAAGCCAATAATACTTAAAGCATACTAACAAGGCAATTATGTCCTCTCAAAATATCATGGCCAAAAAACTTATCCCTACAGAATCATATAGTCTGGCTATGCTCCATCTTTCATCACACAAAATATTTAAATCATGCACAACCCTGATGACAAGCCAAGTAATTGTTTCATACTTTTGATGTTCTCAAACTTTTTCAACTTTCACACAATACATGAGCGTGAGCCATGGACATAGCACTATAGGTGGAATAGAATATGGTGGTTGTGGAGAAGACAAAAAGAAGGAAATAGTCTCACATCAACTAGGCGTATCAACGGGCTATGGAGATGCCCATCAATAGATATCAATGTGAGTGAGTAGGGATTACCATGCCACAGATGCACTAGAGCTATAACTTATGAAAGCTCAAAAGAAAACTAAGCGGGTGTGCATCCAACTCGCTTGCTCATGAAGACCTAGGGCGATTTGAGGAAGCCCATCATTGGAATATACAAGCCAAGTTCTATAATGAAAAAATCCCACTAGTATATGAAAGTGACAAAATAGGAGACTCTCTATCATGAAGATCATGGTGCTACTTTGAAGCACAAGTGTGGAAAAAGGATAATCACATTACTCCTTCTCTCTTTTTCACTCATTTTTTTGTTTGGGCCTTTCTCATTTTTTGCCTCTTCTCTTTCTATCTTTTTTATTTTATTTTTCGTCCGAAGTCTCATCCCGACTTGTGGGGGAATCATAGTCTCCATCATCCTTTCCTCACTGGGACAATGCTCTAATAATGAAGATCATCACACTTTTATTTACTTACAACTCAAGAATTACAACTCGATACTTAGAACAAAATATGACTCTATATGAGTGCCTCCGGCGGTGTACCTGGATGTGCAATGAATAAAGAGTGACATGTATGAAAGAATTATGAAAGGTGTCTTTGCCACAAATACGATGTCAACTACATGATCATGCAAAGCAATATGACAATGATGAAGCGTGTCATAATAAACGGAATGGTGGAAAGTTGCATGGCAATATATCTCGGAATGGTTATGGAAATGCCATAATAGGTAGGTATGGTGGCTGTTTTGAGGAAGGTATATGGTGGGTGTATGGTACCGGTGAAAGTTGCACGTCACAAGAGAGGCTAGCAATGGTGGAAGGGTGAGAGTGCATATAATCCATGGACTCAACAATAGTCATAAAGAACTCACATACTTATTGAAAAAATCTATTAGTTATCGAAACAAAGTACTACGCGCATGCTCCTAGGGGGATAGATTGGTAGGAAAATACCATCGCTTGCCCCTGGCCGCCACTCATCAGGAAGACAATCAAAAAAATAAATCATGCTCCGACTTCATCACATAAAGGTTCACCATACATGCATGCTACAGGAATCACAAACCTTAACACAAGTATTTCTTAAATTCACAATTACTCACTAGCATGACTCTAATATCACCATCTTCATATCTCAAAACAATCATAAGGAATCAAACTTCTAATAGTATTCAATGCTCTTTATATGAAAGTTTTTATTATATCCCTCTTGGATGCCTATCATATTAGGACTAAATTTATAAACAAAGCAAATTACCATATAGTTTAAAAAGACTCTCAAAATAATATAAGTGAAGCATGACAGTTCATCAATTTCTATAAAATAAAACCACCGCCGTGCTCTAAAAATATATAAGTGAAGCACTAGAGCAAAATTGGCTAGCTCAAAGGATATAAGTGAAGCACATAGAGTATTCTCATAAATCACGATTCATGTGTGTCCATCTCAAAAGGTGTGTACAACAAGGATGATTGTGGCAAAGTAAAATGCAAAGACTCAAATCATACAAGATGCTCCAAGCAAAACACATATCATGTGGTGAATAAAAATATAGCCTCAAGTAAAGTTACCGATAGACGAAGACGAACGAGGGGATGCCTTCCGGGGCATCCCCAAGCTTAGGCTCTTAGTTGTCCTTGAATATTACCTTGGGGTGCCTTTGCCATCCCCAAGCTTAGGCTCTCGCCACTCCTTATTCCATAGTCCATCAAATCCTTACCCAAAACATGAAGGCTTCACAACACAAAACTCAACAGATAATCTCATAAGCTCCGTTAGTATAAGAAAATAAATCACCACTTTATGGTACTATTGTGAAATCATTCTTTATTTATATTGGTGCAATATATACTGTATTCCAACTTTTCCATGGTTCATACCCCCCGATACTACCATAGATTCATCAAAATAAGCAAACAACACATAGAAAACAAAATCTGTCAAAAATAGAACAGTCTGTAGCAAACTGTAACTCTCGAATACTTCTGTAACTCCAAAAATTCGTAAAAATTAGGACAACCTGGGAAAGTTTCGTATCAACCCAGTGCAAAAAGAATAAGATCAAAATCACGTGTCTGAGAATTAAGAAAATTATTTTCTTGGGTGCAAAAGTTTCTGTTTCTCAGCAAGATTAAAACAACTATCACCGTAAGCCACCGTAAAGGTCTTACTAGGCGCAGACACTAATTGAAACACAAAAACACATCTAATCAGAGGCTAGATGAATTATTTATTGGAAAAAATCAAGGAAAAATATTAGGTTATCTCCCAACAAGCACTTTTCTTTAAAGCCTTTTAGCTAGGCATTGATAATTTTGAGGATGCTCAGAAGACAGACAAGAATTGAAGCACAAAGAGAGCATCATATAGCACGTGACGACCACATCTAAGTCTAACATACTTCCTATGCATAGGCATTTTATAAGTAAACAATTATCAAGACAAGCGAAAACTCGCATATTCAAGGAAGAAGAAAGAGACGATAGCAATCTCAACACAAAGAGAGGTACTTTAGTAACATGAAAATTTCTACAACCATATTTTCCTCTCTCATAATAATTACATGTAGGATCATAATCGAATTCAACAATATAGCTATCACATAACATATTCTCAACACGATCCACATGCATGCGAAGTTGACACTCTTCCAGAATAGCGGGATTAACATTAACTAAAGTCATGACCTCTTCAAACCTACTTTTATGAAAAATTTCATAAGATTGAACATTCTCCAAATATGGGATCTAAAGTTGAAACTCTTCCAAACCAACTTTCAATATTATTGCAAACATTATTATCAATCTCAAATTCATCATGGGGCTTAAATAAATTTTCAAGATCATAAGAAGAATCACCCCAATCATGATCATTGCAACAAGTAGTAGACATAGCAAGATTAGCATCCCCAAGCTTAGGGTTTTGCATATTATTAGCACAATTAACATTAATATAATTTATAATAACATCATTGCAATCATGCTTTTGATTCAAGGAACTATCAAGTACGGGTGGAATAGCAATAATCTCATGTTTAACATAAGGAACTATAGCAAATTCATCTCCACAAATATTGACATCATAGCCATAAGAATAGCAAGCATCATGTTCATCAAGGGATATTTCAATCAAATCATCAGAATCATAATTATCTATAGATTCATGCATATCATTATTTTCTTCCAAAGCAACGGTCATTCTCTCAATAAATTCCTTAACATAGGCATTATGAGCATAGTTTTCATAGCAACATTTAAGTATGTCAGAATTTTCAGATTTGTAGAGAGTAATATCATACTTTTCAATCAAACAAGCAACTTCATGATCACCCTTACAAGCAACTAATTCTTCAATTTGTTCGATATCATAGTAACTATAAACACCCTTTTCATCAGAAGATACGATTTCATTATCATTAAACTCACATAGGTAGGGAAGGTGTTTTTTAGGGTTCTTAGAGCAACAAGTAAAATCATAAATTTCACAAAGATTACAAGCATAACACAGAAAACTGTTTATTTGATTCCATAAGAGTCTCCCTTTTTTAGACAAACGGTGACACACAAAATGAACATGCTCATCTAAAGATTTTCCCTCAACTAAAGGGTTTCAACACGAGCACAAATAGATCGAAGATGATCCAAGTAGAAAACTTTAAGTGGATCCATATGAATAGTTTTTTAGCAAGCAAAGATGCAAGCAAATATAACACACATGGAAACACAAACAAAAAGACATACGGAAAGAAGGCGAATAAAAAGGCAAATCTTTTTTTAAAATCGTTTTAGAAGTGGGGGAGAGGAAAACGAGAGGCGAATGGCGAATAATGTAATGCAAGAGATGAAAGTTTATGATGGGTACTTGGTATGTCTTGACTTTGCGTCGATCTCCACGACAATGACGCCAGAAGTTCTTCCTTCTACTTCTTGAGCTTGTGTTGGTTTTTCCCTTGAAGAGGAAAGGGTGGTGCAGCAAAGTAGAGATACGTATTTCCCTCATTTTGAGAACCAAGGTAGAAATCTAGTAGGAGACAATGCACAAATCACCCAATACCTGCAGAAACAATCAAACAACTTGCACCCAACTCGATAAAGGGGTTGTCAACCCCTTCATGGTTACTTGCAAAAGTGAGATCTGATAGAGATAGATAAATGGTAAAGTAAATATTTTTGGTATTTTTGGTTTATAGATCGGAAAGTAAAATATTGCAAAAAATAGTAGATCGGAAACTAATATTGTAGATCGGAAACTTGTATGATGGAAAATAGACCCCTGGGCCATAGGTTTCACTAGAGGCTTCTCTCAAGATAGCAAATAATACGGTGGGTGAACAAATACTGCCGAGCAATTGATAGAAAAGCGCAAAGTTATGCCGATATCTAAGGCAATGATCATGAATATAGGCATCACGTCCGTGTCTAGTAGACTGAAGCAATTCTACATCTACTACTATTACTCCACACATCGACCGACTCCTGGCTGCATCTAGAGTATTATGTTCATGAAGAACAGAGTAATACATTAAGTAAGATGACATGATGTAGAGGAATTAACTCAAGCAACATGATGAAAACCCCATCTTTTTATCCTCGATGGCAATAATACAATATGTGCCTTGCTGCCCCTACTGTCACTGGGAAAGGACACTGCAAGATTGAACCCAAAGCTAAGCACTTCTCCAATTGCAATAAAAACCAATCTAGTTGTCCAAACCAAACCGATAGTTCAAAGAGAATTACAATGATATCAAATCATGCATATAAGAATTCAGAGAATATTCAAATAATATTCAAACATAAGCTGATCATAAATCCACAATTCATCGGATCTCGGCAAGCACACCGCAAAAAAGTATTACATCAAATAGATCTCCAAGAACATCAAGGAGAACATGGTATTGAGAGTCAAAGAGAGAGAAGAAGCCATCTAGCTACTAGCTATGGACCCGTAGGTCTGAGGTAAACTACTCATGCTTCATCGGAAGGGCAATAGAGTTGACGTAGAAGCCCTCCGTGATCGAATCCCCCTCCGGCAGGGTGCCGGAAAAGGTCCCTAGATGGGATCTCATGGGTACAGAAGGTTGCGTCAGTGGAAAAGTGTTTTTGTGGATGCCTCTGGTGGTTTGGGGATATATGGGAATATATAGGTGAAAGAATTAGGTCAGGAGGGTCACCGGGGGGGGGGGGGCATGAGTGGGAGGCGCGCCCTCCGTCCTTGTGGCCGCCTTGTGGCTCCTCCGACTTCATCTCCAAGTCTCCTGGTTGTCTTCTGGTCCAAGAAAAATCATTGCGGAGGTTTTATTCCGTTTGGACTCCATTTGGTATTCCTTTTCTGCGAAACTCAAAAACAAGTAAAAATTAGGAACTGGCACCGGGCTCTAGGTTAATAGGTTAGTCCCAAAAATAATATAAAATAGCATATTAATGCATATAAAACATCCAAAACAGATAATATAATAGCATGGGACAATAAAAAATTATAGATATGCTGGAGACGTATCATGCTCCCCGACAAGCCGGCGTGGAGCAACTAGGCACTCTTCCTTGAGCTGGATTGGAGCAGCCAGCTGTGGAACCACGCGCTAGCTTAGAGCGGCAACTGGCTCCGTCGGGCTAGGCGAGGTAGGTGGATCAGCGAGCTGCCTCGCTCATAACTGCCGGGCTCGGCGGGCCACCCATATGACTTTTATGCCGGAGAACTGCTCTTCTTGTTCGTCGGATGCCGCCGAAAGAGTGGAGAAAATGGTGGAAGGAGGAGCTTGGACGGCGTCCTGCTCCTGGACGGACTTGTGGCCAGAGTGGGTTTCTTGCATTCCACGCAGGTTTAAATGTAGGTATTTGAATTCAGCGAGGAGGCGGGTACAACTGGGAGTGCAGTGCGCGGCACCCTCGGACGTAGTGGACGTAGTAACTTATAGACACATTTTGCATTGGGAAGCGCTAAGTGATGATAACATATCATGTTACTCTGTTTGCTTCTCTCCTCATTCACTACTTGCCACCTCACCATTTTTGCATAGTCCCTTCCCAGTGCTCCACCGTGGACTGGTGCTAAGCATGCCACATAAGCAAAAAACGACATGTCACAACAATTAAGGAGGAGAGAGAGCACTTTGGTGACCTCAGGAAGAACCAATGCCAAGCGCGTGAACCTAGGCAAACCACTTAAATGAAACAACTTGGCCAATGCATGAAAGACTTTATGTGCTAGCTCATTAAATAAAGTGAGCTTAGCAACAACAAGTTAAGCACCTATGCATTGGGGCGTAAAACTGCTAAGCTATTTAATGCACTTAGCACCTCATCTAAGCACCTTTGCATTGGAAGAGGCCTTATATGGCATCTATGTTACTCCCACTATGACCAGCCTGAGAAATTGCGTCCGCCCTAATCCCGTTGACTATGGACCTTGACCGTGTACATCCAGCTTCGAGCACAACATTATCCTTAATGGACCTTGATGGTGTACGTCACCTTGTGTCCAGATCTGAGATTGTCGGTATACAAAAAGAGGGGTACATTTTTTGTACCCCTATAACTGTGCACGGGCAGTCCGAGCCACGGACGCCACCACACCGAGCAAGGCAAGGGAGGTGAGCCAAGGTGAGGCCGAAGCTCGAAAGAAGCAGAACGACGCCAAGACCAAGACCACAAAGAGCAAAGGGAACGAAGCAGACTCCCCCGACAAGATCCTTGCTGAGGGGCGGTTTTAGCAAACCCGACAAGACCTTTGCCGTGGCAGCTCGCCCCACACCTACGGAGCGAATCACCCTTGAGTCCACTGCCCTCATGGGGCAAGGATTCGGGAGGCATCCCCGTGGTGGCATGCAGATCTTTGTGAAGACATTCAAGATATGATACACACTATAGAAGATGACGACCCTTGGCGGGATCCCAGCCAAGGAGGACCACAAGGCCCCCGGCAGGAGCCTTGCCGGGGATGATAGCAGGCGCCACGGCAAGACCCTTGCCGGGCCCCCGGCAAGACCCTTGCCGGGGCTACGGCGAGGCCCTTGCCAAGGACACCCGTAGGGCCACCATCAGGCCCACGCCAGTTCCAACCTCTACCACCATTCGCATGCAGCTGCCGACCCAACCAGTTGGGCAGGCACCTGCGTGGTGGCAAGCGGATCTTCGTGGAGACACACCGCTGCGCCACCTCAGCTACCTGCCTACCTACATGGCACCGCGGGAATCGCTGGCCAGGGCGCGTGTCGACGCGAAAGGGATCGGCGACGGACAAGATTGGGCTCTCCCCCGTCCCCGATAAAGCAGGGACACCTAAGCATGACACATTAAATGCGCCTTGTCATGTAATGCGAGGGATAAACTCATATCACTGTGCCCTTTCCACCTCCTGTGTGCCACGTGGCAGCCCTTTCCCTATAAAAGGAGGCCCGAGGCAACCAGGAGGGGGATTCGGCTTTTTGGAGCTCCTCACGCCCCATTACTAGCTCAAGAACACAGATAAACAAATGATCAAGGCAGGAGTAGGGTTTTACGCATCCTCGTGGCCCGAACCAGGATAAAGAACCCGTGTGCTATCTGTTCGATCCGCCCTTCTCACAACCCCACACCCCGCAACCGTAGTAGGGATTCTCGTGATCCCATAGGTGTCGTCCACGCACCGACATCTTTGGCGCACCAGGTAGGGGGCACACAGTTGTGAGAATCAGCTCTAGCAGTTAGTTCGATGCTTCTTCATCATCATGGCGCCCAAGAAGAAGATGACGGTGGCGGTTGGCCCGTCGGGAGCCGGACATTCCGTTCTGACGCGGGCAAGCAGCGGACCGGTCGCAGAAAGGACCCGGGGTGCCGTTCGCGAACACCAACACCGTCCCAGCAGCCGGAGCTTGGGAGGCGGCGATGTTCGTGCGCCTGGTAACGAGCCGCACGCCGCCAAATCCAAAGACGGAGCCAGGCCCTCCGCCGGTAGCGTCGGGCCTTCCAGGATCGCTGCCACCCCGCCCGAAGGCGACGCAAGGGCTTCCAAGTCTCCCACACAGACGCCGACGGTGCGCTCCTCTCAAGCGGCGCCCGACGAACGGCGTAGTCACGCCGAGGATCCCGGGCATCGCCGCGGAAAGAGCCCCGAGCGCCGCTCCCGGGATTTAGAAGACATGCCTGCCCGCCGAGGCGCTGGTGAAGATGGCATGCGACCGCGGGGTCGTGATAGAACTCCTTCTGACATGGTCAGAAGTCGAAGCGCGTCGCGATCCGTGCAGGTTTCACTGCCGCTAACGCCAGCAGAAGCCCTGGCGCGCGCGCAGTTGCTCCTCGATTTCCCTCCCACTACGGGGAAACTCGACGAATGGAGGGCCACTATCCGAAGCATTGTTGCGATGGCCAACAAGGACGAACCGAGTCCGGTGGAGCCCCCGGGTCGACGCTCTGACGGAGTCCCACGCACAAGTGGCAGGAGGGCCGGCGGCGCCACGACCATGGTGCACTCGCCTCCTCCTCGCCCGGTACCGCGGACGCCAGCCCATCGCGACGTCACGGGCGACGAGATCTCCGTAGCATCGTCCGACCCGCGGGCCCACTGTGACCAGCGCCAAGTTCTTCGAGAACGAGAACATGAAGACACTCGAACCACTATCGAGCGCTGGCGCGGGGCGCGCCACCAATCAGACAGGCGAGCAGGGCCTGCTGTGAGCCACCCAGCACCGGGGAGCCCTGGAGGCCTACCTTACGAGGTAGGCTGTCCGGCTTTTACCTGTGAGCTGCGGCAGTTCTAGTGGCCCACTCACCGCACCTTCAAACCTGACGTGGGCGAAACATACAGTGGCAAGACCCATCCGTCTGAGTTCCTCAGCGTATACACCATCGCGATGCAGGCTACCGGAGCCCGTGACGATAAGGTGCTTGCGAATTACTTTCCATTGGCTCTTAAATCCAATGCCATGTCATGGTTGATGCACTTGCCGGTAGACTCTATTTCCTCCTGGTCGGATTTGTGCCATGAGTTCGTGGGCGCCTTTACTGGAGGCCACCAAGCCCATGGCCAAGCAAGCGACCTGCACGTCATTCCCCAGAAGGGACGCGAGAGTCTCCGCAAGTATATTCAGAGGTTCAGCCGGGTACAGTACAATATCCCTGATGTTCACCCTGCCGCCATCATCTGCGCGTTCCACCAGAACGTACGTAACCGCAAGATGCGTGAAGAGCTGGCAATGAACAAGGTGAGAGATGTAGCAGAACTCTATGTTCTTGCTGACAAATGTGCCCGGGCCGAAGAGGGAAGGAAGTACCCCGACGAAGATGCGGGCGTGGAAACCAACTCCTCAGATGAGGATACTGCCGCCCCGGCGAAGAAAGGCCGACGCCGCAATAGGAAGCGCAAAGGAAAAGCTGTGCTTGCCGTCGAGGGATCCGAAGACGCCGGCTCCACCAAGAAAACCAAGGCAGACGACCCCGGCAAGGAGGTTGCCGGGTGTGTCGCCTGCCAGGCCTTGGCGGCTGCCGAGAAGCCAGGAAACTCCGACAAGCGATACTACAAGATCCATCGCACCAAGGGCCATGCTCTCCAGGACTGCCGATAGGTTGAGCTTCGCGCTGAGAAGCAGAGGGCTGTGTATGAGAGGCGGGACAAGGAGAAGGGCCCAGACGGTGCTGAGGGGTCCGACAAGAAGCGTGACGGCCAGGCGGGCCATCGCGGCAACGATAAGCAACAGGAGAGGCCCGCCCGGGGCCGTGACAGAAAGCCAGAAGACGACGATCACAAAGAGGATGATGAATTCGGCGACCAAGAGTTTCAGAAAGCTATAGAGGCCATGTGCATCGACGGCGGCGCCTCCCTGCACACTTCTCACCGCCGGCTTAAACAGTGGGCGCGAGAGATTACAACAGCAGAGCCGTCGTTTGATGCCCGAAGGCTGCAGAAGTGGTCCAACACACCTATCATTTTCGACACTGAGGACCAACCTGATCGCACTACCGCGGTCGGGTGCTTGCCATTGTTGGTTTCACCAACAATACGTAACCTCAAGGTGACGAAGATGCTAGTCGATGGTGGGGCCGGTCTGAACTTGATCTCGCCTGCCGTGATTGAGAAACTGCAGATTCCTGATGGAGACCTCGAAGAGACGGGCACATTTCAGGGGGTCAACCCGGGAAGAAGCCAACCCAAGGGGAAGGTCACGCTGCCCGTGACTTTTGGAAGCAACCTGAACTTCAGGACGGAGAGGATCGTGTTCGATGTTGCCAAGATCCCCTTGCCCTACAACGGGATCCTTGGCCGCCCAACGCTGGCCAAGTTCATGGCGGCGTCACACGATGCCTACAACACCCTGAAGATGCCAGGACCTATGACGATCATCACCATCCCCTCCGACAAGAAAGATGCGCTGGTTTGCGCTGACCAACTATACCAGCAAGCAGTTGCAGTAGCTGCCGCCGCTAGGGCACTTACTCCTGCCGCTGGGACCCTGGGAGGGAAGAAGAAGAAGAAGACCGGTGAGACCTCGGACACCCACTCCGGCAAGCGCACCTCTTCGGAGTGTAGCGCTGCCGTCGAGGGCGTGCCAGAGAGCTCCACGGGCGGGAACAAGAAGCCTAGGGCCGTACTGCTGGGAACCAAGAAAGTCTCTGTCAATGAGGACGGCACAGGAGGAGCTTTTACCATAAGCTCCACCCTTGAAGACAAATAGGAAGACGCGCTCGTCACCTTCCTGCGGACGAATGTCGAAGTGTTTGCATGGCAAGCTTCCGACATCCCCGGTGTTCCCAGGGAGGTGATTGAGCACCACTTTGTTGTCTGCCCTCATGCGCGGCCCGTCAAGCAGAAGGTCAAAAAGCAAGCTTTGGAACGACAAGAGTTCATTATTGAAGAGATCCGGAAACTGGAAGCAGCGGGTTTGGTAAGAGGAGTGCTCCATCCGACGTGGTTGGCCAATCCGGTCGTGGTGCGCAAGGCAAATGGGAAGTGGAGACTATGTATTGATTACACAGATATCAATAAGGCTTGCCCTAAAGACCCCTTCCCGTTGCCGCGCATCGACTAGATTGTTGACTCCACGACTGGGTGTGATCTGCTGTCATTCCTCGACGCCTACTCCGGCTACCACCAGATCTTCATGACAAGAGAAGACGAAGAGAAAACAACATTCATCACCCCATGTGGTACATATCGTTTCATGCGGATGCCTTTTGGGTTGAAGAGTGCTGGTTCGACGTTTGCAAGGGCGGTCCAGATTGGTTTTCAGCCCCAGCTCCATAGAAATATGGAGGCTTATATGGATGACATAGTGGTCAAAACCAAGGACAGGGCAACCCTCATACCAGATTTGCAAGAAACATTTGCAAACCTGCGCAAGATCAATCTCAAGCTGAACCCTGAGAAGTGCGTCTTTGGCGTCCCGTCCGGCAAGCTTCTCGGGTTCTTGGTGTCACAACGTGGGATAGAGGCCAATCCGGACAAAATCAAAGCTATAGAGCAGATTGAAGCGCCCAAGCGAATCAAGGATGTGCGTCGGCTTGTTGGTTGCGTCGCCGCCATGGGCATGTTCATTTCCAAGTCTGCCGAGCGCGCCCTTCCCTTTTTCAAGATCCTGAAAAAGGCAGGCCCGATGGAGTGGATGCCAAAAGCCGAGGCCGCATTGCAAGGTTTGAAGAAGTACCTCTCCTCCGCGCCAATACTAGTTGCGCCCAATCCACATGAGTCGTTGCTGCTATACCTGGCCGCAACAGACCAGGTGGTCAGCGCCCCGCTGGTGGCACAGAGAGAGGTTGACGACGAGGATATGGCAGCGGCAGAGCCCGACACCACCAATGCAAAGACGACACAGCTAGTTAACGTGCCGCCGAAGAATAAAATGATGCAGCACCCGGTCTACTTCGTTAGTTCCCTCCTGCAGGGGGCTAGATCGAGGTACTCCCGCGTGCAGAAACTGCTCTTCGGCCTTCTTATGGCCTCGAGGAAGCTGTGTCACTACTTCCAGGCACACGAGATCACCGTCGTCACTCGCTTCCCTCTGCAGCGGATATTGCACAATCCAGATGCAACGGGAAGAATTTTGGAATGGGACCTGGAGCTGTCCAGCTTTGGCCTCAAGTTTGAAAGTACCTCGACAATTCAGAGTCGAGTCCTAGCGGAGTTCATCGCAGAATGGACCGCAACGCCTGACGAAGAAGCCCAAGAGACTGCTCTCCCCGGCAAGGAAGCAAGTTGTGATTGGATCATGTACTTTGATGGAGCTTTCTCCTTACAAGGCGCCAGGGCTGGCGTACTGCTTGTCGCGCCCACTGGAGAGCGCCTCAAGTACGTGATCCAGATGCACTTCCCCAGGGAGGTGTCAACCAACAATACGGCAGAGTACGAAGGGCTGCTTGCTGGTCTTAGGATCGCGGCGGACCTCGGAATCAAGAAACTCATCGTCAGGGGGGACTCGCAGCTTGTCGTCAAGCAAGTTAACAAGGACTACCAGAGCTCGTTGATGAAGGCCTACGTCGATGAAATGAGAAAGCTGGAAGAGTGTTTCAACGGTATACAGGCTGAACACGTTCCCCGAGCGGAGAACGATATCGCCGATTACCTGTCCAAATGCGCTGCCCTCAAGCTACCTGTGGAACCAGGTACCTTTGTGCTCCAACTACCTCAGCCATCCGTTGATCCATCAACAGAGCAGAGTAAGAGGAGGAAATCAGGGCCCGGCAAGTACTTTCCCGCCGAGCTCCCCGGAGCCGCCGACAAGGATGTTGCCGAGGATACTGAGCCCGCCATGGGACGACTGGCTCCGGCGGAGCGTCAAGCTCTTGCCGTCGAGACAGCCGCTCCTATAGCGGAGGAAATGCCTTTAGCCCTCGCCGTCGATCCCCAGGCTCCAGCATGGGCACAGCATACCGTCCGATTCCTCCAAACAGGGGAACTTCCTGAGGAGCAGCAAGAAGCGAAGAAAGTAGCCCGTCACTCTACCATGTACCAGTTTGTCGATGACGTCCTGTACAGAAAGAGGCCGAACGGTGTGAAATTGAAGTGTATCCCTCGAGAGGAAGGACTGGAGCTGTTGGCAGAGGTACATGGAGGCATATGTGGGTCCCACATTGGGTCAAGGGCCCTTGCCGGCAAGGCATTCCGGCAAGGCTTCTTCTGGCCCAGCGCCCTCCAGGATGCGATGAAACTAGTCACCAGGTGTGAAGCATGTCAGTTCCATTCAAAGAAGCTCCATCAGCCAGCCCAAGCCCTTCAAACCATTCCTCTCTCCTGGCCCTTCTCGGTCTGGGGGCTCGACATACTGGGCCCTTTCCCCCGCGCTGTCGGGGGCTTTGAGTACTTGTACGTTGGAATCGACAAGTTCACAAAGTGGCCAGAGGTGGAGGCAGTGAGGAAGGTCATAGCTCAGTCAGCCGTCAAGTTCTTCATGGGACTGGTGTGCCGTTTTGGTGTGCCTAGCAGGGTTATCACCGACAACGGCACCCAGTTCACAAGCCGCACCTTCATGCAATATACCCAAGACCTCGACAGCAAAGTCTGTTTTGCTTCCGTTGCTCACCCGCGAAGCAATGGTCAAGCTGAGAGGGCAAATGCTGAAGTACTGCGAGGCTTGAGGACCAAGACCTTTGACAGGCTGCACAAGAGTGGAAGGCACTGGATTGATGAGCTGCCGACGGTTCTTTGGTCGATCAGGACGACACCAAATCGAGCCACCGGCTAGACACCTTTTACCCTGGTATACGGGGCGGAAGCAGTTCTCCCCACTGAACTCATATACGGGTCACCTCGAGTGCTCGCTTATGATGAGCTTGAGCAAGAGCAACTGCGGCAAGATGACGCAGTGCTCCTTGAGGAAGATCGTCTTCGGGCGGCTGTAAGAGCAGCACGCTACCAGCCAGCCTTGCGCCGCTACCATAGTCGCAAGGTTCATGCCCGTAGCCTTGAGGAAGGCGACCTTGTCCTTCGGCGCGTTCAATCGGCCAAGAATTCCAACAAGCTGACGCAAAAGTGGGAAGGCCCTTATCGGGTAATACGAGTCACCAGGCCCGGCGCAGTCCACCTGAAGATCGAAGATGTTGTTCCGGTGGGTAACTCCTGGAACATTGAGCATCTTCGCAAGTTTTACCCGTAAGGCGCGGCTTGACGGGCCCCCCGGCAAGCCACCTTTTGTACAATCATTGCCGATGATGCATGTAACCCTTTGTACAAAGCTAGACGCAGACCCTGAGAATAAATAAATGAAGCGCCGGCGCCCTAAGTTACAGCATGCATGCTAGGTCAAGTCTCGTCCTTGGTTAGGGTTGATAGTGCTTAAGCGGCGACTAACCCCTAGCTTAGAGGTCGAGTGTGCGTCTCTTCGCTGTTCTTTTGTCTTCTTTGGTTCGCAGGACTCGCAGATATCCTTGCCGGATCACTTGAGGACGAAAAAGAAAAGAGGGACAGATCGGCATCTAGACCCCGGCAAGCCAGTATTGCCGGGGGCTGCAAGTACAAAGATTCGCCCACGGCAAACCAGAGTTGCCGGAGGTTACAACTTCAGATAAGTTCTTCATCCCTTATCATGCATTCCCTCATGGACTGAGGTATGTGAAACCTCGTTTTCTCCAAAGCTATCGTGCTCCCCTAAAAACTCTAGGCCCTAGGGCTCGTTCCTGGGGCCAGGTTTAGTCGTAGTCGCGGCGGCAAAAGGATGAAACAAGGAGCCTGAACCCACCTCATCCCTGCCTCCGCCGAAAGCGTGAGAAGGGTCGAGCGGAGTGGGGAGACGGCAGGGCCTGTTGCCGGGCAAGGAAATGTTTATCTTGAGGATATCAAGGATTTACTCCTTGTCGTGGGTTCTACCCGCAAACAAATGACCCGGCAAGCATCCCTTTTTCATTAAAAACAATCCACTCAGGTACAGCCCATAGGGACTGAAAAACATGAATGGTGGGATTACAAGTTTTAAATTCAGCTAGAGCCTAAAGGCTTACAAACTAAAAAGAGATAAGCTGCCCGTGATCCCTTTCTTGTCCCTCTCCTCAGGAGGCAGGTCAAGGAGGCGAAAAGGGCAAAAGGAAGCGCCTAGGCGAGCTACGGGTGGCAGGAGGCACCAAGAGAACATCTGGTGACCGTCCGAAGGCTGGATGGTGATGGCAGCGCCGCAAGCAGAGCTCGAAGACGAGGCGGCAGGACGTCAGCACGCGTCGAAGGCGTCGGTGCCCGCGTACTCCAATTTGACGGCCGTGCCGCCCGCCCTCTTCCTCTTCCGCAGCCTCCCAACGCTAGCCGCCCAAGGAGGCGACCCCGAGAAGTTCAGGAAGCCGGCGACACGGATGATGGGATCGCTGGTGCCGCACGGAGCAGCGCCCGACACCTAGTCGGACCCGTCATCCTGCCGCCCGCTACCCTTGTCGTCGCTGCCACTGTCCTCCTCGTCACTCCCGCCCGAGGAGGAGTCTTCGCTATCAGAAGAGCTCTCCACGCAGCACCTTGCCCGAGTCCCGAAGCAACCGAATACCTTGACGGAGAGGAGGCCGCCCTCCATTAGCTTGAAATGGAGGGTGAGCCCCGCCGTCAAACGGTGGATATGAGCGAACGTCTTCCACCCGCGGACAAGATACATCACGTGAGGGGCTGGGAAGTCGACGCGAGCTCGCGTACCGTTGATCCAACAACCCCTCATGTGCAACCGCAAGGACTCCGGCGGATCTAGGTCCATCTCGCTCGTGAATGGAGTCGAGAGACGAAGACGACGGCGAGGCGATCGACGCAGTCTGATGAAGAACTCGCAAGGGTCATCCCCAACATGGCCCTCCATGGGGGGAGGAACTACTGGCGAAGGCGAGACCGGCGCGCCGCCCCGTTCTCCTCTTCCCTGAGCACCTCGGCCTCGCCCACGGCCTCGCCTGCGGCCTCGCCCCCTCCCCCTTCCCCTCGCGGCTGGCTCTGCCACCGCGGGTAAAGGGGAAGGGAGGGCGCGTTGTCGAGCGGCGACCCTTGCCGCCACCGTTGAAGAGCCAGGATTCCCTCTCTCCATGGCGAATGGAGGGAGGGGGGAGGGGAGCAGAAGCTGAAGGAAAGAGAAGATGGAAGAGTGCGGGACGCCATTTCCTTCCCCAGCTCTTTATAAAGAGCCGGGATGGGGGCTCGGCCACCCCACTCAGCCAATCAAGACGCGAAAGGCGCAGGGGACTGGGACCAACTCGCTGCCCCGGCCCGCAACGGCCCGGTTCCCCGCCTCCATCGTTCGCCACCCTGAGCACGTGGGAACCACGTGGCAGGCATGCAGGACCGAGGTGACGGGTGAGGTGACCTCTCCCCACCCCGTGATCGTAGGGGGTGGGCGCCTTGAAGACCACGCCCCGGCCCCGTTCAGTGAATGGGCCGAGCCTCCACGCCTCCCTCCGTTTATGGGGAAGGCGCGACCCCCCCTTTTACTACGACATGACGCATGCGCGCAGAGCTCAGCCCCACGCATGCCGCCCATGTCACACACGCCTCCCCACGCCGAGCCACGCGCGGGAGGCATGAGAAGCACAACGCGCGAAGGAACTTACCGCGGTAAAAACTACCCCGCCTGCCCGCGCACCGTTTTTGGGCCTAGCGCAACGACGCGGCTGCGTTTACGTGTGGCCCAGGCCCGGGGGCTCCTGTCGGTGTACAAAAAGAGGGGTACACTTTTTTACCCCTATAACTGTGCACGGGCAGTCCGAGCCACGGACGCCACCGCACCGAGCAAGGCAAGGGAGGTGAGCCAAGGTGAGGCCGAAGCTCGAAAGAAGCAGAACGACGCCAAGACCAAGACGACAAAGAGCAAAGGGAACGTAGCGGACTCCCCCGGCAAGATCCTTGCCGAGGGGCGGTTTTAGCAAACACGGCAAGACCTTTGCCGTGGCAGCTCGCCCCACACCTACGAAGCGAATCACCCTTGAGTCCACTGCCCTCATGGGGCAAGGATTCGGGAGGCATCCCCGTGGTGGCATGCAGATCTTTGTGAAGACATTCAAGATCAGATACACACTATAGAAGATGACGACCCTTGGCGGGATCCCAGCCAAGGAGGACCACAAGGCCCCCGGCAGGAGCCTTGCCGGGGATGATAGCAGGCGCCACGGCAAGACCCTTGCCGGGGCCCCGGCAAGACCCTTGCCGGGGCTACGGCGAGGCCCTTGCCAAGGACACCCATAGGGCCACCATCAGGCCCACGCCAGTTCCAACCTCTACCACCGTTTGCATGCAGCTGCCGACCCAACCAGTTGGGCAGGCACCTGCGTGGCGGCAAGCGGATCTTCGTGGAGGCCCATCGCTACGCCACCTCAGCTACCTGCCTGCCTACATGGCACCGCGGGCATCGCTGGCCAGGGCGCGCGTCGACGCGAAAGGGATCGGCAACGGAAAAGACTGGGCTCCCCCCGTCCCCGATAAAGCAGGGATACCTAAGCACGACGCATTAAATGCGCCTTGTCATGTAATGCGAGGGATAAACTCGTATCACTGTGCCCTTTTCACCTCCTGTGTGCCACGGTGGCAGCCCCTTTCCCTATAAAAGGAGGCCCAAGGCGACCAGGAGGGGGATTTGGCTTTTTGGAGCTCCTCACGCCCATTACTAGCTCAAGAACACAGATAAACAAATGATCAAGGCAGGAGCAGGGTTTTACGCATCCTCGCGGCCCGAACCTGCATAAAGAACCCGTGTGCTATCTGTTTGATCCGCCCTTCTCACAACCCCGCGCCCCGCAACCGTAGTAGGGATTCTCGTGATCCCATAGGTGTCATCCACGCACCGACAGAGATGCCATTGCCACATGTACCAGATGAATGACTCCAAGTTTGGTGCGAGCCGAGGAACACTTTTGGAGAGACCCCCTCATAATTTTCCTACATTGTTCGTTTGATTCATAGGATAGAATGCTAGAGGAATTTGTCCTATGCAATCATGTGTTAATTGCCAAATCTAGCATCCACTCCAACTTTTTTTCACTTCCTTCGTTTTTCCTATGTCAAACACTATGTTAATGTCATATCCTTTATTTTTCCTATTCCTGCATTTTAAGTTCCTATGAATGAAAGAAAAGAAACCGAGAGAGTACTTGCTCTAAATGATGTGCCACTGCAAGAGCTGCCTATATTAATTAACCATGCTCTAAAAAGGTGGCCCGGGTTAAGGATAGTAGGTGATCGTGCGCTTGGCTCTTCGCCTCTTCCAGAAGTTGAACAATGATGATGGTACTACAGTATATATACTTCTGGCGTTCTGACACCGAATGACTGTAGCACGTCCACCACTTGTACTATAAAGCCCACTATAATTGTAAGCAAAAGCTTCGCCTCATGTTGCAGGCCATCGCGCGTGCGTGGGCGAGGGAGAGGGCGTAGCAAGCAAGCTTCTCCTGATTCTGCGAGTTGACAGGACACATCAGTACTCTCTCCAAAAAGGTCCGACCATGTCCATGGCTACCACCCCGTGCTCCGTCTACATACACGATTCACGTGCCATCGAGGAGAAAAAATATTGCGTAGTACGTGCCATCAAAGTGCATGACTCAGTTACGCATTGCTTATCTTCATTTTCTTGCATGAAACGTCCACCTTGATGCTAGATGTCCCGCGTGTTGGCAAAAGGATGAACAAAGCTCATGTCTTAAACAAAAGAGTGGAAGAACATAGATTCCCGACGACCAAGAAGGAGCAAGGAACCTCACGGTGGAGCGTCTGCACTCACAATATTGTATATTATTCAGCGATATAAAATCAACCAACTCTCTCCATGTTTAACCGAAAGAGTCTGAAACACATCATACATGGCCCACATCACGCATTCACCATGTTCCTTGGCCTCCGTGCGATACCAGTTATAGTATATCCAGCAGCCCACCGCTTCTCGCTCCTAATCCTGATAGCCCGTGCGACACCTAATTATTGTATACTCCTACCCAGCAGCCCATTGCTTCTCGCTCCTCGTCTAGATAGCCCGTGCGACACCTTGTTATAGTATAACCGAAAGAGTACTTGCTCTTT
The DNA here is from genome assembly GCF_018294505.1 of Triticum aestivum. Taxonomy (NCBI): domain Eukaryota; kingdom Viridiplantae; phylum Streptophyta; class Magnoliopsida; order Poales; family Poaceae; genus Triticum; species Triticum aestivum. Next base: position 317,466,901 of record NC_057813.1, on the reverse strand, counting down.
GAGAAAAGGGCCTCCCTAAGCACAAAATTAATTTCCTGGGCATGCTTCTTTCTACTCAATGTTCTGTGCACTTTGAGCATGTTGGCAACTCCACGGCTAGCCTGGTGGCTCATCTTGCAATTGACACCGACCATTGCAGCACTCCTGCAAGGCCCAGAGGTTAATTTTGAGAAAAGTATCTCGAGGTTTAATTTGACATACATGACTTATAAGTTGACAGAGGTCATATCACATTTTTTAGAAACATGTCGTAAAGTAATGCGATAGACCTTCGATTAACATGTGTTCAAAAAACAAAAAATGTCGAAAATTACAAAACAAAGACCTCAAGGTTCAACTAATAGGGCGGAGCACTGTAAAGGTTTAAATTAAACCTTTACAGTGACCCATACAACTAGTTAATATCAAGTCCACTTCCCATCCGGTCACCCATCTTATGACTACTCCAACCTCAGCACAGTTAACTTGATAGTTCTCTTAGATGAGCTATTGGTAGGGAAGATGGTCCTTGCTGATATATGATGCCTCTTCATATCCTTTATGGCCCACCCGGATGACTGCCTGTTTCCGCCCAATGGCCAATGCCACGTCCCCCGCGAATGTAGAAGCTTCCCTCCCTCGTCTAGCTGCTTCCCACGTTTTCCCTTGTTTTTCACCGCCTGCCCACCTATAGAACCATCCCGCGCTGGCGAATTCCTCTCCAAACACCTAGCGAGGCGGTTGAACCAAACAAGTCTAGACTTGTTTCTAGTGGATTCGTTGACGTGGCACCGGAAAGGTGTGATAGCTGACTCTGGCAAAATAATTGACTACCACGTTGGCATAAATGAGCATGGGGCCCACTTGTCAACATGCTGGACAGACGAAGTAACGCAAGACAAAATGGAGTGTGGAAGGGTGCAAATCGATTGGCTCACATGTGATGACCACTGGAGCAATGCACTCAGAATGTATGTAAACAAATTCATGCCAACACGGCCGGATTTCATTACATTTACATAAAATAACCAGTTTCCACGCGGAGTAGGTTTCCCGAATTCCACGCGGGTTTAATGTAGGCGTTGAAATGCAGCGAGGAGGCTCGTCCAGCCGGGTGTGCAGCGGGCAGCGCCCTCGGCTAGCACGCCGCTTCAATGGCGGACGCAGTGAGAGGTCGCGTCCGCCTTATGCCGCCTTGATCGTGGACTTTAGTACATTAGTCGTTTGATTCATAGGATTGAATCCTATAGGAATTTTTACTAGTATGGAATCACGTGTACTACTACAACATTTCATTGGAAATCTAGAATCCACTCCAACTTTTTTTCACTTCCTTTCTTTCTCCTGTGGCATCAAACACTCTGTGCAAATACTCCTTTGTTTTTCCTATTCCTATGTTTAAGAATCCTAGTACTTGCTCTAAATGATTTGCGGATCAAGGAGAAGAAACAGAGGGAGTACTTGCCCTAAATGATGTGGAGTTCTGTTCCTCTTGGTCAATGTGTAATTATCTATATGTACAGTCTTTCACGGGTGGAGGGAGTAGGCTGAGCACTTGAGCGTGAGCGTGTGTGTTGCGTCATGTGATGTGTGCCGCATGGATGCATGAGTGTTACGTGCGTGCATGCGTATGTGTGAGTGTTGCATGCATGCATGAGGCTTCTACTCCCTTCCATTGACATGTTCATATTTCAAGCTTCATTAAAACATTGCATGCAAGAATTAAGAGAAAACTCACCGATGCATGTAAAAGTTCTGGTCTTTTGTTCTTCACTCATGCACGCATGCATTCCAATTAATACGTTCTTAAACACAAATTTTTTTTGAGGAAAATGAGCCCATTATTGAGTACTACTTTTGGAAAAAAAAATCTTCGGGCACTCATCATTTACTACTACCTTGGTTGATGATTTTTTATTAACCTGCATATAAGGCTGGTCATAGAGGGGAGTAACTTAGACTAGTAACATGCATATGTTACTAGTCTATATTACTACCTTCATAATGGGTAGTAACATATGGATGGTAACATGCAATCCTTCATTCATTGAGATATAGACTCATTTTACCTCCGAGTGTATTATGTTACAGTAACGTATTATGTTACCACAAGCATCTCTCTCCTCATTAATTCCATGCCACATAAGCAAATTTGTCTTGGGATATGTTATGTTACTACCTAAGTTACTCCCACCATGACTAGCCTAAAAACCGGATGGAGGGAGTAGATACTACTACTAGTAATACTCCTACATAATTGGCGCGGGTGCCTTGGCTAATGGTTTTGGTTGTTCGACAGGATGAGAGTAGAGGCATAGGGATACTGTAGATAGGAAGTCTTGGCGATCCATTATTCCCCATCTTGGTCAGAGAGAACTACTTATTCACCTAGTCAGTGAAGTGACAATACACGCAGCAGCAGATGGGACACTTAATTAATAAGCTGAGCCAGCATGTTGGTGTTACTAAGCCAGCCTTACCCTATACTGCCATCATGTTTGCCAGTGGAGCACACTTCCGCAAATACGCCTACGCACCTCTCTCTTCCTTTAACTGACATATGGGCCCTCTTGTGGTAGACCCACATGTCATTGGCTTAACTATTTTACACTTCGAAGGACAGAGGGCCATGGAGGGTAGTCCAGAATTATTAGGCCGGACGAAACTAAGACCCTGCTTTTTCGCTTGGCCCGTTGGCATTGCGTTTACTCATTGGGTGATTTAACTTACCGAGAAAGAAGGGACTGCATGCAAGCGCGACGGTCAAGACTACATGCAAGGAGGAGAGAGACGGGGCTGCATGCAACCGTATTAATTAATATAAGCAGCCAATGCATGCCCAATTTAAGGGGTCTTTCAATATTTTCCATACCAAGTTGTGTAGGCGGAACCGATTACTTTCTATAACTGCCCAAAGTTATTTTTGCCTTGGTCTTAGAGATTCAGACGGATGTAGTACTCCCTCCAAAAAGGGCCGACCATGTCCATGGCTAATCCCTCCATCTAGGTGTATAAGTCATAGGTTGTGCACCGTGACCAAGGCGAAGGGGAAAACGAGAGATTTTAATGCTTATTTGCTAATTAATAGCATTGCATGCAATGAACTGACCACTACATTTCGTGTTTGAAAGTCTAAGTCATTGATGTCATACACGCCCACATCTCTTATTGGTTGATTCCTTTATTTATGTCAAGAGAAACAAGAAACAAGGTGAAAGTTAATGCACCGCGTCCAAGTGTTTTGGGATTATTTGGTTTTCATAAGATGACTACACTTAGACGAAGGGAGTACCATCCCTTGCTTCGTCATTGAGCGCGTGCATGATTCAGGTTCCATTGAAGAAAATAATGTTGCATATGTAACATCGAATAGAATAACTTCATTTATAAATAACGTGCTACCGCGTCATGGTCGAACTTTCATTCGTTCACACCTGGTTCCCGACCCACCACTGACAACTACTACAGTCACCAAATTATCACATGAGCTGCCTCTTTGTATAGAAATGAGCTCACTGTGTACCCGCGCATGAGTATGAAAGAGGTAAAGAGTACCTGCGTAGGTTCCTGCACCTATTCTCGTCATGCACGTATTCCTTTTTTTCAGGTGATTCATGCACATACTCCACCTACGTTTGTGACCGTTGGTGAGTCTCTCCTACTACTTACTCCATTTTTTGCATGACCCATGAACCTGGATGCTGGATGTCCCACATGTCAGGAAAATGAAGAATGATTTCGGATGACCAAGAAGGAGCAAGGAACCTCGCGATGGAGCGTTCTGCACTCGTAAGAGTCTATTTTACACTAGCAAGATGCCCGTGTGTTGGATGGAACATCAAGATGCATTTGTATGAGTAGTTTATCTTGTGAGAGAAAAGGATGAATGAGGCAAGGCCTTATTTGCAAATGTGGAGAGGGGTGTGGGTATCTTTTTGCAAAATTGCTATAGTTTCCTTCCTACCGTCAGATATAAATCAGACGACCAATATTGCAGGATGGCAGGAACACCATCATCACCAACTCTGTTTTTAATAAGGGTAGAGAGTAGAGATAGAGATATTCAGGGATATAAAATCAACACAATGTTCTCTACATCTAGTAGACCTCCGAAACACAGCAGCCCAATGTAGTTTAAATCATACATTGCACACCTCACGCTATCATTATATTTATTCGCCACCATGCAACACCTAGCTCTAGTAATCCACCAGCTTGTATCGCTTCTCACTCCTTGTCTCTCTAAAAGTGCGGCAGGCTGGCGATTTTGTCATCTATTGAGGTCGATTAGCGACATGCCAAGAGCATTCTAAAAAAATATTGTACTCTATTTTTATGCCAAGAAGAAGAAGCGCTTTGACCGACGGACCAAACGAGATAGGCGTGCCTTGCCGTGAGTGAGTCCAGTTTCTCAGTATGAACTTGGTTGGTGTAGTAGTAACACTTGGTTTTGCACCTTCATAGAATGATGAAAATCCCCACTAAAAATGCGCTTTGCTTTCTACTAATCCTGTTTACCATTCTTGTTTTGTGCATTAAATTGTTAAGTGACATGATTAAGATATAATTAACCAATGCATGTAAAACATTCTTGTTGGTATTGTAGTACTCCTCACGCATGCTGTATGTGCATCTAGTGCCCCTTAGTGAATTTGGTGTATTGAAGACTTATAGGTTAAGGGACTGATGCATTTGTGAGTGTACACAGGTCTATAAGTCTATGAGGAGTTTGATATTTACAGAGAAAGTCGACCCCTAAAAATGAAGTTCTTCAACTGAAGACTTTGGATTTCTGAAGACTTTTCTGAAGACTTTGAAAGTGAAGAAATTGGTGTGACCTTGAAGACTTGACAATCATTCGAGGAACATGAAGCGTGAAGACTTTTGCTTTCGTAGTTTCATTTTCTCTTTCTTGAGTCATAGGAAACACCGTACTGTTAAAGGGGGTCGAGGAAATACTAATGAAAAATTTCCATGTGATGCTCAACTCAAAATCCTACACCTACCAATCCCTTCGAGCGAAGCCATTGGAAATCTCATACAGTTCAGTCAATTTGTTCAGTAACAGAGACGAAGTTCTTCTGGTTGTTGAGGAATTTGTTCTGACTGAGGAGTTAGGAATTCACCAGTGCGGATTGCCTACACAATTAGGAACATGATAGCCCTGAGGAATTTGAGAGTCAAATTTCCGACCATTGCTGTGCTATGCTCCTGCTGTCCCAAAATATCTACCCACCTAACGGTCATATCATTGAAGGGCATTTATGTCTTATCATGTCGGGCTGCTCCCTAGGCTATAAATAGCCGCCCCCTACAACCACTAGCTGGTTGGCTGCTCCGAGAGAAACTGACACTTATCATTTGAGAGCATCCCATCCTCCGAGGACTTTGAGCAAAAATCATCAAGTGAGGAAAACCCAAACCCAACACCTACAAACCCAAAGTGATTGAGCATCACTAAAGAGATTGATCCTACGTGGATTCGACGCTTGTTACCTTTGAAGACTGTGCTTCTTCCAGACGGTTAGGTGTCATGGTCTAGAGCATCCAAGAGGAATTGTGGATCGCCGAGTGACCTAGTCTGTGAAGGTTTGGAAGTCACCTGAAGACTTACCACGAGTGATTGGGCGAGGTCTGTGTGACCTTAGCTCAAGGAGAATACAGTGAGGACTGTGTGTCCGAGACTGTGTGTCCTTGAGTTTAAATACCCAGCCGCTCCAACCAGACATACAACTGAGACAACAGTTGGAACTGGTCTACCAAATCATTGTCTTCACCAAGCTTACTGGTTCTATTTCATGAACTCTTTCATTTCCTCAGTTCTGTTGTTGTGTGCTTGTTCATATCTGTTTGAAGACTTTGACTGAAGACTTCCTCAATTTCCATAGTTCAATTTCTTCAGTCTGTCCGTCTTCTTTCTGTATTATCCTGTGTTTACACTTTCTGTACTCTGTGCTTGTCTTCATTCTATCATGACGACCATGATTGTGTTATGTTATGTTTACAATTGAGTACTTATTCCGCTGCAAGTAGTTCTTCATTTAGGAATTTCCTCACCAGCAAATTCCTTAGTGAAGAATTCATAAAAATCACCTATTCACCCCCCTCTAGTCGATATAACGCACTTTCAATTGGTATCAGAGCAAGGTACTCCCTTGTTCTATGTGATTTTGGTTTAACCGTGTGGAGTTTCAGTTATGTCGACTGCAGGATTGAGGAACGTATCCTGCCCCATCTTTGACGGTCATGAGTATCCTCGGTGGAAGGCCATGATGAAGAAGCGACTCATGGCTATGGACAGCGAACTGTGGACCGTCAATGAGATTGGTCTTACCGATCTATGCAAGATGGCAGAGGCTGATGACATTCGCAAGTACACTCTACTCAACCTCACAGCGAAGGATGTCATCTGCTCCTATTTGTCATGAAATCAGTTCAGGAACGTCATGCATCTCAATCACGCGAAGCTAATCTGGGACCGGCTCTCTGAGGTCTACGAAGGTCATCGTACTCGTCATGATCCTTGGTTTGAGGATTACAAGGATTCTCTCAAGGAGATGACTTTCGCACCTGAATTATCATTCTCTTCACCGTGCCTTATGACAGAGGGTGCCAAGGTAACTGAATGCTACCTTTCCGAATCTAGTGATGATGAATTAGGTGATGAATTTGGCCCCAGCTATGTCACACTTGCTTCCCTTGCCACTAAAAAACAAAGAGCCTTGGAAAAAGTTCAATACATGCTAAATAAGAGCGATGATATGTTGGGTGAAGAAATGGATCAGTCAAAAGCTTTGGCTAAGAGTCTTTAGAGACTTCAGTCCAAGTTTGACAACCTTCAAGGTCATCATAACACTCTCTTATCTGATCACGAGAAGCTTTCTTATGAATTTCTTCAAAGAAAGCAAGATATTGAGAAGCTAAAAGTGGATTATGAAGATCTTCACAAGGAGAGCGATTCATTACTTGCTCAACAAATCAGCGCTACTAAGGAAGAATTTGTTCCTCCATGTCTAAAGTGCATTGAACATGAAACTGCTAAGTCTTCACCTGAATGTTCAAATGCTTCTAATGCTACAAATTCTTCATCTACCTCTGCTATCACTAATTCCTCATCTGAGGACATTGCTAGTATCACTGATGATGCAGGGCTAAAGGAATTGTACATGACAGGTGTCGGTGTCAAAACCGGCGGATCTCGGGTAGGGGATCCCGAACTGTGCGTCTAGGCGGATGGTAACAGGAGACAAGGGACACGATGTTTTACCCAGGTTCGGGCCCTCTTGATGGAGGTAAAACCCTACGTCCTACTTGATTAATATTGATGATGTGTGTTACAAGAGTGGATCTACCACGAGATCAAGGAGGCTAAACCCTAGAAGCTAGCCTATGGTATGATTGTTGTTCGTCCTATGGACTAAAGCCATCCGGTTTATATAGACACCGGAGAGGGCTAGGGTTACACAGAGTCGGTTACAATGGTAGGAGATCTACATATCCGTATCGCCAAGCTTGCCTTCCACGCCAAGGAAAGTCCCATCCGGACACGGGACGAAGTCTTCAATCTTGTATCTTCATAGTCTTGGAGTCCGGCCGATGATGATAGTTCGGCTATCCGGACACCCCCTAGTCCGGAACTCCCTCAGTAGCCCCTGAACCAGGCTTCAATGACGACGAGTCCGGCGCGCATGTTGTCTTCGGCATTGCAAGGCGGGTTCTTCCTCCGAATAATTTATAGAAGATTGTGAACACCAGGATAGTGTCCGGCTCTGCAAAAATAAATTCCACGCACCACCGTAGAGAGAATAATATTACACAAGTTCAATCTGCTGACGTATTTTGCGGCGTGACGTCACACCACTACCAAGCCTTTACTAGAATCGTTTTTATTGTACCACCTCAGCGCGTTTAGCGAAGCGGTTTCCTTGGCACGTCTTGTCGAAGCAGAGATCGTGTTCCCCTTATTCCGGGATTCCCATCAATACGGACGTGGGTAACCCAACCGTGCCCGTTGCCACGCCCCCTCCATCGAAGGCGGGTTCCAAACGGTCACGGGGACGGCTCTTGGTATTCTTCCTCTTTATAATGAGACCAAGGCCCGTTCTTTTCCTTCAATCCTCTATCGAATCCGCCCCTCGCCCCGAGTTCCAACACCCAGGGCTCCAGATTCGGGTACCTTCGATCTTCGACAATGTCCGGCCCCGACCTACGAGGCCGGTGGATGCCCTCCTCCGTCACGGAAGAGGACGTGCTAAAGCTGAGAGACGCCAGGTACTTAACCTACGAGATTTCGCATAGGCTGCCTGCCCGAGGGCAGGTTATTCCGACTCCCGAGCTTGGTGAGAGCGTCGTGTTCGTGTCTCACCTCCGTCGGGGTTTAGGCTTCCCGACGGATCCCTTCGTGAGGGGGCTCATGTTTTACTATGGGCTGGAATTCCATGACTTGGCTCCGGAGTCCATCCTCCACATCTCATCATTCATTGTCGTCTGCGAAGCCTTCCTCCGCACTACCCCTCACTTCGGCTTGTGGCTCAAAACCTTCAACGTGGAGCCGAAGATGATTGAGGGGCGTCAGGCAGAGTGCGGCGGGGCGGTTATAAGCAAGAGGGCCGATGCTCCATGGCCCGAGGGCTCTTTTCAGGAGGAGCTCGGCCTGTGGCAACAGGAGTGGTTCTATATCACCGTTCCCAGGGGCAGCAGGCAGAGGCCGCCGCCCGTCTTCCGCTCGGGCCCTCCACAACGGCTGACGTCATGGGTCAACAAGGGGCGTGACTGGGGGCCGTCCAAAGACGTACCCCTGTTGTAGGACCAGATTCGAGGCCTCCAAGAAAGGGAGGTCAATCTGGTCGTAGTGGTACAAGTTATGCTGATCCGGCGCATACTGCCCTGCAAACGTCGCCCCCTCCGCCTGTGGGAATTTAATCCGGAGGGGCCACGAGCTCTTCAACACTTCATGGGTTTGACACCCACGGAGATGTACAAACTGTTCTTCAGATCGCAAGAGATGCGTCCGGACTTGACCGAGGATGCAGGCCTAAGCTGCAATCGCCCGGATACTCAAGTAAGTAGCCCTATGTCCGGACACATTGTCCATTTATTTATCGTGGGTTTGCCTTTTAACCAGCTATCCCTTGGACAGGAGTGGATAGCGCAAGCAAAACTGATACGGTGTCCGGCCCCCCTCCCTGAGACCATGCAGGATCCCGTGTTAATCAAAATGTTGGAGGTTGCACCTTCGGAGGAGGGCGAAGGGGGCACAGGGGAACTACCACCTCTGCCAAGGAGGCTTTCAGTAAGGTAGGAATCGAGAGTCCCTCCTTCCAGGGGGAGAAGAGGACCGCTTCCGAAGACCCGGAGGCCAAGGCCTCAAAGCGGGGAAAGAAATCTGTACCGGAAGGTCCTGTGCCGGGAAGAGCCCCGGCCGTACTGTCTCCTCGGAGGAATCAGCCCTCCAGCGAGCCGTAAGTAAAAAAGGGGGAATTTTGTAATAGTGGACACCCCTGCTTAATTTCTAAGGGTAACCGAAGTTTTCACCTTGTAGTTCGGATCTCAGCCCATCTCAGCACAGCTCATCTTCGGGAGACCTTCGTCCGGAGATGATGGAGAGCGAAACGCCTCCATCTGCCGCCCCGTCGTGCGGGGCGGACGACCCTGAGGTGTCATCACGGAGGGTCTCCCCGAGTCCGGCGGGGCCGGAGAGTTCGGCACCCATTGGAGTACGGCCGGTGGAGCTGCAGGATTTGCTCAAGAGGGCGTCTATCTCAGAAGATCACCGCACATTAATGAGTATGGTGATTGAGAGGATCTCGTCCGCCGAAAGCGGGTTGTGTGAGGCCGTCGGAAGTTTGCTGACGGGGTTTGAGGTACGCAAAAAATGACATACCTTTTGACAGTTTTGCACATGAAGTGCGCCCTGTATAGATAGTAGCCCCTGAGACTTGGTATGCTGTCGAAAGCGACAGCGTGCCGAGGATCATAATCTCAGTTATAGATTGTCGCCTTTCCTATGCAGGTGGCGGAACGTTCGGTGGCCAGCCGGACTGATGGAGTTGCCGAGCTGAAGAGGCAACTCGACGTTGCGGATGCGGACATCTCGCTGGTCAATAAACGACTTGATGAGTCACAAGGTATGTGGTTGCTCCGCGGTCGCCTAGTAAGGGAGCTGACGCCCATTCCTTACAATTTGTATGCTTGATGCAGATGGTGCTGCTGCTGTGGAAAGACCTTCGAGCAGAGCTTGCTCGAGGCCAAGGAGCAAGCCAGAAAAGTGAAGCGGCTGCCTCGAAGGCAGCGGAAGAGCTAGAAGCCGAGAAGGCTGCTCACTGCCGAAGCAGGGAGGAGATGGCCGGAATGGCCGCGAAATTAAAAGATTCTACCAACCGCCAGGAGGTTCTTGAAAGAGAACGCCGAGCGGAGCAAGAGGACCTGAAGAAGGCCAACGCCGAAGCCAAGGATGCCCGTAGTGCGATGCGGGCTATGAAGGAGGAACTGCGTCAGGTCAGAGACATTGTGGCTGGAAAGCCCTTTATGCTGCGTAGGAAGTTCACGGATCCGAAGTATGCTTAGCTGGGTCGGTTGTGCGGTGCGGAGGATCCTTATCTGGATTTGGCGGCGAGTGCGGCGGACGCAGTCATGCACTTCCGAAGCCAGAAGGATCATGAAATGGAAGAGCTTTTCTGGTCTCAATTCCATAGTCCGGAGCGTCCACTTCCTTTGAGTGATCGGCTGGTTGAGTGGGCTGAGCTGAATAGGTTGTCCGGACTTGCCATGACGGATGTGGTCGCTCATCTGTGGCCGGAAAGGCCCAAGCCGAAGAGTTATTTTGGCTTGTTGCAGCAGTTCCTTGGGGCGGTGCCGCATATCGGGGCGATGAAGCGGTCGGCATGCATAGAAGGTGCACGGATGGCTCTCGCCCGTGTTAAGACATACTGGGCGGAGATGGATGCCACCGCTGTTGCATCCCGGGGTTCGGACGAAAGCCGATTCCCCACCGAGCACTATTTTGAGGAAGTCCTGCAGGGCGCTCGTTTAATAGAGTCGCAGTGCTCGAAAGATGTTATGTTTAAATGACATGTATGATTTCTGAGATCATGTTTATAATGCAATAGCTTTTTATACTTGTGCGTTCAAGTATTGAACTATCTCCTGTGCGGCCGTATGTGTATGTATAATCTGAAAGATGGCAGTCTTTGGCTTCAGCCCCCACGCACATGGTGCGGGGGTGTTTGCAAAAAGAAAAGCGCTTTTTCACACTTAATCCAACGTCTTGGTCCTTTTAAGGAGGTGATAGCGTAGCAAACTAGGCAACCGGACTATAATGCTTTATCACTTTCACTTAGCCATAGGAGCTCGAATGTGGGGCTACTATATAGCCCCTAGCGGCACCGCTCTTCTCCGAACTCGGGGCGCGTATGTGCCTGACCGGGAAGCGGTCCTTCGTCAAAGCGGAGGAATTCTAAACATTCCAATGGTCGATCGAGTGGTTGACCAGTCTCTCGCTATATCATGACAGTCAGTTTTCGGCTTTCTCTACTGAGGTGCTCGCCCGGCCGAACCGGGGCACAATCGCAGTAGTTCTCCTGGTGCCGCGTTAGCCGATGGATACGGAACGTAAGGCAGCAAAACACAGGAGCCGGGCAAACCCAACATTTGACCAAAGACATGATTCGGAGCTGATGCATATAAGGCCTAACTCGAGACACCGAACACTCCCTGAGGTGTTCGGTCTTTATGATACTGGGCAGAACAATGCCCTAAGCCCCTAATGTCCAGGTACAGGCGGGGACTTCTGACGCGGCCGATGCCAAAACGCCAGCCTCCTCCTCGGCTATGGTAGGAAACCGGGGGATGTGTATCAACAAGAGACAGTAAGAAAGGTTTACGCAGGGTCTTAATATGAAAAGAATCCTTGCAACGGGTCCCTGCTGCACGTCTGTGCCTGTGTCTCCATTGTGCTGTATCCTGGATGGGTGTAGCACGTGCTTCATCTGTAAAAGAGAAGGACTTAGTTTCTAAGAAATATCGTGCAAAAGTTGTATTAAAATGTATAATTTGGAAAATGAAGAAAGTTGAGCTTTATTGGCTCTCATAATTTATACGCGCGGCCCCTTATAAAGGGGGTGTGCGGCTGGGAAGCCCCTTGTTTATTTACGCCGGACTCGCCTAGCCGTGTCCGGGGTCTGAATGACCTGTTTTTAGGGGCCTTGACCTGCAAGGTCGGAGTGGCTGTCAAGGCAGCCCCACGCTCTCCATGGTCGAGAAACACTCGGACTTACTCTTTAATGAGATTATGCCGCGTGGACCGAGCATTGTAAGTATAAGAGACGTGTAATGTGGTAGTGCTTAAAGCGGGCGAAAGCTTTGCGTCCCAGTAGTGCTCGATGGCCACTGTAAAATGGGGCGATATGGAGAGTGAGATTTTTGCGACGGAGGTTGTCGGATGAACCGAACACAACCTCTAGTGGTACAGAGCCCGTATAATTGGCTTAAAGGCCTCGCGTCACTCCTTTGAAGGAAGTGATGTTATGGCGAATTTTTGTAGGGTCTACCCCCATTTTGCGGACGGTGTCCTGATACGGCAGGTGCCGCGCTGTGTTTTCGTGTTACCACATGAAGTGAGTTCACTGTTTTGACTTCTAGTGGGAAAGTCTTATGTTTTCCGGAGTGCTGCTTTTGGGGTTCGTCACTTTCGCTTGGTGTGTCGAGCCCCTTGCGTTCGGCGTTAAGTCGGCCGGACTGCTTGAAGACCCAACAATCTCTGTGGGTATGGTTTGCAGGCTTCCCGGAGGTACCATGTATTTGACATAGTCTATCCAGAATTTTGTTTAGGTTGGATAGCTCGTCACTGTTGTCCTTGAGGGGCAGTGTTTTGTTATTCGGCCGAGAGCTTTTGAATCCGGCGTTGACCGCCGTGCTATTTGGGCCATTTTCCTTATTCCGGCGCTGATCTTTTCTGCGTCGTGATTTCCCATTTCCATCCCTGACTTCGGATGTACTCGGGTCGCTGGTGCTGCATCTAGCCAGCCAGCTGTCCTCCCCTGCGCAAAAGCGAGTCATGAGGCTTGTTAGTGCGGCCATTGTTCTTGGTTTTTCCTGGCCGAGGTGTCTGGCGAGCCATTCGTCTCGGACGTTGTGTTTAAAGGCTGCTAAGGCTTCAGCGTCCGGACAGTCCACTATTTGGTTCTTTTTAGTGAGGAACCTGTTCCAGAATTTGCGTGCTGACTCTCCGGGCTGTTGAGTTATGTGACTTAAATCGTCTGCATCCGGAGGGCGGACATAAGTCCCCTGAAAATTTGCTCGAAACGCATCCTCAAGCTCTTCCCAACTTCCAATGGTATTTTCTGGGAGGCTTTTGAGCCAATGCCGAGCTGGCCCTTTGAGCTTGAGGGGTAGGTATTTTATGGCATGGAGATCGTCTCCTCTGGCCATATGTATGTGTAGGATATAATCCTCAATCCAGACTCCGGGGTCTGTTGTTCCGTCATATGCCTCTATGTTTACGGGTTTGAATCCCGCTGGAAATCCATGATCCAGTACCTCGTCGGTGAAACATAGTGGGTGTGCGCCACCCCTGTATTTGGGTGTGCCGTTGTCTTCAAATGCTCGGCGGGTTATGTTGCTTCCTGGAGTATTCTTTTTTGGCCCATAGATGGACCTGGCCGGGTCACCCTTTTTCCGAGGATCGTGTGCCGGCTTGTGTCCGGCGCCCCTTGCTGCTCTTGGCCTGTCATCTGGTCGTCTATCCGGCCAGGCGGCTTCTTTCTTTTTTGACTGCGGGGGCTCTAAGGCCTCCTCGTCAAATTCGGGCAACAGCTTGCGCTTCGGGTAGCTCTTTGTCTGGTGACTAGCGCCATATTTATCTGCGGTGTTGAGTACTTTGCTCCATCTCATTCTGAGTGCGTCCTCCGCTGTTTTGAGCTTCCGCTTTTGCTTCTTCAAACTTCTTGCAGTGGCGACGAGCCTTTTATGAAGGTTCGTATGCTCTGGTGATGTGAGATCGTCTTCGCCGGGGATGTGTTGCTTGTCCAGTTCATCATGTTCGGATGGTTGCTTGGTGGCATGTTCGTCGTCCACTGCTTCGCCCTACTCTAGGGCCGGGTCCGTATGGGTGCCGTTTTTATCGAGGCCGGTCTTCGGGCGGCACTTGCATCGCCGTTTTGGTTGTTTGTTGGGGGAGTTGTCCTTCGCCCCGTCCCGTTTTTCCTCATTGTCGCTTCCTTTTGGTGTATCCACCATGTATACGTCGTGCGTTGGGGTGGCTTTCCGATGCCGGATGGATGCTAGTTCTTGGTCGTCTCCGGCATCATCGTCCATACCGTCGATGTCTTCGGAGTCGTAGTCTAGCAAGTCGGTTAGATCGTCGACAGTGGCTACCAAGTGGGTGGTGGGTGGGCTTTGAATTTCTTCGTCGTCCGCATCCTGACCGTCCTGGCCGCAGTCCGACCAGGGCTCTCCTGATAACGAGAGATACTTTAGCGAACTCAAGATGTCGCCGAAAGGTGAGTGTTGAAAGATGTCCGCTGCGGTGAACTCCATGATCGGCGCCCAATCGGATTCGATCGGAGGGGGCGCGGGAGGTTCGGAGTCTGACAAGGAGTCCGGCACCTTGGAGTCACGAGCTTTGTGAGGGACAAGGTCAGTGTTCGGCTCTATCGCCGTAGAGGTTGCAGCCCCCGAGGCGGTGTCTAGCCATCCATTCTCGATCAGCGCAGCCGACCCCTAATTGAAGATCGGAGCGGGCTCGAGTGCGGCCTCCAGGGTACTGTCCGGCTGTAGAGCTAAATCATGCCCGTCGTGACAGTGCGGCGCGCTTGGCTGTGGCTCGAATCCATCGAAGATCAAGTCCCCGCGGATGTCAGCCGTGAAGCTCAAACTTCCAAATCTGACCTGACGGCCAGGGGCGTAGCTTCCGATCTGCTCCAGATGGCCAAGCGAATTTGCCCGCAGTGCAAAGCCGCCGGATACGAAGATCTGTCCCGGGAGAAAGGTCTCACCCTGGACCGCGTCGTAGTCGATGATCGAAGAAGCCATCGAGCCTATTGGTGACAACACAGAGGAACTCTCAATGAAAGCACCAATGTCGGTGTCAAAACCGGCGGATCTCGGGTAGGGGGTCCCGAACTGTGCGTCTAGGCGGATGGTAACAGGAGACAAGGGACACGATGTTTTACCCAGGTTTGGGCCCTTTTGATGGAGGTAAAACCCTATGCCCTGCTTGATTAATATTGATGATGTGTGTTACAAGAGTGGATCTACCACGAGATCAAGGAGGCTAAACCCTAGAAGGTTGCCTATGGTATGATTGTTGTTCGTCCTATGGACTAAAGCCATCCAGTTTATATAGACACTGGAGAGGGCTAGGGTTACACAGAGTCGGTTACAATGGTAGGAGATCTACATATCCGTATCGCCAAGCTTGCCTTCCACGCCAAGGAAAGTCCCATCCAGACACGGGACGAAGTCTTCAATCTTGTATCTTCATAGTCTTGGAGTCCGGCCAATGATGATAGTTCGGCTATCTGGACACCCCCTAGTCCGGAACGCCCTCAACAGGCATGTACAAAAGCCTCAAAGGGCATCAGACTCTTTGTGACGTGCTTAAAAGCAGACCCTCAATAGAAACCCTAGGAAAGAGGGTATTGCCTTTGAGAGGAAACTCAATGCTGATGGAACATATTGGAAGCCTGAGCAGTACCCCAAAACCTCATGGGTTGCTGCAAAGGGACCTCAAGTTGATCCATCTAGTTTATCTGGCTTTACATGTGAATCTCCTCATTCTTTTGATGAGTCATTTGACTCCAACTATAAACTGTTCAAAAATCAGAATGGTGAAGTATTTGCTAGATATGTTGGCACTAACTACATGAATGGTTCCCCTATGAAGAAAATCTGGGTTCCCAAAAGTTGCATTGAAAGTCTTCAGGTGAATGTCCTCATGACACCACCTGTGAAGAATAGGAACTCCAGATCAAATTCTTCATATGGACCAAATTCTTCATATGGATCCAAGTCCTCATATGGACCAAATTCTTCATATGGATCATATTCCTCAAAAGGATCAAAGTCCTCATATGATCATCATCGTGCTAACCCCTCTGTTTCGCAGGGTAGAGCTAAGGGCTATGAATATGAGCATTATTCTTCTAATCATTATGTTCATAAGTCCTCGAAGAATTTCTCTGCTTATTCATATGCTTATCCTAACCCCTCTTATGTGAAACGAAGTGGACTGGCTTCTATGCCACCTTTCTCATATGGTGCTCGCATAGTGATGAATTCTTTGCCACCCCTTCAGATGTGGGTGGTGAAGAAAAAGAACTAATCGCTTATGCAGGGTCAGGTCTCCAGATGTGCTTAAATCGTCTGAAGAATTTGCTAGAGACTTGAACATTGCCTGAAAGGACGCATGCTAATCATGATGAAATGATCTTTCATTTCACACGTCCTCATACTGTTTATCTGTTCTATTGATCTGATGATATTGATGTCATATTCTTCACTGATGAAGTATATGAGTTCGTAAGTTGCACTAATTCATCTGTAGGATGATCAACCCAAAGCCAATGAGTGGGTCCTCGATAGTGGATGTACGAATCACATGACTGGTGACAATAATCTATTGATGGATGCTCCTTTATCTCCGTCGCATCTGAAGCATATCATCTTTGTTGATAAAGGCAAAAGTCAGGTATTGGGTCTAGGTAAGGTTGCGATCTCAAAGAATCGACACATGGACAAAGTCATGCTTGTCGAGTCCTTAGGATACAACCTCATGTCTGTCTCAATGCTTTGTGATCTTGATATGGTTGTTGTCTTTGGCAAATATCGTTGTGTTGTGATCATGGAGGCTGACAATTCCAAAGTCTTCGAAGGATTTAGGAGAGGAGACTTGTACATTGTTGATTTCTCTACAGGATCACAACCGGCCGTATGCCTACTTGCAAAAGCTTCAGAAGGCTGGTTATGGTATCGACGACTTGGTCATGCTGGCATGAGTAATTTGCACACGCTTGCGAATAAGAAGCATGTCATTGGCATTGAGAATGTCAAATTCCTCAAGGATCACTTATGCGGAGCCTGTGAAGCTGGAAACATGACAAAGGCCAAGCATCCAGCGAAGACTATCATGACCACCACTCAACCATTTGAATTGCTTCACATGGATCTCTTTGGTCCTAATCATTATTCTGCTGTTACAAATGATGCATCTCTATAAGGCTTTGTTATTGTTGATGATTATTCTCGTTGCACATGGGTGCACATTGTCACTTACAAATATGAGATGTAGGAAGTCTTCAAACAATTTTCCTCGAGGGCTTCAACCAACTTTCGTGTGAAGATCAAGCACATCAGAAATGACAAAGGGATTGAGTTCAAGAATTCTGGTCTTGATGACTATCTCTATGAACTTGGTATTACTCATGAGTTATCTGCTCCTTATACTCCTCAGCAGAATGGGGTCGTGGAGCGCAAGACCAGAACTCTTGTTGAGATGGCTCGCACTATGCTTGATGAATACAAGACACCTCGTCGTTTCTGGATTGAGGCTATTGATACTGCGTGACACATCATCAACAGAGTATATCTTCACAAATTCTTCAAGAAGACTGCTTTTGAACTCCTCACTGACAAGAAACCCAATGTGAGTTACTTCAAAGTCTTCGGTGCTAAATGTTGGATTAGAGATCCTCATCACAATTCTAAATTTGCACTGAAGCACATGAGGGTTCTATGCTTGGTTACGAAAAGGACTCGCACACCTACAAAGTCTTCAACAACGTTCTTCACAAGGTTGTTGAAACTGTAGATGTGCGGTTCGATGAAACTAATGGCTCGCAAAGAGAGCACCTACCTTCTGTGTTAGATGAACCGGCACATGAGGAATCTATCAAGTTCAGGGCTACTGAGGATGTCATTCCTACCAAAGAATCTGCTGAAGAATTCATTCCAGAACGTGAAGAACATCGAGCTGGCGCACCTGAAGAAAATGGTGCTGAGGAAAATGCTCCTGAAGAAAATGCGGATCAAATTCCTTGAAGACATCCCGCTCATCCTCGCATTGCAAACGAAGTGCAAATCAACAAGATCATCGATGACATTGAAGCACCAGGTCCTCTCACACGCTAAAAAGCTTCACATCTATATAAATTTTGTGGGTACTTTGCTTTTGTCTCTATCACAGAGCCCACTAAGGTAGATGAAGCATTTCTGGAGCCTGAGTGGATTCAAGCTATGCAAGAAGAATTACATCAGTTCGAGCTCAACAACGTCTGGGAACTGGTCAAATGTCCAGATCCTCACAAGCACAACATTATTGGCATAAAGTGGATCTACCGCAACAAGCAAGATGAAAACGGCCTTGTGGTGAGGAATAATGCACGGCTTGTAGCTCAAGGCTACACACAGGTTGAAGGAATTGACTTCAATGAAACTTTTGCACCTATTGCTGGACTTGAGGCTATTCGCATATTACTTGCTTATGCTAACCATCATGATATTATCTTATAACAAATGGATGTGAAAAGTGCATTCCTCAATGGTAAGCTTGAGGAAGAAGTATATGTTGCTCAACCCCCAGGTTTTGAAGATCCAAAGCATCCTGACAAAGTCTTCAGACTCAATAAGGCTCTGTATGGCCTCAAGCAGGCCCCTCGGGCGTGGTATGATACTTTGAAGGCATTCCTCACGAAGAAAGGCTTCAAACACGGTTCACTTGACCCAACTCTTTTCACTAAATCTTATGATGGTGAATTTTTTGTGTGCCAAATTTATGTTGATGATATCATCTTTGGCTGTACTGACCAACGATACAGTGATGAATTTGCCTATATGATGAGTGAAGAATATCAAATGTCTATGATGGCAGAATTTAAATTCTTTTTAGGTCTTCAAATTCGTCAATAGTGCAATGGCATATTCATATCTCAGGAGAAATACCTCAAAGACGTATTGAGGAAATTCGACATGCAAGATTGCAAAGGGGTCAAAATTCCAATGCCCACAAATGGCCATCTATGCACTGATGGAAATGGTAAAGACTTCGATCAAAAGGTATACCGCTCCATGATTGGCTCTTTATTGTACCTATATGCATCTAGGCCGGATATTATGCTTAGTGTTTGCATGTGTGCCCGATTTCAAGCTACACCAAAGGAATCACACCATAAGGCTGTGAAGCATATTCTTCGATATCTAGCTCACACACCAACACTTGGATTATGGTATCCCAAGGGCTCTTTGTTTGATCTCATTGGATATTCTGACTCTGACTATGTTGGCGATCATGTGGACCGCAAGTCAACATCAGTCACATGCCATTTCCTCGGACGATCTTTGGTCTGTTGGTCCTCGAAGAAACAGAACTGCGTATCACTCTCCACTGTAGAAGCTGAGTACATTGCTGCTGGATCGTGCTGTGCTCAATTACTATGCATGAAGCAAACACTCAAGGACTATGGCATCAACGTGAAGAATGTGCCTCTCTACTGGGACAATGAGAGCGCTATCAAGATTGCTCATAACCCAGTTCAGCACTCGAAGACCAAGCACATCCAGATTTGTCATCATTTTCTTCATGATCATATGTTGAAGGGCGACATCTCCATCAACCACGTAAGCATTGAAGACCAGATGGCCAAAATCTTCACTAAGCCCTTGGATGAGAAGAGATTTAGCAAGTTGTGGTGTGAGCTAAATATCCTAGAATCTTCGAATGTTCTCTGAAATGGACACACATCCTAACACTTATGCTGACTTGATGACTTAGATGCGCAGCACACAAAGTAACGTTTTTCTTCAATCAATGAAGACTAACCCTCTAAGTGTGAAGAAATTAATGAAGAAATTGATTCTCAGAGCCCTACGACAATTGTATGCGGTGTCTGAAATCAGCTTTCTTATACGGTGGGTTACGCCTCCAACCAAAGTTGAAAATCTTCAATTTGAGTTTTTCTTCATTTTTGAAATTCCTCAGTTTTTCAAATTCTTCAACTTTGCATTGTCTTCACTCTTTCCGTAGTTGTTCTTCATTTGAATATATATATATATATATATATATATATATATATATATATATATGAGTTTATGTCCTCTACAACATTCACTTATTGCTAATTCTTCAAGTTGATTTCTTCTGCTAAGTGAATGTGATCGGACCCTTCCCCCTCTATGCTAAACTCAACCCAGTCTGTTCACAAATTCTTCATGTACGTTCTAATTGAAACTCGTTCAAAATCTTCATTTTGTCCTTGACAGCTGAAGAAATTGTGAAGGAACTTTTAACTTATCTTATCTGAATTTTCGGCTTTGCCGCTCTAACCGTTCTGCATCCCACGACAATACTTATCTACTCACCCACGGTCCTACATGACCGCCACCTCTCAGTACGTGGGTGACACATGTCAAGCAAATGAGAAGGGCCAGGGGCACGTTCGTCCGATTTCCTCAGGCGTACAGTTTTTCACTCCCACTATAAATACCCCGCCTCTTCCTCACTTTCTTTTACTCCGCTCGCTCTCACTCCCGCTCGAGCTTCTCAAACCCTAGCGCCGCCGCTACTTCATCATCGCCGGTGAGGAAGAGCTACACTACCTCGACCTCGTCACCGTCGTACTTGCGCCGGTTGCGGATTTCTTCACTCTGCCGCCGCCGTAGCCGTCTTCCTCTGCCGAGTTAGGGTGTGGAAGATCTGAACTGACGAACTTCACATCTACTCTTCCCAGTTCGTTGTGTTCTTCAAAAAGGGGTAATTAAAAGTTACTTTTACTGCCCTCTTTGAGTCATGTGTTTTCTTGAATATCTTCAAAGGTGTTTATTCTTCAAATCTTCACACACATGAACACCTCACATGTCATCTGCTCTTGATTCATTTCTCTAAGTGATGATTTTCTTCAAGATTCCTCAATTCTGTGGATTTTCAATCTGTACAACTCTGGAACCTAAGATTAAGAATGCTTAGTGAAATTCTTCAAGACTCATCTGGTCAAATTCCTCAAACCTATTCTTTTTGAAAATCTTCTAAGAACACATATGACCTCTCCAAATTCCTCGCAACTATACTCTGTTCACATGTACTCATGTCCGCTGCTGAATCACTAGGTTCTCATCAACTAAACTCATTTGCAGCGTTCCTCGAAGAAAAGTTGCACACCTCTTCAGAAACTTCAGTTGTTCATATTCCTCAGCTGAAGAAAATGGCTGATGGAAAGAAGCCACAGAAGGGTGGAAACAGTCCTGAGGTCAACACAACATTTGAGATCCCTGATGACATTTATGCTGGATACTGCACACCCCCTGAGGAAGATAAAAATGAGCGCAAGGTGCACATTCAAAAGATAGAGAGGAGATGGGCATGAGAATGGAGGGAGTACAGATATGTTACTCCCAAGTACATGAAGAAATTCGCACTCAACCCTCCATGCCCAAGACCTCCATTAGCACCTGGCCAATTGGCAGATCCCACTAGCCTCAAGCGCGGTGAGGATTATCCTAATGAATGGGCAAAGCGCCAGACCAAACTGGCCAAGCAAGCAAAGGAAGCAGTGAGGAAATTCAATGAAGACTCTGCTGCTGCTGCTGCTACCGTTGCTGAGGCCTCTGCTAGTAAGCCGAAGAAGGCGATGCCTAAGAAGCCTGCGCATAAGCCAAGTGCTTCACCCTCAATGCCCTCACGACGAAGTTCCTCAAAAATGCCCTGACGGCCAGATTCTTCAAAGCCCTCACGGCCAATTCCTCAGACTGCTCCTCCTCCTTCAAAGTCCTCAGCTCCTCCGACAAAATCTCCAGCTGCTCCGACCAAATCCTCTGCACCTGTGCATCTCGCCATGGGCCAAAGGACTACATGCATCTCAATTGCCTCAGGAGCATCTGCAAGTTCCTTAGCTGGCCCCTCTGTGCTGAAGAAAAAGGCCACTGCTCGACGAGGCCTTCGACCAAGTCCTCACAAGAAGCAGGTCGCCTTCCAAGTACCCTCTGATGACGATGAGGCTGATGATGAAGAACTTGCCGAAATCATCAGAGACAGGTAGGCCAGGGCCGCTAGAGCCAAAGGCAGCAATGTGCCACTGCTATTGGATCCAAAGTTGATCCTCGACTTCATTGACCTATGGCACAAGGACCCTATCACGCCTCTACCGGAGATGAACCTCACTCCTGGTCAAAGTCATGTTCTCACTGCCTTCATTGAGGAAGAGAAGTGGAAATTTGAAGAAGGCAGAAGACTGAAGAAAGTGCAGTATAAGAAGCAGTGCTACCTCAAGGACAATGTCCTCACTCTTACCCCAGATCAACTCGTTGCCTTGCAAGCTGAGATCAAGCAACCGAGTGATGAATTCAATCACTACTATGCTGATTAGAAGGGAGCCAAGGTCCGGTTTGTCAATCTGACAAAGAAATTCACTTCAAGTGCTGCTGCTCTTGTGCACATTAAAGTTACTCTGGCTGAAGCATCTGCTTAGCCCACTGAAGAACATGCCAGCACCGCTGATGACAATCAGGCAGCTGAAGAAAATGAAAGTACCAGGGCTGATGACTGCATTCCAGCTGCTGAAGAAATTGTCAGAGCATCCACTAGTGGTGCGCCTGAAGAAAGTGAAGAAGTCGGGGAAACTGCATCAGTTGCGCCTGAAGAAACTGCACCAAATTCCTCTGCTCCTCCTGCGCCTACACCAACTCCGATCCTTGCATCTGCATCTGATGCGAAGAAGACCAAGGCTGCAGAGCATGCACCTGTGAAGAAAAGGAAGGCATCAACTTCATCAGATTCTTCAGCTACAAAGAAGATGAAGCCTTTGACAAGCTCATTTCGCAATCCAATTGATATCGTTCCTGTCTCATTCATGCCATCAAAGGACCTTGTTCCTTTCAGTGAAGATTATGTGATTCCAAGCGAATCCGATGAAGAGAATCCTTCTGCTGCTTCGTCAGAGCAGTTGGATGAAGAAATTGAAGTGGATGAAATCCCTTCAACACCAGTTGTCTCCTTGCCTATGCCTCAATTCACTGCTGAAGAGCCCGACGTTGAAGAAATGGAAGATGAGGATGTGGACATTGGCTGTACCACACCTGTTCTAAATGATGACTTTTGGGAAAGTCAGCACCCCAACTCTCCAATGTTCACTCCACTTCAAGCAATTCCTCAGTCCCCTCCTGCTACTGAAGTACAAATGGGATCTGAAGAACCTCATGCAACCCCATCTGTCCATGAAGATATTCCATCCACTAGTACTGAAGAAATTGTAAATGAAGAATTGAACACCCATGCTGCAGATGAAGAAGAGCCTCAAATTCCTTAGTCTGTGGATCCTGAGATTGTGATTCCTGAGGTGGTGATGCAATTGACTGACACTCCTCAGCCCAAGCCAAAGAATCCATTCTCAAAGAAGCAGAAATTCAAGGCTGATGACTTCTTCAGCGAGCATGTGTTCTTCACTGCTTTCAACCCTTATGACAATGCTCGTCTTAGAAGGAAGTGCTTCTGGACTGTCAGCCAGGCCAATTTCTATTCTTCTCTGCTTTTCAACAAGGACAAAGTCTTCAACCACGAGCATATTCCTCACATGGACATGGAATCAATGCCTTGCTGCTCTCAAGTCCTCAGTATGCTTCATGATGCAGGCTTGCTCAACTTTTGCTCAGACATAGTTGATTGGAATGAAGAGCTTATTCTTCAGTTCTACACAACGCTGCACATCATAGGTGATGCTGATGATATCAACTCTTGGGTGTTGGACTGGATGACCGAAAACACTCACTATAAGGCACCGGCCTCTGAATTACTTCATGCCCTGCCAATCAGTCCTCCACCTGAAGGTGCTCGTTGTTTGTATGAAGAACCTGAACTCACTGCTCATTACATGCAAGTGCTCATGAAGCCTCTGAAGCCTGGTCAAGCCCCAAGGACCAAATTCCTCGTGAAGGAATTTTCATATGTGCCAAGAACCATCTACGCATTCTGACGAAGACTATGAGTCCTATCGAAGGCCACGACTCATCAGATGAGGAAATCATTGGAATGATGAAGAATATGCTATTCAACATCATGCATGGCATCCCTATCAATTATCATGATTTCTTCATGTGGACTCTGGCAAATGTTGCACTTTCACCGTTTGAGCTGAAGCCTTATGCTCCTTGGATGATGAGATTCCTCAGAACAAGGTCTTCACTCAACTACAAAGCTGACTTTCAGAATCACCTCAGGTACTTGCCCCCGATTGAAGTCCTCAAGCGGACATATTCCTCAGCTGATGAGAAGGGCAAGGCACCAGCTATTATCGATGAAGGTATTCGTCCATTGGATGGTCAGTTCCGCAAAGCTGCATCTTATTCCACCAATGATGACTCTACCACTCATGATTCTACTGCCAATGCATCCAAGCCAAATCCTCAAGCCACTGCTCCTCGTGTGATGACTGACCGAGAGCTGCTTCTTAGTCTTCACCAGAAGGTGGATCGAAACCACAAATGGGTTAAGCATCAGTTTGGCTCTATTCTCCAGAACATGACTTTTACACATAATGAAGTGAAGAAAAACCATTACTACCTCCATGAAGTTTTTGATCGCACCTGGGCTATTCTGTCTCATCTCTATGGTGAAGAAGATCTGGAGCAAATGGGCTTCAAGGAAGATTTTGACTGGTCTGCTCCTCCACCGAAGAAATTCAAGAAGGTCAAGGTTCCTTCCTTGGTCGCCAGTTCATATTCCTCATCACACGACGCAGACAAGTTTGAAGACTTGGACGACACTGCGGTAGGCCCTACAACGACTCAAGACCCCAACAACGCTGGCGCTCCTCCCTCTACATGATATTCTTCAGGGGCGTTAGTCCTCATTTTCAACCCTTTTGGTCATTCGATGACAAAGGGGTAGAAATTTGAGTTAGTCTTCAAGCAGGTCTATCTTATATGGGCGTTTTTTTAAGTTACAACTCTCGTTCTTTTGATGACTTTGCTGGATCGAGTTTTAATCTTAAACTCTATGGTGGCCTGATACTTTTGCTGAGTTCTTATCCATGATTATTCCTCATTAATGTCAATGCACACATGCTGAATTACATCAGTCACCATATTTCATCATGCATTTCAAATTCTTCATATTATATGTCAAATGCGTGTATGAATTACAAGATATAGGGGGAGATCTCCATGATTATACTCTTCAAGTGTGCATTGCTTCAAAAGCAAATTCCTCACTATGCACATCTTCAGGGGGAGTTCTTCTATATCTTGCAATCAAATTCCTCAACATCAATATTTACACTTCATATATTTATCCCCGTTGAAAACTTAACCTATATTGTCATCAATCACCAAAAAGGGGGAGATTGTATGTGCATCTAGTGCCCCTTAGTGATTTTGGTGTATTGAAGACTTATAGGTTAAGGGACTGATGCGTTTGTGAGTGTACACAGGTCTATAAGTCTATGAGGAGTTAGATATTTACAGAGAAAGTCGATCCCTAAAAAATGAAGTTCTTCAACTGAAGACTTTGGATTTCTGAAGACTTTTCTGAAGACTTTGAAAGTGAAGAAATTGGTGTGACCTTGAAGACTTGGGAATCATTCGAGGAACATGAAGCGTGAAGACTTTTGTTTTCGTAGTTTCATTTTCTCTTTCTTGAGTCATAGGAAACACCATACTATTAAAGGGGGTCGAGGAAATACTAATGAAAAATTTCCATGTGATGCTCAACTCAAAATCCTACACCTACAAATCCCTTCGAGTGAAGCCATTGGAAATCTCATATAGTTTAGTCAATTTCTTCAGTAATAGAGACGAAGTTCTTCTAGTTGCTGAGGAATTTGTTCTGACTGAGGAGTTAGGAATTTGCGAGTGCGGATTGCCTACACAGTGAGGAACATGATAGCCCTGAGGAATTTGAGAGTCAAATTTCCGACCGTTGCTGTGCTATGCGCCAGCTGTCCCAAAATATCTACCCACCTAACGGTCATATCACTGAAGGGCATTTATGTCTTATCATGTCGGGCTACTCCCTAGGCTATAAATAGCCGCCCCCCTACAACCACTAGCTGGTTGGCTGCTCCGAGAGAAACTGACACTTGTCATTTGAGAGCATCCCATCGTCTGAGGACTTTGAGCGAAAATCATCAAGTGAGGAAAACCCAAACCCAACACCTACAAACCCAAAGTGATTGAGCATCACCGAAGAGATTGATCCTGCGTGGATTCGACGCTTGTTACCTTTGAAGACTGTGCTTCTTCCAGACGGTTAGGCGTCATGGTCTAGAGCATCCAAGAGGAATTGTGGATCGCCGAGTGACCTAGTCTGTGAAGGTTTGGAAGTCACATGAAGACTTACCATGAGTGATTGGGCGAGGTCTATGTGACCTTAGCTCAAGGAGAATACAGTGAGGACTATGTGTGCAGGACTGTGTGTCCTTGAGTTTAAATACCCAGCCGCTCCAACCAGACATACAACTGAGACAACAGTTGGAACTGGTCTACCAAATCATTGTCTTCACCAAGCTTACTAGTTCTATTTCATCAACTCTTTCATTTCCTCAGTTCTGTTGTTGTGTGCTTGTTCATATCTGTTTGAAGACTTTGACTAAAGACTTTCTCAATTTCCTCAGTTCAATTTCTTCAGTCTGTCCATCTTCTTTCTGTTATCCTATGTTTACGCTTTATGTACTCTGTGCTTGTCTTCATTCTATCATGATGACCATGCTTGTGTTCTGTTATGTTTACATTTGAGTACTTATTCCGCTGCAAGTAGTTCTTCATTTAGGAATTTCCTCACCAGCAAATTCCTCAGTGAAGAATTCATAAAAATCGCCTATTCACCCCCCCCTCTAGTCGATATAACGCACTTTCACATGCATGCATTGTGATTAGCCCTTCATCCATGCATTGCGATTATTAATGTATTCTTCGAGGTTGCCTTTGACTATTGATAAGATTTTATATAATTTGAAAATTATATCATTCGAAGATCCTTTCACGTATGAAATTGACGATAGCTTTGAGCAACTTGCATGTCGGTTAGTCTCGAAAAATGCTTTAGGCCAGTATATACATCGACAGCCAGAGTACATGATACTAGCAAATGCTCAACATCTATTAGTTCATTGCTTGGTTTAAATTTTTGAATTGAGTAGTGCTACTACACTTGATGCAGTGCTGCTACCGTCCAATATTCGCGTGTGGTGGTTTCTAGAATAAAAAAAGGAGGTAGTACTGACTTGTAGCGAGCAGACCTCAAACGGTCAAGTCTTTGTGCTTAAGTGTCATCCCTGGATCAGTATGCTGACACACACAGTACTCGAGGGTTTATAACATAGGTAAATCACATGTATAAAGTAACGTAAATACTATTACCTCAATCCATAAAGCGGAAGAAACAACAAGGTTGTGGATTCCCATCAACACCAACGGCAAAGTTGAGTGTAGAAATCGTAACCCTAACATATCACTTACTCGTCGTAAGATTCCTGCAACATGAGACGTTGCAGCCATGTAGGTCAGTACATTGAATGTACTGGCAAATTCACACCATATGATAATAATGAATAATAGCTATCACTACAACATATTTCGCTGGTGGATGCTCTAAGTTTAATTTTGCATAATGCCAACTTTTCCCTACAACAAAGGAATAAATTTTATTTTTCTACCAAGTTAATGCCATTATTGAGAAGGTTCCTCCAACTCAATCCCAAATTATAATAATAAACCAACAAATTATTTAAGTAACGTGATGAGATCAAATCAATAATTCAAGTACTAGATACTCAAGATGTCCATAATCGGGGACGCGGCTAATCATGATTAGTTTGTACACTCTGCAGAGGTTTGCGCACTTTTCCCCACAAGACTCGATCTCTTCCATTGGATTTCTCGCACTACATTATGTTTGAGAAACGGATGACCGAGACACAGTCTTTTAGAAGCATTAACTCTTTACTCTGGGTAGACAGTACCACCTACATCCCCTACATCTGCTAGCCTACCACTGAAAGAGGTCACACAACTTACTCAACTATGCCAGAGCCCATAATGGCTTGTGGCTGCACATGGAAGTTTCTAGCATGAATAATCTTATGACCCCTTTTATCCTGGGTGGCATTCCATAGGGTAATCACACGGGTACTCCGGGATTTCCTTGGACTAGCACTGGGTTCTCCAGGTGCCCGGGCAAACCACTGGGTGCTCCAGGGTGCCCCAACCATTCCACCTGGATGTGAATTAAAGTAACCACCTTAAGTTTCCCTTAATTAAATATAACTCTCACATCTTTCGAGAATCTCACATACCAGTCCACGTCTACGAGCATAGCAAAGCAGTATGAGCATAACGTATGAATCCCAGGGTTTGACAAAAGATAATAGGTTCCTACCTCAACAACTACTTCCCAATACCCACATGTTATCAATCCTACTCATGCAATGTTTGAGGGTAAAACTAATGCATAAAAATTGGGTATAGGAAAATATGATCAAAGTGTGAACTTGCCTTGTACTATTGATGAAGATGATCTGCACTCATAATTCCTGATAGTTCTATTCGTCACACTCCGTTCAATCTATAGAGAGCAAGCAATTGCATACATAAGCACTCAAGCATAAAATCCGAAGAAAAGATCTAGGAAAACTTCGAAAACAAGCAATTAACTCATGCAATAGAAAACAATATCTAACAGTACCATAATTGGTTGGATTTGGTCTTATCCGAAAGTTTAGGTCAAGAGCTTCGATTTGCAAAAAGAATTTACCAAATCGGACTTACGAAACTCAAGTTATGATCAAAAGAAGTTTGAATATGAATCTGAACAAAGTTCGAAATTTAAAAATTTAAAATTTTTGATGTGACAAGTTCACTGGATAGGTGAAAACAAGACAAAACTATAGGTGCTGGTTTCATCTAATTTGGATGAATGAGTAAAAAGTCATGGCTATTTAAAAAATCAGGGCCAAGCTGTTTTATGGAAGAAAAATAACTATGGCTAAAAGAATTCTAGGTCAAATGTATAAATATAGAGACTAATTGATAATCTAATTATTCTACCTACACTAGTCTAAATACAATAAGCTATGGATGTATAAAAAGAATACGAAGAAAGGTACCTATTAGATAGAGAAAAGATGACTTCGAAGAGAGGAGACAATTTCTAGAAGTCCCGCCGGAGAGGAGAAATATATTTTTCTTTAGTGAATCTAGTCAAACCAAAATATTGATTTAACCCGAATTAGATGATTTTTGGAGGCTCTATGGGTCTATATTTATAGGTGGAAAAGAGGCTTAGAGGTCAAAGGCTAGGCAATGTGGGACTAAATGTAGACGAAAAGAAAAGAAACAGAGGAGGCGTTTCGCATGGGCCTAAAGGCCTTAGGCGGTTCGGCCGACCACGCGTACTGCGCTGCAATTTTTTTTAATTTTTTTTCAGAAAAAGAAATATTTCTGAAAATAATATTTTTTCTCTCCAAGAATAACCGAAAAGTAAATAAAAATACTTACGGGTCTGTCTACTGACTATGCTGCGCACGTGGGCGACGGATAGTTATAGGCCGCACACGTAGTTTGATTTTTTAAAATAGAAACAGAAAAAGAAATTGAATAACAAAAATAAAAATAAAACTTTATATAGGCATATTATATATCATAATTTTCAAAAAAAGATTTTCTACACCCTGAACATTTTCCTAGAGTCAAATAAATTCCACAAAAATTCAAATAAAGCAAACAGTGCGACTATTGCAATAAAACCTCATAAAAATCATTTTAAAAATACTAAAATGATTTCAAATTTATTTCTCTCCATTTTTATAATGTACGGAATCATTTTACCCTAATTTCCATATATTTTATTTGTGGAGAAAAATAATTTGAATAAAAACCAAATAACTCCAAATTGAAAATAATTTCAAAGAGACTTTCAATTTGATTCTTTTAAATTTTCAACTCATATTTCATATGTTTCGAAGAAGTCATTTCATCTTCTCTCATGAAAATCATTGAGTTGCTTAAAGTTTCTGAATTTGAAATAGTTCCAAATGGAATTCAAATCTTTTCAAAACCCTTTTCATTTATTTAAATGGAAGAAGTCGTGTTATCTTCTCTCTAGGATTTTGTGATGAAAGGAATTTGAATTCATGGAGATCAAAATTGCAAAAAAATGAAAGTTTGGGAAAGTCCTTTTATTCCTTCTCATTTAACTTTCATAAAGTTTCGAATTTCACTCAATTTCACACAAGCAACCACACCACAATCAAACAATCAAATCAAAACTATTTATTTAATATAACATTCCAGAATTTAGAATTTTTGGATGTTACAAACCTACCACCCTTAAAATGAATCTCGTCCTCAAGATTCGAAGAGGCTAGAAAGAAATAGGTTAGGGTCGGGGTCTTCTCAAGATCCATCGATCATCACAGGGGGTCTGGGGTGCTACCACCCTTAGAAGCATTGTTACGATTCCATCAATGCTCATATACTCTGTCCTTATTCTTGACAGTGTCGGTCTTCTCAGATTCTCAGGAAATTCCTACTCTGGTTCTTCCGGTAGTGGCATAACCTTTTCCCTCAATTCTTGTGTCCATTTCATCTTGGTACGGTACCTCTGTGACTGTCCTTCTTAGCTAACGGGTTTGGCGCCAATACTAAACAACTATCGATATCTCATGGTGGTCAACAATTTATGGTTTCTCCTGCCGAAAATGGGTCTGGGCTTCATTCTCACTGTATATCCTATGATTGGCAACAACTGCCTTATACAAGGGGAATAATTGTCATACATTCTAAGGTTCAAACAAGGTTTAATATCGCCTTCACTCTACTATGGGTAAGTCACTCAGATTTACCATCCCACATAGCAATGCGAATAATAAGAGTAAGTCGGTATGGTGATCAATCCATCCCACACCCAAATCATTACCTTTTATATAGTTTAGCAAATCTCACATTCTAACACTCAGTCATCCTCACAAGCATTGCAGAATTTCTCTTGTCGACGAACCAAGTTCGGGTAATCCATTGATTCTGTAAGCCAAACAAACATCTATCGTTTCTTCACAACTCTCAGGTTTTGCGTAACTCCTATAAGATCATTTGTTGATAAAGGTATATCCTCTTCCAGGGTTTTTCCTTCAGCAAGAGTGTGCTTGCTTCTTGGCAGGTCCTGGAGCCTATGGGTTATGGCCCATCTCATCACTTGTGAACCTTGAACTCATCATTGGGGCAACCGATCATTATTCCAACATCCAGCTTCCTAGCATTGTTAAATCCATCCAATTGTACTGTCTCCCTTCCTTCTATTGGTACCAAACTAAGATGTTATTACTCAGACTCATCATGGATTTACAATTGCTCCATATTACCTAGCATTGTACCTCCTTTTTATCTAATAGTACTTCATCCCTTCATATTCTTGGGGTATCCCACATATCGAGATAAAACTCGTACTTATTTTTTCTGAAGTCCACTTCATGGAATATCATTATCTTTTCCAGGGGTCAAGGGTCCTCACAGGGTAGTACCACCCTTGAAATGCACAAATTCCTCCATAGACCATATTTTTCATATCCTCAAAAATGCTCATATTCTTTCTTCATAGAGTAACTACTCATAAAATCCAATTCAGTACCAATGATGCTAACTTTATTGATTCTCAAATGACTACAATCCCTTGCATTTCCACTACATGCCTCAACTCAACACCTCAATAACAAAAAGAATTGTTCCCACTGCTACTACCACATTTCTTTCTCAACTCAACTAGTTAGCACAAGTCTCCTTCTCATTGGGACAATCTCTGGCAAAGTGCCCTGCTTCATTACAGTGGTAACATACTACTTCAGACAAGTCTCATGGTTTCCTTGTGATTACATAGCCTCCTTGGGTCCTCTGCTTCCTTTTTGGGCAATCGTTGAAGTAGTGTCGTGAATCTTTGCACCTGAAACATATGATATGACTTAGGTCCTTCTTGGTCGAAATTGGGTTGTTCCTGGAATCCAATCTACTTCTCTTCCTGGACTTTTCCGTGCCAATTAGGGCTTCTATTTCCTGTGGGTCATACTCTACTTCCACTATCGAGAATGCTACTAGATCCCTCTTTAGACAACTCTGGGAGATGTGTCCTTCTTCTCCACATTAATAGCATGACTTGGTGCAGGTTTTAATTGGGTCTTCTTCAGGTGTGCCCTCCACCTCTTCCTTCATCATAGGTTCTTCTAAAGTTTCCTTGAGGGATCCTTTCATTGCTTCTTTCTTCTGCTGGATGGTTCTTTGTACCATGGGGTAAATGTGACACTGAGAAGGGTAGTGGGTAGTCCCTTCACACAAGAAACAAGTAATCTGCCTAGTTGGGCATTCTTCAGCTATGTGACCTTCTTCACAATGAGGGCATTCATCCTTGTGTTCTTTATGGTTGTGTCCTATTGCTCTACAAAGCTTGCAAGCACAAAGTTTCTTCATATCATTTCCATAAGGCTTCAATTTCTGGGACACAAGCCGAGACTTTAGCAGAGTCAACTTAAATTCTTTCCAAGTGGTTACTCTTTGCCATCCATTGATGATTTGGTACATCCTCCACCAAGTAGCAGCAGCTCTCTCAAAGCACAGAAGAGCAAGCCGGGCCATATCCTTTCCGGCTATAGTGTTATTCTTCATGTGACCTTCCATGTTCTGAATCCATCGGTCCGTCTCCAATTGACTTATCTATCCCGGAAATGTGAGTTCATCTCCATTCATCCTCTATTGGTTTCAAGGGTCTTGGGGTGAGATAAGAGAGATAGAGAGGGATACACACAATACAAACAATAGTTTTGAAGAGACAGATTTTATCTTGTGGTTGTCAGAGAAACATCAAACAAATGACAGCTCACAATCGTCGCATCTAACGTAGGTATAAAACAGGGGTCTGGTCTTCTAGAGGTCAATAAATCTTCAAAGTTGCCAAACTCTTCAAATCTTGCTCATGTATCCGATGGCTTCTTTCGATCGTACTTGTCCTTCTCAAGTTCTTTTGCCAGATCATCTTTGTTGATGCAAAGTCTCTCATGATGTTCTTTAATATTCTGGAGTGGCATTCCAAACTTCTGGGTTTCAACATCCTTGGCATGAACCATGGTCCTACTATCCTTCAGTTCCTGACGAATCTCCGGTATCTTGAGGTTTTGCTCCTCCAGCTTGGCTACTTTCAGCTTCTGGGTCCTGAGTTCTTCACAAACTGCCCCCTTGTCAAATACAGCTTCCTAAGGTTCCACCCTAAACTTCTTGATGTAATACTCTAGATCCTGATGATACACCAGCTAAGGTTAAAACTTCATCTTTTGCTGATAGGTGCTCCATCAGCCTTTTACCATCCAATCCTTCCGAAGAAATGCATGCTTAACTCAGCACGGTGACAATAGCATAAGCAGGCGATATCATCTTGGATATCCATGTTTCTGCCCTGGTCATTGACATGAACTATCATTCCATAGTTGATATCTCCTGCCTTAGGGTTTTCTTGACAAAACTTTGAGTCTTACCCTCCATGTTCCGGTCTTTCTCCGACACACCTTGATCTCGGGTATTAACAGCTTCCATAGTCTCCCAAGTTCCATAACGGTAGCCTTCCTAGGTCATACAAATCAGGATTTTCTTCAGAACCTTCAAATTCTCCTAGTTTTCAGAGTCTTCAACCATTGTAGTTTAAATCATACATTGAACACCTCACGCTATCATCATATTTATTCGCATCCGTGCGACACCTAGCTCTAGTAATCCACCAGCTCGTATTGCTTCTCGCTCCTCGTCTCTCTCAAAGTGCGGCGGGCTAGAGATTTTGCCGTCTATTGAGGTCGATTAGTGACATGCCAAGAGCATTCTAAAAAATTATTGTACTCTATTGTTATGCCAAGAAGAGGAACCGCTTTGACCGATGGACCAAATGATATAGGCGTGCCTTGCCGTGAGTGAGTCCAGTTTCTCAGTTTGAACTTGTTTGGTGTAGTAGTAACACTTGGTTTTGCACCTTCATAGAATGATGAAAATCCCCACTAAAAAGGCGCTTTGCTTTCTGCTAATCCTGTCTACCGTTCTTGTTTTGTGCATTAAATTGTTAAGTGACATGATTAAGATATAATTAACCAATGCATGTAAAACATTCTTGTTGGTATTGTAGTACTCCTCATGCATGCATACGTTGCGATTAGCCCTTCATCCATGTGTTGTGATTATTAATGTATTCTTCAAGGTTGCCTTTGACTATTGATAAGATTTTATATAATTTGAAAATTATATCATTCGAAGATCCTTTCACGTACGAAATTAACGATAGCTTTGAGCAACTTGCATGTCGGTTAGTCTCAAAAAATGCTTTAGGCCCAGTATATACATCGACAGACGAAGTACATGATACTAGCAAACGCTCACCATCTAATAGTTCATTGCTTGGTTTCAATTTTTGAATTGAGTAGTGCTAGTACACTTGATGTTGTGCTGCTATCGTCCAATATTCACGTGTGGTGGTTTCTAGAATAAAAAAAAGGAGGTAGTACTGACTTGTAGCGACCAGACCTCAAACGGTCAAGTCTCTGTGCTTAAGTGTCATCCCTGGATCGGTATGCTAACACACACAGTACTCGAGGATTTATAACAAACGTAAATCACATGTATAAAGTAACGTAAATACTATTACCTCAATCCATAAAGCGGAAGAAACAACAAGGTCGTGGATTCCCATCAACACCAATGTCAAAGTTGAGTGTAGAAATCGTAACCCTAACGTATCACTTACTCGTCGTAAGATTCCCACAACATGAGACGTTGCAGCCATGTAGGTCAATACATTGAATGTACTGGCAAATTCAAACCATATAATAACAATGAATAATAGCTATCACTACATCATATTTGGCTGGTGGAGGCTCTAAGTTTAATTTTGCATAAAGCCAATTTTTCCCTACAACAAAGGAATAAATTTTATTTTTCTACCAAGTTGATGCCATTATTGAGAAGGTTCCTCCAACTCAATCCCAAATTATAATAATAAACCAACAAATTATTTAAGTAACGTGATGAGATCAAATCAATAATTTAAGTACCAGATACTCAAGATGTCCATAATCAGGGACACGGCTAATCATGATTAGTTTGTACACTCTGCAGAGGTTTGCGCACTTTTACCCACAAAACTCGATCTCTTCCATTGGATTTCTCGCACTACATTATGTTTGAGAAATGGATGACCGAGACACAGTCTTTCAGAAGCATTAACTCTTTACTCTGGGTAGACAGTACCACCTACATCCCCTACATCTGCTAGCCTACCACTAAAAGAGGTCACACAACTTACTCAACTATGCCAGAGCCCATAATGTATTGTGGCTGCACATGGAAGTTTCTAGCATGAATAATCTTATGATCCCTTTGATCCTGGGTGGCATTCCATAGGGTAATCACACGGCTACTCTGGGATTTCCTTGGGCTAGCACTGGGTTCTCCAGGTGCCCGGGCAAACCACTGGGTGCTCCAGAGTGCCCCAACCATTCGACCTGGATGTGAATTAAAGTAACCACCTTAAGTTTCCCTTAATTAAATATAACCCTCACATCTTTCATGAATCTCACATACCAATCCACGTCTATGAGCATAGCAAAGCAGTATGAGCATAACGTATGAATCCCAGGGTTTGATAAAAGACAATAGGTTCCTACCTCAACAACTACTTCCCAATGCCCACATGTTATAAATCCTACTCATGCAATGTTTGAGGGTAAAACTAATGCATAAAAACTGGGTATAGGAAAATATGATCAAAGTGTGAACTTGCCTTGTACTATTGATGAAGATGATTCTCACTCATAATTCCTGATAGTTCTATTCGTCACACTCCGTTCAATCTATCGAGAGCAAGCAATTGCATACATAAGCATTCAAGCATAAAATCCTAAGAAAAGATCTCGAAAAACTTCGAAAACAAGCAATTAACTCGTGCAATAGAAAACAATTTCTAACAGTACCAAAATTGGTTGGATTTGGTCTTATTAGAAAGTTTACGTCAAGAGCTTCGATTTGCAAGAAGAATCGACCAAATCGGACTTACGACACTCAAGTTATGATCAAAAGAAGTTTGAATATGAATGTGAACAAAGTTCGAAATTTGAAAATTTTAAAAAGTTGATGTGACAAGTTCACTGGATAGGTGAAAACAAGACGAAACTATAGGCGCTGGTTTCATCTAATTTGGATGAATGAGTAAAAAGTTATGGCTATTTAAAAAATCAGGGCCAAGCTATTTTACGGAAGACAAATAACTATGGCTAAAAGAATTCTAGGTCAAATGTATAAATACAGAGACTAATTGATAATCTAATTATTCTACCTACACTAGTCTAAATACAATAAGCTATGGATGTATAAAAAGAGTACGAAGAAAGGTACCTATTAGATAGAGAAAAGACGACTTCGAAGAGAGGAGACAATTTCTAGAAGTCCCGCCGGAGAGGAGAAATATATTTTTCTTTAGTGAATCTAGTCAAACCAAAATATTGATTTAACCCGAATCAGATGATTTTTGGAGGATATATGGGTCTATATTTATAGGTGGAAAAGAGGCTTAGAGGTCAAAGGCTAGGCAATGTGGGACTAAATGTAGACGAAAAGAAAAAAGAAACAGAGGAGGTGCCTCGCATGGGCCTAAAGGCCTTAGGCCGCATACTTCGCTGCAGTTTTTTTAACTTTTTTTAAGAAAAATAATTATTTCTAAAAATAATTTTTTTTTCTCCAAGCATAACCGAAAAGTA
The DNA here is from genome assembly GCF_018294505.1 of Triticum aestivum. Lineage (NCBI taxonomy): Eukaryota > Viridiplantae > Streptophyta > Magnoliopsida > Poales > Poaceae > Triticum > Triticum aestivum. Next base: position 317,430,176 of record NC_057813.1, on the reverse strand, counting down.
AATAAAAACAGTTACGGGTGTGTCTAGTGACTATGCTGCTCACGTGGGCGACGGATAGTTATAGGCCGCACACGCAGTTTGATTTTTTTCAAATAGAAACAGAATAGAAAAAAATTGAATAACAAAATAAAAATAAAACTTTATATAGGCATATTATATATCAAAATTTTCAAAAAAAGATTTCTACAACCTGAACATTTTCCTAGAGTCAAATAAGTTCCACAAAAATTCAAATAAAGCAAACAGTGCGACTGTTGCAATAAAACCTCATAAAAATCATTTTAAAAATACTAAAATGATTTCAAATTTATTTCTCCCCATTTTTCTAATGTAGGGAATCATTTTACCCTAATTTCCATATATTTTATTTGTGGATAAAAACAATTTGAATAAAAACCAAATAACTGCAAATTGAAAATAATTTCAAAGAGACTTTCAATTTGATTCTTTTTTCAACTCATATTTCATATGTTTCGAAGAAGTCATTTCATCTTCTCTCATGAAGATCATTGAGTTGCTTAAACTTTCTGAATTTGAAATAGTTCCAAATGGAATTCAAATATTTTCAAAACCCTTTTGATTTATTTAAATGGAAGAAGTCGTGTCATCTTCTCTCTAGGATTTTGTGATGAAATGAATTTGAATTCCTGGAGATCATAAATTCCTAAAAATGAAAGTTTGGGAAAGTCCTTTTATTCCCTCTCATTTAACTTTCATAAAGTTTCGAATTTCACTCAATTTCACACAAGCAACCACACCACAATCAAACAATCAAATCAAAACTATTTATTTAATATAACATTCCAGAATTTATAATTTTGGGACGTTACATGACTGTGGGAAAGGTGAAGCGATGGTTGCTTCAGCGGAGCAACTTAGCACTCTGTCAATACTGGAGTACGAACGGATTCAATGAAAGAGTGAAATGATGGTTGCTTTGTCCGAGCCACTTATTGTGGCGAAGGTGGGGCTCTATGATTTGATTGCTCACTAGTCGTTATTACTGTGGTGCATCAACCGGGTTGAATCTCCCCTGTAGTTGTGCACTCAATCTTGGTGCATGGCAGGTGGAGCCGGATGAAGGATGTCCCAAATGTCGGCGAAACGAAGTTGAATGGTTTCTGGCATTGCTATCAATCTTTCAGGATTTGTTTATATGTACGCATAATTTTCTAGCATAATGAAATTGTGCTGTAATGCTATAAAGGTTCCAACTTTGGGGCCCTAAAAAGAGGTTTCAACTTTGGATTCATGTGTCCTCTTACCTACAGATTGTCTCGTTACAACCTTCCATCAAATACAAATGAAACTACCATGGCTGCTAATGCATCTCAATGATTCGCAGATCAGCGCCAATATTCACATCACAGTTGAAGACAAAGTTGTGAGAAGGTGTACAAATAAAGAAAAATGGAGTACAATTGATCGATGTTGTTCGTAGGCATGGCTCGTTTCCTGGCCACGATGTTCATTGGTTGGCAGCTAGTTTCACGCAGCTCTATAGCCAAGACAGAGGTGTATGGAGGACATCACAATCCGATCATACTGTGTAGTTCCACTAAAATCGAGCAGATCATCCCTGTTTGTAAAGATATTCAGTCAATGTGATTACAATAATAGTGGAACTAGATGATGAAACATAACACTCACAAATAGAAGCCGATCACCTCTGCGATCTCTCTTTAAGACTAACTACTTGTTGGAGAAGATTAGGCTCAGAGTTGGATGAGGAGGATGGCAAAACCAATCTCCCTTTTTACAGTCCCACAGAAATGTAAAAACGTTGCCCGTGTGACATTTCAGTGGAACTGTACAAAACATGCTTAAGAAAAGAGTGGTTTGTCCAGTTCACCAAAAGGTCGCAATAGCAATGAGGTGAAATGGATAGCCCTGTTTGCAAAAGGAGGTGGAAAGGAAACAATTACTCCCCAATAAAGGGTTGAAGACACATACGCCGACAAAAAAGAAGCATATTCCATGTCATAAGGGAAAGATAGCAGAATGGTGGATTATCAAAAATGGTGTGAGGACGAGATTGCAAGATGGAATGTACGCCATACGAGCTATGTTTTGGGCAGTAACCTGGGAAGATGGGCAGTGGAGCAAGGCCCGAGGGGATACCTGGGGGACGTCGAGATGTAACTAGGAGGGCGGTGGCAGGCGAGATCTTCCCCATACTGCGGCAGCAAGCAAGTGGCATAGGCCCTACCACGCCGGAGCTTGGTCAAAGAGAACGACGGGTACCACAGATCGGGACGTGCTGCCTCAGTGCTGTCGAACGGAGAAATGCTGCACATCCTCCCTTTCCGCCGGCGGACAAGATGCGACCGTATCAATGACTAACGATGAGAGAGAGAGAGAGAGGCCACCGCCGCTTTGTCTAAGATACTCTGAAGAGAGACAAACCCCGATAGGCAGGCTCCATTGTATATAGTGGAGCGGACTACTGTTTTCTCCATAAAATCGTTTTATATTCTGTGTACGTGCCATTGAGCAATATAACTTTATTTAAAAGTAACGCGCCAATGCATGAAGTCGAAGTTTGTTTCGTGCATGTGCGGAACACGACCTCCGTAGGTAAACAACTGCTAAACGCTCTCAAATTAGCACGTGGGCTGCCATTTCATACAGAAATGAGCTCCACCGTGTACCCACGCGGATGTGGCTGGGCATGAAGCGTAAGTACATGCACCTATTATCTTTGTGTACGTACACTACCTACGTGGGTCTGTGTGAGAGAGATACAAACCTATAGAGAGATAGTGTGTGGGTTTGTGAGTGTTTTTTGGGGGGTGCGTGAGAGATAGACAGGGAATATGTGTCGATGATATTTCAAACAAAAAATGTAACATATGCAATGTGTGTGAGAAAGAAGCCTGGGTATATCATATATATATAGAAGGGGCGATCGACGAGAAGAGAGTGCAGGTATCGTCGGCATGAGGTATCCATAGAATCGAAGAGAGGGATGAAGTGTGTGTGTGTGCGCGCGCGATCGATAAAGAGTGCCATCGAATTTGTGTGTTCCCACGACAAAGATATTGGGTGGCTGGCCTACTAGAACGTGAGAGGGGACATGTGCAGTTTGTCTCTGTGGCATGGATACCTACCTACAACGTTCGACTATCGGTGTGTGGGGGGTGGGGGGAGGGGGCAGGGACCTAACTATAGAGGTAGAATGGCTGGTATATGTTTGGAAGAGGAGAGAGACCTACCTTATGTTTTGAGGGAGATTGATCGACATCCATGCATATGTGTAGGAGAGGAATAAGGTTGGGAAAGAGACAAAGCTAGAGTGCCGGAGGGGTTGGTGGTGGAGTTTCTTCTCACAAATGGTGGGAGAGGCTTGCTAGAAAAATGGAGGGCACACTTGCAATATCAATAAGAGAGGGGATGGCTGCCTGTCTATGCACGTGCGTGTGAGAGACGGGTCAGGAGGCATGCACGAATGATGAGGGGGGACGATATGGCTATGGTAAGAAGACGTAACTACATAGGAAGGTCAATCTTCCTTTGCCGAAGAAAGGGAGAGACATAACTTGTGAGGTACGTCAATCAATGCATGGGGAAAAAGAGTTATAGTCGACCTAGGTATATGTAGGGAGATCGATTGGTATACATGCATGTATGTGTTAGAAGCAAATAAGATGCAGAGAGAAGGATATATATATATATATATATATATATATATATATATATATATATAGAGAGAGAGAGAGAGAGAGGGATGCAACTATGAGGTGGTGCGAGAGGCCTACTATATCGAGGGGGGAGGAGTGTGCGAGTATTAGATTGATGAAAAGAGGGCGGGAGTGAGGCATGGATGGTGAGAAGAGAAGAGGGAAATCTTGTGTTTGTGGTAGGCACACCTGGCTAGAGAGGTATATCGATGGTGTGTGCCGGAAAGAAGGAGCTGGGGGGCCTACACACACACCATGGGTGAACGACCTAAAGTGAAATGACGAATGTGCGCGATGGAGCTAGAGAATGCTGAGGGAGGGTGAGAGGGAGGCGGGAGTGTGCATGCACGAGAGAAAGTTAGCGCTAGCTACAAAGATAAGAGGATTGTGTGGGTGTAAAAGACGAATAGAGATCGTAGTTCATTATAAAAGTGGATTCGGATTTTTGAAGAAGATATCATTGTGTTTTATACCGACGCATGCATGAATATATATAATGGTGATACACATGGTATGGTTATGAACATGTTATACTACATTTAATATATAGAACATTTCTTTGAATTTGTGATAACGTGTGGCTTTTGCAGCTCAGGGCTAAATACTTGTCATAATGTAGGGGCGGGGCACTATACTTTATGTGATAAACACAATGTACATATGAAACATGGTTTAGATTATGAAGATCTAGTTAGTACATCAAATGTACTATTATTTGGAATTAACATCAAGTGTATTCAAAATTTCAAATTCGAGTTCATATAGTACACATAGTTCATATCTATCTCTATAGTAATCATGTGGTGTGTTGTTAAGATAATACATGAGTGTTGGTTTAAGTTGGCAAGAATCATGATTGTAGATTCTTATTCAAATAGAGAAACAAATTCAAATTTTCAAATTGCAGCGGTAGTATAGACATTTGGAATGCACTAAAATGTTCATATGAGTAGGTTACATGCATTATACAACCAGTAGAAAATATAATTGGACATAACATGGATTCATAGCTTTGAATAGCATTTGTACAGTAAAACGGGACAAGACTCTCTCTTTGTGTGGTGTGAATAGTTTTAATTTTTTTTGTTTTTTCTTTCATTGAGGGAAGTGCGAATTAATTTGGTACGTACATTATTATATGTTAGGTTTGTCCCTAAAATTCAACCAGCCTTGTTATCCCGAAAATTCAGTTGTCGTGCTCCCAAAACTCGCGCCTTCACAACCCACGCCTTGCTATCCTGAAATTACAACGCGCACCAAAACTCCCTCCAGTTGCCAAATCCTGACACACGAAATCCCCCTTCTAACCCTGAGCCAAAAGGGCCGCTAGTTCAAATCGATGGGGGTATTTTTGTAACACACCCTGCATTTTGGACAAGCGCGTCCCTAAGTCATGGTTCCCCCTCCCATCGCCTCCTTTTTGCCATTCAAAATCCCAGGCCGCCATAACTTCTCTGCTCCATCCGCGAAACCCTACCCTCCTCCATCCGCCACCTCACTGCTGCCCAACCGAAGCCTCTTCCCCCACAACGTCGTCCACCGCAAAAACTTGACATCCCTCATCCACCTCCCCGGATGAGGATCCGTCGTCAATCTCGTCGTCCTGGCAGTTCAGCCGTGTAACACCCCCAGTGTCATGCTACAGTAACCCTCTGTGATTAAGCTAATCATTTTACTAAACAGTGCGTGATCCCCCTTTGATTCAGATATCCTTTGAAAATTCCACTTTCAAAGCAAATGGAATTTGCAAGTGAAATTTGGAGTTGCATAAAAGTTGCTGCAAAATAGTTCATCATTTAGCCAAAATTCCTTAACAAATGTTTGTTAAGGAAAACAACATCACCTCCAAGTTAAGATGGACTATAGCAAATAAAACAGTGTCGTTTCATGATTTTAAGATGCTATTTTACTTGTGAAAAATCCAAATGAATTTAGTTGCCCCTCAAACTTTTTATGTCAGTGCCAAACAATACAAAGAAATTAAGTGGCCTAGTCCCACAATTTTCAAAGTATTTTGGTAGCCCAAACTTTTCCCTCTATCTCTGTTTTACAGAAAACAAAAAGAAAATAGAAACCTAAAAGGAGAAAAGGCGAAAAGAAAAGAAAAGGACCCCCTGGGCCCCTTGGCCCGAAAGGCGAAGGTAGCCCAACTAGACCGACCGGCCCAACCCTTCCCCAGGTCATCTCCCTCTCTTTCCCTGTACGATCGACCGGGACGGGGCTCCCGCTCGTCCCCGCCGGACCGGCACCGTGCCCCGTACACCACCGATGGGAAGATAAGGCCGCCCCCCTGGTGCCTCGGTTCCTCCCTGGCCTCACTCCCGCTCTCATCCACTCCCCCCCTCTCCCAGGTGATCCCCTCTCCAGTTTCGCCCCACTCCCGAACGCCTCCGTCGCCGCTGTTGCCGTCGACCTCGCGGCCATCATCGCCCCCACGCCGAGCTGGGAGGTCCGGCGGAACCGCTGTCGTCTACTTCGTCTTCCTCGCCCACGAGGTCAAGCCGGGAGCCCCCACATCGACCGGATCGAGGTCATCTTCAACCTCCGCCCTGCTGCTTGCCGTCTTCGATTCGGCCTCATCGAAACCTCCCTGAGCCCGCTTTGCTCACCTACAGGCTCGAGGTGAGCTCCTCTCTCCATTCCCCATCTCTTTCCCCTCAAATTCGTCGTCGTTTGGCCGCCCCACACGTTGGCCGCCCTGACACGGAGCTCGGCTTCGCGCGCCCGCGCTCCCCTGTCCGCTGCTCCATTGACGCGCCCCTAGCCGCGCTTGCAGGCCTCTGGCCGCGTCGGGCCGCGGCCTTGGTCGCCCAGCGCGCGCTAGCCCACACCTGCCTTGCCGCTCCTGCTGGAAGCCACAGCAGCTGCCGCCGCTACTCTCGCGAGTAGTCGCCGCTGCTGCTTCTGCTCTACTGCTTGCCCCTACTAGTGCCACTTCCTGCTGCCTGTTATCATGCTGCTAGCACCGCCGCATGCTATTGCCGTTGCAGGTTCAGCCACCGGCGCCCCTAGGTGCGCCCGTGCGTGGGCACGGCCTGGTGGCCGGCTGACTCTCTGCCATGGCCTTGTGTGGTGTGCGTGCGTGTATTCTGGGTATGAGGCCGGCCCTATCCAGATTAGTTAGTGCTAATTAGATTAGTTTAGGGCTGCTACTTCTTATGTTAAATAGCCTAATGTGTTTCTGACAGGTGGTCCCTCACACTATATCCCCCTTTAGTTAAAATAGTAGTCAATGACAAGTAGGCCCCACGGCCACTATTCACACTTTGACCAGGTCAAACATTGACTGTGGACTTGCTGACTCTGTATGCTGACTCAGCCACTGGACCCCACTGTCATTCTAATAGGCTAGCTGTGTGTGTGTGTGTATAAAAAGTAATGCACTATTTAAATTCGAATTTAGATATATTCCAGAAATCCAGAAAATGTTTTAAAACTTTGAAAATTCATAGAAAGTAAACAGTATCTCGGATGAAAATGTTTTCTACATGAAAGTTGCTCAGAACGACGAGGTGAATCCGAATACATGGTCCGTTTACCTGTCAGATGCCTCTAACTATCTGAACATGGAACATTCCCCCTCCGGTCATCTATGTGACACAGGTCCGGAACCGGGAAAACATTCCCGGTTGAATTCCCCCTTCACCTATATCGTGTAGCCATACGTTAGGTCACACCCGGCACAACTTATTGCCACGTTATGCTTTGTGATGCTATGTTTGCTTTATATTTACTGTTTCTTCCCCCTCTTCTCTCCGGTAGACCCCAAGACCGATGTTGCCCCTGTGATCGACTACGTCGACGATGACCCCTCCTTGCCAGAGCAATCAGGCAAGCCCCCCCTTTGATGATCCCGATATCGCCCATTCCATTCTTTTATGCTGGCATTAGATTTTGCTACTGTTATTGATTGCTCCTATTCTGATGCATAGCCTGCTTTTGTATCTGCTGTTGTACCTTACCTGCTTATCCTAAACTGCTTAGTATAGGTTGGTTAGAGACCCATCAGTGACCCCCCCCCCACTTCACTCGACTGCCCCGCTGGATTATCAGAAGGCCCGATCAACCGGATCGAAGACCAGGACCCGACACCTCACGTCACATCACGCCCCTTCGTTGCTCGACTCTGCAGTGTTACTATTGAGTGCCGAGGGTGAGACCTCTACAACACTTCTGATGTTGACCTGTAGTGTAGCTATTCGGTCGTGGTCATCGAGGGTGATTTCCTCCTTAACCACTTCTGATACGGCTCTGTCGTGCAACCCCTCAAGTGTGAACCTCGAGGGTGGATCCTCTTACGTTCACCTTGATGATTACATCGAGTGGAATTCACCGGGGGTGATTCCTCGGGTTTTCCCCTTAATGTTTAGACACACGGATACTTGGACTTTACCACTGTTACTTGGAAAGACGGGTCGACCCTGAGGGGTACCCGCGCGAGCTTAATTGCGAGTGATGTGGAGTCGGGTTGATCTGGAGGGTGCCCGCGAGATAATTATGAGGCATGGCCGGGCATTCCTAGCCCTTGCCGCAAGTCCTCGAGACGGGGCAACGGGGTCACATCTTTTGTGAGTCTCTGCTTGTTACCGCGTGTTCCTAATCCACTATGATTTGGATATTTGATCCGAGGGGCCTCTGGCCTGATAGCACTAACCATCACGTGGGCATAGTATGGGCGTTCTGCGTCGTATACATCAGCCGAAGCTTAATAGACGTCAGCGACTGAGCGGCGCGCCCCGGGTTGGACTACGTAAGCGCCTGCCTTGTTGAAGGAGGTAGCTAGGTCTGCTCACCGGCCGCCCTCGCAACGTGTAGGAGTTCCCGGGGAGATGGCCCATGACCCCTGGGGGCATAGGTTTAGTACGGCGTGCTGGCCTCTCTATTAAGCCTAGGTGGGGTTGCGGCGTATTGTTTGGCCGAGGCCAGGCATGACCCTGGAAAGTGTGTCCGGCCGGAGTTAAGCGAGCGTGGTGGGTAAGTTGGTGCACCCCTGCAGGGAAGAAAACATCTATCGATAGCCTGTCCTACGGTAACGGACACTTGGAGTTGTATCCCGATCGATACAACTAGAACTGGATACTTGTGATGAGAATTGGATTGTGATGAGGTGATAACTGGATAGTATGGCTCTGGGATTGCTTTCTCACAGGGAGTCGAGAAAGGATCTCTGGCCGAGGTTGATAACACTACTACCACTTCAATTTATGCTACTCTACTCCCTCTTGTTTGCTGCAAGATGGTGGTTTCCAGAAGATGCTAGTCTTTGATAGGACTAGGCCTTCTCTCTATTCTGGCATTTCTGCAGCCCAGTCCACATATACAACCCCTCTTTGATAATGTTGCATATGTAGTGTAGATCCTTGCTTGCGAGTACTTTGGATGAGTACTCACGGTTGCTTTGCTCCCCCTTTTCCCCCTTTCTTCTTCTTTCCGGTTGATGAAACCAGAGATGTCGGAGCCCAGGATCCAGACGCCACCTTTGACGATGACTACCACAACCCCGAGGGTGCCTACTACTACGTGGAGGACGCCAACGACCAGGAGTAGTTAGGAGGCTCCCAGGCAGCAGGCCTTGCCTTTTCGATCGTAGATGCTTTTGTGCTAGCCTTCTTAAGGCAAACTTGTCTAACTTATGTCTGTACTCAGATATTGTTGCTTCCGCTGACTCTTGTGTATTCGAGCTTATGTATTCGAGCCCCCGAGGCCCATGGCTTGTAATATAAAGCTTGTATTATTTTAATTTGTGTCTAGAGTTGTGTTGTGATATCTTCCCGTGAGTCCTTGATCTTGGTTGTACACATTTGCGTGCATGATTAGTGTACGATTGAATCGAGGGCGTCACAAGTTGGTATCAGAGCCGACTGCCTGTAGGTAGCCCCCTTTCCAACTCCTTGGCCGAAGTTGAGTCTAGTCACTGAAAAACTTTTACTAACATTGGCTGTGTGGCTTATGGGCCCACGTCGCCATTGGGTGGTATTAGGATCTTTTATTCCTCGTCTATACTCTGGGACTCTGATCTCTCTTCTATTCGGGTTAACCATTTTACTAAACTCTGACATTAGGTTCTCGTACCCACTTCCTCCCGGAGAGCCTCGACATTATCGGTGATGGCTTGCTTCGCCAGAAGGTTCTGCGGATACTCCTCGATGTTTCTCGAGACCCTGTACCAACTGCCTTGCAGTTCCTAACCACCGATAATCCCCTTGAATAACATCCTTGCCGCTTGTACCTTCATCCCTAGTTGCTTCTGATATTACAAGATGCCCCGAAATTCTCTATTGTTTCGAGAATCCTTTGAGCTTACTGCCTTGCAGTTCTTTGCCCCATGAATACCCCCCCTTCGAATAATTCCTCGCACTCACCGAGGATCAGTTCATCCTCAGTTGTTCGTGTGATTCACAAAATTCTTCGAAATACTATTTGATCTTCCGAAAATCCTCTACAACCTGTTGCTCTTGGAATTCTTGCATACTTGCTTTCTGGTTAATTCCATTTGTCTAGCGATATTTGTTAAAATCCTTTGGGATTAACATTCTGATCCTATTGATTCAACATGTGTGAGAATGCACACGATCATCAATTAATCCTTGGAAATTTTCTTTCCGGCTTAGACATTGTTTCGAATATGAGCTGGTTCTTGCCCAATCAAGATTTGATCGGGTGCACCTCTAAGTCTATTCAACTTACTCATATTTTGATCAGAGCCTCTGCTTCTGATCCTTCGTCTTGAAATCATAATTCATGTGTACCCAAGCATCGAATCATTCAGACGTTTATATAAGATGATGCCTTTGCATCCCCTTCTTCATCTGGTTGATTACTGATACTCACATCAACTCTGTCATGAATCGCCTGATCCATTGCTGCGTCGTTATCCGACAGTGTCCTTCACATCCAAAATCTTATCAGTTTTTCCCTGATACATAATACCTTCGATATATTGTATCATCTGCTTTGACTTCGATACTCTGCTTTTGAACTCGTATCTTTTGCTTGGTTGATGGTTGTATAGATTCGTAAAAAATGCCCCGATGGGTTAAACTTATGCCTTCCGTAATCCGAGTGAACCCGAGAGTTCTCACGAGTCTTACTCTTCTGGTACTTCGCCAGATAAATCATCTGCACTACATTTCCTTTGAAAAACGAGGAGTGAATGAAAGGTTATGCATTGAAGAAGTGGGAGTCGACCTTGAACCCTTGTGTTCATGCCCATGGACCCGATGTAGAACTTATCGTGGAAGCTACTCGTAAAAATGATTACCCCTTGTTATAAGTTCATCTTGTATCGGTGGTTTGATCATTCGTAACCGTGGTTCCGACCATAGTTTCTCCTTAACTCCATTTCCCAGACAAGTTAAAATACTTGTCTTCTGCAGATCATTTCATATGTCTAACCTCTATTTTTGATCTACCTCAAGTATTGCCCCTTGTTATCTCAAGTATATTGTGTCATTGCACTACCACTTGTGAATTCTCATTGGAAGGATACTCCATCACATCATTCCTAGCTTGATCGGTTATATCATTATCATGCTAAATTTTAACTGTGCTACCAGGTCCTTTCCGGAGCACAATTTTTGACGACGAGCTAAGCTTATGTCGATCTTCCTCGTCATACCATTTTGCCATGAACAGCAAGCTTGCTTTCGAGTTTGTGTCGTACTCGTGGTTCAATTTACCTTACGCTTCATCATTTCTTTTGCTTAATGTCGTCGTTGATCGATTACATCTTCATGAAACCTCTCGACAAATGTGTCATGATCATCATCATCATTCCAAACTTTTCTAGGATATCAACCGAATTCATGATGAGAAATACCATCCTTGCCCCCTCGATGAATTGTTGCTGAGCCCGTGGGCCCCATCCTCATCTTTTCCTTGCTGAAATTGTATGACTTATTTTATAAGTTGTTCTGATGGATCCTTTGTGTATCCGAAGTCTGTCCTTTCCCCGATAACCATGTCAACACTATCCCGAAGCATGTGTGTGGTACTCCGATCATCAACAAGAACATTGGGAGCGCAATGCTAACTGTTCTTGATCAATTATCCAAACACCGTTGTATGGGTAAACCTCATAAATTCCTTGCCCCTTTGTCTAAACGGCTTAATACTTGGAGCCCTATCATGCTCTGCCTTTCCTTGGGAAAGTTATACTCTAACACTTGGGTATAAACATCTTTCCTTTCCATTGGTATGGTTATCATATTAATCACATTTTCCTTTCCATTGTTTTGTTTCACCTTTCTTGTCATCTAACTTGTCTGAGCATAGATAAATCCCTGCTTAAGTAAGAACCTCGGTGTACAACTCTGTCAGTAAGACCCTGTTACTATTGTTGATGACATTCCGGTAACCACCGATGGACGAGAACTTTGCCTATTGGTCCGCCTCGTATTACGAGCAGGAAAATGGTTCTCTTTGTCCCTCGCCCTTGGTACCAACGCTGTTGCCAACATAATTGGCAGGCTATCCTCTGACCTGCCTTGCTATCATGGCCGTGCAAAATTTTAGCGCCTTCCTGCTTTTAACCCACACGATGGGCCCATAACCCATAGTTCCACACGATCGAAACCTGACTCTCCTGTATATCTTTGATTCCGAAACATTCTTGCATTTGGCTTCGTATCATGTCACGAGCCACCCCCCCCCCCGAGGGATGATCTATTCCTGTGCTATGAACCCCTTCTCATACTCTGTTCAGGTATCGATCGATTGTCCATCCGCTTGAAACTTCTTATTGTACCTTCATATTTTGCTCTCGATGTTATTCTTAAATTTCAACTCGAGAGATACTTCTGTCACATTACCTGCATTGTTCACCAGACAATTAAACCCATAAGGGTCAGTTCTCCCGAAGTTACTCTTTTCTTCCCCACTTAAATCTCGGGACGAGATTTCTTGTAGTGGAAGAGATTTGTAACACCCCCAGTGTCATGCTACAGTAACCCTCTGTGATTAAGCTAATCATTTTACTAAACAGTGCATGATCCCCCTTTGATTCAGATATCCTTTGAAAATTCCACTTTCAAAGCAAATGGAATTTGCAAGTGAAATTTGGAGTTGCATAAAAGTTGCTGCAAAATAGTTCATCATTTAGCCAAAATTCCTTAACAAATGATTGTTAAGGAAAACAACATCACCTCCAAGTTAAGATGGACTATAGCAAATAAAATAGTGCCGTTTCAGCATTTTAAGATGCTATTTTACTTGTGAAAAATCCAAATGAATTTAGTTGCCCCTCAAACTTTTTATGTCAGTGCCAAACAATACAAAGAAATTAAGTGGCCTAGTCCCACAATTTTCAAAGTATTTTGGTAGCCCAAACTTTTCCCTCTATCTCTGTTTTATAGAAAACAAAAAGAAAACAGAAACCTAAAAGGAGAAAAGGCGAAAAGAAAAGAAAAGGACCCCCTGGGCCTCTTGGCCCGAAAGGCGAAGGTAGCCCATCTAGACCGACCGGCCCAACCCTTCCCCAGGTCATCTCCCTCTCTTTCCCTGTACGACCGACCGGGACGGGGCTCCCACTCGTCCCCGCCGGACCGACATCGCGCCCCGTACACCACCGATGGGAAGATAAGGCCGCCCCCCTGGCGCCTCGGTTCCTTCCTGGCCTCACTCCCGCTCTCGTCCACTCCCCCCTCTCCCAGGCGATCCCCTCTCCAGTTTTGCCCCACTCCCGAACGCCTCCATCACCGCTGTTGCCGTCGACCTCGCGGCCATCATCGCCCCACGCCGAGTTGGGAGGTCCGGCGGAACCGCTGACGTCTACTTCGTCTTCCTCGCCCACGAGGTCAAGCCGGGAGCCCCCACATCGACCGGATCGAGGCCATCTTCAACCTCCGCCCCGCTGCTTGCCATCTTCGATTCGGCCTCATAGGAACCTCCCCGAGCCCGCTTTGCTCACCTACAGGCTCGATGTGAGCTCCTCTCTCCGTTCCCCATCTCTTTCCCCTCAAATTCGTCGTCGTTTGGCCACCCCACACGTTGGCCGCCCTGACAGGGAGCTCGGCTTCGCGCGCCCGCGCTCCCCTGTCCGCTACTCCATTGACGCGCCCCTAGCCGCGCTTGCAGGCCTCTGGCCGCGTCGGGCCGCGGCCTTAGTCGCCCAGCGCGCGCCAGCCCACACCTGCCTTGCCGCTCCTGCTGGAAGCCACAGCAGCTGCCGCCGCTACTCCCGCGAGTAGTCGCCGCTGCTGCTTCTGCTCTACTGCTTGCCCCTACTAGTGCCACTTCCTGCTGCCTGTTATCGTGCTGCTAGCACCGCCGCAAGCTATTGCCGTTGCAGGTTCAGCCACCGGCGCCCCTAGGTGCGCCCGTGCGTGGGCACGACCTGGTGGCCGGCTGACTCTCTGCCATGGCCTTGTGTGGTGTGCGTGCGTGTATTCTGGGTATGAGGCCGGCCCTATCCAGATTAGTTAGTGCTAATTAGATTAGTTTAGGGCTGCTACTTCTTATGTTAAATAGCCTAATGTGTTTCTGACAGGTGGTCCCTCACACTATATCCCCCTTTAGTTAAAATAGTATTCAATGACAAGTAGGCCCCACGGCCACTATTCACACTTTGACCAGGTCAAACATTGACTATGGACTTGCTGACTCTGTATGCGGACTCAGCCACTGGACCCCACCTGTCATTCTAATAGGCTAGCTGTGTGTGTGTATAAAAAGTAATGCACTATTTAAATTCGAATTTAGATATATTCCAGAAATCCAGAAAATGTTTTAAAACTTTGAAAATTCATAGAAAATAAACAGTATCTCGGATGAAAATGTTTTCTACATGAAAGTTGCTTAGAACGACGAGGTGAATCCGAATACATGGTCCGTTTACCTGTCAGATGCCTCTAACTATCTGAACATGGAACATTCCCCCTCCGATCATCTGTCTGACATAGGTCCGGAACCGGGAAAACATTCCCGGTTGAATTCCCCCTTCACCTATATCGTGTAGCCATACGTTAGGTCACACCCGGCACGGCTTATTGCCACGTTATGCTTTGTGATGCTATGTTTGCTTTATATTTACTGTTTCTTCCCCCTCTTCTCTCCAGTAGACCCCGAGACCGATGTTGCCCCTATGATCGACTACGTCGACGACGACCCCTCCTTGCCAGAGCAATCAGGCAAGCCCCCCCTTTGATCATCCCGATATCGCCCATTCCATTCTTTTATGCTTGCATTAGATTTTGCTACTGTTATTGATTGCTCCTATTCTGATGCATAGCCTGCTTTTGTATCTGCTGTTGTACCTTACCTGCTTATCCTAAATTGCTTAGTATAGGTTGGTTAGAGACCCATCAGTGACCCCCCCACTTGACTCGACTGCCCCGCTGGATTATCAGAAGGCCCGATCAACGGGATCGAAGACCAGGACCCAACACCTCACGTCACATCACGCCCCTTTGTTGCTCGACTCTGCAGTGTTACTATTGAGTGCCGAGGGTGAGACCTCTATAGCACTTCTGATGTTAACCTGTAGTGTAGCTATTCGGTCGTGGTCATCGAGGGTGATTTCCTGCTTAACCACTTCCGATACGGCTCTGTCGTGCAACCTCTCAAGTGTGAACCTCGAGGGTGGATCCTCTTACGTTCACCTTGATGATTACATCGAGTGGAATTCACCGGGGGTGATTCCTCGGGGTTTCCCCTTAATGTTTGGACACACGGATACTTGGACTTTACCACTGTTACTTGGAAAGACGGGTCGACCCTGAGGGGTACCCGCGCGAGCTTAATTGCGAGTGATGTGGAGTCGGGTTGACCTGGAGGGTGCCTGCGACATAATTACGAGGCGTGGCCGGGCATTCCTAGCCATTGCCGCAAGTCCTCGAAACGGGGCAACGGGGTCACATCTTTCGTGAGTCTCTGCTTGTTACCGCGCGTTCCTAATCCACTACGATTTGGATATTTGATCCGAGGGGCCTCTGTCCTGATAGCACTAACTATCACGTGGGCATAGTATGGGTGTTCTGCGTCATATACATCAGCAGAAGCTTAATAGACGTCAGCGGCTGAGCAGCACGCGCCGGGTTGGACTGCGTAAGTGCCTGCCTTGTTGAAGGAGGTAGCTAGGTCTGCTCACCGGCCGCCCTCGCAACGTGCAGGAGTTCCCGGGGAGATGGCCCATGACCCCTGGGGGCATAGGTTTAGTCCGGCGTGCTGGCCTCTCTATTAAGCCTAGGTCGGGTTGCGGCGTATTATTTGGCCGAGGCCGGGCATGACCCTGGAAAGTGTGTCTGGCCGGAGTTAAGCGAGCGTGGTGGGTAAGTTGGTGCACCCCTGCAGGGAAGAAAACATCTATCGATAGCCTGTCCTACGGTAACGGACACTTGGAGTTGTATCCCGATCGATACAACTAGAACTGGATACTTGTGATGAGAATTGGATTGTGATGAGGTGATAACTGGATAGTATGGCTCTGGGATTGCTTTCTCGCAGGGAGTCGAGAAAGGATCTCTGGCCGAGGTTGATAACACTACTACCACTTTACTTTATGCTACTCTACTCCCTCTTGTTTGCTGCAAGATGTTGGTTTCCAGAAGATGCTAGTCTTCGATAGGACTAGGCCTTCTCTCTATTCTGGCATTTCTGTAGCCCAGTCCACATATACAACCCCTCTTTGATAATGTTGCATATGTAGTGTAGATCCTTGCTTGCGAGTACTTTGGATGAGTACTCACAGTTGCTTTGCTCCCCCTTTTCCCCCTTTCTTCTTCTTTCCGGTTGATGCAACCAGAGATGTCGGAGCCCAGGATCCAGACGCCACCTTTGACGACGACTACCACAACCCCGAGGGTGCCTACTACTACGTGGAGGACGCCAACGACCAGGAGTAGTTAGGAGGCTCCCAGGCAGGAGGCCTTGCCTTTTCGATCGTAGATGCTTTTGTGCTAGCCTTCTTAAGGCAAACTTGTCTAACTTATGTCTGTACTCAGATATTGTTGCTTCCGCTGACTCTTGTGTATTCGAGCTTATGTATTCGAGCCCCCGAGGCCCATGGCTTGTAATATAAAGCTTGTATTATTTTAATTTGTGTCTAGAGTTGTGTTGTGATATCTTCCCGTGAGTCCTTGATCTTGGTCGTACACATTTGCGTGCATGATTAGTGTACGATTGAATCGAGGGCGTCACAAGCCGCCCCGTTCTCCACCCCCAAGGAGCTGCTCCGACGATCACCTCATCTATTGCGGCTGATCCATACCCACAGCACCGCCTTAACCTGCTCCACCGGAACCGCAACATCCTCACCGACTCCTCGGACGAAGCTGATGCATACTCGGTGCCACCAAAGAGGTTGTACACTCATCGCATCGCACCTTCTCCTTAACTCGACCTCCCGACACTGACGGTGCTCCATCCCGCACCCGATGGCGCTGCTACCTCGAAGCCGGCACCGCCGGCGACATCTCCATGGCGGCTGTCCCCCAGTGCAAGGCTCCCTCGGCGGCGGCATCCATACCAGCTGGATCTACTGCCGCTGCTCCGACTCTCGCTCGCTCATGCTGCTGCTGCTACTGTTGCTGCTCCATCTCTCGCTCGCTCGCACTGCTGCTGCTCCCTCTCTCGCTCGGCGGCGCCGATGCTCTGCTGTTCCCCTCGCTCGTGCTGCTGCTCTGCTCTTGCTCTCGCTCGCGCTGTTGATGCTGATACACAACTGCTACAGCTACATGAGTTGCTGCTCTGGCTCTAGTTCGTGCTTCTCCTCCAGGCGCTGCTACTCCGGCTACTATCTGCTACCTTGTTCCCCATTGATCGCCTGCTGATGTAGATCACTATTTCTCTACTACTAGTGCTCGAGCGGCCTAAACTACATGTGAAGTGCCTCTCTACTACCAGTGCGTTCAGTTTCAATTGTAACATTCAGATTCCAGAGTAAATTTCAGTTTCGACAGTTAAGTTCGGAGTCAACCGTTTTTACCTCATCTATCGTAGTTAGGTGTTTTTTGGTGATGTAAATTTTACTTGTATCACTCTTTGGCAATGTATTTTACATCATCTATTGGAGATGTATTAGAATCCCACTTGAGATTAATGATGTCTGTCAACATCTTACGGCTCGACGGTGCTACTCCAACGACGGAACCATCCATCACAACAGAGCAATGCCCTCGACGCCGTCTACAGACGCCTAAGATCTTCCTCCACACCTCCGACAGCCACCTCTGCCGCAACTTCTTCAACAACCAACCCAATGATGTTGAGGTTGACACGGCTATGCCTAAGAGGTTGTACACTTGCCGCATCACTTATTATTCTGCATTCATGTCGATCCATTAGGGTTATTTTGTTTCAAAGGAAAAAGTGAAGGGAAAACATAGGAATAGGAAATTTTTCTATGTCACTCTACTAATCAATTATTCATGCATTTCGTTGAAAGGAATGGAGCAAAACATCCACCTGGACCTACTTTTCAAAATCCTATGCTTGAAAAAAAGACTAAGTGCATTAGTGGAAGGATCACATTCTAACTGTACACACTTTCATATGGTTTCACTTTAATTTGGCCATGTTTCTTTGGATTCCTCTGCTCTTCGAATTCCTGTGAACCAAACAACCAAGTTGACATGTGTTTACAAATGCTCGATTTCCCACGTGCATTCCTATACTATTCTGGTGTTTTTCCTATCATTGCGTTTTTAGAATCCTGCAAGCGAAAGGAGCCCATACAGAATTACCTCAGTTACAGATAGGTGTCAAAGAAAACTTTGTGTAGTTTGCCCTACTCCTGCCACGGTGTCGTCCACCTCACTTGAGATGCTCCATCGACAAAAGCATCCACCATACCAGACATCAGGACTCCTGACCATCTTTCATCGCCTCAGATCTCCTTCCCTGCCGCTGGCACCCACGACAACTATATCACCATCATCGACTCAGCAGATGAACCTGAGTAGTACACGAGTCCATAAGAGAGGTCGCACTATTTTGTTTCTGCTTATGTTATGCATTGCTTAATATTTCCTGCTACTTTATCGTCCTGTTCAGCTCTTAGACTCCAAGTCAGGTACAAATTAATGTTCAAACTTGAGTTTTAAAATTACTTGTGGGGCACATATAGAGGCGACAATGAATAGTATCTCTGTCTATTATCTGGTTCACCTAGGGTATGCCTATGTTGTTCATCTTGGTAAACAAATAGTAAAGCAATTATCATCTGTCTTCTTATTAAATTAAAGCTATCATCATCCTGCTATCATTATTTTTGGATCCACCCACTGGTTGTTATCACTCTAGATTTCTGCATGCTCTCCTTATATAATCTCACTATATTTTTTCGTATGCGTGTCAGATATTGTACACAGTCATGCTGAACATGTAGAGAAAAATAGAAGAGTTTTGCGCGGCAATACAATGTCATGCAGACATCATTCCATGGTGGGTTCAATGGAAAACCCTCCCCCTTCAGATTGTAATCCAAAGGAAGATATCTGTTCTAAGGCGGATTCGGATGCGACTGACCACTCCTATTTACCACCGAGGTGTTTGCTCTAACTTGGCATGATGATGTTGGTCATATCATGCGTATGTTGCCTTGAAGTGCCTACATTTGACATCATATATGTCATCTGCTTAGTTTAGACATATTTTATAATGCCACCTGTTTAGTTTCTATATCATATATGTGAATTATGCAATCTCATCTCATTTATCCAGCCATAATATATGTGAAATATGCAATGCCATCCTGTTTAACCAGGCATCATATATTTCAATGATATCTTGCCTATTCTTTTCTTCATTACATTTCCATTTGTTGACAATGTTTGTACATTCAACTACTCTTCTTGTGAATCAGCCATTTGAGTGGGTGATGGAAAAATCTGGAGTGAAAACAAGGTCTTCAGAGTAGACAATGCTACATGTCGAAGCAGATCTCTTGCTGGGTCATGGTAGCTCCTCAGAGATGGATTCATAGACAGATGACCCATCCTATTCCCCCATCGAGGTGTATGATCTAAATTGGCATGGTTATACTGCTCATATCATGCGTATGGTGTCTTGCATTGCATAGTTTATACATCATATACACAATATTCAACACCATGTTCTTAGTTCAGACATCATATATGCGAATGCCCCCTGCTTACTATATAAATCACATATGTGAATTAAATCGTTCAATGCTGATTACTTACATAACATGTATGTGAGTTATGTCATGCAAACCTGTTTACTAAGGACATCATATACTTATCTCATGCCATCCTGTTTATTTAGTCATCATATCTTTGAATTATGTCATGCTATGCTATCCAGTTTAGATAGACATTATATATGTGAAATTATGTCATGCTATCCTTTTTAGTTAAACAATATACATGTCAACTATTTCATGCCCTCTATTTTCCACACTATCTACTGCATATGTCTCTCATACAAGGTTTGTACATTCATCTACGTTTCTTGTTTACCAGCTATTTGAATTGGAGTGGGTGATGGTAGTATCTAGCGGAGCAAAAACACGGTCTTCAAATAAAACAGTGCTACTCTTGGTGGAGATAGCACCCCGGTTGTACATGCACGAGAACTAGCCATACCACACATAACCTAGACTCTCACAGATTTTACCCCTACTGTGATGGACAGAGAACCAACTTCACCCAATCTTACCTGATGCGGAGCATCCCACGATCATCCCCATGGACGCATCTACATCTCCTACAACACCACTTGGACAAATGACTAGAGCACGTGCAAGAGCTCTCGAAATCGAGGTGACATCGCTCCTCTCACAACTCCATTTTGAATCACATGAGACATGGCTACTACCTCAAACGGAGACGCTTTGCATACTTAGGTACCAATGAGTTAGCCATGGAGAAGCTAGGAAGCAAGCAGAATCGGAAGCGGAAGACATGCGTGAAGACGGAGAGGAAAACCGCCAAGTCCCAGGCTGGCCGGACGATCGGGCAGAGCCCGAACGATCTGGACCCCCGTTAGGACGATTCGGATAACTCGCCCCATGACTCCCGAAGATGGACCCCGAAGCCGGATCATCCGGACAAGCACCCGGATCATCCGGACAAGCACCCGGATCATCCGGACACCAGCCGGACATCCGGACCCTCATCCAGACATCTGGGCCAACGCCGCCACCGCCTGCATCATCAACTCATCCGGGCCACCACCCGGATCATCCGGACAGAGCCCGGATCATCCGGCTCCCCACCAGGATCATCCGGACCCTGCTTGCGTGCGCGTGTTGGGCTAAGGCCCATGTACCCCTTCGACCTCTTAGCCTATATATATGACTCCTCCACCTCTCTTCTAGGGTTAGCATTGTGATAGCTCATATTTTGAGATAGAGCGTTGCTCATCCAGCCGGATCTACTCCACCGTGAGGGACCGACACCTCTTCGGAGAAGATCCTCGTTGGATTCAAGACCTCCTTTCGGAGAAGACCCTTTTCAAGACCTCCTCTCGGAGAAGAACCGGTTACCCTATGTATCATCCTTTGTTGGATTCAGATCTTGTATCACTTTGTGTCTCGATGAGCTAGCGCATGTGTGACTATATTCTTGTTGGTTGAGTGTTTTCTCGTGTTTTCCCCTCGTTCCACCTCTCTTGTTCTTCGTGTTCTTGGTAGGATTCACCTCCAAACATGAAAGATCGGTCTCTAGGGTTCTACCCTACATCATCTTGGTATCATGAGCCACGTTGATCACATTTTTGGAGCCCCTGCCCTTTGTTTTCTAGCTTGATTTTGTTGATTTCGTCCTAAATCCAAAAATCCCCACCAAAAATAGCCCTAAATCTTTTTTGTGATTTGTTGGTTTTGATGATGTTTTGTTGATTTTGATCCATGGATTCATTGTGTAACTCGTGGATCTTGCTTTTTCCCACCATCTCACCCCCGAAATCCATCCAAAATCCATGACATCATCGAATTTCACCCTGTTTTCGAGTTCATCCTGAGGAAATCCGTGCAAAGTTGACCTGCCCGGATCATCCGGACCCGCCCGGATCATCCGGCTCCTGGCCCGGATCATCGGGCTTCCTCTGCCGAAACTGCATTTTTGCAGTGTTGTCCACTGCCACCTACGCCTCCACATACCCACTTCGACCACCACCACCTTAACTCCTCCAACCCCATGACATACCCTACTGTACCACCATTCGACTTTGGGTTCAAGATTTTGAGTTTTGGTTTTCCGTGTCCTATTGTGTTTTGGCTATATAGGTATAGTGCGACATCAACATCACCACCGCTCATCTTCGTCGACTACTCATCATCACTACAGACGGTAACCTCGATGACATCTTTGTCTATGCCTTGCCATTGCATTGATAACCACCATAGCCTTACTTTTGTGTTGCTTACCCATCGAGACTAGCCTTTGAGTATTGCCGGCAACGTGACTTGTGCACATTAGTGATCATACTCTCCATAAGCATACATACCATATCATCATGGTGCATATCTTGATATGATCTATTGTGTCACAAAGTTGTCATCGCATACACAATCGCTATCTTGGTTCATGAAGTTTTGCATGAGAAAAGAGCTCAAAATTGAAAGAGCCAAACAAGCTTTTAAGCAAAAAGAGAAAGATAAGAAAAGAGCTTATAAGAAAGAACCATAGCATCACACTACTTTAAGATTGTCATACCCGATCATCTTGGATCATATCACCGAAATACCATACATATAGCATACTTGGGATAGAGGTCGTTGCATTTTATTCTTCGTAGGTTATGCACAAGCTCTGTATCCGCCTATTGTGCAATCGTGCTAGAGTCTCTCTGGTATTGTGCAACAAGAGCATTTTCATGGACTCCACATTTAGGCTCATTTTTGGTTTGCACAATCCCACTTATCTATTTGCATGTGTGTTTCCGTGTACCACAACTTGCTTGGTCTACTTGTTGCATTTGCGAATTTGCGAATCTTTTTCAACATCTTTGAGTCTAACTAACAATAGCATCAAATTTTGTGCCACCATCCTAACCGAGCTCCACCATAAGCATTTACTTGTGTAGGTGTGAGAACCGACAAGAATTGGTACCAATTGTGCTATTTCATTGACTACATTTGAGTGATCTTTGATCCATCTTCAACACCGGTCAAGGTACATTTGCTATAAGTTCTTCTCTTTCTCCCACTCACATTTTTGTTTGGAATGATGGATATGCCAAGTTCTTCTACCAACCCACTCTTCATCCAGCAAGACAACGACATGTCATCATACATCACCAAGAGCCACCTCTTTGGTGCACAATGAGCATTACATCAAGAGCAACAAGCAATGAGCGGGCGCATCGACAATCTCGCCACCGACTTGCGACTCTCCGAGCAACGAACAAGAGACTACTTTGACAGCAAGCTCGACGCTCACAAGCAAGAGAACGATGCAAGAATGGACGAGATCTGTGCCTTGTTGGTGAACTGACATTCTTCCACTTCTTCATCATCAAGACAGAGCCGTTCGAGTCGACACACCGAATACACCTTCCCCGGCTCAAGTACACCGACATCGAACACTCTACGATGAGCCGCGCGTCAAGACCGTCATGCATCTCGCAATCCTCTACACGGCAATCACCCGCAAGAGCAAGTCGACAAGCAAGCACTTTGTCATCAACCAAACCAAGTTCCTCTTGCACAAGCTCAAGAACGACAACGTCAACATCAACTAGAGGAAGAACAAGTGAGACAACATCAAGATGAACAAGACACCGAGGCTCAACGTCTTCAACAACAACAACGTGAAGCACAAGCTCTTGAGGCGCAACATGCCCTTCAAGAATAAAGTCGAGCAATTTCCAAACACAACCGCGATAGGAGCAATCAAGAGGAAGCACTTCGAAAAGAAATCCAAGACCGGAACTACCAACCAAGAGTGCAACGTCAAGTTCCTCAAGCTCCTCCATAAGCTCGACAAGCTCCTCCACAACCTCAAGTTCAACAAGAGCAAGACGACTATGGAAATACTCCACACCAAGGGCAACATGAGGTTAATAATCCTCCACGTCAAGGGCGTCATCATCACCCTCGACCCCAACACAATGAAGAGCAACGCTACGGCAAGCTAAAGTTCACCATGCCCAAGTTCAATGGAAGCAATGATCCCGAAGAGTACTTATCATGGGCATTGAAGGTTGACAAATTCTTTTATTTGCACAACTATGAGGAAGAGAAGAAGATAGATATGGCATCACTTGAGTTCCAAGACTATGTGCTCATATGGTGGGAACATGTCCTTGAGCACCGAGAAGCAAGAGGTGAACCACCAATCACCACTTGTGCTCAAATGAAAGATGTCATGTGTGCCCATTTTGTGCCCACCTACTACAACCGCGATCTCTTCAACAAGCTCCAACTACTCAAGCAAGGTACAAAGAGTGTTGAAGAATACTACAAGGAAATGGAGATAGCCATGATAAGAGCCAATGTCACGGAAGATCAGGAACTAACTATGGAACGTTTCTTGAATGGCCTCAACCATCCCATCAATAAGATTGCCGACTTACAACCCTACTCCAACCTCATTGAGCTCGTGCATCAAGCTACCAAAGCGGAACGTCAAGTGCAAGATGACTTCAAGTACGCCAAGTACTCATCCAATACCTACAGCTTCTCCAACAACCAAGCTTCAACGACTCCAACAACTTCTACCTCAACCAAGCCATCTACAAGCAACGGCGACAAGTCGAGTTACAAGAAACCTTCGACAACCTCAAGTCATCCTCCTCCTTCTACAAGAAACTTCAAGCCACGCGCTTCATCATCTACTCCAATCAATGACCGTCAAGACAAGCTCCTTCAAATGTTTCACTTGCAGTGGCCGAGGCCACAAGTCCTTTAAGTGTACCAACAAGCGCACCATGATCCTCAATGACGACGAAACGGAAGCCCTTGAGCAAGTGGCCATGCACCGGCACGTGAACAAAGATGAAGATGGTCAATTTTTTTGTGATGAGGATTCCAGCCCCGCTCCCGTTCTCTCCAAAGTCTTGACTCTTCAACATCAACAAGACGAAGACCAAAGATGCCACATCTTCCACACAAAAGCCAGCATCAATGGAAGGTCTGTCAAGGTCATCATCGATGGAGGTAGTTGTCACAACTTGGCAAGTGAAGAACTATGCTCCAAGCTCCAATTGGTCAAGATGAAGCACCCACACCCATACAAGGTCCAATGGCTAAGCGATTTTGGCACTATACGAGTTGAGCATACGGTCCAAGTCTCCTTCAAAATTGGAGCATAAGAAGACACGTTGGAGTGTGTTGTCATCCCGATGTCCATTTGCCACCTCCTTCTTGGTCGACCATGGCAATTTGACCGAGGCGTCATCCACAACGGTCATACCAATCACTATAGCTTCAAGATGAAAGGGAAGTAATATGTGCTACAACCTATGTCTCCTAGTCACGTGATTGCCGACAAGCAAGCCACCCATCGTGGAGAAAAGAGTGAGAGTGATCCACCATAAAGAGAGTGAGAGCCACAAGCCAAAACCGAGTGCCTCCACGTTGAGCGACAAGAAAAACTTTGTCCTATTTGCCACCAAAAAGTGAGATGAGAGAAGTGTGTGAGAACCCATCGAGTGTTATGCACTTTGTCCTTGTGTGCAAGGACGAGGCAACAAAAAATAACACCTCTCACGATCTACCTTTAGTGTTGTCTTCTCTTTTGAAGGAGTTCCAAGATGTTTTCCCCGATGAGCTACCTCCTGGTCTACCTCTTCTACATGGCACTGAACATAGGATTGACCTCATCCCCAGCGCACCTCTTCCAAACAAGGCTCCCTACCGCGTCAACCCTGAAGAAACTAAGGAGATCCAACGGCAAGTACAACAACTCATCAACAATGGACATGTACGTGAAATATTAAGCCCTTGTGCCGTTCCGGTTATACTTGTGCCCATGCAAGATGGTAGTTTTCGCATGTGCTCAGATTGTAGACCCATCAATGCTATCACCATTCATTATAGGCATCCCATTCCTCGCCTAGATGATATGCTAGATGAACTTAGCGGTGCCACCATTTTATCAAAAATTGATCTTAAAAGTGGTTATTATCATATCCGCATACAAGAAGGTGATGAATGGAAAACCGCTTTCAAAACAAAATTTGGCTTGTACGAGTGGTTGGTTATGCCTATGGGTTTACCGGAAGCTCCCGATACTTTCATGTGTCTTATGCATTTTGTGCTTCATCCTTACATTGGAGTGTTTGTTGTGGTCTACATCGATGACATACTTGTTTTTAGCAAATCCATGAAAGATCATCTAAATCATGTTAGGGCTGGTTTGCAAACTCTTTGCAAGGAACATCTCTATGCCAACATGAAAAAGGGCACGTTTGGTGTTGACAAACTTGTTTTCTTGGGTTTCATTGTTTCCTCAAAGGGTGTCCATGTTGATGAATCTAAAATTGAAGCAATTGAAACTTAACCCACTAATTTGCAACTAGTGCGTCGCTTTCTTGGCCTTTCTGGTTTCAATCGTTGCTCTGTGAAAGATTTTAGCACTATCGCCGCACCTTTCCATGCCTTGAGTAAGAAAAATGTTCCTTTTGTTTGGGGACCTTTGAAATCTACCACTTATAATGAGCTCAAATCTTTACTTACTCATGCTCCGATTCTTGATTTACCCAACTTTGACAAAACTTTTAAGGTTCATTGCGATGCAAGCGGTAATGGAATTGGTGGAGTTTTGATGCAAGAAAAACGAGCTTTTGCATATTTTAGTGAAAAACTCTCCGGTGCTCAACTTAACTATCCCATCTATGACAAAGAATTGTATGCTTTAGTACGTGTGCTACATGTTTGGGAACATTATCTTAGACCGCATGAGTTTGTCATACATACCAATCATGAAACACTTAAGTACCTTAAAGGTCAAACCAAGTTGAATAAACGGCATGCTAAATGGAGTGAATTTATTGAATCTTCCCCCTACATTAAGGGAAAAGAGAATGTTGTGGCGTATGCACTTTCCCGCAAATGCATGTTACTTACTCAACTTAAAATGAATGTTGTTGGATTTGATCATATCAAAGATTTGTATGAGCGTGATGTGACTTTTGCTACTCCTTATGCTTTTTTTGACTATAAACAGTAGGGTAAACACCCCACTGCAACTTTTATTAGTTAATAAAGTAAGTAGCCTTAAG
Source organism: Triticum aestivum (assembly GCF_018294505.1). Lineage (NCBI taxonomy): Eukaryota > Viridiplantae > Streptophyta > Magnoliopsida > Poales > Poaceae > Triticum > Triticum aestivum. Next base: position 317,403,372 of record NC_057813.1, on the reverse strand, counting down.
GGCTTGAGGTAAGCCCTAGAATAGAAAGAAGAAGAAAAAAGAAGAAAGAAAAGAAGAAGAAGACATTAAGAGAAACTAGAAAAAATACTACAATAGAAAAAAGAAAAGAAAATAAAAGAAAGGATATTACAACAAAGTATCCAACCAGGCAGAGAACTTTCTGTCATGTTTTTGTTTCATTCTATATTTCAGTAGCTTGAGCTCCTCCAGATATATGAACTTCCATCCCTGGAAAGTTGGTGTAATATTCTCAAATATCTTGTTATTTCTTGTTATCCAAATGGCCCATGATCCAAGAATGATGATCTCCATAAAGAATGGAAAATGCAGCTTATATTTAAGATCCTAAAAAGCTTCTAGAACAGATAAATTTGGAGTTCTGTTAGGACAGATGTAGTCCCAGCATTGCTGTGCAAAAGAACAGCCCCAAAATAAGTGATGTAGAGTTTCTTTCTGTTGACAGTCTCTGACAGCACAATTATAAGCTTCTAGCAAAGTTTTTCTCCTGAGTAGATTCCTTGTATTTACTCTATCATGAAGTAGCTTCCAAAAGAACACCTTATGTTTTGGCTGACAGGAGCAACTCCAAATCCAATTGAAGTGTCGGGGAACTTGCTTGTTTCCAATCAGCACTTTGTAGGCCTTGATTGATGAATGTAATTCATTTCCCCAAATGTAAATCCAGGTGTTCAGAGAATTTATATGCTCAGATTGCCTTGTGTGGATGCATATATCTTCCACTTGCAAGAATTCCTCATAGGCTTCAGTTGTGAGTGGTAAATGAAACAAGTCCTGTAGGTATTCAGTGTTGATTACTGTTTGGACAGTTACTTGTGGGTTTCTAACAAAGGAGTGCAGGTGGTGGTATGTGTGTTTGAAAATGGATGTGTGCCACAGGTCATCCTAGAATAAAGCCGTCCTACCATCTCCCACATTACATCTTGCTATTGCTTTGTATTGATCCATAAGAGCCATGTTTGATTTCCACCAGAAAGAGCCAATCATGTTATCTCCTGGAAGTTGCCCATCCGAATAATAAGTTTCCCAAATTAATTGAACCCAAGGTATATCATGTTTGTTGAAGAATTTGTGCAGGTTCTTCATCAGCAAGGTTTTGTTGTGAGTGCATATATCCAATATGCCCAATCCTTCCTGGTTTTTTGGTCTGCATACTGTGTGCCAGGCCACCAAAGCTGGTCTTCTATCCTCCATGTCAGAGCTCCTCCAGAGGCAGTGTCTTAAATATTTAATTATCTGCTTCTTAATTGTTTTTGGAATGTCCAAACAACTCATGAAGAAGACAGATAAGGAAGAAAGCACTTATTTGACTAACAAAATTTTCCCAGCTTGTGTCATGAAGATAGAAAGGCCTGCAAATCTCTTAGCAATTATGTTAACTAGGGGAAGACACCGCTCCACAGTTGGTTTATAAATAACCAAAGGTAGCCACAGATATGTAAATGGGAATTGCCCCCTAGCACAATGCAGTGTGTTAGTGAAGATGTCCACTCTAACTTCCTCAATGTTCAGAGGTACCATTATAGATTTTGAATAGTTGACCTTGAGACGAGTTGCTGAGGAAAATGTATTTAAAAGAGTTTTGAGACAAATCAAGTGTCTGGCATTTGCTTGCATGACGACCAAAGTATCATGAGCACACTGAACAATTGGGAAATCAGGGCAAGAGGTAACCTGTAGTGGAGATGTAATAAGATTTAATCTCATAGCCCTGTTCAAAATAGTTTGAAGCAAGTCAGCAGCAAGGACAAAGATTAAGGGAGGGTAAGGATCTCCCTGTCTCTCTCCTCTCTTTATGTAGAATTTCTTCCTAGGCACTCCATTTAACATGACAACAGAAGAGGCAGTAGAAAAGAGCATCTGCATCCATGATATCCATTTATCCCCAAACCCTTTTGCTTTGAAAATCTCAATGATGGCTTGATGTTCAATTGTATCAAAAGCTTTTTCAAAATCCAGCTTAATTACCAACATTTCCTCCTTTGATTTATGGCACTGGTGTATGTATTCGTATGCCCATCCTAGGCAGTCTTGAATCACTCTGTCCTTGAGAAAACCATATTGGTTGATGTGAACCAATTTCAGAATTATTTTTTGCAGTCTGTTTGCCAATAGCTTTGTGATAATCTTAAGCACCCCATTTAGCAAATAAATGGACCTGAAATCATTTGATGTGAGAGGAACTTCTTTTTTTGGAATCAAAGTAATAAAGGAAGTATTTATACTCTCAAGGTTCACAGTACCAGCATGGAAAGCCATGATTAGATCAATAACATCCTCCTTGATGATATCCCAGGAAGCTTTAATGAATTCATTGTTGAAACCATCACGACCTGGTGATTTATCAGTTGGTAGATTTTTAACCACCTCTTCAATCTCCTCCTGGGTGAACTTTTCCTCTAATTGAATGAAAACTTGAGGATCAACTGTGTGCTCATAAAGATCATGGAGATCAAAGTGCATTATGTGTCCATTAGACTGCCCCAGTCTGTCTCTGAATGCTTCCCATAAAATTGCAGCTTTTCCTTCATGGTCTGTAACTTCCACTTGGTCCTTATTCAACAACATTGCAATTTTACTATGCCTATGATTAATGGAAGCTTTTGTGTGGAAGAACTTGGTGTTTTCATCCCAAAACTTAACACCTTTAATTTTACCTCTCTGCTTCCAATAAATCTTCTGATTATTAAGTATAGTCAACAAGCACTCCTTGAGAATAATTCTGTAGTTGGCCTCAAACAAAGAAAGGTTCCTAAATTACTCAACCAAGTCCCAAAAAAAGATACAAGCATTGAGATCCTCAATTTGTTTTTCATGCAAGATAGGCTTTTAGCCCACAACTTTAATGCTCTTCTCAGATTTTTTAATTTAGCATTAATCTTTTTTGCCTGATCAGTAAAGCCCACTGGAATATTCCAAGCTGGCTGTACCACTTGTTTTAAAGAGCCGTGTTTTAACCAAAAGTTCTCAAATCTGAATACCTTGGACTTTGGAATATTTGTGCAAATTTTGACCATGCATGGAAGGTGATCAGAAATAGGTTTTGCCAAAGGAAGGGCCATGGAGTTAGGGTAACTGGTCATCCAAGCTGTAGAGGTGAAGAACCAATCTAACTTTTCAAGGAGAGGAGAGTCCTGCATATTGCTCCAGCTGTACTGCCTTCCTTTCAAAGGTAATTCAATCAATCCCAGATTACTGATAGCCTCATTAAATAGCATCATCTCATTGACATCTCCTCCTGGTTTATTTCTATTCTCTGGTGATCTGATGAAATTAAAATCACCCATGACTATCCAGTCCACTTCATTTGGCATTTGAATATTGCTAAACTAGTAAATAAATTCAATATTTTCCTCATGTCTGTAAGGCCCATATATGTTTGAGAGAATCCATTTGTTTGCAAAAATATTACAGGTGAATTGTATGGAAAGAGAGAATTTGTTCTGAAAAAGTAATTCTCCTGTGAACACAGAACCGTTCCAGGCAGTCAGAATGCCACCAGAGGCCCAATAGAAGGCAGGAATTCAAATTTATTGAATCTTTGAGGGCAAAAGTTGTGAATGTAGGCTAGATCAAAACAATTTCTCTTTGTTTCTTGGATACATATAACTCCAGCATCACTTTCCTCCACTTTTTGCCTAATAGCCAGCCATTTGTCCTGTGCACTAATACCTCTTATATTCCAATTAAGAATGTTCCAGGATCTGGTGTTATTCATGGTTAAACTTTATGAATTTATACTACTTTATCAAGGTCCATCCCTTGATAACCTCCTGAATGATGCACGGTTTCTGCAAGCATAATTGTATAGCAAAAGTGCAGTGAACTTGAGTATGCAACAACCAAAATTGAGAGGACATTTGCAACCATTTCAACTTAACCAGGAAGTATATCGTAGCAATTCTCTCAGATAAGTAAGTCCCAGGAGAATTACTGAAGTGGCACAGCTCAGTTTCAAGCAAAAGGTCCCTCTCAGGGCCATGGTACACCAAATTACAAAAGCTGCTAATCCCAACACAGATAACACAGACAGTTTGGAGATAATAACACAACATTATGCAGCAACATGGCCTATAACTACTAACCATCCTATCATTGTGCAAAGTTTGGTTGAGCTCCAGATCCAGTGGCCTTGGGCACCTTGGCCACCTCCTCTTGCCCCTTCTTCTTGGGCCTCTTGGATAACTTCTCTTGGAGTTCATCTTCAGCCACCTTAAAGAAAGATTTGGTTAGGTTCTTAACCACTTTATTTTCAATAACTAGAGGAATGGCATTGCATGGTAAGCAAGATTTAGTATCACATGTTTTCCTCCTATATCCATTGTTATCTTTCTTAATTATGTCACTTCTTCTTACCTCAGTTTCAACTAGAGGCTCTTTCTCTCTTCTTTTCTTAGATGTGGCTTCTCCAGGGGGCAGCAAGATGATTTTGTTGGGAGACACCTGCTGCAGAGGGCTACCAGCTCCACTTGAAGAGTGTGCAGCTGGGCTTATCCCTTCATTTTCTTTGCCCATGCCCTGCATGATCTCCTTACATGTGGGAGCCTGTGAAGTTATGTAGCCATCAGGAATATGGAAGAGGATAGTCTCTTCATTGTCACAGTTGGCAGTAAGCAATTTCCATAAATCAGATTTAAGGAGATGCATAGTCCAACCAAATTTATTTGGTGTCAGCAACAAATGGATTATGAAGTTGAACCAACTTACAAGTATTTCAATCTTGAAAGTGTTTTTCTCTCCTTGAGTTGCTGGAGCAAAGTTTTGAATCCAGAGGTCTAGACCTTCTTCAGAAATTAAGTGAGAACCATCAATAATATCCAGAGCATGTTTCTCAGCAATTGGGTGTAAATCAAACATAGGTGATGATGCTGAGGTTAATTTGATCCTAGAATTACCTTTGTTGCTGAAATTGGAGGAGGGATTGGCACATCTTCTTTTCCTTTATCTGAAGCAGACAATGGCTGTGAGAATGAGGTGTGTGTTCCTTCAGCAACAGTGTTAATAATTGGGGCAGAGGATTGCTCAATTGGTGCATGAATAGCCCCCTCATTTGACTGAATCTGTTGCATCTGGTTATGCTGATTCACAACAGATGATTCCCCCTCCTCCATGAGGGTGGGTGCCACCTCAGAAGCATGGCTAACAACAACAGTGCCAACTTCAAGTCCTTCAGAAATGTTCTGCTCCTCATCATTAAGATGCAAATTGTTATCCACCTGCTGATCTTCCTCTCCATCCTCAGCATGGTAAGCCATAGCAATATTGAGAAATCCCATGGCCATTGGCTGAATTTGCATGGCCTGATTGACCTCTTCACTTGCAGAATGAGTAAGAGACAGTAGGCCATCAGACAGTGATATAGTTGTGGTAATGCTGCTATTAGGGTGTCCATCATCCTGCTGAACTGGGAGCTCAACTTTCTGTTGCTGTGGTGCCACTGGATCTGGCTGAGGAAAAGCCCAATGCTGCTCATGATCATCTTGCTCTGCAGGTTCCTCCCAGGCACCCCAGCCCTCATTCTAAATATGAATATTATGCACTTGCAGAGGTTGAATACCTGGGAAGTCATTTGCATGCCGAGGTACTGGGTGTGGGTCCACACCATCAGGTGGAATAGGGTCCTCATCTGCTGGCCCACCACCCAGCATCCCCTCTAGAAGGACTTCAACAGAACTGGTCCATGATTCTTCTTCAAATCTCTCTCCCTCAGACCACCTGATACTCTTAGGTAAATCAATGAGCTCTGTCACTCGAGCTTTAACCATAATTGCTACTCCTTATGCTAAGTGTGTGACGCATACTTCTTGGGAAAGATACTATATAAAAGATGGTTATCTTATGAGAGCTAACAAACTATGCATTCCTGAGTCTTCTCTTTGTTTGTTACTTTTGCAAGAGGCTCATGGAGGTGGACTCATGGGACACTTTGGACGCGACAAGACTTTTGCAATGCTTTCCAAGAACTACTTTTGGCCCAAGATGTTACGCGACGTCTCACGCTTCACCAACCGATGCTCTACATGTTGCAAAGCTAAGTCTAAAGCTCAATCCATGGTCTTTACATGCCTCTTCCTATTCCTTATCAACCTTGGGAAGACATTAGCATGGATTTTGTACTTGGTTTGCCTAGGACTCAAAATGGAAAGGATCCCGTGTTTGTTGTTGTGGACCATTTCTCTAAAATGGCTCATTTTATCCCATGCAACAAGATAGACGATGCTTCACATATTGCCAATATCTTTTGTAGGGAAATCTTGCGCCTACATGGAGTGCCCAAGACAATCGTCTCGGACCAGACGTCAAGTTCTTGAGTTACTTGTGGAAAACGCTATGCGCCAAGCTCGGAATCAAGCTCTTGTTCTCTTTGGCATACCATCCCCAAACCGACGGCCAAATGGAGGTGACGAACTATACACTTTCCACTCTACTTCGCGTGTTAATCAAGAGGAATATCAAGGAGAGGGAGGAGTGCCTGCCCATCGCCGAGTACGCCTACAACCGTGCAAGACATTCGACACCTGGTAAGTCCCCTTTCAAGGTCGTCTACGGCTTCAACCCGTTGTCCCCATTGGACATTCTACCCACTACAAGAGCGCACCAACATGGACGCGAGTGCACGAGCAAGCTACCTCAAGAAGATGCATGAAGATACAAGGCACACCATCAAGCGCCAAGTACAGTGACTCGCGACCAAGCTCAACATCAACAAGCAACCCATGATATTCAACATTGGATATCTCGTGTGGCTACACCTTTGCAAGGACTGCTTCCCCAAAGAACGCAAGTCCAAACTTCTACCATGAGCCGATGGACCCTTCAAGGTGCTAGCACGCTACAACAACAACGCTTACAAGATCGACATCCCGAGCGACAAGTATGACGTGAGCGACATCTTCAACGCCAAAGACCTCTCGCCATACCATGGTGATGAAGATTTCGATCCGAGGTCGGATCTTTCCCGGGGGAGGGGGGGGGAGATGATGCGGAGCATCCCAGGATCATCCCCATGGACACATCTACATCTCCTACAACACCACTTGGACCAATGACTAGAGCACGTGCAAGAGCTCTCAAAACCGAGGTGACAGCGCTCCTCTCACAACTCCCTTCGAATCACACGAGACATGGCTACTACCTCAAATGGAGACGCTTTGCATACTCAGATACCATGGAGTTAGCCATGGAGAAGCTAGGAAGCAAGGAGAATCGGAAGCGGAAGACATGCATGAAGATGGAGAGGAAAACCGCCAAGTCCCAGGCTGGCCGGACAATCCGGACGAGGGCCCGGACGATCCGGACAAAGCCCGGATGATCGAGACCCCCATCCGGACGATCCAGATAACTTGCCCCACGACTCCCAAAGATGGACCCCGAAGCCGGATCATCCGATCAAGCACCCGGATCATCCAGACACCACCCTCATCCGGACATCCAAGCCAACACCGCCACCACCTGCATCATCAACTCATCCGGGCCATCACCCGGATCATCCGAACAGAGCCTGGATCATCCAGCTCCCCACCCGGATCCTCCGGATCCCACCTGCGTGCGCGTGTTGGGCTGAGGCCCAGGTACCCCTTCGACCCCTTAGCATATATATATGACTCCTCCACCTCTCTTCTAGGGTTAGCATTGTGATAGCTCATATTTTGAGATAGAGCCTTGCTCATCCACCCAGATCTACTCCATTGTGAGGGACCGACACCTCTTCAGAGAAGATCCTCGTTAGATTCAAGACCTCCTTTCGGAGAAGACCCTTTTCAAGACCTCCTCTCGGAGAAGAACCGATTACCCTATGTATCGTCCTTTGTTGGATTCGGATCTTGTATCACTTTGTATCTCGATGATCTAGCGCATGTGTGACTATATTCTTGTTGGTTGAGTGTTTTCTCGTGTTTCCCCTCGTTCCCCCTCTCATGTTCTTCGTGTTCTTGGTAGGATTCACCTCCAAACGTGAAAGATCGGCCTCTAGGGTTCTACCCTACATCATAACCTCAACCCCAGCAGACAGTAACCCAGTTCCAGTTGACACATCACCATCTCCACCACAGAGCTCCCAAAAAAGAGTAGTTAGTAAGGAATCTCCAGTGCCTAAAGCGCCAGTACTACCACGGTGAACCCCAACTCCACCAGTTAGTACACCTATTCTTGTGAACGAAGCACAACCAGCCATTCGTAGTTTAGCATCTATCGGATTTGATGTTGTTAAACCCTATGTGCGTATCTTCCCATCGTGGAAATATTATACTGAAGATGAAGGAAAATGCCAGTTGCAAGTGTTCGTCCAGGAGTTATGTGTAAGTAATGTTTTCATGGAAATTACTTTGCTTTGTCTGATACATTCTACCTCCATGTCAGTTATAATAAAGGAATGTTCCCATTTTTCTCTACAGAGAAGGACCGATTTGGAAACTCAGGATGAGGTAACCTGTGCTAATATCTCTGCTATCTTCAAGAATGCTTGGTGGTAGTATTGGAATTACCTGAAGAAAACATACTTCACTGGCAAAGAAACTCATTAAATTCCCTTACGTTCTCTTGAGACACATTTACGGGACGATGGTTGGGAACGCCTTGTTCTGTACTGGTTCGGAACCAAGAATGTGGTAAGGTCTATGAGCTCATTTTTATTTTTTAAGTGCTATATGCCTAAGTCTTACTATACTCTATTCGTGTAGAACAAGTGCTTAAACCTGAAGAACAACCATTCTCATTTAAGATTCCATTGCTATCGTGCATACTGCTTTGCTCTTGTATCACTCTATTTACTCATACGAACTTATTTTTAAATTGAAGGATCCAACTGAAACTCCGATGGCACAACATGTATGTTTAAGCATGTTTCTTTAACATGTTTGCTCTTCTAAATAGCTCTGTTGATTTCAATTTCAATTGTCTATACAATTGACTTCTCATATCATGCACATTACTAGCATCACAACTGCGCCAATATTGTTGTTCTACATGTAGACCCGTGGTACACATCTGTAATCTTGTTATGCCATGTAGTCCATGCTTTGTATTCTTTCAATGCCGCTTTGTCTTGAACCGATATGTTTGAACCATGTCTCTACTTTGATTTGGCAAGACAATGCAATGACCATAGGACATAGATATATGTTTGTTTGATGCCTTTATTATGTACTAACTGGAAATAAAAGACTTGGTAGTTTAATCATGTCCACCTTACTACTGAACTGGTTCACCAAAATGAGTTTCATATACTACGTGCTAAATTTGTTATGTGCCTGCTTGTTTCTTCTTTTAGAATGCTGACATAATATTAGGGAAGAGTACCTTATTAAGCAATGGTAAAGGAAGTAATGCAGATAAGGTTCAGGATAGTGAGTCATCCTTGTTGGTCTCCAACAAAGCTGATAAAATAGCTAAGGAAAACTATCTTGAAGACAGTGAGACTACCCCAAAGTCGTAGTGTTCGAGTTACTAGCCACTACCGCTGGCACATGCTATTCGAACTCACTGTCTGAATTAGTTTGGTTTCTTGAGTCTCAACTACAAGCTGAAAGACATCGATTAGTTGTGCTACGACAAGAAGCCGAAGGACTGCAAAAGTCCCTAGAGAATTCAGATGCATACTTTTTGGTGCAACAACAAGCGTTGGAGGATTTTAGCGCCAAACAGGAGAAAGCTAATAAGCTTGCTAAGCTTATTTCCTGCATGGTGGATACCTAGGATAACGTTTCTTGAGCTCTTCTGAAGTTGTTTTAGTTATGGACTTGTTTTTCTCCTACGTTTATTTGCACTGGTGGCCAATTTAGATGGCCAGTATATGTAATATGCTGCTTTGTTCCCTATATTTGCACTACTGGCAAACTTTGATTCCCAGTGGTTGTAATATGTGTAATAGCCGTAATAGCCTAGCGTTAGTTGCTTGCTTATTTATTTCCTTATTGTCTAGTTGTTTGCTTGTAGTCACTGCAGTTATTTTTCCGCATTTTTCTAATGGCCACAATAACCTATTTTTACAACTAGGCCACAATAACCATGGGCAATAATATACGGGCCGTAGGATCTATGGGCCTTCTACGGGCCGTAGGATCCATGGTCCTTCTACGGGCCGTTGGATCCATGGGCCTTCTACGTGCCATATGATCGATTGGCCAAACATGGGCCATTCTATTCATTGACCAATAACGGTCCGCAAAATGGGTCGTAAACAGGCTACGGTGGAAATCGTCTGTTTATGGCCCGACCATAATGGGCTGTTAATAGGCTGAAATGTATAACCGGCTTTATTCTATCGACAGACATCACAGATAATTAATGGGCTGTATTTGATGACGCTATGAAAACAACCTAATGGGTTAACGAGCCATTAACAGGCCGACTGTAACCACGGGCTGAATTTGGCCCACAAGCGGAACATGCCAGTAAAGGACCATAAGTAACCGAATGCTGGAAATGAGCCTAAAAGTAAATGGGCCCTTAGAAGGCCGAAAGTTAACACAGGCTAGAAACGGCCTAACGGAATAATGGGCCATTGATGGGTATAAAGCGATAGACTGTTCATAATGGCCAAGTTTCACCACGGGCATCTAATGGGCCTAGAGTTACAAAGGGCCTCGTATGGGACGAAAGACGTCATGGGCCTAACATGGGCCCGACGTTATAACGGGATGGAATCATATTGGACGGCCCAGATGACCCTACTAGGCCTAATTCGGATAGGCCATAACGGCCCATGAGTTAGCGGGTTGTAAATGGGCTATATGCAAACAGGCCGTTAAGAGGCTTTTCATGGGCCGGCCCGCTACCTTTTGACTAGGTCAAACAGACCGGCCTTTTCACCTGAATGGGCCTTTGTTGGGTCATGACACATGGCGACGAATCATAGGCGCCTCCCGTCCAGTGAGTGGATGCCATCTCTCCAAATAGTGAGCCGATATGTGGTTCCTCTGGTCATTGTCAATTTTACACGTGGAAAATCCCCATTGCTCCAGGCTATTAATGGGTTATCGGATCCAAAGTGGAACCCGATAGCTTAACAATGACCCGGTACGATGGATGCCATGTGTCGGTTACCCTTGATGAAAGAATTTCCATGACGCGCCATTTATCGTCATGGAAGTGGACACTTCCGTGATGATAATTTTGGTATTGTCATGGAACCCTTGTACGACAGCACAGGTATGACTATCTTGATTCTGTCGTAAAATCGTCATGGATGTACATGCATGACAGAAAACGTGACCTGCTGTGACAAACACGTATCATCACGGAAGTGTATTTTTTTGCAGTGCTAGCTTGTAGTGCTTCTAATTACGGTAAATTGCATCTGCCTAGTTTACACATTATACCTGTGAATATGATATGCCTTCCTATTTTCCGTACATACTACATCTATCTATTAACCATATTCTTACATGAAACTACCGCTCTTCTGTATTTTGCATCAATCACTTATGATGAGACACCTTTATTCATTGCATATTGCATATGATTTCTAGCCTGTTGCCATGTATTGCTTCTAATTTGTTCAAATACATTTATGAGGCCACCCTTTTAATTTGGCACAGTGATATTGGTTTCATCTTTCATATGGTGTCTAGCTTGCATTGCTTCTAATTAGTTCAAACACCTTGTGCTTAGTTTACACTTTACACATCATACACGTCAATAAGTCATGTCGCCCTGTTTTTCATACATATTCCATCCTCCTATCATCGGTTGCCTTACATGAAAGTAGTGTTCATCAGTATCATGCATCAATGAGTTATGAAGAGCAAATTTTATTCCTTTTTCTTGTGGGTTTGACTTGACAAGGCAAAATCAAAAAAGAGGAAGGAAAAGAGTAAGGAAGGCGATGATGGCAGTCCTCTACAGCAATGTAAACGGAGCATTTGTATGGATTCTCCTCGTACTGCTAGTGCATTACAAGTTCCAAGTCTCCGCTCCCCTCACTGGTACGCGTCGGTGCTATACAGACGGTTTTTAACCACTTTCCGTGATGGCATTTGGAACTGTCGCCAAGTGAGTGTGGGCGATGGGGGGGGGGGTCCTTCCCACATGACCCAGAAACTGTTGGGGATAGGCCCTCCTGGCACACAGGCTGGGGCAAAATGAACTCGTGTGCGATCGGGTGAGGCATCAAAACCCAGTCGTTTCCATTCGTATGTACATCCCACACGGTGAATCCCAGAAAAACATTTCCGTTCGTATGTATATCACACACAGTCAATCCAAGGAGTACGTTTCCGTTCTTATGTACATCCCACTTAGTCAATCCAGGGAAAACGTTTTCGTTCGTATGTACATCCCACACAGTCAATCCAGGGAAAACGTTTCCGTTCATATGTACATCCCACACAGTCAATCCAGGGAAAACGTTTCCGTTCATATGTACATCCCACATAGGTTTATGTATAGGCTCGTGTGTGATAGGTGTAACTATCATACACACTCTGCCTTGGTTAACCATTTGCTTTTATGAACTACATCACACATGATTTGATGAAGAAAACTGTGTGGCATTAGGCTATCCATCACAAGCGCTTTTACTTCTAGAATCGTTTGCAAAGTTCCATGACCCATTTAACAGGTTTATTAGTTTACAACTAATAATTCCAGTATTACGCAAATTCACATTTCATATCGAACAACTGTTTGCCAATTTCATATTAGGCACATAGATATATTTTAACATCACAGTATGATAGCTACCTGAAAACAACACAATACAACATATAGCTAGTTCAACTTCATAAGAACAATAATAGAACAATATATTCATTTCTGTAAGTGCATCTAGTGCCACCCCTAGTTGGTTTTGGAGTATTGACGACAAAGTTGGTTGAGGGACTAATGCATTTGTGAGAATTGCAGGATAACGCAGGTAGTGTCCCTCATTGATTCGGTTTACCTACCGGAGATGACCCCTAAAAATGTATGAAGACATTGAAGACAATGGTGGTATGAGAAGATATTCATATTGAAGACTATGACATGAGAAGACATTGCATGAAGACTATGGAGCGCGAAGACTGTGTGGTTTCGTTGTTTCCTTTTCTTCTTTGTTGAGTCATAGGAACCACCGTACTGTTAAGTGGGGTCCAAGTGAACTAAGTCAGAGTGACTGAAGTGATGCTCAACCCAAATCCTATGTCTTCGAGCGAAGACAATGAGAGCAAATCTTATCCAGAGCTGGATGAGTCAGCTTTGCTTGTAGCCCAAGTAAAGTTGCCGCGTGTGTTTGAAATCTGACCGTTGGAACACGTGTCAGTTCCTTAGTGACCCAGGGTCATTTCGGACAAATCAGGTCGGGTTGCCTTGTGGCTATAAATAGCCCACCCCCTACACCATAAATTGGTGGCTGCTCAGAGTTAGTTACGGCTTTTGTCGTTTTGAGAGCAACCCACCTCGAAGCATTTGAGAGAGAAATCCTTGCGAGGACAAAGCCCAAACACCCAGAGCCAAAGAGTGTTAGGCATCACTGAAGTCTTTCTGTCTGTGTGACCTGAAGACTTATTACACTTGAGGACTGTGTATCCTCCAGCCGGTTAGGCGTCGCGTTCTGAGCATCCAAGAGTCATTGTGGATTGCCGGGTGAACGAAGTCTGTGAAGGTTCGGAAGTCTACCTTGAAGACTTACCAGAGTGATTGGGCGAGGACTAAGTGTCCTTAGCTCAAGGGGAATAAGGTGAAGACACGGTCTTCTGAGTTGAATCTCAGCCTCCCTAACCAGACGTACAGTTGTCACAGCAACTGGAACTGGTCCAACAAATCCTGTGTCTTCAACAAGTGACTGGTTCTATCTCTTCCCTCCTTTACTTTGAGTTTGTCTTCGTGAAGTCATTGCTTATCTGTCTTATCTGATTGACTTCATTGCTTGACTACTATTGTTGATTGGCTTCATACTATCTTCCATCCTGATCCTTACTACCTAGCTGCTATTAGTCTCGTACGTTAACACTATTGCATACTTGACTATGGCTTGCTTATGGTAGTTTATCTTCCGCTGCATATCAACTAGGTCATTTCTATTGTTTGTCTTCGAAACTTCCAAGTTTTGAAGACTTTCATAAAAATCGCCTATTCACCCCCCCTCTAGTCGATAACTAGCACTTTCAATTGGTATCAGAGCAAGGTACTCCCTTGTTCTGTGTGATTCGGTTTAACCACCTGGAGTTTCAGCTATGTCGACTGCAGGATTGAGGAATGTATCTTGCCCCACCTTTGACGGTCATGAGTATCCTCGGTGGAAAGCCATGATGAAGAAGCGACTCATGGCTATGGACAGCGAACTGTGGACCGTCACCGAGATTGGTCTTACCGATCTATGCAAGATGGCGGAGGCTGATGACATTCGCAAGTACACTCTACTGAACCTCACAGCGAAGGATGTCATCTGCTCCTGCCTGTCCCGAAATCAGTTCAGGAACGTCATGCACCTCAATCACGCGAAGCTAATCTGGGACCGGCTTTCTGAGGTCTATGAAAGTCATCTTAATCGTCATGATCCTTGGCTTGATGACTACAAGGAGTCTCTTAAAGAGATGACCTTTCCACCTGAACCGTCTTCATCTTCACCATGCCTCATGGCAGGGGGTGCTAAGGTAACTGAATGCTATCTTTCTGAAACTAGTGATGATGAATCAGGTGATGAATTTGGCCCCAGCTATGTCAAACTTGCTTCCCTTGCCACTAAACAACAAAGAGCTTTGGAAAGGATTCAAAACATGCTTAGTAAGAGCGATGATATGTTGGGCGAAGAAATGGATCAGTCAAAAGCTTTGGCTGAGAGTCTTCAGAGACTTCATTCTAAGTTTGACGCCCTTCAAGATCAACATAATGCTCTCTTGTCTGATCATGAGAAACTTTCTTCTGAATGTCTTCAAAGAGAGCAAGATCTTGAAAAGATAAGGGTGGATTATGAAGATCTTCTGAGGAAGCACGATTCATTACTTGCTCAACAAATCAGCGTTGCTCAGGATGAATTTGAACCACCATGTTTAAAATGCATTGAGCGTGATAACGCTGCCTCTGTTGCTGAATGTTCCACTGCTGCTACTGTTGCTCTGTCTTCAACTACTGATGTGGTAACTAACCCCTCTTCTGAGGATACCACTACTATTGCTGATGAAAATGCTAGGTTGAAGACATTGCTTGAAACAGGGATGTATAAAAGTCTGAAAGGGCATCAGACACTTTGTGATGTCCTCAAAAAGCAGATTCTGAACCGAAACCCTAGGAAAGAGGGTGTTGGGTTCGAGAGGAAAATGAATGCTGATGGTTCCTACTGGAAGCCTGAGCAGTATCCCAAAACCACATGGGTTGCTGCAAAGGAACCTTCAGTGGATCCATCCACTTTATCTGGCTTTACCTGTGCTAATCCTATTATCATTGATGAATCCTTTGATGCAAACTATAAACTGTTCAAAAATCAGAATGGTGAAGTGTTTGCCAGGTATATTGGTACTAACTGCAGGAATGGACCGCCAATGAAGAAGATCTGGGTTCCCAAAACCTGTCTTGAGAATCTTCCAGTGAATGTCATCATGACACCACCTGGGAAGAAGACAAACCCCAGACCAAAGGCATCATATGGTCCAACGGCTTCATACGAACACAGGACTCACTTGAGTCACCCTAACGCCAATGTTTTGCAGGGAAATCATACTCAGACTCATGAATATGAGCATGTGTCTTCAAACCGCTATGTTCATAGAACTAAGAACTTTTCTGCTTATTCACATGAGTATCATTCATCTCCTGCAAGGCTATTTGCTAGGGCTTCAAAGCCGAAATTCTCAGATGCTGCACTTAGACTCATTGCTTCTAAGCCACCCCTGAAAATGTGGGTGGTGAAGAAGAATTAACTCTCTTTTGCAGAATGTGGTCTCCAGCCAGCAATCAAAGGCGTCCGATATAATTGCTGGGGACCTAAAACACAAAGGGACGCATGATAAAATGACTTACTATGTATTCCACATATGAATCGCTTACCTGTCATACTGTGTGCTAACTTTCATCTATGCTGTGATAATCCAAGTGTGCATCAACTGCTTATGCTTCACAACATACCTTGTGAAGCCTATCCTCCTAACTGCACTGTAGGGCATGTCACCAAAAGCTTCAGAATGGATTATTGACAGCGGATGCACTAATCATATGACTGGTGATCGAAGTCTTCTCATGGACTCAACCTTACGTCCATCCGACAAGAGTCAAATCACATTTGCTGACACTGGTAAAGGCAAGGTATTGGGTCTAGGTAGAGTTGCAATCTCAAAGGATCAACACATGGATAAAGTGATGCTTGTTGAATCCCTTGGATTCAACTTAATGTCTGTCTCAATGCTTTGTGACTTAAACATGATTGTGATATTTGGAAAATATCGTTGCCTTGTACTAATGGAATCTGACAAGTCTCTAGTCTTTGAAGGGTATAGGAAAGGTGATCTATACATGGTAGATTTCTCAGCAGGTCCACAGCTTGCCGTATGTCTTCTTGCAAAAGCTTCAGAATGCTGGCTCTGGCATCGAAGGCTGGGGCATGCTGGCATGAGGAACTTGCACACTCTCGTCAAGAAGAAGCATGTCATAGGCATCGAAGGTGTCAAGTTCAAGAAAGATCATTTGTGTGGTGCTTGCGAAGCTGGGAAGATGACGAGGGCCAAGCACCCCTCGAAGACAATCATGACGACATCTCAACCCTTTGAGCTGTTGCACATGGACTTATTTGGCCCTACTCACTACTCCACCCTCACAACAACGGCGTGTCTCTATGGCTTCGTCATTGTTGATGACTACTCAAGATATACATGGGTGCACATAATTCTCTACAAGACTGAAGTACAAGATGTCTTCAAACGATTCGCCAATCGAGCAATGAACAATTATGGCGTCAAGATCAAGCATATCAGAAGTGATAACGGCACTGAATTCAAGAACACCGGCCTTGATCTTTATCTGGATACAATGGGAATCACTCATGAATTTTCTGCTCCTTACACACCTCAGCAAAATGGCATTGTTGAGCGCAAGAACAGAACCCTCATTGAGATGGCTCGAACAATGCTCGACGAGTACAAGACACCAAGAAAGTTCTGGCCTGAAGCTATTGATACAGCTTGTCACATCATCAACCGTGTCTACATCCATAAGCTTCTGGGCAAAACATCCTATGAGCTCCTTACTGGCAAGAAGCCAAATGTCAGCTACTTCAGAGTCTTTGGTGCTAGGTGCTGGATCAAGGATCCCCATCACAAGTCAAAATTTGAACCCAAAGCTCACGAAGGCTTCATGCTTGGCTATGGAAAGGATTCGCACTCCTACAGAGTCTTCAACCTCTTCCACTACAAAATCGTTGAAACAGTGGATGTGCGATTTGATGAAACCAATGGTTCACAACGAGAGCTCCTGCCAAGCACACTAGATGAAGCTCCTTCCAGTGAATCTATCAAGCTGATGGGAACTGGTGAAATCATGCCCTCTAAAGCATAGCCTGAAGAAGAACTTATCATTTCTGCACCAAACCAACCTGAAGACAATGCTCAGACCGAAGACAATCCTCCCAATGATGACAATGATCAGCATGAGCAAGGTCTTCGTCCAGTTCATCCTCGTGTTGCAAATGAAGTACAAATTGAGAAGATAATTGATAGCATCAACGCACCTGGTCCGCTTACTCGATCAAGAGCAACACAGTTAGCAAATTTCTATGGGCATTTTTCATTTGTATCAATATCTGAACCCAAGAAAGTTGCTGAAGCCTTTTTGGAACCTGAATGGATTCAAGCCATGCAAGAAGAAC
This sequence comes from Triticum aestivum, assembly GCF_018294505.1. Classification (NCBI taxonomy): domain Eukaryota; kingdom Viridiplantae; phylum Streptophyta; class Magnoliopsida; order Poales; family Poaceae; genus Triticum; species Triticum aestivum. The sequence continues at coordinate 317,385,581 of NC_057813.1, read as the reverse complement.
TTCAACGGTTCAAGATGAATAATGTTTGGGAACTTGTCAAGCGACCTGACCCTCGCAAGCATAACATTATTGGAACAAAATGGATATATCGGAACAAGCAAGATGAGCATGGTCAAGTCATCAGAAACAAAGCATGTCTTGTGGCTCAAGGATATACTCAAGTTGAAGGAATTGACTTCGATGAAACATTTGCTCCTGTTGCTAGGCTTGAAGCTATTCGCATACTGCTAGCCTATGCTGATCATCACAACATCTTGCTATATCAAATGGATGTGAAGAGTGCATTTCTCAATGGCAAGATTGAAGAAGAAGTATATGTCGCTCAACCACCTGGCTTTGAAGATCCAAAACATCCTGATATGGTGTACAAGCTAAACAAAGCACTGTATGGCCTCAAACAAGCTCCTCGCGAATGGTATGATACGATCAAAGACTTCCTGAAGAGCAAAGGCTTCAAACCAGGATCCCTCGATCCCACACTCTTCACGAAGACATATGATGGCGAACTGTTTGTGTGCCAAATATATGTGGATGACATTATCTTCGGCTGCACCAACCAGAAGTATAGTGATGAGTTTGGATACATGATGCAAGAGCAATATCAGATGTCCATGATGGGAGAACTGAAGTTCTTCCTTGGTCTTCAAATTCGTCAGCAAAGCAATGGCATCTTCATATCTCAAGAAAAATACCTCAAAGATTGTCTGAAGAAGTTTGGAATGGAAGACTGCAAAGGTTACACGACGCCAATGCCAGCCAAACACCACCTTGGTACCGACGACAATGGTAAAGAGTTCGATCAAAAGGTATACCGCTCCATGATTGGTTCTTTACTTTATCTATGTGCATCTAGGCCAGATATTATGCTTAGTGTTTGCATGTGTGCTCGATTCCAAGCGGCACCAAAGGAATCGCATCACTTAGCTGTGAAGCGAATTCTTCGATATTTGGCTTACACCCCAACACTCGGATTATGGTATCCCAAGGGCTCAAAATTTGATTTGGTTGGATTCTCGGATGCTGATTATGCTGGTGACAAGGTGGATCGCAAGTCTACATCAGGCACATGTCATTTTCTTGGTCGATCACTTGTCTGTTGGTCTTCAAAGAAGCAGAATTGTGTATCACTCTCAACTGCTGAATCTGAATACATTGCTGCTGGATCCTGTTGTGCTCAGCTTCTATGGATGAAGCAAACTCTCAAGGACTATGGCATCAACCTGAAACAAGTACCTCTCTTCTGCGACAACGAGAGTGCCATCAAGATAGCCAACAATCCAGTCCAACACTCGAAGACAAAGCACATTGAAATTCGTCATCACTTTCTCAGAGATCATGTCATGAAGAAAGATATCGATATCATTCACGTCAACACTGAAGAGCAACTTGCAGATATCTTCACAAAGCCCTTGGATGAGAAAAGGTTTTGCAAGTTACGGTGTGAGCTAAATATCTTGGAATCCTCTAATGTCCTGTGATCAGGCACACATCCTAACACTTATGCATGTTGATGACTTAGATGTGGAACACACAAAGTAATGTATATCTTCAATCAATGAAGATTTACACTCTGAGTGTGAATACATTAACATGGAATTTGACTTTGGAGCGCCACGATAATTATGCGTCGTGTCTGGGTCTAATACTTCCTATACGGTGGGTAACGCCACCACCAAATTTCTCTGTTTGAAGTGTTTCACTCATGGCGTTACTTATGCAAAGACTTCGCATTTGGTTTGTCTTCAGTTCAATTTATCTTCATGACTTTCTGCGCTATGATGATTTGATTGCATATAGATGTACTAGTGTTCTGTCCTCTACAACATTCACTTATAGCTATGTCTTCAAGTTGAATCTTTTGAACTATGCGAATGTGATCGGACCCTAACCTCTCTATGCTTTCTATCTCAAACTCTATCTGTCCAAATCATATGCATTCTATTGAAACTGTCAAATGTCTTCTCTGCGTCCTAGTCAGCAGAAGGCAAAGAGACAAACATTAAATTTGTTTTAAATGACAAACATTGAAATCCGGAGAAGCCGGAACAACTCTCCAACATGCCTGGCGGGCGTGGGAACGTGGGACAACTATGAGTATGTTGCATGCTTGCCACGTGTCCCACGGATGTGAACAGATAGGGGCACCTACGTAATTGCGCTATGCCGCACACCTACTTATAAATATGTGTCCCCTGCGGTCAAGAAATCCTTCTTGCACCTCTCCACCTCGTCAAAACCCTAGCGCCACCGCTAGCTCTCGACGACGCTGGCGACGAAGCGCTTAGCTGCCGCGACTTCTCCGACGCCGTCCTCACGCCGGCCGCGGACATCGTCCTCTCCGCCGTCGCCGTAGGTGTCCTCCGTTGCCAAGTTAGGGCACGGTGGGCTGAACTGCTCGGTATCCTATTCATCCCATCTAGCAGTTCTTCATGTGGTAATTATAACTCTATTTTGACCACCTTTTTGATCTTCATAGATTCATCCTATTTACCGAAAGTGGTTTCTACCTACTCAATGTTAAATCTATGTTGTCTGCATCTCATAATGCCTAGTCTATCCACTTAGATTTCCTATCTAGTTTGATTCCACACTTGTACTTATTCACGGATTGGTACAAATCTGGAACCAACTCACCTCATATAAGTGAATGTCTTCGCATCATGAGGTCAATGTCTTCAAACCGATTTATCTTCAAAATCTTCTGAGAATGCATATGACCTCTTCCCCTTCCCTCGCATCTCTAATGCTGTCACAGGTACATGTCCGTGGGAGAATCCCTTGGTTCTCATATTCTGCATTCGTTTGCAGAATACTTACAGCATCATATCAACTCTCCTGAAGCCAGTTCCTGCTTGACCAACAAGCGAAAGTCTCTGAAGCCATTGAACATATTGAAGCCATTTAGTTTGAAGTTCATGGCTGCAGAAAAATCAGCAAGGAAGGGTGGCAGACAGCGCCGAGAAGCAACATCCAAAGATCTGCCTGATGACCTAGCAGAGCTCTACAAGACAGATCCTAAAGAGACATATCATCAGTGCAAGACACGAATCCAATGGATTCGACGCTATTGGGCTGAAGAGTGGTTCAAGTACAAGTTCATAACCAAGTAATATGCAGAGAAGAATGCAATCAAGAGTCCTTGGGGCGATATTCTCTATCGAGGTCTTCAACCCAAGAACAGAGCTGAAGCTATTCCACAAGATTTCTATCCTTGCATGGTCCATGGACCACAGCCTGAAGAAGCCGACCCATCATCATTGCTCTGGTGTCGTGACGACAATCTCTTCAAGCGCAACTTCCAGTTTGCTAAGGCTTCGGCAAAGGAAAACAAGAAGTCACGGGGATTAGACTTCAATCCTGGTCCCTCTGCTCCCCATGATGATGGCACACGTGAAGCTGAAGAAAATAGAATTGGCCCCTTTGCAAACCTTGATGGCCTCATCTCCTACATCTTGGTACAAGGTGCCAAAGTGGATCATTCTGACAATGATGCTGATTCTGATGAAGCCCCAACTCCTCCTCCAAGGCTGCAGAAGCCAAAGAAGATTAAGGCTTCATCATCAGCTACACCTCCAAAAGCTTCTCGTGTGAAGCCACTGGCCACTGCACCTCCTGAAGCCAGTGTGCAGTCTGAAGATCAATCCCGCATCTCCAAGAAGACGGAGAAGAAAAAGCAACTTGTCAGGCATACTGATCAAGCCTTGACACCTGCTGCCATTCTGTGTGCAGAACCCATTGATCTGTCCAGTGATGAAGATCTTGCTGATGATGCCCTTGAGCAACTGATCAAGAGCAAGGAAGAAGCAGAGATCTTCAACAACTTGCCTCTCTTTGATGTGGCAATCATCCATAACTTCATTGATGAGTGGTTCGACACCCCCAATCTAAGCTTTGAAGATTTGCAGCTTCCCATTGGCCTCATCGTCTCTTTCAATGGCGCCATTGCTTCTGAGCTAGCTCTTGCTCAGCGCATCGTTGAGCTGAAGAAAAAAATTGATTATGAGAAGGCTCAATTCAAGAAGCATGTGGCGAAGCTCAGTGTTCAAGACGTCAGAAACTTCAAGGTCATGCTGCATGAGCTTAAAGAAGCTTTTCTGAAGAAGCGCCAAGAAGCTCAAGGCTCTCGTGAGCGCATGAAGAGTTTGGCTGATAAGTGTGTGCTTGCCTACAATGAGGCTGAGAAGCGCAAGTCACTTGGCCGTCCTGGCATTGACCCCAGGATGGCTGCAAAGAAAAAGAAGAAGCTTCCTGCTGACCAGCCTGCACCTTCAAGCCAAGAAGCCCCTCGCATTATCCTCCCAAGCAGCATGACTGGCTCGAAGCCAAAGGTCACCACAACCACTTCAGAACAGAAGAAGACGAGGGCTGCCGAGGCTGAAGCCAGAAAAAGGAAGAATACTGAAGCCTCTGATGCCGCTCCCTCCAAGAAGAAGCGCAAGACCAAGAAGTCTAGGGCTGCTCCCACAGAGCCCCTTGTTGTTGAACCCATCTCAGTGGTTCGTCCTGCATCTGCATCCCAAGAACTTCGCATGACTGTTCATGAGCCTTCTTCCACAGAGGCTCCTGAAGCTGAAGAGATTCCAGCAGCTGAACCCACCGCTGCTGAAGACATTGGTCAAGATGACAATGTTGAAGATGATGAAGTTCTTCCTCAAATTGAATATAATGTGGTATCATCACCTGTTCGTACGAACAGCGAAATCATCAGCATTGGTCGTCCTCTGACGCCAATTGCTCAGGATGCTTCATGGGCTGATCGCCCGCAAGAACAAGACTCCCCCAGTACTCCCCAACAACAACAAACCACACCATCTGTACAAGTTGAAGAGGATGAGGACCTGTCCACTCCATCTCCAAAGGCGTCGCCTGTACTACAAAGGCTTCACAAAGGACCAACGCCTCAAGTCCCTCTTCCGAGCGTTCCAGAAGGAGAAGTGCATCATCAACCTGTTGCACGTCAAGTGTTTTCAGAAGCCACTCCTGCTGTAAATGTCTCCGTGTCTGAAGCCCCAGCTGCTGAAGACAATCCGGCTGCAACAGCCGACGAAGAACGTCAAGAAGAACGTGTCCATACTCCCCCCATTCCTGAAGAAACTATTCATGAAGTGAACGTGTCTGTGCCTGACCCTCCAGCTCAGCAAGTGGAAGTTGAAAATCCCGAAGCTACCACTACCAACACAAGTGAAGCTCATGGCGTTGTCATGACTGAAGCTAATGTGGAGCTTGAACCAAACAGTGTGCCTGAAACCAATGAGGCAACTGCTCCTGAAGCACCTGTTGTGCAACCTGAAGCCTCAGCTGCTGCCACTGCTCCTGTTCCGCCACCAAGGCCCTATAAAATCGAGCAAGCATACAACCATGGCGAGCTAATCACAGTAAGATGGCCTGTTCTGGTCCCTCCGCCTATTGTCTCTGGTCCTCAATTTGACTATCACATTGAGCATAGGCCTCAGGTCCAGAAGCCCAAGCCAAGACTGCCAAGGTTTCCTAGTACTGCCACATCTGTCGGGTCCTTCAATGCAAATGGCTTCAAAAGCCACAACACATTCTTTGACAGCTCAAAGAACCCCTACACGAAGCCAAGAATATCATCATATCGGTTCTGGAGTCATCAGCAGCGAAGCTATTACTCCTGTGTTCTGTATGATCAAGGGCGCATTTTCCCTCATATGCGCCTCAACACTGAAGCCATTGCTGGACTGCCCTGCTTAGAAGAAGCACTTGACTGCTTTCGTGATGCTGGTTTGCTCAGCTTTGTCACAGACAAAGAACATTGGAATGAAGAGCTATTGCTTCAATTCTATGCTACACTCCACATTCGCGGTTATAACAGAGATACGAAGACATGGGTTCTCGAGTGGATGACAGGAAATGTTCATCATGAAGCCAAAGCTCTTGACATCATTGAGCTTACAGGCCTATCCACTCCCGAAGAGCTCTATGAACCTGGTTGTCAAAACCACCGCAATGCATTGGAGGGCATCTTCCATAAGCCTGAACCCAATATGAGTCAGATGTTGAGCATGATGAAGCCCTTGCCATCTGACGCTGAATATCCAACAGAGTTCTTTGTTGAAGACCTTGAGTATCTGCCATGCACAATATATTATATTATTAGGCGAATTCTATGGCCTGTCAAAGGACATTCATCAGCGGCCAAGCTTGAAGGAGCTATGAAGACTTTGGTCTTCTACATTCTCAATGGCATTAGCTTCAATACTGAAGAATTCTTCATCAGGCAACTTGTTGCTTCTGGATCTGATCTGTTTGGTCTGAAGTTTTATGCTCCATGGGTCATGCGCCTCATCAAGCGACACTCATCTGTCAACTATCAACCATCTGCTCGCAATCATCTGATCTTTTTACCAGAGGTTGATATGTCAGTTGAAGCCATATACTCTGACCCTGCCAAGAAGCCTCTTTGTCTTCAGAATGCCGAGCACCAAAGCTTCACCCAACCCATTGAAGGTGTTCAAGCAGCAACACGAATCTATCCATTGGCTGGAAATACTCGTTTGCCTCATCGAGCACCTATTGAAGCCATTGAAAGCACCATTGCACAAAGGCCTCGGAAGCGTTCTCGCGTTCTCAATGACCGAGAACTTCTTGTGGCCCTTCATCAGAAACAGGATAAACATCACTTTTGGCTCAAAAGACAGATGCAAAGCCTCTTGGTGGATGTCAATCGCATTTGTAACCTTGCCACCAAGAATGCCTTTGTTGCTCATGAAACTTGCTGGCATTCATGGAAGAGTTTAACCCTACTCAGTGATGAAGCTGATCTTCAAGACGATGGCTTCACTGAAAGATTCAAGTTTGACTCCACTCCTCCATGGAATGCTGTCCTACGAAGAACTCCATCTCTTGAAGACTCTGATTATTCTTCCTCCACGACAACTGTCAATGCCAATGTCATCGATGATGAAGATGATGCAACTTCACCGCCCCCTACTTCTGCATGCATCGACACTGAACCAAGTTCGTCTGCACCGCCAAATGACAACGACAGCCCTGCTGCTTCAACTACTCCTCCTGAGGACGAGTAGATGCTCTATGTCTTCAAACCTTTTTGGTCATTACTGACAAAAGGGGGAGAAGCGTATGCGTTTGATAGTCTTCAAGCGGGTTCATAAGGGCAGTTGCTTTACATTTTTGCCTAGTGCTTACAACTCTTGCCTTTGATACACTTCGTTCTTTGAGTTGTAACAATTAAACTTGATGGTCGTCTGCTACTTATTTGCGTTTCCACGTGTGATGATAACTTCCGCACTTAGATCATCCTGCAAACGTCCATTTTTCATTATGCATGTCATCCTATTTGCTATATCATCTCATGCATGATGAATTATCTTCATAAGTTGAAGTGGATCTCCACAAGTACAACCTGCCATGTGCATTTGCATTCCAAAAGCAAAATTACTTATATGCACATCTTCAGGGGGAGCCCTTGCTACTTATGAAGACAATTTCCTATCCTTTGCAATTTCACATACTTTATCCCCGTTGAAAACTTCAACCAGTTTGTCATCAATCACCAAAAAGGGGGAGATTGTAAGTGCATCTAGTGCCACCCCTAGTTGGTTTTGGAGTATTGACGACAAAGTTGGTTGAGGGACTAATGCGTTTGTGAGAATTGCAGGATAACGCAGGTAGTGTCCCTCATTGATTCGGTTTACCTACCGGAGATGACCCCTAAAAATGTATGAAGACATTGAAGACAATGGTGGTATGAGAAGATATTCATATTGAAGACTATGACATGAGAAGACATTGCGTGAAGACTATGGAGCGCGAAGACTGTGTGGTTTCGTTGTTTCCTTTTCTTCTTTGTTGAGTCATAGGAACCACCGTACTGTTAAGTGGGGTCCAAGTGAACTAAGTCAGAGTGACTGAAGTGATGCTCAACCCAAATCCTATGTCTTCGAGCGAAGACAATGAGAGCAAATCTTATCCAGAGCTGGATGAGTCAGCTTTGCTTGTAGCCCAAGTAAAGTTGCCGCGTGTGTTTGAAATCTGACCGTTGGAACACGTGTCAGTTCCTTAGTGACCCAGGGTCATTTCGGACAAATCAGGTCGGGTTGCCTTGTGGCTATAAATAGCCCACCCCCTACACCATAAATTGGTGGCTGCTCAGAGTTAGTGCACGGCTTTTGTCGTTTTGAGAGCAACCCACCTCGAAGCATTTGAGAGAGAGAAATCCTTGCGAGGACAAAGCCCAAACACCCAGAGCCAAAGAGTGTTAGGCATCACTGAAGTCTTTCTGTCTGTGTGACCTGAAGACTTATTACACTTGAGGACTATGAATCCTCCAGCCGGTTAGGCGTTGCGTTCTGAGCATCCAAGAGTCATTGTGGATTGCCGGGTGAACGAAGTCTATGAAGGTTCGGAAGTCTACCTTGAAGACTTACCAGAGTGATTGGGTGAGGACTAAGTGTCCTTAGCTCAAGGGGAATAAGGTGAAGACATGGTCTTCTGAGTTGAATCTCAGCCTCCCTAACCAGACGTACAGTTGTCACAGCAACTGGAACTGGTCCAACAAATCCCGTGTCTTCAACAAGTGACAGGTTCTATCTCTTCCCTCCTTTACTTTGAGTTTGTCTTCGTGAAGTCATTGCTTATCTGTCTTATCTGATTGACTTCATTGCTTGACTACTATTGTTGATTGGCTTCACCCTATCTTCCATCCTGATTCTTACTACTTAGCTGCTATTAGTCCTGTACTTTCACATCATTGCATATTTGACTATGGCTTGCTTATGGTAGTTTATCTTCCGCTGCATATCAACTAGGTCATTTCTGTTGTTTGTCTTCGAAACTTCTAAGTTTTGAAGACTTTTATAAAAATCGCCTATTCACCCCCCCTCTAGTCGATACTAGCACTTTCAATTTCCCTAATCGAGATCATCCAGGATCGTCTTATCCACCTCTGCTTTCAGTTTAGTAAGAACCTCTTTTGCACTGGCTAACTGGAAAGTGCCTCCTCCTTCACCAACACCATCTTAGCAAAGTCTGATTTAAAAAAATCTGAGCCCATTCTCCACCTTCCTCTTTTTATCATGCATCTTCAAATATTCTTCAGCATTGACAACACTTCCTCTAAGCCTACCTCTGTTCTCTACCCGATACATGCTCCAGAGCTTTGCTAGGCACATCTTCAAAGACTGTGGCCACTCTTGATCAACCCACTCCACGTAAGAACACTTCCGCTCACCCTATAATATTTAAAACTAGATCAGTAATAGTTGTAGGGAAAATGGGTTTATAGCAACATAGAAAATCACCAATACTTATTTCTAAAAACTAAAGAAACATGTTAATTATGACATATCTTCTCAAAAAGATCAATGTGCAAATGAATTAACTACTACTGAGACAACAACCAAATTCTAAAACATCAGAACCTCTAATTAACTACAACAACGCTACAAGTTCTTACTCATGTACTATAAATAACAAATTGAACATTTTAATAGGAAGGTAAATATAACTGCGACAACATAGAGACAATGTTTGGATGACAGCAAATTGATACTAACAGGTGTGTACATGCACAAATTTAGTAACATATAACTAATAACACTAAGGTCGTCCACTATGTATGCCAAAACCGGTGTAAAGACAACTGTTGCTACATCTCACTTCGGTGCCCTGCACTGGTGAGCCGATGCATCGAAAAAAAAATCAGGGAGCCGAACTCCGGAGCACCTAGTTGCTCTAATGCCCAGTTCCTTCGTGCCATGAAGATTTAGTATTTTACTGCTTGGCTACTCAGATGTGTGGACAAGTTGGCTGCACAAACTGCCGACGCGGTGCCAAATAATTTTGTAATGGCACTGTTGATGAGATGGCAACATTTTCAGATACTAGGTACAAACTGTGACACTGTCTTAGGATGCGTTTGGTTAAATGTGTGGTATTAATGGGTTGGGACCGTGACAGTGTCTGAATCACATCTAACAAATGATTTGTAACAATATAAAGAGGGTCTAACCTTCTCTGCACATGCCAGAAACTTCCTCCCACTGTCCATAGTTTCAAACACAACTAGCTTCATGGATGGAGATTGATGGTGACAACGAGTAGATAGATATTCAGCCACCCTGCTCCATTCGTTGCAACTGATGGTCCTAGGGAACTACAAGAGGAAGAAATGACTCAATTCGACCACCGGGTAAAAATCCTTCATTCCTAGTCATAGCCCGAGAGAGAGAAGAGAGGCATACCTGGGTGGTGAAGGATTTGTCGGAGGAGGAGGAACCTCAGGAGAGGTCTTTGAAGAAGAGCATGGCGACCCTGGCGGTAGAATGCGAGACGATGAGAGCGAGGAAGCAAGTGAGGAAGCGGCTATAGCTTAGGAAGGAAGGAAGGAAGGAAGGGGGAAACAGGGGAAATGTGACCTGTGGTCAGGGAGAAAGGGGGTGGGGAAGCGGGGGGGGGGAGGGGGAGGGGGGTAGATATTTCGGTGGTAGGCCAAAAATTTCGAAATGTGGAGGGAAACTTTGTGCGCGGTGCTGCCGGACACCATTCACTTTGAATGATAGTGTGCATCACAAACGATTCTTCTGCTTTATGCGCATGTGATGAGTTTGATAATTAAAATTTTGGTGTAAATTTCCCCAGGTATGTCATTGCATAATTTAACATTGCTTGCTAATTTGGGCACACAAAAGAGCGTACAGCACACAGACCACACTTACTGAATCTAGCAATTTTAGTAATTAAACAGAGCCAGTTTACCTAAACACTGCTCTAACAAAAGACCAGCATTAAAAACAAAGCCTAAGTACGCATAATTTTAACAAATCCGCCACCACGCCAGCCTATGCATCGCCGGTATGAGATTAGACGTGAATGACTTGTCCTGGGGACATGCCACCGTTGGTGGACTCCGCATCCCCCCTACTGAAGTCGACCACGTCCTCGTCCTTGTCCTCGACGCTGCCCACATGGTTGTAGTACTCATAGTAGTGGCTGCGCCAGAGCTCGCGTTGGTACTCCATCGCTGATTCCTCGACAGACAGACTCTTCTCTACCTCGACCCGGGACACGCGCAACTCCTCCTACCGGCGCTCCTCGATGTCCGCCGCCTCCTGCATCTTCAGCTCCCGCTCGGTGACCTCATGAGGAAGTAGGTGCTCCATGGCCACCGCTACCTTTTCAGATGTGTGTTTCATGCTGGATTCCGAGGTGTCCTAGAAAATTTTGGCGTGGATGGCCTCCACCCGGTCCAGGGAGACATCAAAGGCATGGACGGCAGCTCGAGCGCTTTCGGTGTTTGCAGCCGTCGTCGCAACAGCAGCTGCAGCCGTCTCGGCTGCTGCAGCTGGCCTGTCGGCTGGCGCAGACGCCCTCTCGGCGGAACTGGTCGCGCTCAATGTGGATGCGGCGGCACTCTTGGCGTAGGCGGCCGCGCTCTTGGTGCAGGCGGAGACGCTCGGGAGGACGCGACCATCGTACATGCCTTCACGAAGCATTTCCACGACGTCTTCTTTGCAATAAGGAGGTGTGGGAATGGGGATCAGGATTCGTGGATTCGGGGGTTGCAGACACTGGAGCAGACGAGCCGATGAAGGTTAAGGAGGAAGACTTAAATAGACCAGAAATTTTCATCGCAAACAGTTCCTACAAAAAAACAGTGTGTGATGTTGTAGATATTTTTTATTAGCTGTGAAAGACGAATTTGGAGTGAAGTGGCAACGGATGGTGTTCTAAATGTACGAGAAAAATTATAGTACTAATACAACTGTCATGTCAAATTTTGGAAAATTTCAGGGGTCATTTGACCTTTTAAGAGATCTAAGTGATTTTCTAGCCATTTAATGGCCGCAATTGAAATTTAAACTACATGTAAATGCAACAACTATCCATAACGGTTTGAAAAGTCATATTTTGTGTACTTGTGTGCGATTTCATTCCATGTTCAGTAAATTGGAAGGAATTTTCAAACATATTGGTCTAACGGCTATGACACAATTAATCATGGAGTGCCATGGCATTTCAATTACAAAAAATTAAAAAAATATCAGAAACACATGAAACCTTCGTTGATGTAATGTCATGCCACCAAGATGATGTGGTAAAATTTTTGGCATGTTTGATGAAAGTGTGGACACACACCCCTCACAAACTGGAGCAAGTCACTAGAAAGCTCATGGTTCCGAGAGGGAACAATGCATGTTTGATGACAAACGTGAGATAGCTTCCTCTTACGGCCTTCAAATTTTTTATTCGTGTAACATGAACTAATAAAACTGTCTTGTGAAAAATTGGAAAATTTCAGGGATTTTCTAGCCATTTAATGACCGTAATTCAAATTAGAACTACATGTACATTTAACAACTAACCATAACGGTTTCAAAAATCATAGTTGTGTACTTGTGTGCGAGTTAATTCCATGTGCAGTAAATTAGAAGGAATTTTCAAACATATTGGTCTCACGGCATGGACACATGCATGGAGTGCCACAGCATTTTAATTCCATTTTTTTAGATGATTAGAAAAACATGAACCCTTTCTTGATGTAATGTCAAGCCACCACGATGATGTGGTAAAAAAATTGGTCTGTTTGACGCAAGTTTGGAGACGCACCGCTCACAAACCGGAGCAACTCACTAGAAGGCTCATGGTTCCGAGAGGGAACAATGGATGTTTGATGATGAACGGGAGATAGCTTCCTCTTACGACCTTCAAAATATTTCTACGTATAACGTGCACTAATACAACCTGCATGTGAAAATTTGGAAAATTCCAGGCGTCATTTGACCTTTTGAAGACATTTAAGTGATTTTCTAGCCATTTAATGACCGCAATTCGAATTAGAACTACATATATATGCAACGGCTAACCATAATGGTTTTAAAAATCATATTAGTGTACTTGTGTGAGAGTTAATTCCATGTGCAGTAAATTAGAAGGTATTTTCAAACATATTGGTCTCACGACACAGACACATGCATGGAGTGCCATGGCATTCAAATTCCAAAAAAAAAACTAAAAAAGACCAGAAACACATGAAACCTTGGTTCATGTAATGTCATGCCACTAAGATGATGTGGTAAAAAATTTGGCATGTTTGACGAAAGTTTGGACACACACCCCTCACAAACCGGAGCAAGTCACTAGAAGGCTCGTGGGTCCGAGAGGGAACAATGCATGTTTGATGACAAACGTGAGATAGCTTCCTCTTACGGCCTTCAAATTTTTTTCTACGTGTAACATGCACTAATACAATTGTCATGTGAAAATTTGGAGTCATTTGACCTTTTGAAGACATTTAAGGGATTTTCTAGCCATTTAGTGACCGTAATTCAAATTTGAACTACATGTACATGCAACGACTAAAAATAATGGTTTGAAAAACAATATTTGTGTACTTGTGTGCGAGTTAATTCCATGTGCAGTAAATTAGAAGGAATTTTCAAACATATTGGTCTCACGGCATGGACACATGCATGGAGTGCCATGGCATTTTAATTCCAAAAAATTAAAAAATGATCAGAAAAACATGAAACCTTGCTTGATGTAATGTCATGCCACCAAGATGATATGGTAAAAAATTGGCCTATTTGACGAAAATTTGGACAAACACACACCCCTCACAAACCGGAGCAACTCACTAGAAGGCTCGTGGTTCCGAGAGGGAACAACGCATGTTTGATGACGAACAGGAGATAGCTTCCTCTTACGGCCTTCAAAAATTTTCTACGTGTAACGTGCACTAATACAACTGTCATGTTAAAATTTGGAAAATTTCAGGGTCATTTGACCTTTTGAAGACATTTAAGTGATTTTCTAGCCATTTAATGACCGTAATTCAAATTTGAACTACATCTACATGCAACGGCTAACCATAACGGTTTGAAAAATCATATTTGTGTACTTGTGTGCGAGTTAATTCCATGTGCAGTAAATTAGAAGGAATTTTCAAACATATTGGTCTCACGGCATGGACACATGCATGGAGTGCCATGGCATTTTAATTCCAAAAAATTAAAAAATGATCAAAAAACATGAAACCTTGCTTGATGTAATGTCATGCCACCAAGTTATGTGGTAAAAAATTGGCCGTTTGACGAAAGTTTGGACACACCCCTCACAAACGGAGCAACTCACTAGAAGACTCGTGGTTTCCGAGAGGGACAATGCAATGTTTGATGACGAACGGGAGATAGCTTCCTCTTACGGCCTTCAAAAATTTTCTACGTGTAACATGCACTAATACAACTGTCATGTGAAAATTTGGAAAATTTCAAGGGGTCATTTGACCTTTTGAAGACATTAATGATGTTTCTAGCCATTAATGACCGTAATTCAATTTGAACTACATCTACATGCAACGGCTAACCATAAACGGTTTGAAAAATCATATTTGTGTACTTATGTGCGAGTTAATTCCATGTGCAGTAAATTAGAAGGAATTTTCAAACATATTGGTCTCACGGCATGGACACATGCATGGAGTGCCATGGCATTTTAATTCCAAAAAATAAAAAAATGATCAGAAAAACATGAAACCTTGCTTGATGTAATGTCATGCCACCAAGATGATGTGGTAAAAAATTGGCCTATTTGACGAAAGTTTGGACACACACACCCTCACAAACCGGAGCAACTCACTAGAAGGCTCGTGGTTCCGAGAGGGAACAATGCATGTTTGATGACGAACGGGAGATAGCTTCCTCTTACGGCCTTCAAATATTTTCTACGTGTAACATGCACTAATACAACTGTCAATGTGAAAATTTGGAAAATTTCAGGGGTCATTTGACCTTTTGAAGACATTTAAGTGATTTTCTAGCCATTTAATGACCGTAATTCAAGTTTGAACTACATCTACATGCAACGGCTAACCATAACGGTTTGAAAAATCGTATTTGTTTACTTGTGTGCGAGTTAATTCCATGTGCAGTAAATTAGAAGGAATTTTCAAACATATTGGTCTCACTACATGGACACATGCATGGAGTGCCATGGCATTTTAATTCCAAAGAAATTAAAAATGATCAGAAAAACATGAAACCTTGCTTGATGTATTGTCATGCCACCAAGATGTCATAAAAAATTGGCCTGTTTGACGAAAGTTTGGACACACACCCCTCACAAACCAGAGCAACTCACTAGAAGGCTCATGGTCCCGAGAGGGAACAATGCATGTTTGATGACGAATGGGAGATAGCTTCCTCCTACGGCCTTCAAATTTTTTCTACGTGTAACATGCACTAATACAACTGTCATGTGAAAAATTGGAAAATTTCAGGGGTCATTTGACCTTTTGAAGACATTTAAGTGATTTTCTATCCATTTAATGACCGTAATTCAAATTTAAACTCCATGTACATGCAACGTCTAACCATAATAGTTTGATATATCATATTTGTGTACTTGTGTGCGAGTTAATTCCATGTGAAGTAAATTAGAAGGAATTTTCGAACATATTGGTCTCACGGCATGGACACGTGCATGGAGTGCCATGGCATTTTAATTCCAAAAATTTAAAAAATGATCAGAAAAACATGAAACCTTGCTTGATGTAATGTCATGCCATCAAGTTGATGTGGTAAAAAATTGGCCTGTTTGACGAAATTTTGGACACACAAACCTCTCACAAACCAGAGCAACTCACTAGAAGGCTCATGGTTCCCAGAGGGAACAATGCATGTTTGATGAGGAACGGTAGATAGCTTCCTCTTACGGCCTTCATAATTTTTCTACGTGTAACATGCACTCATACAACTGCAATGTGAAAATTTGGAAAATTTCAGGGGTCATTTGAACTTTTGAAAACATTTAAGTGATTTTCTAGCCATTTAATGACCATAATTCAAATTTGAACTACATCTACATGTAATGGCTAACCATGACAGTTTGAAAAATCATATTTGTGTACTTATGTGCGAGTTAATTCCATCTTCAGTAAGTTGGAAGGAATTTTCAAACATATTGGTCTCACGGCATGGACACGTGCATGGAGTGCCATGGCATTTTAATTCCAAAAAATAAAAAAAATGATCAGAAAAACATGAAACCTTGCTTGATGTAATGTCATGCCACCAAGATGATGTGGTAAAAAATTGGCCTATTTGACGAAATTTTGGACACACACACCTCTCACAAACCAGAGCAACTCACTAGAAGGCTCGTGGTTCCGTGAGGGAACAATGCATGTTTGATGGGGAATGGTAGATAGCTTCCTCTTACGGCCTTCAAATATTTTCTACGTGTAACATGCACTCATACAACTGCAATGTGAAAATTTGGAAAATTTCAGGGGTCATTTGACCTTTTGAAAACATTTAAGTGATTTTCTAGCCATTTAATGACCGTAATTCAAGTTTGAACTACATCTACATGCAACGGCTAACCATAACGGTTTGAAAAATCGTATTTGTTTACTTGTGTGCGAGTTAATTCCATGTGCAGTAAATTAGAAGGAATTTTCAAACATATTGGTCTCACGGCATGGACACATGCATGGAGTGCCATGGCATTTAAATTCCAAAACATTAAAAATGGGTCAGGAAAACATGAAACCTTCCTTGATGTAATGTCATGCCACCAAGATGATGTGGTAAAAAAATTGGCCTGTTTGACGAAAGTTTGGACACACACCCCTCACAAACCGGAGCAACTCACTAGAAGGCTCGTGGTTCCGAAAGGGAACAATGCATGTCCAATGACGAATGGGAGATAGCTTCCTCTTATGGCCTTCCAAATTTTTCTACGTGTAACATGCACTAATACAATTGTCATGTGAAAACTTGGAAAATTTTCAGGGGCCATTTGACCTTTTGAAGACATTTAAGTGGTTTTCTAGCCATTTAATGACCGTAATTCAAATTTGAACTACATCTACATGCAACGGCTAACCATAATAGTTTGATATATCATATTTGTGTACTTGTGTGCGAGTTAATTCCATGTGCAGTAAATTAGAAGGAATTCGCGAACATATTGGTCTCACTGCATGGATACGTGCATGGAGTGTCATGGCATTTTAATTCCAAAAAATTAAAAAATGATCAGAAAAACATGAAACCTTGCTAGATGTAATGTCATGCCATCAAGTTGATGTGGTAAAAAATTGGCCTGTTTGACGAAATTTTGGACACACACACCTCTCACAAACCAGAGCAACTCACTAGAAGGCTCATGGTTCCCAGAGGGAACAATGCATGTTTAATGAGGAACGGTAGATAGCTTCCTCTTACGGCCTTCATAATTTTTCTACGTGTAACATGCACTCATACAACTGCAATGTGAAAATTTGGAAAATTTCAGGGGTCATTTGAACTTTTGAAAACATTTAAGTGATTTTCTAGCCATTTAATGACCGTAATTCAAATTTGAACTACATCTACATGTAATGGCTAACCATAACAGTTTGAAACATCATATTTGTGTACTTATGTGCGAGTTAATTCCATGTGCAGTAAATTAGAAGGAATTTTCAAACATATTGGTCTCACGGCATGGACACATGCATGGAGTGCCATGGCATTTTAATTCCAAAAAATTAAAAAATGATCAGAAAAACATGAAACCTTGCTTGATGTAATGTCATGCCACCAAGTTGATGTGGTAAAAAATTGGCCTGTTTGACGAAAGTTTGGACACACACCCCTCACAAACCGGAGCAACTCACTAGAAGGCTCGTGGTTCCGAGAGGGAACAATGCATGTTTGATGACGAACGGGAGATAGCTTCCTCTTACGGCCTTCAAAATTTTTTCTACGTGTAACATGCACTAATACAACTGTCATGTGAAAATTTGGAAAATTTCAGGGATCATTTGACCTTTTGAAGACATTTAAGTGATTTTCTAGCCATTTAATGACCGTAATTCAAATTTGAACTACATCTACATGCAACGGCTAACCATAACGGTTTGAAAATCATATTTGTGTACTTGTGTGCGAGTTAATTCCATGTGCAGTAAATTAGAAGGAATTTTCAAACATATTGGTCTCACTGCATGGACACGTGCATGGAGTGCCATGGCATTTTAATTCCAAAAAATTAAAAAATGATCAGAAAAACATAAAACCTTGCTTGATGTAATGTCATGCCACCAAGATGATGTGGTAAAAAATTGGCCTGTTTGACGAAAGTTTGGACACACACCCCTCACAAACCGGAGCAACTCACTAGAAGGCTCGTGGTTCCCAGAGGGAACAATGCATGTTTGATGACGAATGGGAGATAGCTTCCTCTTACGGCCTTCAAATTTTTTCTACGTGTAACATGCACTAATACAACTGTCATGTGAAAATTTGGAAAATTTCAGGGGTCATTTGAACTTTTGAAAACATTTAAGTGATTTTCTAGCCATTTAATGACCGTAATTCAAATTTGAACTACATCTACATGCAACGGCTAACCATAACGGTTTGAAAATCGTATTTGGGTACTTATGTGCGAGTTAATTCCATGTGCAGTAAATTAGAAGGAATTTTCAAACATATTGGTCTCACGACATGGACACATGCATGGAGTGCCATGGCATTTTAATTCCAAAAAATTAAAAAATGATCAGAAAAACATGAAACCTTGCTTGATGTAATGTCATGCCACCAAGATGATGTGGTCAAAAAATTGGCCTGTTTGACGAAAATTTGGACACACACACCCCTCACAAACAGGAGCAACTCACTAGAAGGCTCGTGGTTCCGAGAGGGAACAATGCATGTTTGATGACGAACTGGGAGATAGCTTCCTCTTACGGCCTTCAAAAATTTTCTACGTGTAACATGCACTAATACAAGTGTCATGTTAAAAATTGGAAAATTTCATGGGTCATTTGACCTTTTGAAGACATTTAAGTGATTTTCTAGCCATTTAATGACCGTAATTCAAATTTAAACTACATGTACATGCAACGTCTAACCATAATGGTTTGAAAATCATATTTGTGTACTTGTTTGCGAGAGAATTCCATGTCCAGTAAATTAGAAGGAATTTTCAAACATATTGGTCTCACGGCATGGACACGTTCATGGAGTGCCATGGCATTTTAATTCCAAAAAATTAAAAAATGATCAGAAAAACATGAAACCTTGCTTGATGTAATGTCATGCCACCAAGATGATGTGGTAAAAATTTGGCCTGTTTGACGAAAGTTTGGACACACACCCCTCACAAACCAGAGCAACTCACTAGAAGGCTCGTGGTTCCGAGAGGGAACAATGCATGTTTGATGACGAACTGGAGATAGCTTCATCTTACGGCCTTCAAATTTTTTCTATGTGTAACATGCACTAATACAACTGTCATGTGAAAATTTGGAAAATTTCAAGGGTCATTTGAACTTTTGAAAGACATTTAAGTGATTTTCTAGCCATTTAATGACCGTAATTCAAATTTGAACTACATCTACATGCAATGGCTAACCATAACAGTTTGAAAAATCATATTTGTGTACTTATGTGCGAGTTAATTCCATGTGCAGTAAATTAGAAGGAATTTTCAAACATATTGGTCTCACGACATGACAGATGCATGGAGTGCCATGGCATTTTAGTTACAAAAAATTAAAAAATGATCAGAAAAACATGAAACCTTGCTTGATGTAATGTCATGCCACCAAGATGATGTGGTCAAAAATTGGCCTGCTTGACGAAAAGTTTGGACACACACACCCCTCACAAACCGGAGCAACTCACTAGAAGGCTCGTGGTTCTGAGAGGGAACAACGCATGTTTGATGACGAACATGAGATAGCTTCCTCTTACGGCCTTCAAAAATTTCTATGTGTAACGTGCACTAATACAACTATCATGTGAAAATTTAGAAAATTTCTGGGGTCATTTGACCTTTTGAAGACATTTAAGTGATTTCCTAGCCATTTAATGACTGTAATTCAAATTTAAACTACATGTACATGCAACGTCTAACCATAACAGTTTGATATATCATATTTGTGTACTTGTGTGCGAGTTAATTCCATGTGCAGTAAATTAGAAGGAATTTTTCGAACATATTGGTCTCACGGCATGGACACGTGCATGGAGTGCCATGGCATTTTAATTCCAAAAAATTTAAAAATGATCAGAAAAACATGAAACCTTGCTTGATGTAATGTCATGCCACCAAGATGATGTGGTAAAAAATTGGCCTGTTTGAAGAAATTTTGGACACACACACACCTCTCACAAACCAGAGCAACTCACTAGAAGGCTCGTGGTTCCCAGGGGGAACAATGCATGTTTGATGAGGAACGGTAGATAGCTTCCTCTTACGGCCTTCATAATTTTTCTACGTGTAACATGCACTCACACAACTGCAATGTGAAAATTTGGAAAATTTCGGGGGTCATTTGACCTTTTGAAAACATTTAAGTGATTTTCTAGCCATTTAATGACCGTAATTCAAATTTGAACTACATCTACATGCAACGGCTAACCATAACGGTTTGAAAAATCGTATTTGTTTACTTGTGTGCGAGTTAATTCCATGTGCAGTAAATTAGAAGGAATTTTGAAACATATTGGTCTCACGGCATGGACACATGCATGGAGTGCCATGGCATTTTAATTCCAAAGAAATTAAAAATGATCAGAAAAACATGAAACCTTGCTTGATGTAATGTCATGCCACCAAGATGATGTGGTAAAAAATTGGCCTGTTTGATGAAAGTTTGGACACACACCCCTCACAAACCGGAGCAACTCACTAGAAGGCTCATGGTTCCCGAGAGGGAACAATGCATGTTTGATGACGAATGGGAGATAACTTCCTCCTACGGCCTTCAAATTTTTCTACTTACATGCACTAATACAACTGTCATGTGAAAATTTGGAAAATTTCAGGGGTCATTTGACCTTTTAAAGACATTTAAGTGATTTTCTAGCCATTTAATGACCGTAATTCAAATTAGAACTACATGTACATGCAACGGCTAACCATAGCGGTTTGAAAAATCATATTTATGTAGTTGTGTGCGAGTTAATTCCTTGTGCAGTAGATTATAAAGAATTTTCAAAACATATTGATCTTAAGGCATGGACATGTGTATGGAGTGCCATGGCATTTAATTCCTAAAAATTAAAAAATGATCAGAAAAACATGAAACCTTGCTTGATGTAATGTCATGCCACCAAGATGATATGGTAAAAAATTGGCCTGTTTGATGAAATTTTGGACACACACACCTCTCACAAACCAGAGCAACTCACTAGAAGGCTCGTTGTTCCGAGAGGGAACAATGCATGTTTGATGAGGAACGGTAGATAGCTTCCTCTTACGGCCTTCCAAATTTTTCTACGTGTAACATGCACTCATACAACTGCAATGTGAAAATTTGGAAAATTTCAGGGGTCATTTGACCTTTTGAAATCATTTAAGTGATTTTCTAGCCATTTAATGACCGTAATTCAAATTTGAACTACATCTACATGCAACGGCTAACCATAACGGTTTGAAAAATCATATTTGTTTACTTGTGAGCGAGTTAATTCCATGCGCAGTAAATTACAAGGAATTTTCAAACATATTGGTCTCACGGCATGGACACATGCATGGAGTGCCATGTCATTTTAATTCCAAAGAACTTAAAAATGATCAGAAAAACATGAAACCTTGCTTGATGTAATGTCATGCCACCAAGATGTCATAAAAAAATTGGCATGTTTGACGAAAGTTTGGACACACACCCCTCACAAACCGGAGCAACTCACTAGAAGGCTCATGGTCCCAAGAGGGAACAATGCATGTTTGATGACGAATGGGAGATAGCTTCCTCTTACGGCCTTCAAATTTTTTCTACGTGTAACATGCCCTAATACAACTGTCATGTGAAAATTTGGAAAATTTTAGGGGTCATTTGACCTTTTAAAGACATTTAAGTGATTTTCTAGCCATTTAATGACCGTAATTCAAATTAGAACTGCATGTTCATGCAACGGCTAACCATAGCGGTTTGAAAAATCATATTTGTGTACTTGTGTGCGAGTTAATTCCATGTGCAGTAGATTATAAAGAATTTTCAAACATATTGATCTTAAGGCATGGACACGTGTATGGTGTGCCATGGCATTTTAATTCCTAAAAATTAAAAAATGATCAGAAAAACATGAAATCTTGCTTGATGTAATGTCATGCCACCAAGATGATGTGGTAAAAAACTGGCCTGCTTGACGAAAATTTGGACACACACACCCCTCACAAACCGGAGCAACTCACTAGAAGGCTCGTTGTTCCGAGAGGGAACAATGCATGTTTGATGACGAACGGGAGATACCTTCCTCTTACGGCCTTCAAAATTTTTCTACGTGTGACATGCACTAATACTACTGTCATGTTAAAAATTGGAAAATTTCAGGGGTCATTTGACCTTTTGAAGACATTTAAGTGATTTTCTAGCCATTTAATGACTGTAATTCAAATTTAAACTACATGTACATGCAACGTCTAACCATAACAGTTTGATATATCATATTTGTGTACTTGTGTGCGAGTTAATTCCATGTGCAGTAAATTAGAAGGAATTTTCAAACATATTGGTCTCAAGGCATGGACACATGCATGGAGTGCCATGGCATTTTAATTCCTAAAAATTAAAAAATGATCAGAAAAACATGAAACCTTGCTTGATGTAATGTCATGCCACCAAGATGATGTGGTAAAAAATTGGCCTGTTTGACGAAATTTGGACACACACCCCTCACAAACCGGAGCAACTCACTAGAAGGCTCGTGGTTCCGAGAGGGAACAATGCATGTTTGATGACGAACGGGAGATACCTTCCTCTTACGGCCTTCAAAATTTTTCTACGTGTAACATGCACTAATACAACTGTCATGTTAAAATTGGAAAATTTCAGGGGTCATTTGACCTTTTGAAGACATTTAAGTGATTTTCTAGCCATTTAATGACCGTAATTCAAATTGAAACTCCATGTACATGCAACGTCTAACCATTATAGTTTGATATATCATATTTGTGTACTTGTGTGCGAGTTAATTCCATGTGCAGTAAATTAGAAGGAATTTTCAAACATATTGGTCTCACGGCATGGACACGTGCATGGAGTGCCATGGCATTTTAATTCCAAAAAAATTAAAAAATGATCAGAAAAACATGAAACCTTGCTTGATGTAATGTCATGCCATCAAGATGATGTGGTAAAAAATTGGCCTGTTTGACGAAAGTTTGGACACACACACCTCTCACAAACCAGAGCAACTCACTAGATGGCTCGTGGTTCCGAGAGGGAACAATGCATGGTTGATGAGGAACGGTAGATAGCTTCCTCTTACGGCCTTCATAATTTTTCTACGTGTAACATGCACTCATACAACTGCAATGTGAAAATTTGGAAAATTTCATGGGTCATTTGAACTTTAGAAAACATTTAAGTGATTTTCTAGCCATTTAATGACCGTAATTCAAATTTGAACTACGTCTACAAGTAATGGCTAACCATAACAGTTTGAAAATCATATTTGTGTACTTATTGCGAGTTAATTCCATGTGCAGTAAATTAGAAGGAATTTTCAAACATATTGGTCTCACGACATGGACAGATGCATGGGGTGCCATGGCATTTTAATTCCAAAAAATTAAAAAAATGATCAGAGAAACATGAAACCTTTCTTGATGTAATGTCATGCCACCAAGATGATGTGGTAAAAAATTGGCCTGCTTGACGAAAATTTGGACACACACACCCCTCACAAACCGGAGCAACTCACTAGAAGGCTCGTGGTTCCGAGAGGGAACAACGCATGTTTGATGACGAACAGGAGATAGCTTCCTCTTACGGCTTTCAAAAATTTTCTATGTGTAACGTGCACTAATACAACTGTCATGTTAAAAATTGGAAAATTTCTGGGGTCATTTGACCTTTTGAAGACATTTAAGTGATTTTTTAGCCATTTAATGACCTTAATTCAAATTTAAACTACATGTACATGCAACGTCTAACCATAACAGTTTGAAATATCATATTTTTGTACTTGTGTGCGAGTTAATTCCATGTGCAGTAAATTAGAAGGAATTTTCGAACATATTGGTCTCACGGCATGGACACGTGCATGGAGTGCCATGGCATTTTAATTCCAAAAAATTAAAAAATGATCAGAAAAACATGAAACCTTGCTTGATGTAATGTCATGCCACCAAGATGATGTGGTAAAAAATTGCCATGTTTGACGAAATTTTGGACACACACCCTCTCACAAACCAGAGCAACTCACTAGAAGGCTCGTGGTTCCTAGAGGGAACAATGCATGTTTGATGAGGAATGGTAGATAGCTTCCTCTTACGGCCTTCATAATTTTTCTACGTGTAACATGCACTCATACAACTGCATGTGAAAATTTGGAAAATTTCAGGGGTCATTTGAACTTTTGAAAACATTTAAGTGATTTTCTAGCCATTTAATGACCGTAATTCAAATTTGAACTACATCTACATGTAATGGCTAACCATAACAGTTTGAAACATCATATTTGTGTACTTATGTGCGAGTTAATTCCATGTGCAGTAAATTAGAAGGAATTTTCAAACATATTGGTCTCACGACATTGACAGATGCATGGGGTGCCATGGCATTTTAATTACAAAAAAATTAAAAAATGATCAGAAAAACATGAAACCTTGCTTGATGTAATGTCATGCCACCAAGATGATGTGGTCAAAAATTGGCCTGCTTGACGAAAATTTGGACACACACACACCCCTCACAAACCTGAGCAACTCACTAGAAGGCTCGTGGTTCTGATAGGGAACAACGCATGTTTGATGACGAACATGAGATAGCTTCCTCTTACGGCCTTCAAAAAATTTCTATGTGTAACATGCACTAATACAACTATCATGTTAAAAATTAGAAAATTTCTGGGGTCATTTGACCTTTTGAAGACATTTAAGTGATTTTCTAGCCATTTAATGACTGTAATTCAAATTTAAACTACATGTACATGCAACGTCTAACCGTAACAGTTTGATATATCATATTTGTGTACTTGTGTGCGAGTTAATTCCATGTGCAGTAAATTAGAAGGAATTTTTCGAACATATTGGTCTCACGGCATGGACACGTGCATGGAGTGCCATGGCATTTTAATTCCAAAAAATTTAAAAATGATCAGAAAAACATGAAACCTTGCTTGATGTAATGTCATGCCACCAAGATGATGTGGTAAAAAATTGGCCTGTTTGACGAAATTTTGGACACACACACCTCTCACAAACCAGAGCAACTCACTAGAAGGCTCGTGGTTCCCAGGGGAACAATGCATGTTTGATGAGGAACGGTAGATAGCTTCCTCTTACGGCCTTCATAATCTTTCTACGTGTAACATGCACTCACACAACTGCAATGTGAAAATTTGGAAAATTTCAGGGGTCATTTGACCTTTTGAAAACATTAAGTGATTTTCTAACCATTTAATGACCGTAATTCAAATTTGAACTACATCTACATGTAATTGCTAACCATGACAGTTTGAAAAATCATATTTGTGTACTTATGTGCGAGTTAATTCCATGTTCAGTAAATCAGAAGGAATTTTCGAACATATTGGTCTCACGGCATGGACACGTGCATGGAGTGCCATGGCATTTTAATTCCAAACAAAATTTAAAAAATGATCAGAAAAACATGAAACCTTTCTTGATGTAATGTCATGCCACCAAGATGATGTGGTAAAAAATTAGCCTATTTGACGAAATTTTGGACACACACACCTCTCACAAACCAGAGCAACTCACTAGAAGGCTCGTGGTTCCTAGAGGGAACAATGCATGTTTGATGAGGAACGGTAGATAGCTTCCTCTTACGGCCTTCAAAATTTTTCTACGTGTAACATGCACTCATACAACTGCAATGTGAAAATTTGGAAAATTTCAGGGGTCATTTGACCTTTTGAAAACATTTAAGTGATTTTCTAGCCATTTAATGACCGTAATTCAAATTTGAACTACATCTACATGCAATGGCTAACCATAACGGTTTGAAAAATCGTATTTGTTTACTTGTGTGCGAGTTAATTCCATGTGCAGTAAATTAGAAGGAATTTTGAAACATATTGGTCTCACGGCATGGACACATGCATGGAGTGCCATGGCATTTTAATTCCAAAGAAATTAAATATGATCAGAAAAACATGAAACCTTGCTTGATGTAATGTCATGCCACCAAGATGTCATAAAAATTGGCCTGTTTGACGAAAGTTTGGACACACACCCCTCACAAACCGGAGCAACTCACTAGAAGGCTCATGGTCCCGAGAGGGAACAATGCATGTTTGATGACGAATGGGAGATAACTTCCTCCTACGGCCTTCAAAATTTTTCTACCTGCACTAATACAACTGTCATGTGAAAATTTGGAAAATTTCAGGGGTCATTTGACCTTTTAAAGACATTTAAGTGATTTTCTAGCCATTTAATGACCGTAATTCAAATTAGAACTACATGTACATGCAACGGCTAACCATAGCGGTTTGAAAAATCATATTTATGTACTTGTGTGCGAGTTAATTCCTTGTGCAGTAGATTATAAAGAATTTTCAAACATATTGATCTTAAGGCATGGACATGTGTATGGAGTGCCATGGCATTTAATTCCTAAAAATTAAAAAATGATCAGAAAAACATGAAACCTTGCTTGATGTAATGTCATGCCACCAAGATGATGTGGTAAAAAATTGGCCTATTTGACGAAATTTTGGACACACACACCTCTCACAAACCAGAGCAACTCACTAGAAGGCTCGTTGTTCCGAGAGGGAACAATGCATGTTTGATGAGGAACGGTAGATAGCTTCCTCTTACGGCCTTCCAAATTTTTCTACGTGTAACATGCACTCATACAACTGCAATGTGAAAATTTGGAAAATTCAGGGGTCATTTGACCTTTTGAAATCATTTAAGTGATTTTCTAGCCATTTAATGACCGTAATGCAAATTTGAACTACATCTACATGCAACGGCTAACCATGACCGTAATTCGTATTTGTTTACTTGTGTGCGAGTTAATTCCATGCGCAGTAAATTACAAGGAATTTTCAAACATATTGGTCTCACGGCATGGACACATGCATGGAGTGCCATGTCATTTTAATTCCAAAGAACTTAAAAATGATCAGAAAAACATGAAACCTTGCTTGATGTAATGTCATGCCACCAAGATGTCATAAAAAAATTGGCATGTTTGACGAAAGTTTGGACACACACCCCTCACAAACCGGAGCAACTCACTAGAAGGCTCATGGTCCCAAGAGGGAACAATGCATGTTTGATGACGAATGGGAGATAGCTTCCTCCTACGGCCTTCAAATTTTTTCTACGTGTAACATGCACTAATACAACTGTCATGTGACAATTTGGAAAATTTTAGGGGTCATTTGACCTTTTAAAGACATTTAAGTGATTTTCTAGCCATTTAATGACCGTAATTCAAATTAGAACTGCATGTACATGCAACGGCTAACCATAGCGGTTTGAAAAATCATATTTGTGTACTTGTGTGCGAGTTAATTCCATGTGCAGTAGATTATAAAGAATTTTCAAACATATTGATCTTAAGGCATGGACACGTGTATGGAGTGCCATGGCATTTTAATTCCTAAAAATTAAAAAATGATCAGAAAAACATGAAATCTTGCTTGATGTAATGTCATGCCACCAAGATGATGTGGTAAAAAACTGGCCTGCTTGACAAAAATTTGGACACACACACCCCTCACAAACCGGAGCAACTCACTAGAAGGCTCGTGGTTCCGAGAGGGAACAATGCATGTTTGATGACGAACGGGAGATACCTTCCTCTTACGGCCTTCAAAATTTTTCTACGTGTGACATGCACTAATACTACTGTCATGTTAAAAATTGGAAAATTTCAGGGGTCATTTGACCTTTTGAAGACATTTAAGTGATTTTCTAGCCATTTAATGACCGTAATTCAAATTGAAACTCCATGTACATGCAACGTCTAACCATTATAGTTTGATATATCATATTTGTGTACTTGTGTGCGAGTTAATTCCATGTGCAGTAAATTAGAAGGAATTTTCAAACATATTGGTCTCACGGCATGGACACGTGCATGGAGTGCCATGGCATTTTAATTCCAAAAAAATAAAAAATGATCAGAAAAACATGAAACCTTGCTTGATGTAATGTCATGCCATCAAGATGATGTGGTAAAAAATTGGCCTGTTTGACGAAATTTTGGACACACACACCTCTCACAAACCAGAGCAACTCACTAGATGGCTCGTGGTTCCGAGAGGGAACAATGCATGTTTGATGAGGTACGGTAGATAGCTTCCTCTTACGGCCTTCATAATTTTTCTACGTGTAACATGCACTCATACAACTACAATGTGAAAATTTGGAAAATTTCATGGGTCATTTGAACTTTAGAAAACATTTAAGTGATTTTCTAGCCATTTAATGACCGTAATTCAAATTTGAACTACGTCTACAAGTAATGGCTAACCATAACAGTTTGAAACATCATATTTGAGTACTTATTGCGAGTTAATTCCATGTGCAGTAAATTAGAAGGAATTTTCAAACATATTGGTCTCACGACATGGGCAGATGCATGGGGTGCCATGGCATTTTAATTACAAAAAATTAAAAAAATGATCAGAGAAACATGAAACCTTTCTTGATGTAATGTCATGCCACCAAGATGATGTGGTAAAAAATTGGCCTGCTTGACGAAAATTTGGACACACACACACACCCCTCACAAACCGGAGCAACTCACTAGAAGGCTCGTGGTTCCGAGAGGGAACAACGCATGTTTGATGACGAACAGGAGATAGCTTCCTCTTACGGCTTTCAAAATTTTTCTATGTGTAACGTGCACTAATACAACTGTCATGTTAAAAATTGGAAAATTTCTGGGGTCATTTGACCTTTTGAAGACATTTAAGTGATTTTTTAGCCATTTAATGACCTTAATTCAAATTTAAACTACATGTACATGCAACGTCTAACCATAACAGTTTGATATATCATATTTTTGTACTTGTGTGCGAGTTAATTCCATGTGCAGTAAATTAGAAGGAATTTTTCGAACATATTGGTCTCACGGCATGGACACGTGCATGGAGTGACATGGCATTTTAATTCCAAAAAATTAAAAAATGATCAGAAAAACATGAAACCTTGCTGGATATAATGTCATGCCATCAAGATGATGTGGTAAAAATTTGCCATGTTTGACGAAATTTTGGACACACACACCTCTCACAAACCAGAGCAACTCACTAGAAGGCTCGTGGTTCCCAGAGGGAACAATGCATGTTTGATGAGGAATGGTAGATAGCTTCCTCTTACGGCCTTCATAATTTTTCTACGTGTAACATGCACTCATACAACTGCAATGTGAAAATTTGGAAAATTTCAGGGGTCATTTGAACTTTTGAAAACATTTAAGTGATTTTCTAGCCATTTAATGACCGTAATTCAAATTTGAACTACATCTACATGTAATGGCTAACCATAACAGTTTGAAACATCATATTTGTGTACTTATGTGCGAGTTAATTCCATGTGCAGTAAATTAGAAGGAATTTTCAAACATATTGGTCTCACGACATTGACAGATGCATGGGGTGCCATGGCATTTTAATTACAAAAAAATTAAAAAATGATCAGAAAAACATGAAACCTTGCTTGATGTAATGTCATGCCACCAAGATGATGTGGTCAAAAATTGGCCTGCTTGACGAAAATTTGGACACACACACACCCCTCACAAACCGGAGCAACTCACTAGAAGGCTCGTGGTTCTGATAGGGAACAACGCATGTTTGATGACGAACATGAGATAGCTTCCTCTTACGGCCTTCAAAAAATTTCTATGTGTAACATGCACTAATACAACTATCATGTTAAAAATTAGAAAATTTCTGGGGTCATTTGACCTTTTGAAGACATTTAAGTGATTTTCTAGCCATTTAATGACTGTAATTCAAATTTAAACTACATGTACATGCAACGTCTAACCGTAACAGTTTGATATATCATATTTGTGTACTTGTGTGCGAGTTAATTCCATGTGCAGTAAATTAGAAGGAATTTTTCGAACATATTGGTCTCACGGCATGGACACGTGCATGGAGTGCCATGGCATTTTAATTCCAAAAAATTTAAAAATGATCAGAAAAACATGAAACCTTGCTTGATGTAATGTCATGCCACCAAGATGATGTGGTAAAAAATTGGCCTGTTTGACGAAATTTTGGACACACACACCTCTCACAAACCAGAGCAACTCACTAGAAGGCTCGTGGTTCCCAGGGGGAACAATGCATGTTTGATGAGGAACGGTAGATAGCTTCCTCTTACGGCCTTCATAAATTTTCTACGTGTAACATGCACTCACACAACTGCAATGTGAAAATTTGGAAAATTTCAGGGGTCATTTGACCTTTTGAAAACATTAAGTGATTTTCTAGCCATTTAATGACCGTAATTCAAATTTGAACTACATCTACATGTAATTGCTAACCATGACAGTTTGAAAAATCATATTTGTGTACTTATGTGCGAGTTAATTCCATGTTCAGTAAATCAGAAGGAATTTTCGAACATATTGGTCTCACGGCATGGACACGTGCATGGAGTGCCATGGCATTTTAATTCCAAACAAAATTTAAAAAATGATCAGAAAAACATGAAACCTTTCTTGATGTAATGTCATGCCACCAAGATGATGTGGTAAAAAATTAGCCTATTTGACGAAATTTTGGACACACACACCTCTCACAAACCAGAGCAACTCACTAGAAGGCTCGTGGTTCCTAGAGGGAACAATGCATGTTTGATGAGGAACGGTAGATAGCTTCCTCTTACGGCCTTCAAAATTTTTCTACGTGTAACATGCACTCATACAACTGCAATGTGAAAATTTGGAAAATTTCAGGGGTCATTTGACCTTTTGAAAACATTTAAGTGATTTTCTAGCCATTTAATGACCGTAATTCAAATTTGAACTACATCTACATGCAATGGCTAACCATAACGGTTTGAAAAATCGTATTTGTTTACTTGTGTGCGAGTTAATTCCATGTGCAGTAAATTAGAAGGAATTTTGAAACATATTGGTCTCACGGCATGGACACATGCATGGAGTGCCATGGCATTTTAATTCCAAAGAAAAACATGAAACCTTGCTTGATGTAATGTCATGCCACCAAGATGTCATAAAAATTGGCCTGTTTGACGAAAGTTTGGACACACACCCCTCACAAACCGGAGCAACTCACTAGAAGGCTCATGGTCCCGAGAGGGAACAATGCATGTTTGATGACGAATGGGAGATAACTTCCTCCTACGGCCTTCAAATTTTTTCTACCTGCACTAATACAACTGTCATGTGAAAATTTGGAAAATTTCAGGGGTCATTTGACCTTTTAAAGACATTTAAGTGATTTTCTAGCCATTTAATGACCGTAATTCAAATTAGAACTACATGTACATGCAACGGCTAACCATAGCGGTTTGAAAAATCATATTTATGTAGTTGTGTGCGAGTTAATTCCTTGTGCAGTAGATTATAAAGAATTTTCAAACATATTGATCTTAAGGCATGGACATGTGCATGGAGTGCCATGGCATTTAATTCCTAAAAATTAAAAAATGATCAGAAAAACATGAAACCTTGCTTGATGTAATGTCATGCCACCAAGATGATGTGGTAAAAAATTGGCCTATTTGACGAAATTTTGGACACACACACCTCTCACAAACCAGAGCAACTCACTAGAAGGCTCGTTGTTCCGAGAGGGAACAATGCATGTTTGATGAGGAACGGTAGATAGCTTCCTCTTACGGCCTTCCAAATTTTTCTACGTGTAACATGCACTCATACAACTGCAATGTGAAAATTTGGAAAATTCAGGGGTCATTTGACCTTTTGAAATCATTTAAGTGATTTTCTAGCCATTTAATGACCGTAATTCAAATTTGAACTACATCTACATGCAACAGCTAACCATGACCGTAATTCGTATTTGTTTACTTGTGTGCGAGTTAATTCCATGCGCAGTAAATTACAAGGAATTTTCAAACATATTGGTCTCACGGCATGGACACATGCATGGAGTGCCATGTCATTTTAATTCCAAAGAACTTAAAAATGATCAGAAAAACATGAAACCTTGCTTGATGTAATGTCATGCCACCAAGATGTCATAAAAAAATTGGCATGTTTGACGAAAGTTTGGACACACACCCCTCACAAACCGGAGCAACTCACTAGAAGGCTCATGGTCCCAAGAGGGAACAATGCATGTTTGATGACGAATGGGAGATAGCTTCCTCCTACGGCCTTCAAATTTTTTCTACGTGTAACATGCACTAATACAACTGTCATGTGACAATTTGGAAAATTTTAGGGGTCATTTGACCTTTTAAAGACATTTAAGTGATTTTCTAGCCATTTAATGACCGTAATTCAAATTAGAACTGCATGTACATGCAACGGCTAACCATAGCGGTTTGAAAAATCATATTTGTGTACTTGTGTGCGAGTTAATTCCATGTGCAGTAGATTATAAAGAATTTTCAAACATATTGATCTTAAGGCATGGACACGTGTATGGAGTGCCATGGCATTTTAATTCCTAAAAATTAAAAAATGATCAGAAAAACATGAAATCTTGCTTGATGTAATGTCATGCCACCAAGATGTCATAAAAATTGGCCTGTTTGACGAAAGTTTGGACACACACCCCTCACAAACCGGAGCAACTCACTAGAAGGCTCATGGTCCCGAGAGGGAACAATGCATGTTTGATGACGAATGGGAGATAACTTCCTCCTACGGCCTTCAAATTTTTTCTACCTGCACTAATACAACTGTCATGTGAAAATTTGGAAAATTTCAGGGGTCATGCACTAATACATTTAAGTGATTTTTTAGCCATTTAATGACCTTAATTCAAATTTAAACTACATGTACATGCAACGTCTAACCATAACAGTTTGATATATCATATTTTTGTACTTGTGTGCGAGTTAATTCCATGTGCAGTAAATTAGAAGGAATTTTTCGAACATATTGGTCTCACGGCATGGACACGTGCATGGAGTGACATGGCATTTTAATTCCAAAAAATTAAAAAATGATCAGAAAAACATGAAACCTTGCTTGATGTAATGTCATGCCACCAAGATGATGTGGTAAAAAATTGGCCTGTTTGACGAAATTTTGGACACACACACCTCTCACAAACCAGAGCAACTCACTAGAAGGCTCGTGGTTCCCAGAGGGAACAATGCATGTTTGATGAGGAACGGTAGATAGCTTCCTCTTACGGCCTTCATAATTTTTCTACGTGTAACATGCACTCATACAACTGCAATGTGAAAATTTGGAAAATTTTAGGGGTCATTTGACCTTTTGAAGACATTTAAGTGATTTTCTAGCCATTTAATGACCGTAATTCAAATTTAAACTACATGTACATGCAATGTCTAACCATAACAGTTTGATATATCATATTTGTGTACTTGTGTGCGAGTTAATTCCATGTGCAGTAAAATAGAAGGAATTTTTCGAATATATTGGTCTCACGGCATGGACACGTGCATGGAGTGCCATGGCATTTTAATTCCAAAAAAATTACAAATGATCAGAAAAACATGAAACCTTGCTTGATGTAATGTCATGCCACCAAGATGATGTGGTAAAAAATTGGCCTGTTTGACGAAATTTTGGACACACACACCTATCACAAACCAGAGCAACTCACTAGAAGGCTCGTGGTTCCCAGAGGGAAAAATGCATGTTTGATGAGGAACGGTAGACAGCTTCCTCTTACGGTCTTCATAATTTTTCTACGTGTAACATGCACTCATACAAGTGCAATGTGAAAATTTGGAAAATTTCTGGGGTCCTTTGACCTTTTGAAGACATTTAAGTGATTTTCTAGCCATTTAATGACTGTAATTCAAATTTAAACTACATGTACATGCAACGTCTAACCATAACAGTTTGATATATCATATTTGTGTACTTGTGTGCGAGTTAATTCCATGTGCAGTAAATTAGAAGGAATTTTTCGAACATATTGGTCTCACGGCATGGACACGTGCATGGAGTGCCATGGCATTTTAATTCCAAAAAATTTAAAAATGATCAGAAAAACATGAAACCTTGCTTGATGTAATGTCATGCCACCAAGATGATGTGGTAAAAATTGGCCTGTTTGACGAAATTTTGGACACACACACCTCTCACAAACCAGAGCAACTCACTAGAAGGCTCGTGGTTCCCAGGGGGAACAATGCATGTTTGATGAGGAACGGTAGATAGCTTCCTCTTACGGCCTTCATAATTTTTCTATGTGTAACATGCACTCACACAACTGCAATGTGAAAATTTGGAAAATTTCAGGGGTCATTTGACCTTTTGAAAACATTAAGTGATTTTCTAGCCATTTAATGACCGTAATTCAAATTTGAACTACATCTACATGTAATTGCTAACCATGACAGTTTGAAAAATCATATTTGTGTACTTATGTGCGAGTTAATTCCATGTTCAGTAAATCAGAAGGAATTTTCGAACATATTGGTCTCACGGCATGGACACGTGCATGGAGTGCCATGGCATTTTAATCCCAAACAAAATTTAAAAAATGATCAGAAAAACATGAAACCTTTCTTGATGTAATGTCATGCCACCAAGATGATGTGGTAAAAAATTAGCCTATTTGACGAAATTTTGGACACACACACCTCTCACAAACCAGAGCAACTCACTAGAAGGCTCGTGGTTCCGAGATGGAACAATGCATGTTTGATGAGGAACGGTAGATAGCTTCCTCTTACGGCCTTCCAAATTTTTCTACGTGTAACATGCACTCATACAACTGCAATGTGAAAATTTGGAAAATTTCAGGGGTCATTTGACCTTTTGAAATCATTTAAGTGATTTTCTAGCCATTTAATGACCGTAATTCAAATTTGAACTACATCTACATGCAACGGCTAACCATGACCGTAATTCGTATTTGTTTACTTGTGTGCGAGTTAATTCCATGCGCAGTAAATTACAAGGAATTTTCAAACATATTGGTCTCACGGCATGGACACATGCATGGAGTGCCATGTCATTTTAATTCCAAAGAACTTAAAAATGATCAGAAAAACATGAAACCTTGCTTGATGTAATGTCATGCCACCAAGATGTCATAAAAAAATTGGCATGTTTGACGAAAGTTTGGACACACACCCCTCACAAACCGGAGCAACTCACTAGAAGGCTCATGGTCCCAAGAGGGAACAATGCATGTTTGATGACGAATGGGAGATAGCTTCCTCCTACGGCCTTCAAATTTTTTCTACGTGTAACATGCACTAATACAACTGTCATGTGAAAATTTGGAAAATTTTAGGGGTCATTTGACCTTTTAAAGACATTTAAGTGATTTTCTAGCCATATAATGACCGTAATTCAAATTAGAACTGCATGTACTTGCAACGGCTAACCATAGCGGTTTGAAAAATCATATTTGTGTACTTGTGTGCGAGTTAATTCCATGTGCAGTAGATTATAAAGAATTTTCAAACATATTGATCTTAAGGCATGGACACGTGTATGGAGTGCCATGGCATTTTAATTCCTAAAAATTAAAAAATGATCAGAAAAACATGAAATCTTGCTTGATGTAATGTCATGCCACCAAGATGATGTGGTAAAAAACTGGCCTGCTTGACAAAAATTTGGACACACACACCCCTCACAAACCGGAGCAACTCACTAGAAGGCTCGTGGTTCCGAGAGGGAACAATGCATGTTTGATGACGAACGGGAGATACCTTCCTCTTACGGCCTTCAAAATTTTTCTACGTGTGACATGCACTAATACTACTGTCATGTTAAAAATTGGAAAATTTCAGGGGTCATTTGACCTTTTGAAGACATTTAAGTGATTTTCTAGCCATTTAATGACCGTAATTCAAATTTAAACTCCATGTACATGCAACGTCTAACCATAATAGTTTGATATATCATATTTGTGTACTTGTGTGCGAGTTAATTCCATGTGCAGTAAATTAGAAGGAATTTTCAAACATATTGGTCTCACGGCATGGACACGTGCATGGAGTGCCATGGCATTTTAATTCCAAAAAAATAAAAAATGATCAGAAAAACATGAAACCTTGCTTGATGTAATGTCATGCCATCAAGATGATGTGGTAAAAAATTGGCCTGTTTGACGAAATTTTGGACACACACACCTCTCACAAACCAGAGCAACTCACTAGATGGCTCGTGGTTCCGAGAGGGAACAATGCATGTTTGATGAGGAACGGTAGATAGCTTCCTCTTACGGCCTTCATAATTTTTCTACGTGTAACAAGCACTCATACAACTACAATGTGAAAATTTGGAAAATTTCATGGGTCATTTGAACTTTAGAAAACATTTAAGTGATTTTCTAGCCATTTAATGACCGTAATTCAAATTTGAACTACGTCTACAAGTAATGGCTAACCATAACAGTTTGAAACATCATATTTGTGTACTTATTGCGAGTTAATTCCATGTGCAGTAAATTAGAAGGAATTTTCAAACATATTGGTCTCACGACATGGACAGATGCATGGGGTGCCATGGCATTTTAATTACAAAAAATTAAAAAAATGATCAGAGAAACATGAAACCTTTCTTGATGTAATGTCATGCCACCAAGATGATGTGGTAAAAAATTGGCCTGCTTGACGAAAATTTGGACACACACACACCCCTCACAAACCGGAGCAACTCACTAGAAGGCTCGTGGTTCCGAGAGGGAACAATGCATGTTTGATGACGAACAGGAGATAGCTTCCTCTTACGGCTTTCAAAAATTTTCTATGTGTAACGTGCACTAATACAACTGTCATGTTAAAAATTGGAAAATTTCTGGGGTCATTTGACCTTTTGAAGACATTTAAGTGATTTTTTAGCCATTTAATGACCTTAATTCAAATTTAAACTACATGTACATGCAACGTCTAACCATAACAGTTTGATATATCATATTTTTGTACTTGTGTGCGAGTTAATTCCATGTGCAGTAAAATAGAAGGAATTTTTCGAACATATTGGTCTCACGGCATGGACACGTGCATGGAGTGCCATGGCATTTTAATTCCAAAAAATTTAAAAATGATCAGAAAAATATGAAACCTTGCTTGATGTAATGTCATGCCACCAAGATGATGTGGTAAAAAATTGGCCTGTTTGACGAAATTTTGGACACACACACCTCTCACAAACCAGAGCAACTCACTAGAAGGCTCGTGGTTCCCAGAGGGAACAATGCATGTTTGATGAGGAACGGTAGATAGCTTCCTCTTACGGCCTTCATAATTTTTCTACGTGTAACATGCACTCAAACAACTGCAATGTGAAAATTTGGAAAATTTTAGGGGTCATTTGACCTTTTGAAGACATTTAAGTGATTTTCTAGCCATTTAATGACCGTAATTCAAATTTAAACTGCATGTACATGCAATGTCTAACCATAACAGTTTGATATATCATATTTGTGTACTTGTGTGCGAGTTAATTCCATGTGCAGTAAAATAGAAGGAATTTTTCGAATATATTGGTCTCACGGCATGGACACGTGCATGGAGTGCCATGGCATTTTAATTCCAAAAAAATTACAAATGATCAGAAAAACATGAAACCTTGCTTGATGTAATGTCATGCCACCAAGATGATGTGGTAAAAAATTGGCCTGTTTGACGAAATTTTGGACACACACACCTATCACAAACCAGAGCAACTCACTAGAAGGCTCGTGGTTCCCAGAGGGAAAAATGCATGTTTGATGAGGAACGGTAGACAGCTTCCTCTTACGGTCTTCATAATTTTTCTACGTGTAACATGCACTCATACAAGTGCAATGTGAAAATTTGGAAAATTTCTGGGGTCATTTGACCTTTTGATAACATTTAAGTGATTTTCTAGCCATTTAATGACCGTAATTCAAATTTGAACTACATCTACATGTAATGGCTAACCATGACAGTTTGAAAGATCATATTTGTGTACTTATGTGCGAGTTAATTCCATATTCAGTAAATTAGAAGGAATTTTCAAACATATTGGTCTCACGGCATGGACACGTGTTTGGAGTGCCATGGCATTTTAATTCCAAAAAAAATTAAAAAAATGATCAAAAAACATGAAACCTTGCTTGATGTAATGTCATGCCACCAAGATGATGTGGTAAATAGTTGGCCTATTTGACGAAATTTTTTACACACACACCTCTCACAAACTAGAGCAACTCACTAGAAGGCTCGTGGTTCCGAGAGGGAACAATGCATGTTTGATGAGGAACGGTAGATAGCTTCCTCTTACGGCCTTCAAATTTTTTCTACGTGTAACATGCACTCATACAACTGCAATGTGAAAATTTGGAAAATTTCAGGGGTCATTTGACCTTTTGAAAACATTTAAGTGATTTTCTAGCCATTTAATGACCGTAATTCAAATTTGAACTACATCTACATGCAACGGCTAACCATAACGGTTTGAAAAATCGTATTTGTTTACTTGTGTGCGAGTTAATTCCATGTGCAGTAAATTAGAATGAATTTTCAAACATATTGGTCTCACGGCATGGACACATGCATGGAGTGCCATTGCATTTTAATTCCAAAGAAATTAAAAATGATCAGAAAAAGATGAAACCTTGCTTGATGTAATGTCATGCCACCAAGATGTCATAAAAAAATTGGCCTGTTTGACGAAAGTTTGGACATACACCCCTCACAAACCGGAGCAACTCACTAGAAGGCTCATGGTCCCGAGAGGGAACAATGCATGTTTGATGACGAATGGGAGGTAGCTTCCTCCTACGGCCTTCAAATTGTTTCTACGTGTAACATGCACTAATACAACTGTCATGTGAAAAATTGGAAAATTTCAGGGGTCATTTGACCTTTTAAAGACATTTAAGTGATTTTCTAGCCATTTAATGACCGTAATTCAAATTAGAACTACATGTACATGCAACGGCTAACAATAGCGGTTTGAAAAATCATATTTGTGTACTTGTGTGCGAGTTAATTCCATGTGCAGTAGATTATAAAGAATTTTCAAACATATTGATCTTAAGGCATGGACACGTGTATGGAGTGCCATGGCATTTTAATTCCTAAAAATTAAAAAGTGATGAGAAAAACATGAAACCTTGCTTGATGTAATTTCATGCCACCAAGATGATGTGGTAAACAATTGGTCTGCTTGACGAAAATTTGGACACACACACACCCCTCACAAACCGGAGCAACTCACTAGAAGGCTCGTGGTTCGAGAGGGAACAATGCATGTTTGATGACGAACGGGAGATAACTTCCTCTTACGGCCTTCAAAAATTTTCTACGTGTAACATGCACTAATACAACTGTCATGTTAAAAATTGGAAAATTTCAGGGGTCATTTGACCTTTTGACGACATTTAAGTGATTTTCTAGCCATTTAATGACCGTAATTCAAATTTAAACTCCATGTACATGCAACGTCTAACCATAATAGTTTGATATATCATATTCGTGTACTTGTGTGCGAGTTAATTAATTCCATGTGCAGTAAATTAGAAGGAATTTTTGAACATATTGGTCTCACGACATGGAGTGCCATGGCATTTTAATTCCAAAAAATTAAAAAATGATTAGAAAAACATGAAACCATGCTTGATGTAATGTCATGCCATCAAGATGATGTGGTAAAAAATTGGCCTGTTTGACGAAATTTTGGACACACACACCTCTCACAAACGAGAGCAACTCACTAGAAGGATCGTGGTTCCCAGAGGGAACAATGCATGTTTGATGAGGAACGGTAGATAGCTTCCTCTTACGGCTTCATAATTTTTCTACGTGTAACATGCACTCATACAACTGCAATGTGAAAATTTGGAAAATTTCAGGGGTCATTTGAACTTTTGAAAACATTTAAGTGATTTTCTAGCCATTTAATGACCGTAATTCAAATTTGAACTACATCTACATGTAATGTCTAACCATAACAGTTTGAAACATCATATTTGCGTACTTATGTGCGAGTTAATTCCATGTGCAGTAAATTAGAAGGAATTTTCAAACATATTGGTCTCACGACATGGACACATGCATGGGGTGCCATGGCATTTTAATTACAAAAAATTAAAAAATGATCAGAAAAACATGAAACCTTGCTTGACGTAATGTCATGCCACCTAGATGATGTGGTAAAAAAATTGGCCTGTTTGACGAAAGTTTGGACACACACCCCTCACAAACAAGAGCAACTCACTAGAAGGCTCGTGGTTCCGAGAGGGAACAATGCATGTTTGATGACGAACCAAAGATAGCTTCCTTTAACGGCCTTCAAAAAATTTCTACGTTTAATCTGAACTAATAAAACTGTCATGTGAAAAATTGGAAAATTTCAGGGGTCATTTGACCTTTTGAAGACATTTAAGTGATTTTCTAGACATTTAATGACCGTAATTCAAATTTGGACTACATCTACATGCAATGGCTAACCATAAAGGTTTGGAAAATCATATTTGTGTACTTGTGCGCTAGTTAAAAAATCACCAAATAATGTAAATATCTGGTGTTAAAAAAAGGAAATGTAAAATCTGGCAAGAAAACTGGCCCCCACACGATTGGCATTCTATTTCGCGCCTCGTGATTTGGAAGGTGAGTGGCAGGCGTTATTAATCAGACACGATTCTGAATTGGAACCGTTAGCTATTATGTTCACACACAGATTTTGCTGCGGAAATCATGTGTAATTCAAACTACAGTACTAGTAAATTCCGGTGACCGGCGTGTGTACTATTCCTGTCGATCTAGATTCCGGCCACCAATAAATACTACCTTGCTCACGTTGTCCCTCATGCATTCCCATCTACATCCTTTCCTTGCTCGCCCTCTCTCTCTCTCTCTCAAAACACTGCCATGGCGCCGCCAGTCTGCCCACGCGCAGCGAGGAGTCGCCGCCCCCTGAGGACGCTCACTCGAAGAGCAGCGACATGTACCTTCTATTAAGATCTAATCCACATAAAGATAATGCTGTTAGAATTTGTTTTCTGTTTAGTTTAGTTATTTGCTTGTTTTCGAGTTTTCTGGATCTTTTCTTCGTTTTCTCTTTGCATCGTTTGCTTGAGTGCTTATGTATGCTATTGTTTGTCTACGCTAGATTTTTTGGAGTGTGAAGCTTGTTACTACGAATCTCTAGAGTTTTCCGATCGTCAGCCAGGAGTTACAGTTTGATCATTTCAATACCCAGTTTTCCTATGCATTAGTTTTACCCCTCAAAGATTTACATGAGTAGG
Organism: Triticum aestivum; assembly: GCF_018294505.1. Lineage (NCBI taxonomy): Eukaryota > Viridiplantae > Streptophyta > Magnoliopsida > Poales > Poaceae > Triticum > Triticum aestivum. The sequence goes on along the minus strand of NC_057813.1, from coordinate 317,344,281 downwards.
ATTTGGGAACATGTGGTTTGGTTGTAGAACTTGAGGTAGGAACCTATTACCCTTGATCACCCCGGGAATATACGTTATGCTCTTATATTGCTTAGCCATGCTCGTAGACGGGGATTGGTTCGTGATCCATGGAAGTTGTGAGAGATAATAATTTTGGACAACATTAAGGTGGTAACTTTAATACACATCTGGGTGGATTGGTTGGGGCACCTGGAGAAACCAGTGCTGGCCCACGGGAATCCCAGAGTACCCATGTGATTTCCCCTCGGTTCGCCACCCAGGCTCAATGGGATCATATGATATTTCATGACTAGAAACTTCCGTGTGCAGCCAAAAGCCATTATGGGCTTTGGCATAGTTGAGTAAGTTGTTTCAGCTCTTGAAGAGGTGGACTAGCAGATGTAGGGGAAAGTAGGTGTACCGGTCTATCCATAGTATAGAGTTAATGCTTCAGAAAGACTATCTCTTGATCTTCCGATCATGGATGCGGTCGAGTCTTGTGGGGAGAAGTGCGCAACCTCTGCAAAGTGTATAAACTAATCATGGTTAGCCGTGTCCCTGGTTATGGACAATTTGAGTATCTAGAAGTGGATATTTATGTTGATCTCATCACTCTATTTAATTAACTTATTGGGTTTAATGATTATTACTTGGTTAATGGTGGGATTGAGTTGGAGGAACCTTCTCAATATTGGTATAAACTTTGTAGTAAATAAAATTTATTCCTTTGTTGTAGGGAAAAATTAGCTTTATGCAAAAATTAAACTTAGAGCCTCCACCAACCAAATATGCATATAGATATAGTTTCATTAATTTGCTCTACAGTGTAACTCTGCCAGCATATTCCGTGTGCTGACCTACACGGCTGCAACATCTCATGTTGCAGACTTTACTAACGAAGAATAAGGTGCACTAGGTCGTTGTCATGCACTCAGCTATGCTGTTGGAGTTTGATGGACTCATTTATCTCTGAAGCTTCCGCAGTTACTTTATCTGGATGGTCGCGATGTAATAAGTGTGTGATTTGAACTCTGTTATAATTCCTCCATTACTGTGTTTGTCAACATACCGACCCTGGGATGACACTTAAGCATAGAGACTTCGGTCCATTGGGATCGTGGTCGCTACAAGATGGTATCAGAGCACATGTTGACTGTAGGACATGATCACTAGGAAAAGCCACAGGGTACTCTTCTCTACTCATTTCTAATCCTCCTCTATTTCTACTCTATAGATGTTGGACCCCGGGAAGAAGTTCACTCAGCCGGATGACGACACCCCTTTCGGATGACACTTGAAGGAAGTCATGAAGTACCTGAACATCGGACTACCAAGCTTCACTGGAACCTTCACCACAACTTTACCAGAAGAGGAGCACTGGAGGATCAAAGTTCATGTACCTGGAAGGACATTTTGACCAAGCACCGAGCCCATTGAGTTTACCTTGGATGCACCAACTTGGAGCTTAGGAAAGAGCATGGCAGCCCACATCACATTCGGACGCATTTGTGAGGTGTACTACAAGGATCTTGAAGACACCGTCTATCGGATATGTGGATGCCGGGATGAGCAATGGGAGATGATTCACACCAGGAAGGATGGATCTATTGCAGCGTACATTCAGGAGATGGGTCAACACATTCACCGATATGAACACCAGATGTGCGCTATCATGAAGAAGACCAAGAAGGTTATGAAGAGGAATATCGAGCTAGAAGAGGAACTTAAGTCAACACGCGATGGATATGAAGAAGAAATTGCTATGCTACTAGAGAAGCATGAAGACCTGAAGAGGAGACTAGGAATACTCATGGTGAAATCAAAACCAGAACCTGAAGTGGATGTTCATTCGGAGGACTACATCATATTAGATGACACCGACACAGACAGTGATGATGATGATCACATCGATTATGAAGACGAAGCTGGAGCTGATATTATGGAGTCTTCGACTGATCAAAACTTCTAGACGACCACCCTGTTACTAGTAGTATTGTTCCAAGTAGTTAGAATCAATCGTTTTGTAATAGTAGTTAGATCATTTGTGTGAATATTGTTTGATGTTGAGTGGTGTGAATTGAATGTATTTGCCTCATATGCATATGGGTAGTGAAATCTCTCATAGACCTTATTCTATTCTATATTCTCACCACCCCAGAGGGAAAAAAGGATCAAGTATGTGTCTAGGCATGCGCCGAGAAGGACTCAGGTGAATTCCCTTTCTGGAGTTGTTCAGGAGGAAGTACCAGCTGTGAAGGATTACCCCGATTTATTTCTAGAGGAATTACCAGGCATGCCACCAGACCGAGACATAGAGTTTCTGATCGAGTTGTTGCCAGGCACCGGACCAATATCAAAGAGACTGTATCGGATGCCCGCCAATGATCTGGAGGAAATAAAGAAACAGATTAAGGAGTTGTTGGAGAAAGGTTATATTTGACCAAGCTCGTCACCTTGGGGACCCCAGTGCTTCTATTTGAGAAGAAGGATGGATCTTTAAGGCTGGTTGTGGATTATTGTGGCCTGAATGAGGTGACGATCAAGAACAAATACCTACTACGATGATCAATGATTTTTTGACCAGCTGCAGGGAGCTAAGGTTTTCTCCAAGATCAATCTTCGATCAAGTTATCACCAGCTGAATATCCGAGAGCAGGATATACCTAAGGCAACTTTTACCATGAGGTATGGGCTATATGAGTATACGGTTATGTCATTCGGTTTGACTAATGCCCCTGCCTATTTCAAGAGTATGCTGAACAAGGTGTTCATGGAGTTCTTGGACAAGTTTGTCGTGGTGTTCATTGATGATATATTTGTCTCCTCGAAGAATGAAGAAGAGCACAAGGAACACTTGAAGGAAGTTGGATTTCTCGGACATGTTATATCAGGAGAAGGAATAGCAGTAGACCCTACTGATACGTCTCCAACGTATCTATAATTTTTGATTGTTCCATGCTATTATATTACCCCTTTTGGATGTTTATGGGCTTTATTTTACATATTTATATAATTTTTGGGACTAAGCTACTAACTGGAGGCCTAGCCCGTATTGCTGTTTTACTCGCCTATTTCAGTATTTCGAAGAAAAGGAATATCAAACGGAGTCCAAACAGAATGAAACCTTCGGGAGCTTGATTTTTGGAACGAACGTGATCCAGAGGACTTGGAGTGCAAGTGAAGAAGCAGCCGAGGCGGCCACGAGACAGGAGGGCGCGCCCACCCCCTCTGCGCGCGCCCCCTATCTCGTGGGCCCCTCGGGTGGCCACCGACATACTTCTTCCTCCTATATAAGCCTGCATACCCCGAAAACATCCAGGGAGCCAACGAAACATAATTTCCACCATCGTAACCTTCTGTATCCACGAGATCCCATCTTGGAGCCTTCGCCGGTGCTCCGCGGAGGGGGAATCGACCACGGAGGGCTTCTACATCAACACCATAGCCCCTCCGATGAGTTGTGAGTAGTTTACCACAGACCTTCAGGTCCATAGTTATTAGCTAGATGGCTTCTTCTCTCTTTTTGGATCTCAATACAATGTTCTCCCCCTCTCTTTTGGAGATCTATTCGATGTAAACTCTTTTTGCGGTGTGTTTGTCGAGATCCGATGAATTGTGGGTTTATGATCAAGTTTATCTATGAGAAATATTTGAATCTCCTGTGAATTCTTTTATGTATGATTGAGTTATCTTTGAAAGTCTCTTCGAATTATCAGTTTGGTTTGGCCTACTAGATTGATCTTTCTTGCCATGGGAGAAGTTCTTAGCTTTGGGTTCAATCTTGCGGTGTCCTTTCCTAGTGACAGCAGGGGCAGCAAGGCACATATTGTATTGTTGCCATCGAGGATAAAAAGATGGGGTTTATATCATATTGCATGAGTTTATCCCTCTACATCATGTCATCTTGCTTAATGTGTTACTCTGTTCTTTATGAACTTAATACTCTAGATGCAGGCATGAGTCGGTCGATGTGTGGAGTAATAGTAGTAGATGCATGCAGGAGTCGGTCTACTTGTTGCAGACGTGATTCCTATATACATGATCATGCCTAGATAATCTCATAATTATTCGCCTTTCTATCAATTGCTCGACAATAATTTGTTCACCCACCGTAATACTTATGCTATCTTGAGAGAAGCCACTAGTGAAACCTATGGCTCCCGGGTCTATCTTTTATCATATTTGATTTCAATCTACTTTTATTTGCATCTTTACTTTTTGCATCTATATTATAAAATACCAAAATATATTTATCTTATCATATTATCTCTATCAGATCTCACTTTCGCAAGTGGTCATGAAGGGATTGACAACCCCTTTATTGCGTTTATTGCGAGTTATTTGTTCGTTTGTGTAGGTGCGTGGGACTTTTGAGGAGCCTCCTACTGGATTGATAGCTTGGTTCTCAAAAACTAAGGGAAATACTTTCACTATTATTGCTGCATCACCCTTTCCTCTTCAAGGAAAACCAACGCAAGCTCAAGACATAGCAAGAAGGATTACTGGCGCCGTTGCTGGGGTGGTCTTCGCTCAAGTCAAGACATACCAAGTACCCATCACAAACCCATCTCCCTCGCATTTACATTATTTGCCATTTGCCTCTCGTTTTCCTCTCCCCGACTTCACCCTTGCCGTTTTATCCGCCCTCTCTTTCCCAATCTCCTCCTCTCTCTTTCGCTTGCCTTTTTCTATTTGCTTGTGTGTTGGATTACTTGTTGCCATGGCGCAAGATAATACCAAATTGTGTAATTTCTCCAATACCAATAATAATGATTTCCTTAGTACTCCAATTGCTCCTCTTAATGATGTTGAGTCTTGTGAAATCAATACTGCTTTGCTAAATCTTGTTATGAAAGATCAATTCGCCGACCTTCCTAGTGAAGATGTCGCTACTCATCTAAACAACTTTGTTGATTTGTGTGAGATGCAAAAGAAGAAAGATACGGATAATGGTATTGTTAAATTGAAGTTATTTCCGTTTTCACTTAGAGATCATGCTAAAGTTTGGTTTTTGTCTTTGCCTAAAAATAGTATTGATTCTTGTAACAAGTTCAAAGATGTTTTTATCTCTAAGTATTTTCCTCTCGCTAAGATTATCACTCTTAGGAACGATATTATGAATTTTAAACAACTTGATCATGAGCATGTTGTCCAATCTTGGGAAAGAATGAAATTGATGATTCGCAATTGCCCTACTCATGGTTTGAATTTATGGATGATCATACAAAAAATGTATGCCGGTTTGAACTTTGCTTCTAGAAATCTCTTAGATTCGGCCGCGGGAGGCACGTTTATGGAAATCACGTTAGTAGATGCTACAAAACTTCTTGACAACATTATGGCTAATTATTCTCAATGGCACACCGAAAGATCTTCTAGTAAAAAAGTGCATGCTATAGAAGAAATCAATGTTTTGAGTGGAAAGATGGATGAACTTATGAAATTATTTTCTACTAAGAATACTCCTCTTGATACCAATGATATGCCTTTGTCTACTTTGATTGAGAATAATAATTAATCTATGGATGTGAATTTTGTTGGTAGGAATAGTTTCGGTAACAATGCTTATAGAGGAAACTTTAATTCTAGACCGTTCCCTAGTAATTCCTCTAATAATTATGGAAATTCCTACAATAATTCTTATGGCAATTTTAATAATATGCCCTCTGATTTTGAGAATAGTGTGAAAGAGTTTATGATTTCTCAAAAGAATTTTAATGCTTTGCTTGAAGAAAAATTGCTCAAACTTGATGATTTGGCTAGGAACGTTGATAGACTTTCACTTGATGTTGATTCTCTTAAACTTAGATCTTCTCCTCCTAAGCATGATATCAATGAGTCTCTCAAAGCAATGAGAATTTCCATTGACGAGTGCAAGGAAAGAACCGCTAGATTGCGTGCTAAGAAAGATTGCTTTGTAAAGGCGTGTTCTTCTAGTTTCATTGAAAATAATGATGAAGGTCTTAAAGTTATTGATTTTTCTCCTATTAGATCTTTGTTTTGCAATATGAATCTTGATAATTATGGGACTGAAGATGAGTCAACTTTAGTTAGAAGGTGTCCTAAGAATTCGGAGTTTTTAGATCTTGGTGCTAAATTTGGTAAAAGTGGGATTGGAGAGGTCATGACTTTAAATAGTATTGAACCCACTATTTCAGATTTCAAGGAATTTGATTATGATAATTGTTCTTTAGAAGGTTGTATTTCCTTGTTGCAATCCGTTGTTAATTCTCCTCATGCTTATAGTCAAAATAAAGCTTTTACCAAACATATCGTTGATGCCTTGATGCAATCTTATGATGAAAAACTTAATTTGGAAGTTTCTATACCTAGAAAACTTAATGATGAGTGGGAACCTACTATAAAGATTAGAATTAAAGATCATGAGTGTTTTTCTTTGTGTGATTTGGGTGCTAGTGTTTCCATGATTCCGAAAACTTTATGTGATATTCTAGGTTTCCATGATCTTGATGATTGCTCTTTAAATTTGCACCTTGCGGATTCCACCATTAAAAAGCCAATGGGAAGTATCAATGATGTTCTCATTGTTGCAAATAGGAATTTGGTGCCCTTAGATTTTATCGTTCTTGATATAGATTGCAATCTTTCTTGCCCTATTATTCTTGCTAGACCTTTCCTTAGAACGATTGGTGCAATTATTGATATGAAGGAAGAGAATATTAGATTCCAATTTCCATTAAATAAAGGCATGGAGCACTTTCCAAGAAAGAAAGTCAAATTACCTTATTAATCTATCATGTGAGCTACTTATGAATTGAGTGCCAAAGATGGCACTACTTAGATCTATCTTCGCTTTTATGCCTAGCTTGGGGCGTTAAACGATAGCGCTAGTTGAGAGGCAACCCAATTTTCTTTGTGTTTTTTGTTTTTGTTCCTGTTTAGTAATAAATTTTGCATCTACCTTCTGTTTAGATGTGTTTTTATGTTTTAATTAGTGTTTGTGCCAAGTACAACTTATAGGATAACCTATGATGATAGTTGATTTAATTCTGCTGAAAAACAGAAACTTTGCGCGCACAAATTTAGTTTTTTTAAATCACAGACACGTGCTTTTGCGTTGATTCTTTTTGAAGCTAATCAATAGAAAAATTTTCCAGGACTTCCTATTTTGGTAGGATTTTTAGAGTGCCAGAAGTTTGCGTTAAATACAGATTGCTACAGACTGTTCTGTTTTTGACAGATTCTGTTTTTCGTGTGTTGTTTGCTTATTTTGATGCATCTATGGCTAGTAAAACAGTTTATAAACCATAGAGAAGTTGGAATAAAGTAGGTTTATCACCAAAATAAATAAAGAATGAGTTCATTACAATACCTTATGTGGTGGTTTTGTTTTCTTTCACTAACGGAGATTATAAGATTTCCTGTTGAGTTTTGTGTTGTGAAGTTTTCAAGTTTTGGGTAAAGCTTTTATGGACTATGGAATAAGGAGTGGAAAGAGCCTAAGATTGGGGATGCCCATGGCACCCCAATATATTGAAGGATATCCAAAAGCCTAAGCTTGGGGATGCCCCGGGAAAGCATCCCCTCTTTCGTCTTCGTTCATTGGTAACTTTACTTGGAGCTATATTTTTATTCGCCACATGATATGTGTTTTGCTTGGAGCATTGTGTATTATATTAGTCTTTTCTTTTTAGTTTACCACAATCATCCTTGCTGTACACACCTTTTGGGACAAGCCTACTTTATTAGAATTTGCTAGAATACTCTATGTGCTTCACTCATATCTTTTGAGCTTGATAGTTTTTTGCTCTAGTACTTCACTTATATCTTTTAGAGAACGATGGTGGATTAATTTTCAAGAAATTGCTAGTATCTCATGCTTCACTTATATCTTTTTGAGAGTCTTTTAGAACAGCATGGTATTTTCTATGGTTACAAATTTGGTCCTAGAATGATGAGCATCCAAGTTGGGTATAATAAAAACTATCATAGGAAGTGAATTGGATGCTATGATTAATTTGATGCTTGATGATTGTTTTGAGATATAAAGGTAGTAATGTTAGGGTCATGCTAGTGGGTAATTATGAAATTTAGAAATACTTTTGTTGAAGTTGGCAAGTCCTGTAGCATGCATGTATGGTAAAAGTTGTGTGACAAATTTGTTGCATGAGGTGCTCTTTTGATTGTCTTCCTTATGAGTGGCAGTCGGGGATGAGCGATGGTCTTTTCCTACCAATCTATCCCTCTTGGGGCATGCGTAGTAGTACTTTGCTTCGAGGGCTAAGTAGACTTTTTCAATAAGTATATGAGTTCTTTATGACTAATATGAGTCCATGGATATACGCACACTCACCCTTCCACTTTGCTAGCCTCTATTATTACCGCGTAACTTTTGCCGGTATCATGAACCCTTTATTTACCTTCCTCAAAACAGCCACCATACCAATCTATTATGGCATTTCCATAGCCATTCCGAGATATATTGCCATGCAACTTTCCACCATTCCATTTATTATGACACGTTCCATTATTGTCATATTGCTCTTTGCATGATCATGTAGTTGACATTGTATTTGTGGCAAGGCCACCTTCATAATTTTCATACATGTCGCTCTTGATTCATTGCATATCCCGGTACACCTCCGGAGGCATTCATATAGAGTCATATCTTGTTCTAGCTTTGAGTTGTAATTATTGAGTTGTAAATCAATAAAAGTGTGATGATCTTCGTTATTAGAGCATTGTCTCAGCGAGGAAAGGATGATGAAGAATATGATTCCCCCACAAGTCGGGATGAGACTTTGGACTTTACAAAAAGAAAAAAAAAGAGAAAGGCAAAAAAAGGCCAAAGAAAGAAAAAAAGAAAAATAAAGAAAATAAAATGAGAGAAAAAGAGAGAAGGGACAATGCTACTATCTCTTTTTCCACAGTTGTGCTTCAAAGTAGCACCATGATCTTCATGATAGAGAGTCTCCTATGTTGTCACTTTCATATACTAAGTGGGAATTTTTCATTATAGAACTTGGCTTGTATATTCCAATGATGGGCTTCCTCAAAATGCCCTAGGTCTTTGTGAGCAAGCGAGTTGGATGCACACCCACTTAGTTTCTTTTGTTGAGCTTTCATATATTTATAGCTCTAGTGCATCTGTTGCATGGCAATCCCTACTCACTCACATCGATATCTATTGATGGGCATCTCCATAGCCCGTTGATATGCCTAGTCGATGTGAGACTATCTCCTCCCTCTTTTTGTCCTCACAACCACCATCTTTTACCACCTTAGTGCTATGTCCATGGCTTACGCTCATGTATTGCGTAAGAGTTGAAAAAAAGCTGAAGCGCGGTAAAAAGTATGAAATAATTGCTTGGCTCGTCATCGGGGTTGTGCATGATGGGAGTATTTTGTGTAATGAAAATGAATCATGGCCTAACTATATGATTTTGTAGGGATAAGCTTTCTTTGGCTATGCTATTTTGGTAAGACATGATTATTTGTTAGTATGCTTTGAAGCATTATTATTTTTATGTTTTATAAGCTTTTATCTTGAATCATTTGGATCTGAACATTCATGCCACAATAAAGAAAATTACAGTGAGAAATATGCTAGGTAGCATTCCACATCAAAAATTCTATTTTTATCATTTACCTACTCGAGGACGAGCAGGAATTAAGCTTGGGGATGCTTGATACGTCTCCAACGTGTCTATAATTTTTGATTGTTCCATGCTATTATATTACCCCTTTTGGATGTTTATGGGCTTTATTTTACATATTTATATCATTTTTGGGACTAACCTACTAACCGAAGGCTCATCCCATATTGCTGTTTTTTTTGCCTATTTCAGTATTTCGAAGAAAAGGAATATCAAACAGAGTCCAAACGGAATGAAACCTTCGGGAGTGTGATTTTTGGAACGAACGTGATCCAGAGGACTTGGAGTGCAAGTCAAGAAGCAGCCAGGGCGTCCACGAGACAGGAGGGCGCGCCCACCCCCTCTGGGCGCGCCCCTATCTAGTGGGCCCCTCGGGCGGCCACCGACGTACTTCTTCCTCCTATATAAGCCTACGTACCCCGAAAACATCCAGGGAGCCAACGAAACACAATTTCCACCACCGTAACCTTCTGTATCCGCGAGATCCCATCTTGGAGCCTTCGCCAGCGCTCCGCCGGAGGGGGAGTCGACCGCGGAGGGCTTCTACATCAACACCATAGCCCCTCCAATGAGTTGTGAGTAGTTTACCACAGACCTTCGGGTCCATAGTTATTAGCTAGATGGCTTCTTCTCTCTTTTTGGATCTCAATACAATGTTCTCCCCCTCTCTTGTGGAGATCTATTCGATGTAAACTCTTTTTGCGGTGTGTTTGTCGATATCCGATGAATTGTGGGTTTATGATCAAGTTTATCTATGAGAAATATTTGAATCTCCTCTGAATTCTTTTATGGATGATTGAGTTATCTTTGCAAGTCTCTTCGAATTATTAGTTTGGTTCAGCCTACTAGATTGATCTTTCTTGCCATGGGAGAAGTGCTTAGCTTTGGGTTCAATCTTGCGGTGTCCTTTCCTAGTGACAGCAGGGGCAGCAAGGCACGTATTGTATTGTTGCCATCGAGGATAAAAAGATGGGGTTTATATCATATTGCATGAGTTTATCCCTCTACATCATGTCATCTTGCTTAATGCGTTACTCTGTTCTTTATGAACTTAATACTCTAGATGCCGGCATGAGTCGGTCGATGTGTGGAGTAATAGTAGTAGATGCAGGCAGGAGTCGGTCTACTTGTTGCGGACATGATGCCTATATACATGATCATGTCTAGATAATCTCATAATTATTCGCTTTTCTATCAATTGCTCGACAGTAATTTGTTCACCCACCGTAATACTTATGCTATCTTGAGAGAAGCCACTAGTGAAACCTATGGCTCCCGGGTCTATCTTTTATCATATTTGCTTTCAATCTAGTTTTATTTGCATCTTTACTTTTTGCATCTATATTATAAAATACCATTTATCTTATCATATTATCTCTATCAGATCTCACTTTCGCAAGTGGCCGTGAAGGGATTGACAACCCCTTTATTGCATTGGTTGCGAGTTCTTTGTTCGTTTGTGTAGGTGCGTGGGACTTTTGAGGAGCCTCCTACTGGATTGATACCTTGGTTCTCAAAAACTGAGGGAAATACTTACGCTACTATTGCTGCATCACCCTTTCCTCTTCAAGGAAAACCAACGCAAGCTCAAGACATAGAACCTACCAAGGTTGCATCCTTCACTGAGTGGTTGCACCCACCTCAGTTGGAGAGATCCGAAGTTTTCTTGGACTCGCAGGTTATTATCGAAGATTTATTGAGATTTTTTCCAAGATTGCGAAGCCCATGATGGAGTTATTGAAGAAAGACACCAAGTTTAAATGGACCGAGAATTGTGAGGCCAGTTTTCAGGAGTTGAAGAAATGTTTGGTTACATCCCAAGTGTTGATTCTCCCGAACACACACAAGGATTTCCAAGTTTATTGCAATGCTTCTCATTAGGGACTTGGAGCGTTCTTATGCAAGAAGGATGAGTTGTTTCATATGCCTCACATCAGCTTCGACCTCATGAGTTGAATTATGCCACACATGATATGGAGTTAGCAGTCGTAGTGCATGCGCTCAAGACATGGAGACACTTCCTTATCGGTAACCGTTGTGATGTTTACACGGATCATAAGAGTTTGAAGTACATCTTCACGTAGAAGGAGTTGAACGTCAGGCAGAGGAGATGGTTGGAGATCATAAAGGATTATGACATGAGATTGCATTATCATCCAAGAAAGGCCAATGTCGTAGCAGATGCGTTGAGCCGCAAGTGTTATGTTAACACACTCATAACCAGAGGATTACCTCAGGAGTTAGCCGATGATCTCCGTGAACTTCGCTTTGAGATAGTTCCAAGAGGTTATGTTGCAGCACTGGAAATTCAGTCCACTTTGCTAGGAATGATCCAAGAAGCCTAGAAGACGGACAAGGAGATTGCAGAAATAAAGGAAATGATGAGGAAAGGCAAGGCTAAAGGTTTTCGTGAGGATGAGCACGAAACTTTATGGTTTGAGGCCCATGATTCGCCTTATTCGATTCACCCAGGCAACACCAAGATGTATCTGGATTTGAAGGAAACTTTCTAGTGGACAGGAATGAAGAAGGATATTGCAGAGTATGTAGCAGTATGCGATGTATGTCAGAGAGTTAAGGCAGAGCATCAGAAACCAGCAGGGTTACTTCAGCCTTTGCCGATACCCGAATGGAAGTGGGATAAACTTGGCATGGATTTCATCACCGGATTACCCAGGACCCGTTCAGGCTATGACTCTATCTAGGTTGTAGTTGATCGCTTGATCAAGGTAGCCCATTTCATCCTCGTGAAAACTACCTATACGAGTGCTAACTTGGCGAAGATATACATGACTAGGATCATATGTTGCATGGAGTTCCAAGGACCATCATATTAGATAGAGGAATGCAGTTTACTTCAAAGTTTTGGAATCAGTTGCATGAAACTTTGGCTACCAGGCTAGAGTTCAGTATAGCCTTTCATCCGTAGACAGATGGACAGACCGAGAGAGTCAATCAGATTCTGGAGGACATGTTGAGAGCTTGTGCGCTAGATTATGGATCTAGTTGGGATGATAATTTACCTTATGCAGAGTTCTCCTATAACAACAGTTATCAAGCCAGTTTGAAGATGGCCCCTTTACAATCTTTGTAAGGAAGGATGTGCAGGACACCATTGTCATGGGATGAAGTTGGAGATCGACAATTGTTCAGTCCAGACATAATCAGAGGTTCTGAGGAGAAGGTCAAGTTGATTCGAGATAGACTCAAGATAGCAGAGTCCAGGCAGAAGAGCTATGCCGATACTAAACGCAAGGAGGTAGACTATGAAGTCGGAGACAGAGCATATCTTCGTGTATCCCCACTTAGAGGAGTAAAGCGATTTGGAGTCAAAGAAAAGCTAGCACCATGATTTGTGGGACCATACAGAGTTTTGGAACGTATGGGAGAAGTTGCCTACAAGTTGGAATTACCCGAAGCCTTGTCAAGAGTTCACGACGTGTTTCGCATTTCCCAATTGAAGAAGTGCCATGCAGAGATGGCTGATATTCCTCTGAGAGATACAGTGCCACTGGAAGCGATTCAGTTGGATAGTGATCTGGCCTATGAAGAGAAACCCGTTAAGATTCTCTAGTTTTCCAACCGAGTTACTCGAAGCAGAGTCATCAAGTTTTGCAAAGTTCAGTGGAGTCACCATACCAAGGAGGAAGCCACCTGGGAGCGAGAAGAAGATCTTCGCAAGGACCACCCACACCTTTTTTGCTGACCGACCTGAATCTCGAGGGTGAGATTCATCTTAAGGGGATTAGGTTTGTAACATCCCAATTTTCAATTTGGATGTTATTCATAGATCATTCATGTGCATCCATGATTTATGCATTTGTGTTGCTTTGTTTTAGTTGCATTTTGATCCAAATGACCTTAAGCAACTCAAGGACCAATTTGAGAGAGTTGGAGGTTTCACAAAAATCCACTTTTGATTTATCAAAATTTGGTAAATTGGATCAAATTGTTTTTTCAAAATTCTTTTCCAATTATTTTAAAATAAAGAAAGAAGATAAAATAACTTCTTCAAAATCAGCAAAGAAATATTGGAAAATGAATTTTGAATTTTGGAGAGTTTATTTGATTGTATTCGCTAGTTTATTTATTTTGTTAGGAGAGTAATTAGTACTATAATGTTTGTTGTTAGTTTAGGCATTTAGGCCCATAAAATGTTCACTAGGTCAATAATAAGGCCATATTACTACGTGAATTTTTCTGTTATTTTTAGGATTTTATTTATATTTATTTTAGCGTGTTTTGTCTCAGGGAAAATTGTTTTAAAAAATAGTTTGCGGCCGAACTGGGCCGGCCCAGCTAGTGCCAGGCCAAGGCCCAGCCGCCACCGCCGCCCGTCATGCCTCGGCTACACCCTCCCGCAAGCCGCAGCACCTTCGGCCCCTCCTTAAATACGTGGAACCCGACCCCCACCTCCACCTCAGCCGTGCCACCGCCGCAACAGTCGCGCCGCGCCCGCAAGCCCCTCCATCGTGCCGCACCCTGCCGCAAATCATTGCTAATCACATGCGCCTTCTGTTACGATCTAATCCACATAAACATAAGGGACAATTGCATTTTTTCCATAGTTGGAACCTACCCACGGGTTTTGCCCTTACTTTTCGACTCTGCTCAGTTTTGCCCTTAGATTTTCCTCCTAGGTCTCTCGAATTCCCTTTAACCGTTTGATAAATACATTAAAAATTCATAACAAATTTATATGAACTCGGAAAAATACAAATAAGATATCAAAATGTTCAGATAAACATTACCTTTATGTGCATGTCATTTGCATTTAGGACAAAAGTACCATTTAAACAACCTAAGGTTATTAATGTTATTACCATTATTGAAAATAAAAAGGTATAAATAATTTTTTTCAGGAATAAAAATTACATGCAAATGTAGATGACATTTTATGAACATCCTGATATCTTATTTGCATTTTCCTGAGTTCATATCAACTTGTTATGAAAGTTCAAAGGACTTTGACCATTATTTTGAAACTTCATAACAAGTTGATATGAACTCGAAAAAATGCAAATAAGATATCAGGATGTTTAGAAAATGTCACCTACATTTGCATGTAATTTTTATTCCTGAAATAAGTATTGTTTATACCTTTATATTTTTAATGAAGTTAATAACATTAATAACCTTACGTTGTTTAAATGGTACTTTTGTCCTAAGTGCAGATGACATACACATAAAGGTAATGTTTATCTGAACATTTTGATATCTTATTTGCATTTTTATGAGTTCATATCAATTTGTTATGAATTTTCAAAGTATTGGTCAAACAGTCAGAGGGCATTCGGGCAACCTGGGAGGAAAATCTAAGGGCAAAACTGAGAAGAGTCAAAAAGTAAGGGCAAAACCCGTGGGTAGGTTCCAACTAGGGGCAAAAATGCATTTGTCCCTAAACATAATGTTGTTAGAATTTGTTTTCTGTTTAGTTTAGTTATTTGCTTGTTTTTGAGTCGCTTGTTTTTGAGTTTTCTGGATCTTTTCTTCGTTTTCTCTTTGCATCGTTTGCTTGAGTGCTTATGTATGCTATTTTTTGTCTACGCTAGATTTTATTGTTAAACTTTGATCATATTTTTCAAATACCCAGTTTTACTATGCATTAGTTTTGCCCCTCAAAGATTTGCATGAGTAGGATTTGGGAACATGTGGTTTGGTTGTAGAACTTGAGGTAGGAACCTATTACCCTTGATCACCCCGGGAATATACATTATGCTCTTATATTACTTAGCCATGCTCGTAAACGGGGATTGGTTCGTGATCCATGGAAGTTGTGAGAGATAATAATTTTGGACAACATTAAGGTGGCAACTTTAATACACATCTGGGTGGATTGGTTGGGGCACTTAGAGAAACCAGTGCTTGCCCATGGGAATCCCGGAGTACCCGTGTGTTTTTCCCTCGGTTCGCCACCACGGCTGAAAGGGATCATATGATATTTCATGTCTAGAAACTTCCGTGTGCAGCCACAAGCCATTATGGGCTCTGGCATAGTTGAGTAAGTTGTGTGAGCTCTTGAAGAGGTGGACTAGCAGATGTATGGGAAAGTAGGTGTGCCGGTCTACCCAGAGTACAGAGTTAATGCTTCAGAAAGACTATGTCTAGACCTTCCGATCATGGATGCGGTCAAGTCTTGTGCGGAAAAGTGCGCAACCTCTGCAGAGTGTATAAACTAATCATGGTTAGCAGTGTCCCCGGTTATGGACAATTTGAATATCTAGAAGTGGATATTTATGTTGATCTCATCACTCTATTTAATTAATTTATTGGGTTTAATGATTATTACTTGGTTCATGGTGGGATTGAGTTGGAGGAACCTTCTTAATATTGGTATAAACTTTATAGTAAATAAAATTTACTCCTTTGTTGTAGGAAAAAATTAGCTTTATGCAAAAAATAAACTTAGAGCCTCCACCAGCCAAATATTCATGTAGATATAGTTTCATTCATTTGCTCTATAGTGTAACTCTGCCAGCATATTCCATGTGCTGACCTACACGGCTACAACTTCTCAGGTTGCAGACTTTACTGACAAAGAATAAGGTGCGCTGGGTCGTTGTCATGCACTCAGCTATGCCGTTGGAGTTTGATGGACTCATTTATCTCTGAAGCTTCCACAGCTACTTTATTTAGATGGCCTTCAGCCATATTATTTTTGTAATAAATACTCTTTATGAGGACTGCGATGTAATAAGTGTGTGATTGAACTCTGTTATAATTCCTCGAGTATTGTGTGTGTCAGCATACCGATCTAGGGATGACACTTACGCACAGAGATTTCGGTCCATTGGGATCGTGGTCACTATAGAAAAATGCACCATTTTTTGGGGACCATCTCAAGATACCACATTCAATGAGCTTAAGAATTTCCTTACGCATGCCCCTTTGCTTGCATTACCCAAATTTGATAATCCATTTGAGATACATTGCAATGCTAGCGGTTGTGGCATAGGAGGTGTGTTGATGCAAGAGAAGCGCCCCATAGCTTACTTTAGTGAAAAACTTTCTGGAGCGCAACTTAACTATCCCATCCATGACAAAGAGCTATATGATTTAGTGAGAGTCTTGCATGTTTGGTAGCATTATCTCCACCCTCATGAGTTCATTCTTCACACGGATCATGAAACACTTAAATATCTTAAGGTTCAAACTAAGTTGAACAAGCGTCATGCTAAGTGGAGTGAATTCATTGAGTCTTTTCCCTATTTCATCAAGTATATCAAAGGGCAAAGAAAATGTTGTGGCAGATGCACTTTCCCGTAGATGCATGTTTGTTACCCAACTTGAAATGAATGTCATTGGCTTTGAGCACATAAAAGACTTGTATGCGCATGATCCTACTTTTGCTATTACATAAGCCAAATGTTTAACGCATACATCTTCGGAATGCTTTTACATCAAAGATGATTATCTTATGAGAGCTAACAAACTATGTATCCCCGAGTCTTCTCTTCATTTGTTACTTTGCAAGAATCTCATGGAGAGGACTTATGGGACACTTTGGACGTGACAGGACATTCGCTTGCTCTCCAAGAACTACTTTTGGCCCAAGATGTTTCGTCATGTCTCACGCTTCACCAACCGATGCTCTACATGTCGCAAACCTAAGTCTAAATCTCAATCCGATGCTATATATATGCCACTTCATATTCCGTATCATCCATGGGAAGATATTAGCATGGACTTTGTGCTTGGTTTTTGCCTAGAACTAGGGATGGCAAAGATTTTGTGTTTGTTGTTGTGGACCGGTTTTCTAAGATGGTACATTTTATCCCATGCAACAAGCTAGACAATGCTTCACATGTTGCAAATCTCTTCTGTAGGGAAATCTTACGTCTACACAGAGTGCCAAAGACGATTGTCTTAGACCGCGTCGTCAAGTTACTAAGCTACTTTTGGAAGACCCTATGCGCCAAGCTGAGAATCAAGCTTTTGTTCTCTTCGGCATACCATCCTAAAACCTATGGCCAAATGGAGGTCACAAACCAGATGCTATCTACTCTCCTACGCGTGTTGATCAAGAAGAACATCAAAGAGTGCGAATAGTGCCTACCCATCACCGAGGCCCTACAACCACGCATGACACTCTACTACCAGCAAGTCCCCCTTCGAGGTCGTCTATGGCTTAAACCTATTGTCCCCATTGGACATTCTACCTCTACCACTACAAGAGCGCATCGACATGGACGCAAGTGCACGACTGAGCTACCTCAATAAGATGCATGAAGATACAAGACACACCATAAAGCGCCAAGGGCAATGACCCGCGACCAAGCTCAACATCAACAAGAAACCCATGATATTCAAGATTGGAGATCTTGTATAGCTAAACCTTCGAAAGGAATGCTTCGCCAACGAACGCAAGTCAATCTACGACCACGAGCTGAAGGACCCTTCAAGTTGCTCAAGCACTAAAATAACAATGCATACAAGATCGACTTACCACTCGAAAAGTACTCAGTGAACGATATTTTCAATGTCAAGGATCTCTCTCCATACCATGGTGATGAAGCTTTCATTCCAAGGTCAGATCTTTCACAAGGGGGGGGGGGGAGATGATGCGGAGCATTCCACGGTCAACCCCATGGACCTATCTACGTCTCCCATGACACCATTTGGACCAATGACAAGAGCTCAAGCAAAGCCTATCGAAGATAAGGTGAACTCGCTCCTCTCTTAACTTATACATTCTTCATGTGAGACATGGCTACTACCTCAAGCAGAGACCCTATCTGTGATCAGGTACTTAGAGAAAAGCCACAGAGCAACTCCATCCAATGGCCAAGACGGAGAGGACACCAAGTACAAGGACCAAGAGGAGGAGCTGCCAGGAAGCTACAACCACTAGATGACCGGTACTCATAGGACGTCCGACGCCTGGAAGCATCAGCCAGCCAGACAAGTCCTAGCTAGTGTACGCTATAGCATCCAGACATCTGGCGTGGATTAGACTAACGAAACCTCCCAGCGCTGGGATGATCGAGCCACTCCGGATGACTGGTGCCACCAGTCCTATACGAAAACATCAGAAATCCGAAGCCGACTGGACGATCGATACATCGGACGTCCGAGCCCGACTAGAAGTCCAACAGATGCACATCAGAGCAAAAAGGTCGGAAATCTGACACTTACCGGGCGTCCGAGCCCTCGCGAGACACTGGACGACCGGTAAGTGTCGGACATCCGACACCTGTGTGCTAACCGCGTGTAGGGCCGAGGCCCATGTACCCGTTCGCCCACTTAGACTATATATACTCCTCCTCCTCCCTCTGTTTAGCGTTAGCATTGGTTTAGCTCATTTGAGAGATAGAGCTTTGCTCATCCACTTGATACTTTCTCCATCGGAGACCACGGTCTCTATGGAGAAGATCCCCCAAGTGGATTCAAGATCCCTAACAGGAAGACCCGTCAAGTCCTCCTCATGGAGAAGAACTACCACCTCTTGTATCGTCCTTTATTGCGTTTGGATCTTGTATCACTCTTTATGTTCATAGATCTAGCACATGTGTGATCGTTCCCGTTGATTTGAGTGTTACTCCCTCATGTTCTTCGTAGGATCCCCACCATTTCGTGAAAGATCAGCCTTAGGGTATCAACCCTACATCACATTACCCTTGCAAAAGGAGTCAAAGCCAAAAACGGCTGCACGGGGGCTCGCGCAACCTAACGATGAACTCCAGCGGCGTGTTCCCAACATGGCCCTCCATTGGAGCCATGTCGGCTGGCGGAGGAGCGACCGGAGTGCCACCACGTCCTCCTCGGCCCCAAGGACCTTCCCAACCGCAACCTGCAGTACCACCATATGAGCTAGGTTCTGCCCCTGCATCCCCGGCTGGGGCAAGGATGCGTTGCCGAGAAGAGGCCCTTGTCACCATTGTCAGAGCTCGACCGCGTCCTCTCCCCTTCACCATTGTGGAGGAGGATCACAAGAAGAAGAAAGAGATGTGTGGGTGAGTCCTTTCGCCCGCCTCTCTGCTCCCTTTTTACAGCGAAGTGTGGTAGTGGCTGGCTCCCCACTACCCCGTGGCAACCGCCACGCTCTACCAGTCTAGTCCGTCTGCATCACTGGCAACGTCCAGAATCACCGACCGCCCTCATACGCCTATCCATGGTGCCGAGTTTTCTACCATGGCACTCATTCCCGCGCCCTACACATCCGCCACAACCCTGTGCAATGCATGCGTCGAACATGGCGTAACGATAGGGGTAGTGGGATAAGTGAAATGGCAGTTACCTCCCCGTGAACATGGGCGGCCCACAGGCCATTACGTGGGTAGCCCCACGTCGTTCAACGCGACTCGCGGGGAAACCGAGAACTAATTCAATCCCAGGTTAATGAAGAAGCAAAGAAGATATCAGGGAAGACATTGGTTCCGCCATGGCATGGTCGAGGTGCCTGTCTGTGCACTTGTTAGGGCCTACCCCAATGATGCCCTACAACATGTAGGGGCCAGGCCCGGGGGCTCCTGTTGGTGCAACAAATATCCGCCTTTGTTCACCAGACTCATACACAGGCGTGCTGATGATCATGCATTCAACACCAATGTACAACACAAGGCCGAACCAGAGAAACCGCTCTTTGTGAGAGCAAGGAGCGTATCAAGAAAATCAAGCCAAATATACAAGGCAAAGATTCCAAGAGAAGTGTCCTTTGATGGCCAGGCGAGGCCGTCAAACTCGGTACAACAAACAAGAGCGAAACCAAATCGTGTCAGCCACGTCTCCTGGGCGACCGAAGCCTAAAGAGCGCACCCCTCCAAGAAGGCCCGGCAAGCCCTGCCCCCGGCAGGCACAGACCAGATTACCACCGCTCCACCACATCATGACGCTAGTCACTTATCTGTGCGGTGTCGAGCCCCCACACAGCTAAGTGGCTCTCACTAAGCACATGGCGGTCTTCTGGAAGCCAGATCACACCCATTTGGCACCCGTCTAAGAGCGTGTTAAGATGATAAGAAGAAGCTGGCTAAGCGGCGATATAAGCTTGCCGGGGATGCACCCCTACATGCCACCTAAGGTAGCATTTATGGCATTTTGTCCTAAGTGCCAGAGTTAAGTATGATAGCACCATTGGCTATTTAATCACAAGAAAATGACTGTTTTTCCATTGTGGTTACCCCTTTGGATATAAAAGGAGGTCCAAGGCAACCTAGAGCAGGCTTTGGTCTCTCTTACACTTGTACTCGCGTAGCAGCTCCCCCGAGGCCACCTTTCTGGGTGTGAGCGCTGGGTGTCATCGTGTTCGTCAACACTACAAAAAAATACACTTCCGTGATGATACGTGTTTGTCATAGTAGGTCACGTTTTTGTCATGCATGTACATCCATGACGATTTTATGACAGAATCAAGATAGTCATACCTGTGCTGTCGTAGAAGTGTTCCATGACATTGCCAAAATTATCATCACGGAAGTGTCCACTTCCATGACGATAAATCGCGCGTCACAGAAGTGCTTTTGTCAAGGGTGACCGACACGTGGCATCCACCGTAACGGAACGCCATTAAGCTATCGGGTCCAGTTTTGGATCCGATAACCCGTTAACAGCCCCGACCAATGGGGATTTCCCACATGTAAAATCATCATTGGCAGGAGGAAACACGTGTCGGCTCACCGTTGGGACAGATGTCATCTACTCATTGGATAGAAGGGCCTATGATACGTCGACACATGGCGCGGCCCAACAGAGGCCCATTCTTGTGAAAAGGCCTGCCCATTTGACTTGGTCAAAAGGTGGCGGGC
This sequence comes from Triticum aestivum, assembly GCF_018294505.1. Classification (NCBI taxonomy): domain Eukaryota; kingdom Viridiplantae; phylum Streptophyta; class Magnoliopsida; order Poales; family Poaceae; genus Triticum; species Triticum aestivum. The sequence goes on along the minus strand of NC_057813.1, from coordinate 317,322,920 downwards.
CGGCCCATGGAAAGCCTGTTAATGGCCTATTCGCATATAGCCCATTTACAACCCGCTAACCCAGGGCCCGTTACGACCTATCCGAATTAGGCCTAGTAGCGTCATCTGGGCCATCCAATATGATTCCAGTCCGTTTTAACTTCTGGCCCATGTATGGCCCATGACGTCTTTCGGCCCATATGAGGCCCTTTGTAACTCTTGGCCCATTAACGGCCCGTGGTGAAACTAGCTCGTAATGAACAGTGTATCACTTTATACCCATTAATGGACCGTGGTGAAACTGGCCCGTAATGAACAGTGTATCACTTTATACCCATTAATGGCCTGTTATTCTGTTGGGCCGTTTCCAGCCCATGTTATCTTTCGGCCTTCTCAGGGCCCATTTATTCTTGGTCTCATTTCCAGCATTCGTTTACTTAAGGCCCGTTACTGTCATTTTCCGCTTGTGGGCCAAATTCAGCCCGAGGTTACAGCCGGGACGTTTGTGGCCCGTTAATACGTTGGGCCATTTTCATAGCGTCATCAAATACAGCCGATTAACGACGGCCCGTTATGGTGAGCCCATGAACGGAAGATTCCAACTGTAGCCCGTTTACAACCATAATGCGATCTATTATTGGCCCATGTTTGGCCAACCTTTACTCCTCCCGACACCTCAAGATGAGAAAATCCCTTCATCTAGGCGGGCGCCTATGCTCTCCACTGCATGAACAACATTCCTGATCATACGGTCTGTAGAAGGACCATTGATGATATGACCCGTAGAAGGCCCATTGTGTCTACGACCCATATAAGGCCCATTGTTTCTATGACCTGTTGAGGGAGTCCTGGATTAGGGGGTCCTCGGACAGCCGGACTATGTACTTGTGCCGGACTGTTGGACTATGAATATACAAGATTGAAGACTTCATCCCGTGTCCAGGTGGGACTCTCCTTTGCGTGGAAGGCAAGCTTGGCAATTCGGATATGTAGATCTCCTTCTCTGTAACCGACTCTGTGTAACCCTAGCCCCCTCCGGTGTCTATATAAATTGGAGGGTTTTGTCCGTAGGACAAGAACAGTCATAATCATAGGCTAGCTTCTAGGGTTTAGCCTCTACGATCTCGTGGTAGGTCAACTCTTGTAATACTCATATCATCAAGATCAATCAAGCATGAAGTAGGGTATTACCTCCGTCGCGAGGGCCTGAACCTGGGTAAACATTGTGTCCCCCGCCTCCTTTTACCATTAGCCTTAGACGCACAGTTCGGGACCCCCTACCCGAGATCTACTGGTTTTGACACCGACATTGGTGCTTTCATTGAGAGTTCCACTGTGCCGTCATGGTAAGGCTTGAAGGCTCCATCGATCATCTGTAACGATGCGATCCAGGGTGAGGTTTTCCTCCCCGGACAGATCTTCGTATTCGGCGGCTTCGTACTGCGGGCCAACTTGCTTGGCCATCTGGAGCAGATCGATAGCTACGCCCGTGGCCATCAGGTCAGGTTTGGAAGCTTGAACTACACTACCGACTTCCGCGGAGACTTGATCTTCGACAGATTTGAGACCATGACAGGCGCACCGTACAGTCATGATGAGCATGAGTTATTTTTGTCATTGGACAACGTTCGGGAGAACGCACCTGCAGCTGCCCTGGCCTTAGATCCGGAGTAGATTGTGCCATCTAAGGACGGGTGGATAGACCCCGCCATGGAGGCCGCACACTCATCGGCGCTAGAGCCGAACACAGACTTCACCTCCAAAGAGGAATGTGTCATCAGACCCTCAGACTCGTCTCCGGCCATAGGTTCCGAACCACGCGCATTCGTGCCTATCGAATCTGACTAGGCACCGATCATGGATTTTACCTCCGCGGATATCTTTCAGCACTCACCCTTGGGCGACGTGCTAAATTCACTGAAATCTCTCTCCCTGTCAGGAGACTCCTGGCCAAACTATGTCCGGCTTGAGTGGGAAGCGGATGACGAAGAAATTCGTTTCCCACCCACCACCCACTTGGTAGCCACTGTCGATGACTTAAGTGACATGCTTGATTTCGACTCCGAAGACATCAATGGTATGAACGACGATGCCGGAGAAGAATAGGAACCACCGCCCAAAGGGCGTTGGACATCCACCCCATCATATGATATATACATGGTGTACACACCCAAATTAAACAATGGCGAGGAATGAAGGGATGCAACAGAGGATAATCCTCTTGAAAAGCAACCAAAGCAACGACGTCGGTGCCGCTCTAAATCCCACCACAGCAAAAACAGCGATAACAGTGCAAGAAAGAATAAAACCCCAGTCAACTCCAAAGGCAACGACGACCCCATGGACCCAGCGATGGAGCAGGATGAGCCAAGGGATGGGAACATAGTCCGGGGCCGCTATCCGATCATAGCGATGGCAGAGATAAAACTCATAAACCTGTCTCCGGGGAGGAGAATAGTCCGGACGACAATGCACTCCTCATCCCGGAAAAGCACTTGGAACAAGACCTCCATAGAAGGCTTATCGCCACCGCGAGGAGCTTGAAGAAGCAGAAGCAAAGGCTTAAGGCCATGCAGGATACGCTCAACCGCAGATGGAACAAAGTGCTCGACACTGACAAAAAATATGGTGGTGATCACCACACAAAAGAGCTACCCAAAGCGCAAGCTGCTGCCCGAATTCGACGACGAGGCCGTAGAGCCCATGCCGCCGAAAAATAATATGGCTGATCTGCCGGACCGACCACCCTGTGGCCGCGACAGGGCGGCTAACGACGCAGCACACAATCCGCACATGATTTACGTGAGCACCTGGACAAAAAGCCGGTATGGCCAGGTCCATCTATGGATCTAGGAAGCGTGCTCCTGCACAGGATCACGACCACCAAAACGACTATACTGATCGAATACCACCTCGGAATCAACACCGAACACTACAACCGTCGACAGCATGCCATGACACATCCAAATACAGGGGTGCCGCACACCCCCTATGCTTCACCAATGAGGTGCTGGATCATGAATTTCCAGAGGGATTCAAACCCGTAAACATAGAGGCATACGATGGAACGACAGACCCTGTGGTCTGGATTGAGGACTTTATTCTTCACATCCACATGGCTCATGGAGATGATCTCCATGCCATCAAATACCTGCCCGTCAAGTTGAAAGGACCAGCTCGGCACTGGTTGAAAAGCCTCCCCGAAAACTCAATTGGAAGTTGGGAAGAACTTGAGGATGCTTTTAGGGCTAATTTTCAAGGGACCTATGTCCGGCCTCCGGATGCGGACGATTTAAGTCACATAATCCAACAACCCGGAGAGTCAGCCCATAGGCTTTGGAACAGATTTCTCACCAAGAAGAATCAAATCGTCGACTGCCCAGATGCCGAAGCCTTAGCGGCTTTCAAGCACAGTATCCAGGACGAATGGCTCGCCAGACACCTCAGCCAGGAAAAGCCAAGGATAATGGCAGCCCTAACAAGCCGTATGACCCACTTTTGCGCGGGCGAGGACAGTTGGTTGGCCTGCTGCAACACTAGTGACCCAGGCACATCCGAAGTCAGGGATGGCAATGGGAAGCCGTGATGCAATAAGAATAAGCGTCAAAATAATGAAGACAGCCCAGACAACAAGGCGGTAAATGCCGGATTCAGGGGCTCTCGACCCGGTCAACGGAAAAAGCCATTTAAAGGTAGCAGAGATGGACCGTCTAGCCTAAACAAAATTCTAGATAGATTATGTCAGATCCATGGCACCCCCGAGAAACCTGCAAATCACACCAACAGAGAATGCTAGGTCTTCAAGCAGGTCGGCAAGCTAAATGCCGAACACAAAGGGAGGGAGACGCCAAGTGAAGACGAGGACGAGCCTCGCCAGCCAAACACTGAGGGACAGAAAAAATTTCCACCAGAGGTCAAAATAGTGAACATGATTTACGCAACCCACATACCAATGAGGAGGCGCAAACACGCACTCCGAGACGTATATGCGGTAGAACCAGTCGCCCCCAAATGCAACCCATGGCCGGCCTGCTCGATCACTTTCGATCGCAGGGATCAGCCGACTAGTATCCGGCATGGAGGTTCGACCGCCTTGGTGCTCGACCCAATAATTAACGGATACCATCTCACCCGAGTCCTCATGGAAGGCGGAAATAGTCTTAATCTGATATATCAGGACACTGTCCGCAAGATGGGATAGACCCGTCAAGAATCAGCCTAAGCAATACCACCTTTAAAGGAGTAATACCAGACGTAGAGGCCCGCTGCACGGGCTCTCTAATACTAGAGGTTGTATTCGGTTCGCCCGACAACTTCTGAAGCAAGGAACTAATCTTCGACATCGCTCCATTCCGAAGTGGCTACCATGCACTACTCGAAAGAACGACCTTCGCTCGTTTCAATGCAGTTCCGCATTACGCTTACCTTAAACTTAAGATGCCCGGTCCATGTGGCGTCATCACAATTAGCGGAAATACAGAGCGTTCCTTGCATGCGGGAGAATATGTGGCGGCTCTAGCAGCCGAACCACTGAATGGCCTCCCCAACCCGAACAAATGATCGGTCGTCAAGACCACGGACATGGCTAGACGAGTCCGGCGCACCACTAGTTGTAGCAGCCCAGATAAAAACCTGAGCTTGGTCGACGGATACGCCCCCATATGTGGTGCTAGGGGCTGCCCGCATGTAAAAGGGTCCATAGTTCGGCTCGACCCTACTAATATACAATAGATTAAATTCTCATGATTCATTAAGAATATCCAACTTTTCGCACGGTCACACCAGATTCTTTCACCTGGGCTTTTTTTCCAGATGACCATGGTGCTACGCCCCTCTGGATACGGCACAACGGAGACAAAGGCGCAGACGTGCAACAGGGCCCTGTTCATAGGTTTCTTTTCAGATTAAGACCCTGTGTAAACCTTTTTATTGTCTCTTGTTGCTTCACACCCTCCGGGGACTTAAAACAACTAAGAGGGATACTGGTGCTATTGGCATTTCGTCACACAAGATTAATGCACATATCTAGAAATTCAGGGATCATTATCAAGGGTGATAATCAGCCCGGTATATGTTTTAAAGTCCGAATACCTTCGGGAGTGTTCAGCATCGCGAGTTTGGCCTTATATGCATCAGCTCCAAATCATGTCTTTGGTCAATAGTTGGGTTTGCTCGGCTCATGTGTTTTGCCACCTTACGTTCCGCTCTATCGGCTAAGGCGGCACCAGGAGAACTACTGCGATTGTGACGTGGTTCATCTGGATGAGCACCTCAGTAGAGAAAGCCGAAAACTGACTGTCATGATAAAGCGAGAGACTGGTCAACCACTCAAGGACTCAGCAGAATCTTTGAGATTCCTCCGCATTAACGAAGGACCGATCTCCCAGTCATGTATGTACTTTCACCGTATCTGAATGAGCGCTGACATACTAGGGGCTATATAGTAGCCCCACCGTCAAACTCCTATGGCTAAGTGAAAGTGTTAAAGCAATATAGTCTGATTGCCTTGTTCACCGCGCTATCACCTCCTCAAACGGACCAAGACGTTGGATCAAGTGTGACTACGCGCTTTACCGAACACCCCCACATTATATGCGTGGGGGCTGAAGCTGACGACTGCAAACTTTTAGGTTATATACATTCATACATAAACGGCCACACAGGAGGCATTATAATACTTTACGGGCAAAAGTATAAATACAACCTTTATAATCAAAATAGCATTATTTTTAGAATCAAGATACATGTCACTGGAACATGGTATTCTTTGAGCACTGAGCCTCTATTAAACGGGCACCTTCTAGGAGTTCTTCAAAATAGTGCTCGGGCGAGTCCTGGCCCCTGGGCGGACCCCTGGCTGCAATAGAGGTGGCCTCCATCTTCGCCCAATATGTCTTAACACGGGCAAGAGCCATCTGCGCACCTTCTATGCACGCCGACCACTTAGCAGCGTTGATATGTGGCACAACACGAAGAAATCGTTGCACTAAACCGAAATAGCTATCCGGACATGGTTCCTTCAGCCACAGATGATCCACGACAGTCTTCATGGCAAGCTCGGACAACCTATGGAGCTCGGCCCACTTGGCCATTTGCTCATTCAACACCAGCGGAAGCCTCGAATTATTGAACTACGACCAGAACAACCTTTCCACCTCATGATCTTTCTGATCTTTGAAATACTCAGTCGCATCAGCAACACTCTTTTCTAAATCCAAGTATGCGTCTATAGAACTCCATAGGTGATCAAGAGGGGCATACTTCGGATTGCCGAACTTCGTCCGCAATAAGAAGGGATTCCAAGACGCGATATATCCGGCTTGACGAAGCTCTTCCCACACCGCTCTGATCTCAGAGCGCGTCTCCTTGGCTGCTTCCAAGGCCTTCTTCAAGTCAGCCGCTTTTGCTTGGTTTTCCCTTTCAAGGAGCTCATAGCAGCTAGCGGCATTCTGCAGCTCAAGAGCCATGTTGGCTATTTTCTCTTTGCTCTGGCGATGAGCAGCCTATTCGGCTTTTAACTCTTCAGCTGCCTTTAGGGCGGCCGCATCGCTTCTCCTGGCTTGTTCCTTGGCTTGGGCAAGTTCTGCCCGAAGGGACTCCATGGCGGCAGCTCCATCTGCAGTCAAAGCATATTATAGATACTAGCATCATGCTCCTCTTAATATTTGCTGACCACCCAAATATACATACCCTGTGCCTCATCAAGCCGCTTGTTCACAAGCGTGACGTCCACATCCGCCACGTCAAGCTGCCGCTTCAATTCGGCAAAATCAGCAGTCCGGACATCCATCGGACCCTCAACCACTTGCGCATGAAAGCAGCGCTATCATTACCTGAGACTATGATCCTCTATTTGCCGCCTCTGGACGGCAACCGGAGTCTCAGGGGCTACTATCTATACAGAGCATACCTAGCGTGTGCGGTACAGTCAAAAACATATATATTACTTTGCATACCTCAAAGCCTCTTGGTAGGCTCATAAAAGCTTCATTCAATCCGCTTTTCGCGGACGAAATCCTCTCAACCACCATACCCATTAAGGTACGATGTGCCTCTGAGATAGTCGCTTGCTCTAGAAGACCTATTAATACGTCTGGTTGTACACCGGACAAGCCCGTGCTCTTTTTGTTGTTCTCCTCAGGAGCCGAATACTCCAAACTTTGGGCGGCCAAAGAGTTACCTTCTGGCCTTTGCGGATCGGGAGAAATCCTCTGCGACGACACCTCGGGGTCGTCCGCCCCATGAGGCGGGGAGGCAGGAGGAGGCATTTCGCTCTCCATCATCTCCGGAAGAAGATCCCCCGAAGACGAACTTTGTTGAGAAGGGCTACGAGCCAGACTGCAAAATATATGTCTCGGTTATTATTCTCAGAGATAAAGCAGGATATATTTACCAAAGTGCTTTTGTTCACTTACGGCTTAGTTGATGGCTGGCCCCATTGCGGGCGTTGTGCGGTAACGACGCCCTCCGGGGCAGGGCTCGTTTGGAAGTCTCCGCTTCCAAATCTTCAGGAGCGCCCCTTTTCTTCCGGCACGGAGAGGGGGTTCTAGATTTGCCTCCCCGATCATCCTCCTTCATGGAGGCACTAATTCCCCAGTTTGGATGGGTAATGTATGAAGCCCTCTTTCGGCTTCCCTATTCCTCCCCTCGTCCTCTCCTAATGGCACTTGATAGGGTGCGTGAGCCAGCATTCTGGTTAGTATAGGATCCGGCGAACCTTTGGGAAGTGGGGCCGAACACCTGATCCTCTCCGCCATTCTTATCCAGTCCTGGGCGAGGGCAATTTTTCAGAATGATGTTGTGACAAATAACAACATGTTCGGTCGTGGAGTTACTTACTTGGGTATCTGGGCGGTTGCAGTTCAGGCCCGCATCCTCGGTGGTGTCCGGACACTTTATTCGTGATCCGAAGAACAATCGATACATCCCTTCGAGAGTCACGCTGAAGAAGTGTTGAATAGTTCGCGGTCCTTCTGGGTTGAACTCCCACATACGGAGAGATCGACGTTGGCATGGCAGGACCCGACGAACTAGCATTACCTGAATCACTTTGACGAGACTGACATCCCTCTTGAGGAGATCTCGGATGCGGCTTTGCAATGTCAGCACGTCATTTACCGGCCCCCAGTCCATCCCTTTGTTGACCCATGACGCCAATTGGGGCGGAGGGCCCGGGCGGAAGGCTGGGGCGGCCGCCCGTTTGTACCTCGGGGTGTTGTGATGTAGAACCACTCCCGTTGCCATAAGTCGAACACCTCTGGGAAGGAGCCCTTTGGCCATAGGGCGTCGGCACCTTTGCTTATTATAGCGCCTCCGCACTCCGCGTGTCACCCGTCGATCATCTTCGGCTTCACATTGAAGGTCTTGAGCGATGAGCCGAAGTGTGGGGTAATGCGGAGGAAGGCCTCACACACGACGATAAACAACGAGATGTGAAGGATGGAATATTGAGCTAGATCATGGAAATCTAGCCCGTAATAGAACATGAGCTCTCTTACGAAGGGATCAAGCCTAAAGCCAAGCCCTTGGAGGAAGTGGGAGACAAATACGACACTCTCGTTGGCTTCGGGAGTGGGGATAACCTGCCTTTGAGCAGGTAGTCTGTGGGGGATTTCGGCGGTCAGATACCTAGCCTCCCTAAGCTTCTTGATGTCCTCCTCTGTGACAGAGGAGGCCATCCACCGGCCTTGATGGTTGGATCCAGACATGGTTTAAGGTCCGAAGCGCTTAGCCTGAACCTTGGGTGTTGGAACTCGAGGTGGAGGAAGGGAAGGATCGAGCGTGGAAAGAAAAGGGCATGTCTTGCCTCCTTTATAAAGAGGGTGAATATCAAGCATCCTCCGCGTGGTCGTTTGTAAATTGCCTAAAATCGAGGAGTCATACTAACAACATGGTTGGGTTACCCACACCCGTATTGACGAGAATCCCATGGTAAGGGGAACACGATCTCTGCTTTGACAAGGCGTGCCAATAAAACCACCTCGCAAGACATGCAGTAGCAGGTTGAGAAAAACGGTTTATATAATAACCGGGTCGCGGCGTGATGTCACGCTATGAAAAGTTGTCAGCATATTAGATTTGTGGAATATTGTGCTCTCTACGGTGGTATGTGGAAATTGTTTTGCAGAGCCGGACACGATCCTTGTGTTCAAAATCTTCTATGGAAAATTCGGAGAAGGAACCCGCCTTGCAATGCCGAAGACAATCTGCGCGCCAGACTCAACGTCATTGAAGCCTGGTTCAGGGGCTACTGAGGGAGTCCTGGATTATGGGGTCCTCGGACAGCCGGACTATGTACTTGTGCCGGACTGTTGGACTATGAAGATACAAGATTGAAGACTTCGTCCCATGTCCGGGTGGGACTCTCCTTTGCATGGAAGGCAAGCTTGGCAATTTGGATATGTAGATCTCCTTCTCTGTAACCGACTCTGTGTAACCCTAGCCCCCTCCGGTGTCTATATAAACCAGAGGGTTTAGTCCGTAGGACAACAACAATCATAATCATAGGCTAGCTTCTAGGGTTTAGCCTCTATGATCTCGTGGTAGATCAACTCTTGTAATACTCATATCATCAAGATCAATCAAGCAGGAAGTAGGGTATTACCTCCATCGAGAGGGCCCGAACCTGGGTAAACATTGTGTCCCCGCCTCCTGTTACCATTAGCCTTAGACGCACAGTTCGGGACCCCCTACCCGAGATCCACCGGTTTTGACACCGACACCCGTAAAAGGCCCACTATTTCTACGGCCCGTAGGAGGGCCATGGTAACTACAGTAAATATGTAGCCCATGGTTATTGTGGCCTAGTTTTAAAAAATAGGTTATTGCAGCCACTAGCAAACCGTGGAAAAAGAACTACACTGACTACAAGCAAAGAAATAAACAAGACAATAAGGAAATAAATAAGCAATCAACTTATGCTAGGCTATCATGGCTATTACACATATTACATCCATTGGGCATCAAAGTTCGCCACCAGTGCAAATATAGGGAACAAAGAAGCATATAAACGCCGCAGCAAAACAAGTCCTGAACTGAAACCACTTCAGAAGAGCTCAAGAAACAATATCCTGGGTACCCATAATGCTGGCAAGATGCTTAGCAAGCTTATTAACTTTCTCTTGTTTGGCGCTTAAATCCTCCAGCACTTGCTGTTGCACCAGAAAGTATGCATCTGAATTCTGGAGGGACTTCCTTAGTCCTCCGGCTTCCTGTCGCATAACATCTGATCGATGTCTTTCAACTTGAAGTTGAGACTCAAGAAGCCAAACTGATTCAGGCAATGAGTTCAAAGAACTGGTGCGAGCAGTAGTAGCCAGTAACTCGAACACTACATCAAGACAGGACTTTGGGGTTGTCTCAGTGTCTTCAATATAGTTTTTATTAGCTTTCTTGGAGACCAACAGGGATCTATCACTATCTTGAACCTTATCTGCATTACTTCCTTTACCATTGCATAACAGGGTACTCTTCTCCAATATTTTATCCGCGTTCTAAAATAGAAACAAATAAACACATCACATGTTTACAATGTAGTATATGAAACTCATTTTGGTAAACCAGTTTTAGTAAGGTGGACAGGATAACAGCATGAAACAAACATATATCTATGTAGTATGGTCACTGTATGGTCTATATCATTCTAGTTTATGTTGCCAAATCAAGATAGATATAGTTTGAATCATATCTATTTAAGACAAAACAGCATAGACAGAATATAAGTGTGGGAAACTACACAACAATAACAACACTTGTAATGTGCATGGCATGAGAACATAACTATTTATTCAATTGAAACTGAAATCAACATAGAGCAAGTTACAACAGCAAACACGTTAAAGAAACAGGTTTAAAACATACCTGTTGCACCATTGGAGTTTCAATTGCATCCTTCAAATTTAAAAGAAGTTGGTATGAGTAAATATAGTGACGCAAGAGCAAAGTAGTATGAACCATAGCTATGGAACCTGACCTGAGAACAATTCTTCTTTTGCTTTAAGCGTTGACTTGGGGTTCGGAGTGGTGGTCCTCGTGCTTTGGGCACTGCAGTTGCCTTATTAACTGCTCGTGTTTGGGTGCTCTATGGTGGAGACGATGATGTGTCAATGGGAACTGGGTTACTATCTGCTGGGGTTGGGGTTAGAAGGGGTGTAGCTGGTTCTCTGTCCAACTGGGTAGGGGTACAATCTGCGTGAGTCTGGGTTATGTGTGGTGGGGCTGGTTCTTGGGCAAGTACAATCGTGGTTCTATCTGCATCGACAGGTAGCACGATCTTTTCTGAAGACCATGTTTTTACTCCCACAGATAGTGCCATCACCCCCGCCAATTGAAATGGCTGATAAACAAGAAAATTAATTGAATGTACAGACATTGTAAGGTAGACAGGTGCAATGGATAGTAGGGAAGAAAACAGGGCATGAAAATAATTCACATTTATGTTGTCTAACCAAACAGAATAGCAGGACATAATTTCACATATATGATGGCTAATTAAACAAGATAGCATGACACAATTTCACATGTATGATGGCTAACTAAACAGGATAGAATGACATACTTCAAAATATGATGACTATGTAAATAGGATGACATGATATAACTATACGATGTGTCTATTAAAGTGGTTGGCATGCCATAAATCACAAACATGCCGTCGATGGAAACATGATGGCATGATATAATTCACGGATAGAATGACATAACTTAAAATATGACGACTATGTAAACAGGACGAGATGATATAACTATATTATGTCTTTAGAAAATGGGTTGGCGTGCCATAATTCAGATACTTGTCGTCTGTGTAAACATCATGGCATGATATAATTCAAATATATGATTTATATACTAAGGAAGTAAGCAGAGGGCAATCACATATATGATGTGTCAACTAAGGAGATGGCATTCAGTATTGTGTATATGATGTAAAAACTAAGCATTGCAATAGAACATATGCATGATATGAGTAATATAACCCTGCCAAGTTTGAGAATACACCTCAGGGACTGGTCATCTGCCTCTGAATCCTCCTCTGAAGAGCTATCTGTAACCAGCAAGATATCTGCTTCAGCAAGTAGCATTGTCTGCTCTTAAGACCTTGTTTTCGCTCCAGCTTTCTCCATCACCAATTCAAATGGCTGATGCACAAGAAGAGCAGTTGAATATACAAACATTGTCGACAAAAGCAATGAGAAATACAAAAAAAGTATGACATGATATAATTCACATATATGACGCTTGGCTAAACAGCATGGCATTGCATAATTCACATATTTAATGCCTTGCAACAAGATAACGTTGCATAATTCACATATATAATGTCTTGCAACAAGATGGCATTGCATAATTCACATATATGGTAATTAGACACTAAACAGGTGGCATTCACACAAAGCATGTCTAAACTAAGCAAATGACATAGCAATGCAAGATACCATACGCACGATATGAGCAAGATAACCCTGCCAAGTTAGAGCATGCACCTCAGGGGGGAAATAGGACTGGTCATCTGTCTCTGAATCCTCCTCAGAGGAGCTATCCGTAACCAGCAAGACATGCGCTTCGTCAGATAGCATTGTCTGCTCTGAAGACCTTGTTTCCACTCCAAATTTTTCCATGACCGTGACAAATGGTTGATGCATAGGAAGAGTTATTGGATGTACTAAAATTGTTGACAAATTTAACACATAATAAAAAATGATGGCATGCTATAATTCACATATAAGATGACTGGCTAACCAGGGTGGCATTGCAAAATTCACATATATGATGCCTGGCTAAACAAGATGGCATTCCATATACGATAAAGAAACTAAATAGATGGCATTGACACAAAGCATGTCTAAACTAAGCAGATGACATCTTTGATGTATACAGTAAGCAATGCAAGGCACCATATACATGATATTACCAACATCAGCATGCCAAGTTAGAGCGAAGACCTCATGGGGTAAATAGGAGTGGTCTTCTCCTTCTGAATCCCCCTCAGAACAGTTATCTTCCTCTTGATTACGATCCAAAATGGGTGGCGGGGGGGCTGCCTTTGCGCCCACCATGGAGCGACGTCTGCATGAAATTTTATTGCCACGCAAGGCTCGTCTCTTTTGCTCTACATGATCAGTTCCATTGTGTACAATAACTGGCATGCATAGGAATAAAACATAGTGAGATTATGTAAGGAGTGCATGCACAGATCCAGAGTGATGGTAGCAAACTGTGGATAGACCCAAAACCAATGATAGCAGGCAGATAATAGCTTTAGTTAAAAATACAGATAATGGCTCCTTTAATGTTTGTTTGCACCCAACATGAAACTCATAGTACACACCCAAGATTAACCAGATAGTAGATAGATAGTACTGATTGCTGCCCCCAATATGTACCCCACAACCATTTAAAAACTCAAGTTCCAGCATTAGTTTTGACCTGACTCGGAGTCTAATAGGTGAACACGATGATAATGTAGCATGTCATCATATTAAGCGATGTATAACGTAAGCAGACACGGAAGAGTGCGACCTCTCTTGAGGACCTGTGTTGTCCTCAAGGTCATCTGGTTAGTTGATGATGGAAATGCAGTTGTCGTGGCTGCCGGCGGCGGGGAAGAAGATTCGAGGCGGTGAAAGACAGTTTGGAGAGCGGATTCCTGCTATGGTGAACCCTTCCGTCATTGGAGCAGCTGAGCTGGGGTGGAACACAGCACCGCAGGAGCAGGACAAACCACACAAGGTTTTGTTTGACACATATGTGTAACAGAATTGTGTAAGGGCTTGTTTGAATTTGAGGATTCTAACAATGCAGGGATAGTAAATAGACAGGAATAGGATAGGAATGCACATGAAAAATAGAGAATTTAAAAACACATGATTTCTACCAATCTGGGTGTTTGATTCACAAGAATTGGAAGATCACAGGATGCAAAGAAGCATGGTGAGATTAAGTCAAACCACAAGAAAATGTACGGTTATAATGCTATTATGCTACTATCTCTTAGTCTTGTGATTCATGAATAGGAATATGAAAAGGAGGACAAGTGGAAATTAGAATTCCTACGGTTTTTGTTTCAAGGAGACACTAAAGGAGAAAATCCTACAGTTTTCCTTTGCTCCATTCCTTTGCACCAAATTCATGAAAAGTAGTACCATAGGAAACTTTCCAATTCCTATGTTTTTCATTCACTTTTCCTGGCAAGCATTGGCGATTCTAGTAGGCAGGTTTGAGAAAGGAAAAGCCTACACTAAAAAATGTTTTTGTGCTACTTCTATTACTTTGCACCTAGGCCACTGCACTACTAGCTCAACTCCCAGGCCCATCGACAAATGCACATCTCAAATGCGCAGAGATAAATAATGATGGCGTTCAAGAGAGTCCATCACGGATAGCTAAGTTGCCTGGTACCTCACTACTTGTCATATAGTAGGATAAAATAATCATATTTCACGTTACTACGTGTGCTTAGTGGACAATATATATAACATGTAGAGTAAAAAGGAGATGCAACAAGTGTAGAACCTCTTTGGCGAAGTCATGCTGATCTCAGCGTGATTGGGTTATCCGGTGAGGATGCTCCGGTTGACTTGGCTGTCGGAGGAGGGGAAGAAGATCTTAGGCGCCTGGAGATGGAGCCTGAGGTACTGCTCTGTTGTGATGGAGGGTTTCGTCGTTGGAGCAGCTCCGGTGAGTTGTACGACGCCGAGGCTGAAGCAGGACAAGAGAGACAACGTTAACCTGAGTGGAATTCTAATAGCATCTCCAATAGATGACGTAAAATACATGACCACAAAGTGCTACATGTAAAATACATCAACCGCTCATCTCTGAACTTAACTGTCGAAACTGAATTTAACTGTCGAAACTGAACTTAACTGTCGAAACTGAATTGTGCTGTCGAAATTGAATTTTACTTTCGAATCTGAACACACTAGAGGTGAGGCTACACGTTAGTCGACTGACTTTTTCATCTCTGGTCAGTCAATTTTGCAGCCATTGGATATGAAATCAAGGGCCTGCAGTTCATCTTCAACCTCCACCCCCTGAGCCGCCAGCCACCACCGGCCAAACAGCCGCCCCCGCCACCTGCAGTCGGCAGTGCGCCACCCCGCCCGCCCGAAAACACTCCCCACTGCCGGTCCGCCACCGCCCGACCATCCCTCTAGCCCCCCCCCCCCCCCGTGCCGAGCTTTTTCTCCGGCGATCCCCACGCCACCGCCCCACCATAGCCCCACCACCGCCGGCGACCACCGCCCCAACCCCACCACTGCCGGCGACCACCGCCCCCACCCTGAACCCTAAGATAGATAGTGGGGTACCTCTCCGGTGAGCCCCCCTCCCTGCTGCGGCTGGTTCTTCCTTAACTCCGGCGAGCCCCCCCCCCCTGAAAATCGACTGACCCAAAAGTCGATTCAGTCGACTAAAGTGTAGCTAAATCTGAGCAGCATCGCAAGCAAGAGCAAGCGCGAGAGCAACAACACGAGTAAGAGCTATAGCAAGAGCAGACCAGGCAGGGGATCGAGAGCAAGAGCAGAGCAGCAGCACGAGCGAAAGCTAAAGCAGCAGCAGCTCCTACTGATGTGGACGTCGCCATCAAGGGAGCGACAATGTGGAGGAAGTGGCAGCGACGCCGCCATGGACGGAGCCGTGCCATGTCAGCTCGGGATCGAGCGTCGGCAGCACCGTGAGATCGAATCAAGAAGAAAATGCGACAATTAGTGTACAACCTCTTTGGTGGCGGCGAAAAGGCTGCAGTTTCATCCGAGGAAACGGTGATGATGATGCTCTTCCGGTGGTGCATGTGAAGACGACAGTGTGGGAATGGAGGTGGCATGAAAGACGAGGGGAACATCGGGGCAGCTCCTTGGAGGTGGAGGACGTGGTGGCTGAACCGATGGGACAATGAGATCGACGACGGATCCTCATCCGGTACGATGGATGAGGGACGTCGAGGTGTTGCTGTGGACGACGTCGTCGGGGAAGAGGCTCCGGCTGGGTGGCGGGCATAGGAGGGTGTGGGGCTTCGCGAGTTTTCACGGCCTCGGTGTACGAATGGGTGGGCGGATGGGATGGGAGTGGGGAATCATGGCTTAGGGACGCCCTTGTCCGAAATGTGGGATAAGTTATGAAAGTACTCCCACCGATTTAAGGCGGTTCCTTCGGTTCAGGGGGACCACGGGCATTTCGCGTGTTGGGATTTCACAGGAGGTGGTAGTTTTCGCGCATGTTGTAATTTTGGAATAGCAAGGTGTGGGTTGAGACGGAGGGAGTTGTCGGAGCACAACGAGACAAAGATATACCTTTAATTTTTCGGGATAACAAGGCACGGGTTGAAGAGGCTGGAGTTTCGTAGCACGATAGACAGAGACGCTAGCTTGAAATTTCGGCATAAGAAGGCACGGCTTGAAATTTCGGGAGAACAAGCTTAACGTGTACCCAAAAAAAGACAAATCACACCTGAACACGCACAACACACACACAAACACTATTTAGACTAGTAATGATGAAGAGCATCCCTTGATCATCCCCATGGTCGTACCTACATCCCTCTCGACACCACTTGGACCTATGACTAGAGCTCGTGCAAAGGCTATCGAAAATAAGGTGAACTCGCTCCTCTCCGAACTCCCACTCTCTACTTACGAGACATGGCTACTACCTCATGCCGACACTCTATGTGTGATCAGGTTCTTGGAGGAGAGCCACGGAACAACTACACTCATTTTCCAAGACGGCGAGGACACCAAGCGGGAAGGACAAGAATAGGAGCTGCCACGGAAGCTGCAGGCCCCGGACGACCGGCCCAGCACGGACGTCCGACCCCTGGAGGTCGCAACACCCCAAGGAAGACTAGACAACAAAAGTGTGACGCCCGGATAATTAAGCTATAGTGAACCTCTGCTAATGATGCCATGTCACCTCGATTCTAGTTGCTAATCTCGAGTTAGTTCGAAAACGATTCAAATTTAAAATTTTAATTAAAGACAAACAACAAAAGTTTTCAAACATCAAAACTAAAATGTTCTAAATGTGACGAATAGTTCATGAGTAATAATGGTGGAGAAGCCAACATTTCTTATAATATTTAATTTCACTAAAATAACCAAAGCTTAGGGCAAAACAATTTCTTTAATGCCTTTTATAAAGTTATAGTAATATAACTAAATTAATAGTGTGCCAAAATAATTATGGCAGAGGCCTAGTTAGTAATACTAATTTAGGTGCTAACTTGGTATTTTGTAAAAAAAATAGAAACTTTAAATGAAAACAGTAAAGAAATAAAAGAGAAATAATAAAAGAAAACAGAAAACAAAAAAAAGGAAAAGAACCCCCCCCCCCCCCGGTGCTCCGGCCCAGCAGGCCACCGGCCCAACTGGGCCACGACCCACCAGGCCGGCCCAATCGGCCATCCCTCACTCCCCATATCCCCCCACTCCCGAAACCCTAGCCCCACCGACACCCACTCCCCCCCCCGTCGCCCCACTCGCCCCCCACTCCCCCTCGTCGTTCTGGATCTGGATCGGGATCCCGATCCCCTCGCCCCCCACCGCTCGTCGCCGCCGAACGCCGGCGCCCCCGCGCCACCACGCCACCTCGCGGGACTTCCCCACCGGCCGGCCTCCCCGTCGCGCATCGTCCCCGTCGTCCTCCTCAACCCCCACTGCCACGATCCCTGCATACCCCCGTGAGCACACGCCGATCCTCCTCTCTTCCTCCCCTGCGCACGTGCTCGAACCCGTGCCGCGCATCACACACCCCCGCCGCGGTGAGCGCTTCGTGCCCCCCTGCTGTCGTCCTACCGTGCGCCCGCCCACGCGGGGCCGCGCCCGCTGCCGCTCGCGGCTCCGGCCGGCCCGTGCTGGCCTCACCCCGCCTCGTCTGCGCGCGCGACCGTTGTGGCCACGTTCGGCCACCGCCGACCCCGCGCAGCCCGGCGCCCGTCTACTGCTCCCGCCTTGCGCCGCCCGCGTCCCGGCTCCTTCCTTCAGCTGCTCGCCGTCCCGCCTCCATCGCCGAGCCGCCGCGACCGTCCCTGCTTCGTCTCCATGCCCCGTTGCGCCCTCCGCCGCTCGACCTCTGCCCGCGGTGCCGCCCCGCACCGCCCGGGTCCGGCACCCACAGCCGGCGCCCGTTGCCGCGGCCTCAACCTCCTGGGCGGGCTCCCCCGACGCCATGCGGGTTCGCCCACGCCCAGGCGCCCGTCGCCCACTGCCAGCTCACCTGCGAAGGCCCTTGGGGCCACAGACATGTGGGGCCCACGCCCCCCAGAACGTTTGCAAAAAGAAAAAACAAACAAAACAAACAAAAAAATATAATAAAATAAATAAATAATAATTAAATTAATTAATTAATTAATGGATTCATTAAGTTAATTAAACCTGTGTAGTTAACTTGTTAGTTTAATTAAACAGTAATTAAATTAGTTAAACACTAATTAGGCTAAACAGTCAATGACCAGTGGGACCCACACGTCAGCGACCCAGTCAACACCTCTGTTGACTGCTCATGTCATGCTGACGTCATGATGACGTCAGCAAACCCTGTTCTGGATAATGTTGGATTAAAATGTTTAAATTAATCCTAAAAATGATTTAAATCTTTTAAAATTAATATAAAATAAACCGTAGCTCAGATGAAAATACTTTGTACATGAAAGTTGCTCAGAACGACGGGACGAATCCGAATACGCAGTCCGTTCGTCCGCCTCACACCCCTAACCTATCGAACTCGCAACTTTCCCCCTCCGTCTCCTCTGCCTGAAAACGCGAAACACCGGGAATACTTTCCCGGATGTTTCCCCCCTTAACCGGTACCACCTCATACCACGCTAGGGCACACCTAGCACCGCTCATTGTCACGTCACGCATCATCGTGTTTATGTTTGCATTGTATTCATTGTTTCTTCCCCCTCTTATCTCCGGTAGACTACGAGAGCGATGCTGATGCCACCGAGTACGACTACGTCACCGACGACCCCTCCTTGTCTGAGCAACCAGGCAAGCCCCCCCTTTGATCACCAGATATCGCCTACTCTTCTCTATACTGCTTGCATTAGAGTAGTGTAGCATGTTACTGCTTTCAGTTAATCCTATACTGCTGCATAGCCTGTCCTTGCTACTACTGTTGTTACCTTTACCTGCTATCCTACTGCTTAGTATAGGATGCTAGTGTTCCATCAGTGGCCCTACACTCTTGTCCGTCTGCCATGCTATACTACTGGGCTGTGATCACTTCGGGAGGTGATCACGGGTATATATGATACATACATACATAATATACAGATGGTGACTAAAGTCGGGTCAGCTCGAAGAGTACCCGCGAGTGATTCATGGATTGGGGGCTGAAAGGACCTTTGTCCCGATGGCCCTCTGTGTGGATCTTTGTGGCGGAGCGACAGGGCAGGTTGAGACCACCTAGGAGACAGGTGGGCCTGGCCCTGTTCGGCGTTCGCGGATATTTAACACGCTTAACGAGATCTTGGTATTTGATCTGAGTTGGCTACGAGCCTATACGCACTAACCATCTACGCGGGAGTAGTTATGGGTATCCCGACGTCGTGGTATCAGCCGAAGCACTTCAGACGTCAGCGACGGAGCGGCGCGCGCTGGATTGGACTGGAACGCCTGCTAGGGTAGGTCTGCTTCCGGCCGCCCACGCAACATGCAGGTGTGGTCAGGGCGATGGGCCCAGACCCCTGCGCGCTTAGGTTTAGACCGGCGTGCTGGCCTCTCTGTTGTGCCTAGGTGGGGTTGCGACGTGTTGATCTTCCGCGGCCGGGCATGACCTAGGAAAGTGTGTCCGGCCAAATGGGATCAAGCGTGTTGGGTAAGTTGGTGCACCCCTGCAGGGAAGTTAATCTATTCGAATAGCCGTGATCTTCGGTAACAGGACGACTTGGAGTTGTACCTTGACCTTATGACAACTAGAACCGGATACTTAATAAAACACACCCTTCCAAGTTCCACAGACAACCCGGTGATCGCTTTTCCACAGGGCGACGAGGGGAGGATCGCCGATTAGGTTATGCTATGCGATGCCACTGGAGATGCTACTGGAGATGCTACTTGGAGATGCTACTTGGAGGACTTCAATCTACTCTCTTCTACTTGCTGCAAGTCGAAGGCTGCCAGAAGCGTAGTCTTCGATAGGACTAGCTATCCCCCTCTTATTCTGGCATTCTGCAGTTCAGTCCACCGATATGGCCTCCTTACACATATACCCATGCATATGTAGTGTAGTTCCTTGCTTGCGAGTACTTTGGATGAGTACTCACGGTTGCTTTCTCCCCACTTTTTTCCCCTTTCCTTTCTTTCTGGTTGTCGCAACCAGATGCTAGAGTCCAGGAGCCAGACGCCACCGTCGACGACGACCCCTACTACACCGGAGGTGCCTACTACTACGTGCAGCCCGCTGACGACGCCCAGGAGTAGTTTAGGAGGATCCCAGGCAGGAGGCCTGCGCCTCTTTCGATCTGTATCCCAGTTTGTGCTAGCCTTCTTAAGGCAAACTTGTTTAACTTATGGCTGTACTCAGATATTGTTGCTTTCGCTGACTCGTCTATTATCGAGCACTTGTATTCGAGCCCTCGAGGCCCCTGGCTTGTATTATGATGCTTGTATGACTTATTTTTGTTTTAGAGTTGTGTTGTGATATCTTCCCGTGAGTCCCTGATCTTGATCGTACACATTTGCGTGCATGATTAGTGAACGATTGAATCGGGGGCGTC
The DNA here is from genome assembly GCF_018294505.1 of Triticum aestivum. Lineage (NCBI taxonomy): Eukaryota > Viridiplantae > Streptophyta > Magnoliopsida > Poales > Poaceae > Triticum > Triticum aestivum. The sequence continues at coordinate 317,302,225 of NC_057813.1, read as the reverse complement.
ACAAGTTGGTATCAGAGCCGACTGCCTGTAGGAATCCCCCTTCCACATTCCTTGGCCGAAGTCGAGTCTAGACATTGAAAAACTTTTACTAACATGGCTGTGTGGCCCATGGGCCCACGTCACCATCGGGTGGTAGTAGGATCTTTTACTCCTCGACCTATACTCTGGGACTCTGATCTCTCTACTATTCGGGTTAAATGAATTTGCTAACTCTAAGATTAGGATCTTGTGATCGCATCCACCCGGAGAGCCCTTACTGCAGAGGATCGCCTGCTACATCAGAAGATTCTGAAGATACTCTCTGATGTTCTCTCGAGACTTTGTGCCCATCACTTTTGCTATTCCTGACCACCGATAAATCCTTATGGATAACTTCTTACACTTGCCATTCATACGATCATCCACCATTGATCTTGTTATTACAAGATACCCCGAAGTTTTCTCTATTATTCCGAGAATACTTTGTGCCTACTGCCTAGCAGTTCTTTGCCACATGAATACCCCTTCAAATAAATCCTCGCACTTGTCGAGTATCCGCTCATCCCCAGTTGTTCATGTGTTTCACAAAAGTCTTCAAAATACTATTCGATCTGCCGAAAATCCTCTGGAGCCTTTGGCTCTTGAAATTCTTGCTTGCTTGCATTATGGTTAATCCCATAACTCTCGTAGTCTTATTGACATTCCTTGTCATTATCATTTTTGAGTCTGTTGACTCAATATGTTTGCGAATACACGCAATCATCTTTGATCCTTATAAGTTACTTTTCCGGCTGAGCTGCCATTCTTTTAACTGGAATTGGTTCTCGACCAATCCAATTGTCGTTGATTGTACCATAAGGCTATTCAACTTATCCATCCCTAATCAGAGCATTGCTTTTGATCCCTTGATTTGGAAATCATAATTCCTTTGCATTTGACAATTGAGTTAGTCAGTTGTTTCTATAATTTGATCTCCTTGCATTCTTCTTCCTCTAGTTGAGTACCGATACTCGTATCAGATCCTTTGTGGACCACCAAGTCCTTTGTTGGATTGTTATCCGACAGTGTCCTTCACATTTGATCACCTTGTGAGTTCTTCCCCTGATACATATTGCCTTTGTTAAGTTGTATCCTCTGCTTGGCCAACCATGCTCTGCTTTCGGCTTGTGTTATTTACTCTTGAAACTTGTGGTATATGTTTCTAAGAAGCCCCTATGGGTTGAACATATGCCTTCTCTAAACCGTGTGAACCCGAAAGATTTCACGAGTCATACTTATCTGGTATTGCACCAGGTAAAACTTTCAACAACTAATGTCATCTTCGAAATACGAGAGGTGAATGGAAGATTATGCATTGAGGAAGTGGGAGTCGACCTTGAACCTTGTGTTCATGCCCATGGACGCGATGTATATCCTATCATGGAAGCTTCTTGTAATAATAATTATTTCCTTGATAGCTAACATATGGTATCTATGAATTGATCCCTTGCAACCGTGGTTCCGACCATGATTGTTCTTCTTTGATTCCATTTCTCGGACAAGTTAAAACAATTGTCTTCTATGGATCGATACACCAGTCCAACCTTTACCTTGATCTTGTGTCGAGTACTACCCCCCTGGTATCTCGAGATTATCTTGGAACTGCATAACTTTTTATGAGTTCATCAAGTACTACCTTCCCACTGATTCCATTTTTTTTCACGGGCTCTGAGTTATTAAACACTCAAGGACACCGATAACTGAACCGAGTCCGCACTACGGTTCAACAACTCTTCAGTAAGCTTCTATAACTACGAGTTTGTACCCGATCACGCCATTCCTAGCCTGTTTGGCTATATCATTGTCGTGACGATTCTAACTGTGCTATCTGGTCCTTATTCTCGGAGCACCAATTTTCGACGATGAACTAACCTTACGTCGATCCTCATCGTCATATCATTTCGCCTTGAACAACAAGCTTGGTTTCGAGTTTGTGTTGTACCCTTGGTTCCAATAACCTTTCACTTCATCATTACTTTGACTTGATGTCGTCGTCGATCAATTACATCTTCATGAACTCTCGCGACAAAGGTGTCGTGATCATGAACATTCTGAGCTCATCCAGGATATCAATTGAATTCATGATGAGAAATACCATCCTTGCCCTCGATGAATTGTATTATCATCGACCACTTTATTGCCTTCCCACCAACACAAGCTTGTTCATGTTTGGTGTTATACCTTGAGTTCCTTGCTATCCAGCAATCGTTCTTCTTTACCTTGGAGTATTACCATCCCTTATGTCAAGAATGTTCTGAGATTTGTTCCACCTCTTGAGAATTCTTGACATAGAAATACTCCTCAGCATCACCATTCTTTCTTGGTCCCCGTGTTAATTCCAACAAGTGAACGGTGTTGTTTGGATTCTTTCCCTCTAGCAACCCTATTGCTTTGAAGTTAACGATCGACAGTTCGTTCTTAGAATGTTGATTATTGAATCGTCACTCTAACATTGATCTTGCTGCCTAAGGTCATATTTCGGGCACACCTTTCAACTAATGATTGATGGTGTATGTTTCCCTAGAAACATACAACATTATAACATTTGAATTGACAAGTGTCATCTTCTTGTTCACATTATTGTGGAAATCCATCCGTTTGGAATTCTCGATGGATTGGTGCTGAGCCCATTAGCCACCTCCTTGTCCTCTCCTTGGGTTAATGATGAACTCTTGTTAACGAAAGTCACTTCATAGTTCATTCCGAGAATCTCACAGTGTCATTCCGTCAATTTGTGTTGCACCTTTCTTCTCAGGCATCCTGAGCCTGAGGTATCCTAACACCAATCATACCTGAATCTCCGTCAGATATGATGATTGGGACAACTTTCCAAGAGTTATGATGTTGATCCTTTGATGACCCGGTAACCTGATGTCATGCCTAGAACCCCCCCCGGGCTGGAGGACCTATCATCATAGATTCCTTTTCAACAAGGTTATCCATTCATCCATGAGGAAATTGTAAGACTTATTCTACAAGTTATTCCTAATGGACCCTTCGTGTTTCCAAAGTCTGATCTTCACCTGAAGACCATGTCAATGCTATCTTGAAGCATGCCAATGGTACTCCGATTTGCAACAGGAACATTTGAAGCACGATGCTAAATTTTATTTATCATTTATCCTAACACCGTTGTATGGGTAATATCATGAGATTCCTCCCCCCCTTACCTAAATGGTTTTCTACTTTATATCCTGTCATGGATATCTTGCTCTGCTTGTCCTTGGGAAGGATATAACCTTGAAATATGTGTTTAAACACATTTTCCTTTCCATTGTTCTGCTCAATCTGATAACCATATTTTCCTTTCCATTGGTTGGGTTAACGTTTCTTGTGATCTATATGATCTAAGCAGTAATAATTCACTGCTTATGCAAACACCTTGTTGTACCACTCTTGTCAGTAAGACCCTGTTGCTACTGATGATGACATTTCACTAATCACCGATGGACGAGAACTTTGCCTATTGGTCCGCCTCGTTCAACGAGCAGGAAATGGTTCTCTTCGTCCCTCGCCCTTATTACCGATGTTGTCGTCGACATAACCGATAGACTACCCTCTGGCATGCCTGGCTTACATGATCGTACAAGATGTCAGCAGCCTTCATACTTTTAACCATATGGTGGGCCATAACCCACAGTTACACGGGATCGAAACCTGACTCAGCTGTACACCCTGTTGTCAAAGTTATTCCTCGCGCTTGACTTCTTATGTAATTCACGGGCCACCTGCCAAGTGATCTATTCTAGTATCAGACACAATACTTATTCTCGTTGCTCTAGACCCCTTTCACACTTTGTTTTAGGCAATGAACGATTGACTATCCTCTCGAAACTTCTTATTGCACCGTCTTACTTGCTCTCGGTGTTTTCTTAAATTGCAATTTGAGAGTTACTTTCCGCCACCATCCCCGATGTTATCAACCAGATAGTCAACCTTGCAGAGGTCCGTTTTTCCAAAGTTACCCTTGTCCTTCATATGTACAATGAAAACTCAAAAAAAAAAAGATGACGACTTCATCGTGAGGACCTGAAGCGTGGTATGGAGACATCAACGTTATGGATCGACCTCTTCGAGAAGACGAACCAAGACTGAGAAGATTCATTAGGATTTCGTAACCAAACCTTCCCCTTAGTCCCCCCTCTTAAATCTCGGGATGAGATTTCTTGTAGTGGAGGAGAATTGTGACGCCCAGGTAATTAAGCTACCAGTGATCCTCTGCTAATGATTGCCACGTCACCTCGATTACTGTTCCTAATCTCGTGTTAGTTCATAACTGATTCAATTCAAATTCAAAATCAACCAAAGAATAAAAGTTTTCGAATATTAAAACTAAAATGTTCGGAGTGAACAAATATTGCATAGGTTAATTATGGTGGAGAAAGCACACCTTTATAAAATGTTTAAACACACTAAATAACCAAAGCTTAGGGCAAAAACAATTTCTTTAATGCCTTTTATAAAGTCATAGTAATATAACTAAATTAATAGTGTGCCAAAATAATTATGCAGAGGCCTAGTTAGTAATACTAATTTAGGTGCTAACTTGGTATTTTATAAAAAAAAATAGAAACTTTAAATGAAAACAGTAAAGAAATAAAAGAGAATAATAAAAGAAAACAGAAAACAAAAAAAAGGAAAAGAACCCCCCCCCCCCCCCGGTGCTCCGGCCCAGCAGGCCACCGGCCCAACTGGGCCACGACCCACCAGGCCGGCCCAATCGGCCATCCCTCACTCCCCATATCCCCCACTCCCGAAACCCTAGCCCACCGACACCCACTCCCCCCCCGTCGCCCCACTCGCCCCCCACTCCTCCTCGTCGTTCTGGATCTGGATTGGGATCCCGACCCCCTCGCCCCCCACCGCTCGTCGCTGACGAACGCCGGCGCCCCCGCGCCACCACGCCACCTCGCGGGACTTCCCCACCGGCCGGCCTCCCCGTCCCGCATCGTCCCCGTCGTCCTCCTCAACCCCCACTGCCACGATTCCTGCATACCCCCGTGAGCACACGCCGATCCTCCTCTCTTCCTCCCCTGCGCACGTGCTCGAACCCGTGCCGCGCATCACACACCCCCGCCGCGGTGAGCGCTTCGTGCCCCCCTGCTGTCGTCCTACCGTGCGCCCGCCCACGCGGGCCGCGCCTGCTGCCGCTCGCGGCTCCGGCCGGCCCGTGCTGGCCTCACCCCGCCTCGTCTGCGCGCACGACCGTTGTGGCCACGTTCGGCCACCGCCGACCCCGCGCAGCCCGACGCCCGTCTACTTCTCCCGCCTTGCGCCGCCCGCATCCCGGTTCCTTCCTTCAGCTGCTCGCCGTCCTGCCTCCATCGCCGAGCCGCCGCGACCGTCCCTGCTTCGTCTCCACGCCCCGTTGCGCCCTCCGCCGCTCGACCTCTGCCCGCGGTGCCGCCCCGCACCGCCCGGGTCCGGCACCCATAGCCGGCGCCCGTTGCCGCGGCCTCAACCTCCTGGGCGGGCTCCCCCGACGCCATGCGGGTTCGCCCACGCCCAGGCGCCCGTCGCCCGCTGCCCGCTCACCTGCGAAGGCCCTTGGGGCCACAGACATGTGGGGCCCACGCCCCCAGAACATTTGCAAAAAGAAAAAACAAACAAAACAAACAAGAAAATATAATAAAATAAATAAATAATAATTAAATTAATTAATTAATTAATGGATTCATTAAGTTAATTAAACCTGTGTAGTTAACTTGTTAGTTTAATTAAACAGTAATTAAATTAGTTAAACACTAATTAGGCTAAACAGTCAATGACCAGTGGGACCCACACGTCAGCGACCCAGTTAACACCTCTGTTGACTGCTCATGTCATGCTGACGTCATGATGACGTCAGCAAACCCTGTTCTGGATAATGTTGGATTAAAATGTTTAAATTAATCCTAAAAATGATTTAAATCTTTTAAAATTAATATAAAATAAACCGTAGCTCAGATGAAAATACTTTGTACATGAAAGTTGCTCAGAACGACGGGACGAATCCGAATACGCAGTCCGTTCGTCCGCCTCACACCCCTAACCTATCGAACTCGCAACTTTCCCCCTCCGGCTCCTTTGCCCGAAAACGCGAAACACCGGGAATACTTTCCCGGATGTTTCCCCCCTTAACCGGTACCACCTCATACCACGTTAGGGCACACCTAGCACCGCTCATTGTCACATCACGCATCATCGTGTTTATGTTTGCATTGTATTCATTGTTTCTTCCCCCTCTTATCTCCGGTAGACTACGAGAGCGATGCTGATGCCACCGAGTACGACTACGTCACCGACGACCCCTCCTTGTCTGAGCAACCAGGCAAGCCCCCCCTTTGATCACCAGATATCGCCTACTCTTCTCTATACTGCTTGCATTAGAGTAGTGTAGCATGTTACTGCTTTCAGTTAATCCTGTACTGCTGCATAGCCTGTCCTTGCTACTACTGTTGTTACCTTTACCTGCTATCCTACTACTTAGTATAGGATGCTAGTGTTCCATCAGTGGCCCTACACTCTTGTCCGTCTGCCATGCTATACTACTGGGCTGTGATCACTTCGGGAGGTGATCACGGGTATATATGATACATACATACATAATATACAGATGGTGACTAAAGTCGGGTCAGCTCGAAGAGTACCCGCGAGTGATTCATGGATTGGGGGCTGAAAGGACCTTTGTCCCGACGACCCTCTGTGTGGATCTTTGTGGCGGAGCGACAGGGCAGGTTGAGACCACCTAGGAGACAGGTGGGCCTGGCCCTGTTCGGCGTTCGCGGATATTTAACACGCTTAACGAGATCTTGGTATTTGATCTGAGTTGGCTACGAGCCTATACGCACTAACCATCTACGCGGGAGTAGTTATGGGTATCCCGACGTCGTGGTATCAGCCGAAGCACTTCGTGACGTCAGCGACTGAGTGGCGCGCGCTGGGTTGGACTGCGTTAATGCAACTTCCTTTGTAATGGAGGTTGCTAGGTCTGCTCACCGGCCGCGTACGCAACGTGCAGGTGTGCTCAGGGCGATGGGCCCAGACCCCTGCACGCTTAGGTTTAGACCGGCGTGCTGGCCTCTCCGTTGAGCCTAGGTGGGGCTTCGACGTGTTGATCTTCCGCGGCCGGGCATGACCCAGGAAAGTGTGTCCGGCCAAATGGGATCAAGCGTGCTGGGTAAGTTGGTGCACCCCTGCAGGGAAGTTAATCTATTCGAATAGCCGTGATCTTCGGTAACAGGACGACTTGGAGTTGTACCTTGACCTTATGACAACTAGAACCGGATACTTAATAAAACACACCCTTCCAAGTTCCACAAACAACTCGGTGATCGCTTTTCCACAGGGCGACAAGGGGAGGCTCGCCGGGTAGGATTATGCTATGCGATGCCACTGGAGATGCTACTGGAGATGCTACTTGGAGATGCTACTTGGAGGACTTCAATCTACTCTCTTCTACTTGCTGCAAGTCGAAGGCTGCCAGAAGCGTAGTCTTCGATAGGACTAGCTATCCCCCTCTTATTCTGGCATTCTGCAATTCAGTCCACCGATATGGCCTCCTTACACATATGCCCATGCATATGTAGTGTAGTTCCTTGCTTGCGAGTACTTTGGATGAGTACTCACGGTTGCTTTCTCCCCACTTTCTTCCCCTTTCCTTTCTTTCTGGTTGTCGCAACCAGATGCTAGAGTCCAGGAGCCAGACGCAACCGTCGACGACGACCCCTACTACACCGGAGGTGCCTACTACTACGTGCAGCCCGCTGACGACGCCCAGGAGTAGTTTAGGAGGATCCCAGGCAGGAGGCCTGCGCCTCTTTCGATCTGTATCCCAGTTTGTGCTAGCCTTCTTAAGGCAAACTTGTTTAACTTATGTCTGTACTCAGATACTGTTGCTTTCGCTGACTCGTCTATGATCGAGCACTTGTATTCGAGCCCTCGAGGCCCCTGGCTTGTATTATGATGCTTGTATGACTTATTTTATTTGTAGAGTTGTGTTGTGATATCTTCTCGTGAGTCCCTGATCTTGATCGTACACATTTGCGTGCATGATTAGTGTATGATTGAATCGGGGGCGTCACAAAAAGCTACAGGCTACGGACGACCGGCCCAGCCCGAACGTCCGGCAACTCCCAGCGAGCGGATGACTGGCCACACCGGACGTTCGGCAACTGTACACCCGAAGGATATTAGCGGAAGACCGAAGCCACTGGACGTCCGTCAAACCTGCACCTGAGCCAAAACAACGGATGTCCGATCCTACCGGGCGTCCGAACCTCTGCGAGCGACCGGACGACCAATAGAGACCGGACGTCCGCTGCCTGTGTGACCGCAGCCTCGGGCTGATGCCCTTGTACCCCTTCACTTGGACCCCCATTTGCACTATGACTATAAATAGACCTCTCCCACCTCCTAGCTAGGGTTAGCGTTGATTTAGCTCATTTGTGAGATAGAGCCTCGCTCATCCATCCGGATCTACTCCTCGTGAGGGACCGACACCTCTTCGGAGAAGATCCACCTGGATTCAAGACCTCTATCCGGAGAAGACCATCTTCAAGACCTCCTCACGGAGAAGAACCGGTTACCCTTTGTATCGTCTCTTGTTGGATTTGGATCTTGTACCTCTCTTGTGTTTCGGTGATCTAGCACATGTGTGACTTTGTTCTTGTTGGTTGAGTGTTCTCTCATGTTTTTCTCTCGTTCCCCTCCTCGTGTTCTTCGTGTTCTTCGTAGGGATCCTCTCCAAACGTGAAAGATGGGCCTCTAGGGTTCTACCCTACATCATCTTGGTATCATGAGCTACGTTGATCACGTTTTTGGAGCCCCTACCCTGTGTTTTGTAGCTTGCTTTTTTGTTTTTGTCCTAAATCCGAAAATCCCCACCAAAAATAGCCCCAATTTTTTTTTGTGAATTGTGGGTGTGTTGAAGTTTTGTTGGATTTGATCCCTAGATTTGTGTTTCCACGTGTGGATCTAGCTTTCCCCACCCTCCCCACCCTTTTCCATCCACAATATCGTGCGAATTTGACATCCCACCTCCCTCCACCCCGAAATCGAGCAGTTCTTCCCGTGCCCGAATTCGCCCAGGCACCGAACGACCGGGCTCCACCGGACATCCGGCAAGCGGACGACCGTGACCCACCGGACGTCCGTAAAACCCTGACAAAACTACAATTTTTCAGTTCAGCCACCACCGTTGCCCAACCTTCCACCACATCTTCCAAACACTTATTTCCACCACAACTGTCCACATACTCCACCATCATTCACCCATACCACCTATGACGAGACACGTTTTGGTCTTTGAGATTTTGGGTTGTGGTTCCCGTGTCCTATTGTGTTTAGGCTATATAGGTATGGTTCGACATCATCATCACCGTCACTCATCTTCGCAGAGGACTCATCATTGCCAAGGACGGTAACCTCGATGACATCTTTGTCATGCCATGTCATTGCATTGATAACCACATAGCCTTACTTTTGCGTTGCTTACCCATCGAGACTAGCCATTGAGTATTGCCGGCAACATGACTTGTGCACATTAGTGATCATACTCCATAGCATACATACCATATCATAGTAGTGCATATCTTGGTATCATCTTCTATCACAAAGTTGGCATCGCATACACAATTGCTATCTTGGTTCGTGAAGTTTTGCATGAGAAAAGAGCTCAAAAGTGAAAGAGCCAAACAAGCTTTTAAGCCAAGAGGGAAAGATAAGCAAAGAGCTTATAAACAAGAACCATAGCATCATACTACATTAAGATTGTCATATCGGATCATCTTGGATCATATCACCGAAATACCATACATATAGCATACTTGGGATAGAGGTCGTTGCATTTTTGCTTAGTAGGTTGTGCACAAGTTCGTATCCGCCTATTGTGCAATCGTGCTAGCGTCTCTCTAGTATTGTGCAACAAGAGCATTTTCGTGGACTCCACATTTTGGCTCATTTTTGGTTTGCAAAATCCCACTTATCTATTTGTGTGTGTGTTTCCGTGTACCACTACTTGCTTGGTCTACTTGTTGCATTTGCAAATTTGTGAATCTTTTCCAACATTATTGAAGCTCACTTACAATTGCATCAAATTTTGTGCCACCATCCTAACCAAGCTCCACCATAAGCTTTTACTTGTGTAGGTGTGAGAACCGACAAGAATTGGTGCCAATTGTGCTATTTCATTGTCCGCATTTGAGTGATCTTGATCCATCTTCAACATCGGTCAAGTTACATTTGGTATAAGTTCTTCTCCTTCTCCCACTCACATTTTGTTTGGAATGATGGATAGGCCAAGTACTTCTACCAACCCACTCTTCATCGAGCAAGACGATGACATGTCATCATTCGTCACCAAGAGCCACATCTTTGGTGCACAACAAGCGTTGCATCAAGAGGAACAAGCAATGACCGACCACATCGACAATCTCGCCACCGACTTGCGACTCTTCGAGCAACGTACAAGAGACTACTTTGACAACAAGCTCGACGCTCACAAGCAAGAGAATGATGCAAGAATGGACGAGATATGTGCCTTGTTGGTGAACCACCCTTCTTCAACTTGTTCATTCTCAAGACGGAGCCGGTCAAGTTGACACTCCGACGACACATTCTCCGGCTCAAATACACTGATATCAAACACTCTTCGATGAGCCGCGCGTCAAGACCATCATGCATCTCGCAATCCTCTACACGACAATCATCCGCAAGAGCAAGTCGACGAGCAAGTACTTCATCATCAACCACACCAAGGTCCTTTTGCAAAAGCTCAAGAACGACAATGTCAACATCGCCAAGAGGAAGAACAAGCGCGTCAACATCAAGATGAACAAGACGCCGAGGCTCAACGTCTTCAACAACAACAACGTGAAGCACAAGCTCTTGAGGCGCAACGTGCCCTTCAAGAATCAAGTCGAGCCATTGCCAAACGCAACCGCAATAGACGCAATCAAGAGGAAGCACATCGAGAAGAAATACAAGAGCAAAACTACCAACCAAGAGTGCAACATCAAGTTCCTCAAGCTCCTCCACAAGCTCGACAAGCTCCTTCACAACCTCAAGTTCAACAAGAGCAAGTTGACTATGGTCATCCCCCACGCCAAGAGCAACATGTGGTTGATTATTCTCCATGTCCAGGGCGTCATCATCACCCTCGACAACAACAGAATGAAGAGCAACGCTACAACAAGCTAAAGTTCACCATGCCCAAGTTCAATGGAAGCAATGATCCCGAAGAATACCTCTCATGGGCATTGAATGTCGACAAAATCTTTCGTTTGCACAACTATGAGGAAGAGAATAAGATCGCTATGGAACCCCTTGAGTTCCAAGACTATGTGCTCATATGGTGGGAACAAGTCCTTGAGCGCCGAGAAGCAAAGGTGAACCACCAATCACCACTTGGCTCAAATGAAAGATGTCACGCGAGCACGTTTTGTGCCCACCTACTACATCCGCGATCTCTTCAAGAAGCTCCAACTACTCAAGCAAAGAACATAGAGTGTTTAAGAATACTACAAGGAAATGGAGATAGCCATGATACGAGCCAATGTCACGGAAGATGATGAGCAAACTATGGCACGCTTCTTGAATGGCCTCAATCATCCCATCAAGAAGATTGTCGACTTCCAACCCTACTCCAAATTCATTGAGCTCATGCATCAAGCTACCAATCCGGAACGTCAAGTGCAAGATGACTTCAAGTACGCCAAGTACTCATCCAAGACCTATTGCTTCTCCAACAAACAAGCTTCAACGACTCCTCCAACTTCTACCTCAACCAAGCCATCTACAAGCAACGACGACAAGTCAAGTTACAAGAAAACTTTGACCACCTCAAGTCGTCCTCCTCCTACTACAAGAAACTTCAAGCCGCGCGCTTCATCATCTACTCCAACCGATGAGACCATCAAGACAAGCTCCTTCAAGTGTTTGACTTGTGGCGGCCGAGGACACAAGTCTTTCCAATGCACCAACAAGCGCACCATGATCCTCAACGATGACGGAACCTATGACTCCATGAGTGAAGAGGAGATGGAAGCCCTTGAGCAAGTGGCCATGCACTGGTGCGCGAACGAGGATGAAGATGATCAAGTCTTTTGTGATGAGGATTCAAGCCCCGCTCTCGTTGTCTCCAAAGTATTGACTCTTCAACATCAACAAGACGAGGACCAAAGATGCCACATCTTCCACACAAAGGTCGGCATCAATGGAAGGTCCGTCAAGGTCATCCTCGATGGAGGTAGTTGTCACAACTTGGCAACTAAAGAACTATTCTCCAAGCTCCAATTGGTCAAGATGAAGCACCCACACCCATACAAGGTCCAATTACTAAGCAATTCCAGCACTATAAATGTTGAGCATACGGTCAAGGTTTCCTTCAAAATTGGTGCATATGAGGACACTTTGGAGTGTGATGTCGTCCCGATGTCCGTTTGCCACCTCCTTCTTGGTCGACAATGGCAATTTGACCGAGGCGTCATCCACAACGGGCGTACCAATCACTATAGATTCAAGATGAAAGGGAAGGGGTGTGTGCTACGACCTATGTCTCCTAGTCAAGTGATAGCCGACAAGCAAGCCACCTATCGTGGAGAGAAGAGTGAGTAAGTGATCCAACCAAAAGAGAGTGAGAGCCACAAGCCAAAACCGAGTGCCTCCATGATGAGCGACAAGAAAAACTTCGTCCTATTTGCCACCAGAAGAGAGATGAGAGAAGTGTGTGAGAACCCATCGAGTGTTATGCACTTTGTCCTTGTGTGCAAGGATGAGGCACAAAAAACTAACACTTCTCACGATCTACCTTTAGTGTTGTCTTCTCTTTTGCAAGAATTCCAAGATGTTTTCCCCGATGAGCTACCTCCGGGACTACCTCCACTATGAGGCATTGAGCACCGAATCGACCTCATCCCCAGAGCACCTCTACCTAACAAAGCTCCATACCGCGTCAACCCCGAAGAAACTAAGGAGATCCAACGGCAAGTACAACAACTCATCGACAACGGACATGTACGTGAAAGCTTAAGCCCTTGTGCCGTTCCGGTTATACTTGTGCCCAAGCAAGATGGTAGTTTTCGCATGTGCTCGGATTGTAGACCCATCAATGCTATTACCGTTCATTATAGGCATCCCATTCTTCACTTAGATGATATGCTTGATGAACTTAGCAGTGCCACCATTTTCTCAAAAATTGGTCTTAAAAGTGGCTATTATCAAATCCGCATACAAGAAGGTGATGAATGGAAAACCGCTTTCAAAACCAAATTTGGCTGTATGAGTGGTTGGTTATGCCTATGGGTTTATCGGAAGCTCCCGGTACTTTCATGCGTCTTATGCATTTTGTGCTTCGTCCTTACATTGGAGTGTTTGTTGTGGTTTACTTTGATGACATTCTTGTTTTTAGCAAATCCATGAAAGAGCATCTAAATCATGTTAGGGCTGTTTTACAAACTCTTCGCAAGGAACGTCTTTATGCCAACATGGAAAAGTGCACATTTGGTGTTGACAAGCTTGTTTTCTTGGGTTTCGTTGTTTCTTCCAAGGGTGTCCATGTTGATGAATCTAAAATTGACGCAATTAAAACTTGGCCCCAACCAACCAATTTGAAACAAGTGCGTAGCTTTCTTGGCCTTGCGGATTTTTATCGTTGTTTTGTGAAAGACTTTAGCACCATCGCCCACCTTTGCATGCCTTGAGTAAGAAAAATGCCCCTTTTGTTTGAGGACCCTTGCAATCTACCGCTTTTGATGAGCTCAATCTTTGCTTACTCATGCTCCGATTCTCGCTTTACCCAACTTTGACAAAACTTTTGAGGTTCATTGCGATGCAAGTGGTATCGGAATTGGCGGAGTTTTGATGCAAGAAAAACGAGCCATTGCATATTTTAGTGAAAAACTCTCCGGTGCTCAACTTAACTATCCCATCTATGACAAAGAATTGTATGCTTTAGTGCGTGTGCTACATGTTTGGGAACATTATCTTAGACCTCATGAGTTTGTCATACATACCGATCATGAAACGCTTAAGTACTTGAAAGGTCAAACTAAGTTGAACAAGCGTCATTACAAATGGAGTGAATTTATTGAATCATTTCCCTATGTGATCAAGTACATTAAGGGTAAGGAAAATGTTGTTGCGGATGCCCTTTCCCGCATTTGCACGCTTGTCACTAAACTTGAGTTGAATGTTGTTGGCTTTGAGCACATCAAAGACTTGTATGCAAATGATCCTTCTTTTGCTACTCCTTATGCTAAGTGTTTGACGCATACATCTTGGGAACGATATTACATCAAGGATGATTATCTTATGAGAGCTAACAAACTTTGCATTCCCGAGTCTTCTCTTCGTTTGCTCCTTTTGCAAGAGGCTCATGGAGGTGGACTCATGGGACACTTTGGATGCGACAAGACATTCGCCACGCTCTCCAAGAACTACTTTTGGCCCAAGATGTTCCGCGACGTCTCACGCTTCACCAACCGATGCTCTACATGTCGCAAAGCTAAGTCTAAAGCTCAATCCCATGGTCTTTACATGCCTCTTCCTATTCCTTATCAACCTTGGGAAGACATTAGCATGGATTTTGTACTTGGCTTGCCTAGAACTCAAAATGGAAAGGATTCTGTGTATGTTGTTGTGGATCAATTTTCTAAGATGGCACATTTCATTCCATGCAACAAGATAGACGATGCTTCACATGTTGCCAATTTCTTTTGTAGGGAAATATTGCGACTTCATGGGGTACCAAAGACAATCGTCTCGTACCGCGACGTCAAGTTCTTGAGTTACTTTTGGAAGACGCTATGCGCCAAGCTCAGAATCAAGCTCTTGTTCTCTTCGGCATACCATCCTCAAACCGACGGCCAAACGGAGGTGACGAACCATACACTCTCCACTCTACTTCGCGTGTTGATCAAGAGGAACATCAAGGAGTGGGAGGAGTGTCTACCCATCGCAGAGTACGCCTACAACCGCGCAAGACATTCGACTATCGGCAAGTCCCCCTCCGAGGTCGTCTACGGCTTCAAACCGTTGTCCCCATTGGACATCCTACCTCTTCCTCTACAAGAGCGCACCAACCTCGACGCAAGTGCACGCGCAAGCTACATCAAGAAGATGCATGAGGATACAAGGCACACCATCGAGCGCCAAGTACAACGACTAGCGACCAAGCTCAATGTCAACAAGCAACCCATGATATTCAACATTGGAGATCTCGTGTGGCTACACCTTCGCAAGGATCGCTTCCCCAACGAATGCATGTCCAAAGTTCTACCTCGAGCCGATGGACCCTTCAAGGTGCTAGCACCCTACAACAACAACGCCTACAAGATCGACCTCCCGCGCAACAAGTACAACGTGAGTGACATCTTCAATGTCAAAGACCTCTCGCCATACCATGGTGATGAAGCTTTCGATCCGAGGTCAGATCTTTCCCAAGGGGAGGGGGAGATGATGCGCAACATCCCTTGATCATCCCCATGGACGTACCTACATCCCTCTCGACACCACTTGGACCTATGACTAGAGCTCGAGCAAAGGCTATCGAAGATAAGGTGAACTCGCTCCTCTCCGAACTCCCACTCTCTACTTACGAGACATGGCTACTACCTCATGCGTATGTGTGATCAGGTGCTTCGAGGAGAGCCACGGAACAGCTACACTCATTGGCCAAGACGGCGAGGACACCAAGCGGGAAGGACAAGAATAGGATATGCCACGGAAGCTACAGGCCCCGGACGACCGGCCCAGCCTGGACGTCCGACCCCTGGTGGTTGCAACACCCCAAGGAAGACTGGACAACAAAAGCTACAGTCTACGGACGACCGGCCCAACCCAGATGTCCGGCAACTCCCAGCGAGCGAACGACCGGCCACACCGGACGTCCAGCAACTCGACACCCGAGAGGATATTAACGGAAGACCAAAGCCACCGGACGTCCGTCAAACCTGCACCTGAGCCAAAACAGCGGATGTCTGGACCTCCGCGAGCGGCCAGACGACCGGTAGAGACCGGACGTCCGCTGCCTGTGTGACCGCAGCCTCAGGCTGATGCCCTTGTACCCCTTCACTTTAACCCCCATTTGCACTATGACTATAAATAGACCTCTCCCACCTCCTAGCTAGGGTTAGCGTTGATTTAGCTCATTTGTGAGATAGAGCCTCGCTCATCCATCCGGATCTACTCCTCGTGAGGGACCGACACCTCTTCGGAGAAGATCCACCTGGATTCAAGACCTCTATTCGGAGAAGACCATCTTCAAGACCTCCTCACGGAGAAGAACCGTTACCCTTTGTATCGTCTCTTGTTGGATTTGGATCTTGTACCTCTCTTGTGTTTCGATGATCTAGCACATGTGTGACATTGTTCTTGTTGGTTGAGTGTTCTCTCATGTTTTTCTCTTGTTCCCCTCCTCGTGTTCCTCGTGTTCTTCGTAGGGATCCTCTCCAAACGTGAAAGATCAGCCTCTAGGGTTCTACCCTACATCAAGTAAGGTACACGTGCATTGCACGCATGAGATTTGGCAACCAAATTATGAATAAATACCACATTATAGCATGTAAGCTTTGAGTCATATATGCATGATGTAGATATTCGTTTAATTCTTATAGTTCATTTCATTCAAAATCATCTAGTTTTTATAAGAAAGCTAATCTATTTTAAGATTCATGGAATTGTGCGTTGTAAGACATGAAGTAAAAACAAATAATGGCAAATCATGTAGAAAAACATTTGGGCAATTCTGATACGGAAGATTCTAGAACAAAGAATAAGTGCTTGTGTTTTGAGGTTTGTGCATTATGCTTAAGTTCAACCATGGAGTCTTCTTGATTGTACATGTCGCGAAATCTGGTGGAATCTAGATGATATCCAACGGCCAGTAGTGCTCAAATTTGCCATCTCTGCACCATCGGATTCGCCTCATCCAACGACCATCTTTCAAAGTTAAAGTTACCCGCACATAATATAAAATATAAAATATAATATATATATATATAGGGGTATAGATATAGATATGTGATGCGAAAGCCACCCATCATCTCCAATTAGAATAGTGTGTCCATGCACGGATGCAATGTGGCCAAACGATGTCTGCCATCGGTATCTCAAATTCAAATCAATCTACCTTGTTCAATGTGTATACATTACAACATGCTCGTTTCCAAACCACACCGCGCAGATCTCCGTTATATTCATGCATGCATGGGTTTCAAACATCATGAGCTCTAGGTCGAGAACTACTCGTAACAAGGGAGCGGCAACCAATGCTGCGGAAAAAAAAGAGGGCTCACCGCCACGCAGAGATCTCGAAAGATTTCTCACGGGTAGGTGATGGCTCCTAGGAGCGCCCTAGCCGCGTAGGCGAACATGCCGAGCCGGCGGCGCTGGAGTCGTTATCCCTCGATGGCATGCCCGATCGGCTCAATAAGCACCTCAATAAGCAGAAGGAGTTCACCCACGGCTTGGTGGAGCTGCTGAAAGAGAGCCTCGATGACATGCCCGCTGAGCTCAATAAGCAGGAGGAGTTCACCGCCGGCTTGGTGATGCTGCTGAAGAAGAGCATTGCCTCGGAGAAGAAGGCGACTGGCAAAATCCTGCAACTTTAGGAGGACAAGGCGAAGCTCTTCCATGAGCTCAACCTGTTGAAGGAGAAGAACACCGGCTGGAATAAGCTGCATGAGAATAGTAGCCCTACACATTATGGGCTTGTTTGGTTTGAGACTAAGTTTGCCAAAACTTGCCACACCTAAGGTTAGGAAAATTTGACCAACTTAGGTGTGTGTTTGGTTCAAGCCACATCTTAGGCAAGCCACACTATGGTCCCACATCACATACACATAACAAGTGTGGTAAGATTCCCTTAGGCTTGCCAACTTGTGGCTCTCATTTTGAAGAACTAACCTTAGGCAAGTTTGGCAACATTGTATGGCAAAGTGTGGCACTCCTAGGCCTAGAACCAAACAACCCCTACACATATCGCTATTACACCCACATTAATTATATATCCAACGTCCCCCTCTCATCATCCATGCCTTCCTCTTCATCTCTTAGTTGCGCGCACAATGGCGAAGACAAGGGGCAACAAGGCCCCCCCTAACATCACTATATATCGAGGCTAATATGAATGTGATCATTAGACAATTTCTGGTAAAAATGGCTTAAGTTCATGAATTAGCCCTCCTCGTAAAGGATTAGCAATGCTTGCCCTCATAGCTCATTTATTTTTCATGGCTCCACCACTCCACGCAACAGCGCATGTTCTCGCCCCCTCTCTCTAAATATCAATCTCGGAGTTGTGCACTCCTTCATAGTCTCCCTCCACTCGGCCCCTCACACCATCTTCTAGCCCCCCACCGGATTTTGCCACATGTACAATCTAGTAGACTCCATGGTTGAACTTAAGCATAATGCACAAACCTCAAAACAACAGTGGTTCTCCTTTGTTCTAGAATCTTCCGTATCATAACTGCCCAAACTTTTTTTCTAGTAGAATTGCCATTATTTGTTTTTACTTTATGCTTTACAACACACAATTCCATGAATCATAAAATAGTTTAAGGGCTTCTTTGATTAAAAGGATTCTCAAAGGAATTTTGGAAGATTCTAATCCTTAGGAATTTTTCCTATCTTGGTTGTTTGATTCGTAGGATTGTAAACCATAGGAATTTTTCCATATGGTTCATTTGCACTAGATTTCATAGGAAACATCCCATCCACTCAAACCTCTTTGAAAGAATTCTGCGTTTTTTCTATGCACAATCAAACACTCGTACAATCCTATAGGATTCAAGACGACATTCCACTATAATCCCATGGTTTTGCTATTCCCGCGTTTTGGAAATCCTACGAATCCAAGAGGCTCCAGCTTTTTTATAAAAACTAATTGATTATGAATGAGATGAACTATAAGAATTAAATGAAGGTCTACATCAGGCATATATGACTCAGAGATTACATGCTATAGTGTGGTATTTATTCATAATTTGGTTGCAAAATCTGATGTGTGCAATGCACGTGTACCTTACTAGTACTTCGAGTATGTGCAAAACACGTAATTAGAATTCCAATGGCACGCTACATAGTGTCTCTCGTACAGTTCATGAAGCCACATGGCACATGTGGAGGTGTTGTCGCGACCTCCTTGTGTGCATTGATCATAGTAACGTGCTGCTGGTTCCAGAAGAATGTACTCGTCCTCCCCGAGCCATATTGGTGGTACATGCACGAAGTGAAGATGTGCACGCACGCCATGCACACACTCATTCCCTCGCACGCACCTGCGGGTACACGGGCGGACGCAATTTTGTACCAAGATCCACCCCATGTGATAATTTGACGCGTGTAAAGTCATTCACTTAACTGATGGTCAATTAATACATCGCATGCAAATTGAGTGGACGTGAGGGCGGAAGAAAGACATTACTACTCCACTGCGTGCATGCGAGTAGTTAAATCATGGGTTGCTAGTAGTACTTCCATTGGTCTCCTTCGTATTTTGTGCCAATTTTTGACGGTAACATAATATTTATGCATTTGAGCAGTGTAGTCTACTTGAAATTTATGTTCCACTGAACTCATTGGGAGCCATTTCAGGCCTCGAAACCAAAACCATCAATTAATCTTTACCTTGTTCCCTTCACATTCAAAAGTACTAGTGCTACAATTAAGTGCAAGCCTGCTCACACCTACTAGTACGTACCAAACCTAAATGTGTTCCCACTATGTAGGTATTGGTACTAGTGCTAGTACTTAGGTTATAAAAAGGGGAACTACCTAACCAAAAATTAATCTACCTTTCCTCCTCATAAGTGTTTCTTCTTCGTTCGTCCTTGCCATGGCCAGTGAGCAGAGCTCTAGGTCGAGAACTACTCGTAACAAGGGAGCGGCAACCAATGCTGCGGAAAAAAAAGAGGGCTCACCGCCACACAGAGATCTCGAAAGATTTCTCACGGGTAGGTGATGGCTCCTAGGAGCGCCCTAGCCGCGTAGGCGAACATGCCGAGCCGGCGGCGCTGGAGTCGTTATCCCTCGACGGCATGCCCGATCGGCTCAATAAGCACCTCAATAAGCAGAAGGAGTTCACCCACGGCTTGGTGGAGCTGCTGAAAGAGAGCCTCGACGACATGCCCGCTGAGCTCAATAAGCAGGAGGAGTTCACCGCCGTCTTGGTGATGCTGCTGAAGAAGAGCATTGCCTCGGAGAAGAAGGCGACTGGCAAAATCCTGCAACTTTAGGAGGACAAGGCGAAGCTCTTCCATGAGCTCGACCTGTTGAAGGAGAAGAACACCGGCTGGAATAAGCTGCATGAGAATAGTAGCCCTACACATTACGGGCTTGTTTGGTTTGAGACTAAGTTTGCCAAAACTTGCCACACCTATGGTTAGGAAAATTTGACCAACTTAGGTGTGTGTTTGGTTCAAGCCACATCTTAGGCAAGCCACACTATGGTCCCACACCACATACACATAACAAGTGTGGTAAGATTCCCTTAGGCTTGCCAACTTGTGGCTCTCATTTTGAAGAACTAACCTTAGGCAAGTTTGGCAACATTGTATGGCAAAGTGTGGCACTCCTAGGCCTAGAACCAAACAACCCCTACACATATCGCTATTACACCCACATTAATTATATATCCAACGTCCCCCTCTCATCATCCATGCCTTCCGCTTCATCTCTTAGTTGCGCGCACAATGGCGAAGACAAGGGGCAACAAGGCCCCCCCTAACATCACTATATATCGAGGCTAATATGAATGTGATCATTAGACAATTTCTGGTAAAAATGGCTTAAGTTCATGAATTAGCCCTCCTCGTAAAGGATTAGCAATGCTTGGCCTCATAGCTCATTTATTTTTCATGGCTCCACCACTCCACGCAACAGCGCACGTTCTCGCCCCCTCTCTCTAAATATCGATCTCGGAGTTGTGCACTCCTTCATAGTCTCCCTCCACTCGGCCCCTCACAGCATCTTCGAGCCCCCCACCGGATTTTGCCACATGTACAATCTAGTAGACTCCATGGTTGAACTTAAGCATAATGCACAAACCTCAAAACAATAGTGGTTCTCCTTTGTTCTAGAATCTTCCGTATCATAACTGCCCAAACTTTTTTTCTAGTAGAATTGCCATTATTTGTTTTTACTTTATGCTTTACAACGCACAATTCCATGAATCATAAAATAGTTTAAGGGCTTCTTTGATTCAAAGGATTCTCAAAGGAATTTTGGAAGATTCTAATCCTTAGGAATTTTTCCTATCTTGGTTGTTTGATTCATAGGATTGTAAACCATAGGAATTTTTCCATATGGTTCATTTGCACTAGATTTCATAGGAAACATCTCATCCACTCAAACCTCTTTGAAAGAATTATCTGTTTTTTCTATGCACAATCAAACACTCGTACAATCCTGTAGGATTCAAGACGACATTCCACTATAATCCCATGGTTTTGCTATTCCCGCGTTTTGGAAATCCTACGAATCCAAGAGGCTCCAGCTTTTTTATAAAAACTAATTGATTATGAATGAGATGAACTATAAGAATTATATGAAGGTCTACATCAGGCATATATGACTCAGAGATTACATGCTATAGTGTGGTATTTATTCATAATTTGGTTGCAAAATCTGATGCATGCAATGCACGTGTACCTTACTAGTACTTCGAGTATGTGCAAAACACGTAAATTAGAATTCCAATGGCACGCTACATAGTGTCTCTCGTATAGTTCATGAAGCCACATGGCACATGTGGAGGTGTTGTCGCGACCTCCTTGTGTGGATTGATCATAGTGACGTGCTGCTGGTTCCAGAAGAATGTACTCGTCCTCCCCGAGCCATACTGGCGGTACATGCACGAAGTGAAGATGTGCACGCACGCCATGCACACATTCATTCCCTCGCACGCACACGCGGGTACACGGGCGGACGCAATTTTGTACCAAGATCCACCCCATGTGATAATTTGACGCGTGTAAAGTCATTCACTTAACTGATGGTCAATTAATACATCGCATGCAAATTGAGTGGACGTGAGGGCGGAAGAAAGACATTACTACTCCACTGCGTGCATGCGAGTAGTTAAATCATGGGTTGCTAGTAGTACTTCCATTGGTCTCCTTCATATTTTGTGCCAATTTTTTACGGTAACATAATATTTACGCATTTGAGCAGTGTAGTCTACTTGAAATTTATGTTCCACTGAACTCATTGGGAGCCGTTTCGGGCCTCGAAACCAAAACCATCAATTAATCTTTACCTTGTTCCCATCACATTCGAAAGTACTAGTGCTACAATTAAGTGCAAGCCTGCTCACACCTACTAGTAAGTACCAAACCTAAATGTGTTCCAACTATGTAGGTATTGGTACTAGTGCTAGTACTTAGGTTATAAAAAGGGGAACTACCTAACCAAAAATTAATCTACCTTTCCTCCTCATAAGTGTTTCTTCTTCGTTCGTCCTTGCCATGGCCAGTGAGCAGAGCTCTAGGTCGAGAACTACTCGTAACAAGGGAGCGGCAACTAATGCTGCGGGAAAAAAAGAGGGCTCACCGCCACGCAGAGATCTCGAAAGATTTCTCACGGGTAGGTGATGGCTCCTAGGAGCGCCCTAGCCGCGGAGGCGAACATGCCGAGCCGGCGGCGCTGGAGTCGTTATCCCTCGACGGTATGCCCGATCAGCTCAATAAGCACCTCAATAAGCAGAAGGAGTTCACCCACGGCTTGGTGGAGCTGCTGAAAGAGAGCCTCGACGACATGTGCCTTCTTTTTCATGATCCTCGCTCGTAGTACTACTCCAGTGGAAAACTTGAGTATACCGCATGGTTCTTTGCTCCTCCTCAGGTCGTCGGCACATTTATACGAGCAGTCAAATCACAAGGCCCCGCCTTCCAGCAGTAATGAGTCGTCAAATCACAAAGGCCCTCGCCTCTCGTGAAACCGGCCAAGCTAGACTGCCCTGCCCTCTAGCCTTTTAAAAAATGTATACTTTTGTACACTAGTAGTATCGATAGATTGCAGCATGGAGCAAAACTTGAAATTAAAAAAAAGGTGGTACATATAGAGAGCGGTCGACGCCAAATTATGCATATAGTACTATTATAACATGGCAAAAGAGATTTGAGTCACAATAATGGTGTCCAGCACAACCCACCCCTCAAATAAAACTAAGCACCCTGGAATTCTTTGACAAAACTAAGCACCCTGAAATTCTTTGACAACTAAACTGCTGGCTATATGATGTTGGCCATATATATTGTACGTATATAATGTGAAGAAACGAGTGGTAGCACTATACCAACTAAAAGATGAAATGTAAGAAATACTAGTACGTACGTACTGAAGAGTTAAAGTAACGAGAAGAAACATAACATAGTTCTGTTGGGGGCTCAGCACAACACACCCATCAAATTAAACTAAGCACACCTGAAATTAAACTATGCGACTAATCCGGTAGACACTACATTAGAACCACCACGAGCAACGACACTGCCACCTTACTCGGAGTCCTCGTCCACGTCCTTGACTTCGTCCTTGTCCCTCTTCCTCTTGGCCGATACTTCTTTGCTTGAACCGCACACTTGGCTCTTACTCTTCATCCAACCTTGTAGATATTGAAACAAAGGTATCCATCCATTGCAACATAGTGGATGTGGTATATATCTAGTACATTCCACTCCCATGCATGACGGTGAAACGTGTACAGAGGTTTCTCCAGTTTACCGTACGAAGGATGAACCATGGCTCCTGCCAGGGTCAACATTGAAGGATGACCACTGGAGGGCAGCAACCGATTCTTCTAGAGGTCGAAGGGGTTGCCTACAATGAGGACTATCCGACCCAGGACTCTTTTGTCGTTCGTAAAGTCTACAGTAACGAATTTGACTAGACCGCTCTTGAGCAAGTTCTTAAAATCCTGGCATTCAACGTCGGCATGGCATATGTGGTAGACCAAGCATAAGTCATGCACGCAAATCTGGATCACGGCGGACTTCTTCTTCTCTTCCTCCTTTAGATCCTTCTCTCGTCCTAGGACTATGGTGTACTCAACATCTAGCCCAACGACCCACTCATCATTTGAGCTTTCGAACATGCGTCTGAAGCGAGCAAGGCATCCTTTCACCGTCGTGAAAGAACGGGTGTAGATGACATCGAACTCATCACCGGTGATGGTTCTAACCTTGTACTCACCGCTGATCATGAAGATTTGGGACGCCATGGATTTGGGAGCAGGGTTAGGATTAGTGGAACTGCTGTAATGTTAAAGGACGTCCGGGGACGAGTAGGACGGAACTGCTAGCGGTTTTTCGATTGTAAAAATGCTGAGTGGGGCTTGCGAACGATAGGGCAGTGGCATTCCATTATCCCATGACACAGGCTTCTGAGAGCCCTTGGATCTAAGATCGAACGATTCCATGGCATGATTCTAGACCTATGGGTGAATATCCTATCCTGGAGGGTTATTCTGCAAATTTTTAGCAACTTAGCATGCGACTGTTCGATCTCAGATCCAAGGGCTACCAGCAGCCCGTATCATGGTTGCGCCTACCACGACCGTCGCCTCGCTCGCGCGGTCGCGCCCGTGGAGATTTAACACAGTGCGTTAGGCTATCTGATGTTGGCATGTCATACGTAGTCATCACTTAGTCACTCATACTACAACAAGGTTAGCTATAAGGTTGGCTATAAGTGTATTTTTTTACTTCTCTCTATCTCTTTCTTCGTAGTATTTATTGCATTTGCCAACGAGTGACCTCTTCCAATGAAATGATGCTTAGATGAGGTGCTAAGGGCATTAAATGGCTTAGAAATCAAGTCCCCAATGCATAGGTTCTTAGTTTTTTGTTGCTAAGTTTGCTTCATTTAATTAGCTATAGACTCAAAATTGTCTTTTCACCTATGTACACACGCTTAGCACCGTTTCTTCCTTGGGTCACCAAACTAGTCTCTCTCTTCTTAATTAACTTACCACATCAGAATTTATGCCTATGTGGCAAGCTTAGCACCTGTAGGAGCAAGTAAGTACAATAGTGGGCTATACGCCCGCTTTACATGGCATTTTTGCATATGTGGAGGAAAGAGGCAAGGAAAAAGCGGAGAAGTGGGCTCTCATGAAAGAGACAGCCTCTACATGGTGGAGCATTGGGAGAGGCACCTGTATGGAGGTGGTCAGGAATTGGGAGACTCACGTCGGTCGTAGTGCCGCCGTTAAAATGATAATGGCAAGTCAAATCACGGGGCCCCACCTGTCCAGCAGTAACTTGCTGTCAAATCACACAGCCCTACATTTGCAGCAGCCTACTCCCTCATCTTCTCGCGTCTCTGTCGAACCGACTAGGTGGAACTGCCCCGCCTACCACGCAAGAGAAGCCCCGCCCTCGACTTTTAAACAGTACAGTATACTAATGTTGTAACCATGGATTGTGCCATGGAGCAAATCCTCAAGAAAACGGCGGTACACATGTACGGAGTATACAACACGCCCATCACGTTCACGTCGCACCCCAAACGGTCGGTCGGTCTGGCATGCTGCTCTTCGAATGGAACGCACGTCATATTGCGTTTGCACACACATGTGGGACCACAATTGAGAACCGACCATAGGCACACTCCCCGGCCCCGCAAGTCGGGTGAGTTAATAGAAGAGAGAGACGAGCGATATTACTAGAGAAGTGTTGTACTACGTTGGTGCCTGGACGATCCCTGCAAGACACCAAAGATATTTTCGTCCATGCATATGACTAGACTCCAGCAGACACGCCTGGATTGGCTATCGTCTACATGTCGTGTAGGCTGTGTTACAGGGCTGTAGTTCTGGTGAGAAATCTAAAAAAGGTTTCTTGTCATCTCACAAAATTAGGTGTCATGTGCTTCGGATCCCTGCGAGGGTTAAACAGCGACAACTGAGTTGGGCTAGTCATTGGGGGCACATGCACGAAGACTACTCGGCTGCCATCTAGGTCAAGCCGACTATGTTAATTAGGACATCTATCGACGGACCCCTTTTCTACGAGTTTATCTTTAATTTAAGCTTTGATCCTCGTCTAGTTTGTCCGTCGGGATTCATGTTGTCTCCTTTGGGCAGTGAGGTTATGATTTCTTGTCATGTGGCATTTTTTTGTGTTATATGTTATAATCCGGTGCTTTAGATCAAAATGACGACAACTGCGCCTCCGGGGCACGTGCATGAAGACTTCTCGACAGTCATTGACGAGGTCAAGCCGGCTCCGATAGATAAAAGAAAACTAGTACTCCACTATATAGGTAGGAGCCTCCGCGCTTGCTTGCTAGTGTTGCTCTTTTCACACTGTCTCGTCCTCTCCAGATCTAAACACGACAGCGGTGGCCACACTCTCTCTCTGCTCACCGCTGGTCACAGATCCAGCCGGATCCTCTCCGCCGGGGAAGGTGAGAAGGTGCAATGTTCATGCGATCGTCCTCGGCGATGGCTCTTACCCACTGCCGGCGCATCCCGATCAGCGTGCCTTGTCGTTCTCCCAAGCACCACTGGCGAGGGAGGGCCTCCGATCCCTTCTTCCTCGTTGTCATAGTGTGGGAAGATCCGGCCTCTCGCCACCCACCTAGCGACATCCCGGCGACCCTCAGGTATAACTTCCTCCGAAACCGGCCTTGCTCTACTTCCCGAGCTCCTGACGTCGCTGCATTTGTATCTTCTACTATTTCTCAGGCCCCCTCGTAGATAGGATCAATCGGATGTTTGAAAACCACCTAAATTTTTACGGTTAAGAGGTAAAACTAGTTCATGCACTCGAATGTAGTACTAGTTGGTTCAAACAAGAAAGAAAGGAGGTGGGGGTGGGGGAAGATTTGGTACCTGAATCTAGGACTTGGTCGAAAGTGGAAATAATGGGGGCGAAAAGTAGCAGAGACTGGCTATCCAACTGGTCTCTAGGTCTAATAGGGAAATAAAGCGAAATGCAATACAAACTTAATATAAACGCGATCTATTGGTTGAAAAAGGAAAGAAAGTGGGGACCGGGGGACAAGTTAACAGAGTAAGTCCAGCACTAGATTTGCTAGCCTCACACAGTATAAGGTGGCTACCGAACAAAAATGGGACCAACCCAGATATCCTGTTCTTCTGTTTGTTGCCCCGAGCCACTCTTATGTAATGCCACTGGTAAAATGTAGCCATCCTTGCGACGCACGGTACACCTCGTTTGCCACCTGCTCGACCCTAGTGTCACTGATAAAATGAAGTAATAATACAGTTAAAATAGAACGAGTGTCCTCTCTATCATTTCATTTCCAATGTAGATAAAGAAAGTGCTTATCTTTTTTAATGTATGTTTCATCAACTAGTCCCATTGTTAATGCTTAAGCGTTTCTGCAAACGGGGTGCTTAATTTTAGTTGATCTGCACAAAAATAGAGATTTGAATGTCTCAAGGCCCCTCCTTGTACTACCACTCTATGCTGATGTTCATCACCGGCAGAAGGTGTATCTGGGAGACTTGGGATGATTTCCAGTATGAGGCGTACCATATGAGGCGTTGCAGGGCCCATCTTGCCCTCCTAACATGGAATATGATGATACTATCACAATATTTTCTTCTATTTATTTTGTCTATTTCATCAACTAGTGCCACTATAATGTAATCACGCTTTTTCATTATCTGTGCAAACAGGGTTATCCAGCTGCATTTTGGTGGAACTACACAAATGTACGTATGGAACCGGCATATATGCAGAGTGTGAGGTGTGCCAAGTAAAAATTACCGACACCAACCATGCTCCTGTGTGGAGGGATCTTTCTCGGCAGCAAATCCTCTAACCAAATACTAGTAGCTTATATTGGCAGTTTTTTAGGGAGTACTCTTTTCTCAAAAGAAGTACCAATCTATTTTTCTTTATTTGTACACAGTGTCACATCTTTGACCCAAAGGTCCAAAGCTATTTTAGGGTGATTGGCGTAGTACTCGAAGACTGATTGTAAGCATGATTTTCATTAGCTGTCACACTAATTGTAAGCATGAGAAGGTTGAAGATTAGGTTAGTGCGAAGCTTACCTTAAACCCTACCGCCGCCATTGAAACAAGGCGAGCGTCGAAGGAACCGTGGAGAACGGCGGGGAAGCGACGTCGCGCCATCCAGCCTCCTCTTGCGGTGGGAGAACGAAAACTCCTGTGGCTCCGGCTGGCTCTCCACCCTCACGAATGGCACACCGTACTCGATCGATTCGTTATCCTCTGGATTCTTGACCTTCGACCTGTACGCCCACCACCTCCGCCTGATTGTCG
This sequence comes from Triticum aestivum, assembly GCF_018294505.1. Lineage (NCBI taxonomy): Eukaryota > Viridiplantae > Streptophyta > Magnoliopsida > Poales > Poaceae > Triticum > Triticum aestivum. The sequence continues at coordinate 317,273,970 of NC_057813.1, read as the reverse complement.
CGTCGAGTGAATCTGTCTGCTCCATCGCCCAGAGGAGATACTCGATGAACTCGAAGGACTACGGCGTGACTGCCGCCGAGGAGTACATGTACATCGCCGCCCTCATCATTGCCGTCTCGCTCTTTCGCATACATTGCCACATGGCCCTCACTGTCCTCGAAATCTCCCACTCATTGTCAAACCAAGTAAGTATCTCCTTCAACCTGGCTAACTTTGCCTGGTCGCCGCCGGCGATTTGCCTGATTCGCTGCTGCATCCTCTCCATAGATGTCCTTCTGAGTGGTCCGGTGCTAGCTTTGGAAGATGGGAGGAGAGATAGTGGTCTTGCAATAGAGAAGAGGGAGAGGCGAGACGGTGGTTTTGGAATGGAGATGATGAAGAGGAGAGGAGGTGGTTTTGCAATGGACAAGAGGGAGAGGCGAGACGGTGGTTTTGGAATGGAGATGATGGAGAGGAGAGGAGGTGGTTTTGCAATGGACAAGAGGGAGAGGAGCGTGCGACAACAATTTAGGATTGGACGAGAGGGCCGGCGCACTGTGAGTGGATCAAAATAAAAATCAATTTACCCTTCAATTAATAAAGCGACCCCACATTAACTAGTCTTCCTTTTATTCTGGGTCATAATTGACCATGATTTTCACAAATAAAATATATGTTATACGTTGCAAAAATAATATAATTTGAAAGTACATTCAGATACGACCCAAATGATACAATTTTTGGTGACATGCATTCACATTTTGCTTGTCAAATACAATACGTGGTCAAACTTTGACCCAAAATACGCAAAACAAAAAAAATACTTCCAAGACCAGCGCCGCTCTTCCGCTCTTCTCCTCTTAAACCACCGCCGCTCCTCTCCTGTTCCAATCTAAATCCAGCGCAACTCCTCTCCTCTTCCATTTAAAAACCACCGCCCCTCCTCTCCTGTTCCAATCCTAAACCAGCATCGCTCCTCTCCCGTTCTAATCCAAAACCAGCGCTGCTCCTCTCCTCTTCCATTCAAAAACCACCGCTGACGAGTGAAGGTGCTGTGGAGAGGTAGATCGATGGAGGAGTACAACTGATACGTGAGGATCGCAGACGGCGACCCTGTGAAACTAGCTAGGATGTTGGAGATACAATCTTGGTTTGAAAACAAGGACCAATTAGCGGTGATGGTGACATCCATGGCCAAATATCTGCAATAGAGAGAAAATGTGGCGATACTCCCGGAGGGAGTCGCGCGGGAGTACATAGGGCTGCTCCTCTGGGCCATGGAGCAAATAGATTCACCGAATCCGATCCTAAGGGAGCGGTGGTGGGAGTATTGATCCCAGATGGAGCATCCACCAGAGGTTGAAGGATCGAGCATCTATAGGGTGCCGTTTGTGAGGGTGTCGTGCCAGAGCGAGCCGGTGGAGTCTTCGTCGACCGAACCCAACTACAAGAGGAGAAAAGCAGTTTGCCCGACAACGCTTCCTCGCCATCCTCTCCCTCGCCATTCACATCATCTCACGAGGCGGCTGTCTACCGCCGAGGAATAGGAGGGGACTGCCCCCCCATCCCAATAGTCGGGCAGGTTGTGAATTGTCAGGAGGAGCTTAGGGATGTTAGTATTTGCAGGTTGTGAATTGTGTTTTGTGTTGTGTATTTTGAGAGTACTTTCAGAATGAATGTCAGATTTGCAGTACTGAGCATATGAAGTATTTTATGAATTCTAGAGATCTATTTTTAGCACTCAAAAAATGTAGTTTCATAGGAGTATAAAAGTGCAGACAATGTGATTCTCAGAGAAGAAACTGCAAGTTTCAGTTTCAGATAAGAAATTGCAACTTTCAGAGGCAGAGCACTTATATTAACACGGCCTTTTCAAACAGGGTTAACATCATGTTGGAAGTTTTATTCATGGTCGAAAATGGAACTACCAGCCAGTCAACATCATGCCGATGATAATGTCGAGTGTGCGAAACACAGAGAAAACAAGGGACGAAGTTTTGGAAAGTGTTGGACGTGGTGTGCGTAGATGACAATGGGGACCCACATGTCAATAAAGGTAGAGGCAAAAAATGTGGAGATATTCTCCCTGCATAGGTGGAATCGAACCCAGGCGGAACAACTGTCAGGTAGTGTCACTTGGCAACTAGACTAGTTCAGTAGTTTTGTTACTAATAAGGCACTTCCTCAGGTGGTCGGATCCCCTCCTGTGCCTTTGTACGCTCGCCACGACGCCGCTGTCTGTCATTGAGAACATGCTGAAATAACGAGAGGAATCTGGAGAGGACTGTACGTGGAGAGGCGGACAGTCGGGACCCACAAGGTCTATGGCCGTACGCAAGCAAGTGCCTCATCGGAAAAATACTTCCTCCTAATGCTATACTAACGTTGGGGCTCACGGGTTTGTCAACATAGTTACATTTTTTTAGGTGCTTCAATGTAGTTACTATAGGAGATAAATTCACAACGAAGGCGGGGAGCTGGCAGGTATCATTTATTATCACTTGGGCAGCAAGTATCAGCTAGGTTTTGGGCTGCCCCGTCTAGGCTTTCTTTTTTAACATGTGCAGCCCACAACCTCAGATGGGAGGTCCATAGGCCTGTTTTTATTTTCTTGAGGGTCATCATGTATCGACCGACCTATGGACTTCCCATCCGAGGTTTTATTTTTCCTAAAGCATCGGCAGCCCAATTTATGTATTTTTTTGAAGAAAACGAAGAGGTCTGTTCTATTTTTCTAGATAAGAATTGGAACGCCTGGTCCAACTTATGTTTCCCTTATAACTATATTATATATATTTATATTATTTTATATGTTATTATATATTATTTTTATTGTCATCATATATTTAACACATACTTACATATGTAATAAAACAATATCCCACATCTTATTAACTTATAAAAATAATTTCTTAACAATAAAATCCTAGATTTTTTTGGCACGAAAATCCTAGTAATTGTGTACAAAAGCTTGGTAATATTTAAGGACGAATGTAATAATAAATCACTTATTATTTAAATATATTTATAACAAAATGCTCAGCCCCTGTTTATTTTTTGATAACATTGCTGGCCCAACCCAACATTATAATTAGAATCAGCACAGCAAAATCGTGTATTTAGAGAAAGTGCAAATGGCCTGTAATTATTAGGAAAAAAATAAATGGGCCACATGGACGCTACATTATTTGTTCACCCAGCCCAGCTAATGGACTATAAATCAAAAAAAAGATCAAATTGACTGTAAATTCTACCCCGCAAAAAAATAGACTGTAAATTCTGAAAAAATGGGTTGAATACGTGCCACATTTTTGGAGGCTGAAATGTGAGTCAATAGGACAAATCCAATGCAAGTCGTTGTCAACTTAGTCAACAAATGATTCTGACATCGTTAGCCATTGGATTTACATCCAACGACCGACATCCATCTTCAATCTCTCGTCTTGTTCCTCCAGCGCCGCCGGGACCACCTCCCGCCTCCTGCTGCTAGCAGCTCTTCTTAGCATGCTTCGCTATGAAGCGCTACTCCACCGTTGGCCAGGCCATCCCTTCACCCCTCCACATCTCTTGTTCTTCTCCACCGACTGCCGAACCACACCGCACCGGAACCAGTTAACCCTCGTACACCTCTCCGTCTGCGACTCTACTCCCGCGTCTTCCCATCTCCGGCTCATTGTTGTCTGGGGCCTCGCCATCGTCCACCACCTTGGATGCGCTCGGCGCAGCATGGTCAACATGGTCAACGAACGACACCATCGGAAGTAGACTGTGCGTGGAGAGGCTGACAGCTGGGTCCACGGCCGCACGCAAGGAAATGCCTCCTTATTACGCACAAAATAATGATTCCTCCACCTGGCAGCTGGGACCCACCGGAAGGGCCTCTGTATTTCGTGAAAAAAACATTCCCCCCGCTGATAGGTCGGACCCACCAGCTATATCTTCGCACGCAAGGAAGTGCCTCCTTATTACGCATAAAAAAATGAATACCCCCTGTTAGCTGGGACCCACCATAGTGGGAGGCTGACTTGTGGGCCAACTAAGTTGACGGGGATGGAGGTCTTTGTCAACTTAGTCAATATGAACGATTCTAGCTCCAGTGACCGTACGATGTCCATCCAACATCCGTAGTGCTTGTTCAACCTCTTGTCTTCTTGCTCCAGCCGCCCAAACCAACGCCGGTCGTGTCGCGTGCTCCTGCCTCCCGTGGCCGGTTGTGATGCCGCGGAGGCCTCACTGCCACCTACTACTCCCACCGCTGGCCAGACCATCCCTCTACTCACCCACACCCCCTTCTATTCTACAACGACGACAGCCTCACACCGCAGCCGAACCAGTGAACCCTCATACTCCTCTACGCGTGGGCATCCACTGTCGCGTCTTCCCTGGCTCCATGTTGTCCCCTTCCTAGGCCTCACCGTCATCCACCGCTCTGGTGCTCTTGGCGCGGCGTGGTCAACATGGTCAAGCAACGACTTCCATCGGAAGAGTACTGTACATTGATACTAACAGCTGGGTCCAAGGCATCCGTGATGAATTGGCTCCTTATTACACGCAAAATAATTATTCCTCCACCTGACAACAGGGACCCACCGGATGGGCCACTGTATTTCATGAAAAAATGTTTCCCCCCTGACTGCTGGGACCCACCACCTACGTCTTCGCACGCAAGGAAGTGCGTCCGGGCAAAAAAATGATGCGCCCCCCTGACTGCTGGGACCCACCAGCTACATCTTCGCACGCAAGGAAGTGCCTGACAGTCAGGACCCACCTGGTCGAAGCTTACGTAGCGTTGTCATTCTGGTCATGAATGTGTACGTACATACTGGTCGATGTAGACACGCACGTGTCGTAGTAGAGGCGCGCACGTAGCATGTACACGTACGTACAACAGCCAGGGTGCAAGAAAGTAAATACGGCCACATACGTACATACAGGCGGGGTCTCAAACACCTACTCGCGCATACGTACAGCAAAGGCTCGTGTACATGGCTGGGTCAGAATGGAGAAACTGCGTCGTCGTCGTGTTCATGGGGAGCCAACCGGCTGGGTCGGAACAGAATGTTGTCGTGTTCATCGGGAGGACTTGGACGGAACAACCGATGGAAACGAGGCCTGGCGTACCGTAGAACGGAGGAAACGGCCTTGTGTTCGACCGGCCACGGTCGAAACGGGATCCTATTCATCGGGAGGGGTCCGCCGTACCGCAAAATGGAGAAAACGGACTTCTGTTGGACCTCCTATGGTCAAAATGGGTTCCTGTTGAACGGGAGGGGTGTGGCGTACTGCAAAATGGAGGAAACGGACTGGTGTTGGAGTGCTACGGTCGAAACAGGGGTCCTGTTCATCGGGAGGGGTGTGGAATACCGCAAAACAGGACTCCACGGGATACTTTTCATCTCCACCATCGACCTCCTCCAGCCTCCACGGGCTACTATTCATCCACCATCGACCTCCCCCAACCTTGACCTATGACTGTTCATCCACGGGCTCCTGTTCATCCAGCCTCCACCGTGCGCTACTCCACCGGCTACTGTTCAACCAGCCCTCTCCATGGGCTCCTGTTCAACCACCCCTCCACGGGCTACAGTTCATCTAGCCCTCCACCATCTACTGTTCATCCAGCCCTCCACGGGGTCATCCTGTTCATCCAGCCCTCCACGGGGTCCTATTCATCCAACCCCAACCGGCTCCATCGATCGGGGTCCTGTTCATCTAGAGGCAACACCACGGGGTCCTGTTCATCCACCCCCACCGGGAACTGTTCATCCAACCCCCCCCCCCCCAGCAACGCTCACTGTTCATCCAAAGGCAGCATCAATCGGCTTTAGTTAGCAGCAGTAGCGAAGGAATTACTCGGGTTCAGTAACGTAGCTAGTGCAATCGCTCGGGTTGAGTTAGAGCCCAACGCCTCGCTCGGGTTCAGTTAGAGCCCAATGCCTCGCTCGGGTTCAGTTAGAGCCCAACGCCTCGCACACACGCGCGTACGTGTACGAGAGAAATGCGCATCGCTCGGCTCCCGACCACCCACCGTAACCGGGAACTTCCTGAAATTTTCCTCGCCCTCGCTTCTACCACAGTTTTTTCTATCATGGACGACCCAAAGAATGTCATGCAGCTGCGTCTCCAGCCTGCCCAAGACGAAAAGCCCATTTTTTGTCATAAAAGTAGGAGCCCGCCACATCTATGATGATACCGGTTTTTGTCACAATTATCTTCATAGAAGTGTCATAAGTATGACAATTGTTTTTCGCTCGGCCCAAAATGTTACGGATGTGTCTTTTTTTTGTAATGCAATCTAATCCACCAAAGATGGAGCAGGGTTTTACGCTTCTCAGTGGCCCGAACCTGGGTAAAAACCACGGAGTTTCGTCATCGTGGTGCCTCGTGGCCTCCGCTTTTTTTGCAACGTGATCTCCCCCCTGCCGAACCACAAAGGGGCATGTGGCCCCATAGGTGATCGTGTCCATCCATGACACGAAGTATCACCTACTCCACCAGCTGCAGCATCCCCTTCAACTATACCGACCTCTCAACGAGTTACTCGTTCGTTTGCTCCGCAACTGGCATGTTCCCAAGCTGCCTTCACACCTAACACTACTTATGAAGCACTGCTGACACAACAGGACTTGGCAAGATCATATGAACCTCATGAGCATCAACACCAAGACGGTACCTGACTGAGACAAGTTGCAGTTGCATGCTCCTTTATATGTACTCTCATAGTTTGATTTGCACTAACACTTTACATATTCGTTGTTGAACTAGCACCACGGCGCAAGCAGAAACAGACATCAAGGATAATGCTTGACAGATTAACAAAATATAAAGGAGGAAGAATGGATATCCATTTTGAGTCAGGTTTAAAAAGGCTACGTGATGCTACAAAGTCAGCCAAGTTAGTATCAGAGGCAGTCGTTGCCATTAGGTGGCATGAACGTATCCTCCCAACGTGGATCTAGTACAGGAATGAGAAAGACAATACCCAGTTTAACACCTTTCTTGACCATTTATCCATACGTAATGTTATTCATCACAATTTGTAATATTTTCTTGCTCTATCCCATACTTTCTAGCTTCCTCCTAATAAGACTCACATTCTTTTTTCAATAGATCAGGTTCAAGTTGGATCCGAAAAGTGACGCAACTAAACAAGCATGCAGTCATGTTTTTCAATCTGCTCTGTGACAGTATCGGTATCAGCTTAGAAAAACTCACTTTGAAGGCAAGGCTAACAACGAAATCACCCAAATAACTCCAGTGGAATATATTACACATGAAGACTGGACAACCCTTGTTAAACACTTCTCTGATCCAAAGTATCAGGTAGGGCAAAAATATGTATTTGATCAGATCACATATTGAACTCATATTTACAAATGTCATCAAGATATGATGGTTTTGAAACCAGACTATCAAACATTTGCTTCGTTGTTCAAGAGCAATGGTAGAAAAAGGGGAAGATCATGCTGCTCCATCAGATTCTACAGCATGAAACATTAGCACTTAGGGGAAATGATCTGTGCTCATCTACATCTGATGGTCCTTTTATCTGCAAGGACTGTAAACTTTATGCCAACAAGCCTTTTGTTGTATGGCTGTAATTTATTTTGTCGTGATACAACATTTATCGTGCTGCCAAAGGCAGTAGAAATTACTACACTATTTTTGTATGATGTAGGTTTATCTTAGTGTCGTGGGAAACCACGACCACCTATGGGGCCATGACCCCCTTTTTAGTTCGGCGGGGGGATAGGCACGTTGCACAAAGAGCAGGGAAGCGTAGCACAACACGACATAGATCACACGGGTAGTTTTACCCAGGTTCGATCAGCCATGAGGCGTATCCTGCTTTGGTGGATTGATAGTGGAAATATGGTGGCGGACGTAGCGCACTTGCCCGTCAAGGTTGCCTCACGACGAGAGTGGCTACGCTCGTATGAGTATATGAGGGTCTGAATCAGCCAACCCTTTCTACGGTCGCCATGGGCCTCCTTTTATAGATTAAGGGGTCACCACATTGGCAAATCAGTCTTTATGCACTGATTAGATAGCAAACAATGCTATCATACCTAACTCTGCAGGCTGACAAAGCGCATTAAATGCGTCATCTAGTGTCACATCATAGCGTGCCAGCTTGGCACCTTCTTGCTTGACACGTCTCAGGACGGGTGTCATATGGAGGTGTTTGTTGTAGGAAATGGCTTCCATGTAGCAAGAAGCAGCAACTTAGTCACTTAGGGGCTTGACACCGCACTGATCGATGACTTGAGTTGCTTGTGGGGTGGAGCAGTGGTGTGGATTGCCTTCGCTAGCCCTGGCAGGCCTGCCGGACAATCTGGAAGCTTGCTTCCAGGGCAAAGTCAACCTTTCCAGGCTCGCCTGCGCGGCAAGGGAGGTTCTTTCCTTGGCAACATCTTGCTCCTCCGGCTCATCTTGGTCTTCCTGTCCTGCACTTGGATCCTTCAAGAGAATTGATCCATCATGCTTGGGTTGATCATGGTGCTGTAATCTTGTCTTCAAGCCTGTGCACAGTCCGAGCAATGGACCCGTGGTTTGTTGCACCCATAGGAGCCCTGGGGCCTGGCACGAACGTGCCACTGGGCGTCGTTGGGGCAGGCCCTAACCAATGCACATTCAAGAGTGAAGAGGTGGCTTCATCCTTTGAGATCTTATTTGCTTCTCCAGTAACCCAAGCTTGGTTCAGTTTTCGGTTCTTCTGCATGTCGTGCGAAACGTCATGGGAGAAACCAAGCCACGATCCATGGAACGCCCACGTCCCACAGTCACGGGGCAGAAACTGCCACCCCACAAGCCTCCTGCCCTTGGGGCACCCGCCACGTGGACCGCATGCATTGCATAGGGTAGGTGGTGGATGCAGAGAGTGCAGAAATGGGAGTCATGGCAGAAAACCAGGCGTCGCTGATTGGTGCAGAGGGCCAGCTCTGATTCCCTCGGCCGTTGCAGGTGCAGGGAAGCCGTATTGGAGGACCGGGGCGGTCGCCTTGTTAATGAGAGGCCAGCCCCCTTGCCTTGCTCTATTATAAAAGGGGATATGAGTGGTGAATTTGCTCACACACTTTCCATCTCCCTTTCTTCAAACTCTTCTTCGCTCGTCATGACGATAGGGCAAGGACGCGGTGGCGCCCCAATGGTGGCGAAGAGATCCTCTTCTACACAGCGCCTCCCTCCTCCTCATGAGAGCGTGAGTGTGGAACCCGCTACGAGAGGAGGGAGGGGACGAGGCTGGGGCCATCGGGGCGCCCGGGGAGGAGGAGGAGGGCGGCGCCCTGATCGAACCCCCGCCGGAGGCTCCTCCTCCGCTAGAAGGCCACGTCGGAGACCAACCTCTGGAGTTCGTCATCAAGCTGTACAAGCGTCCACACGGTCACCTCCACCTTTCAACTCCATTTGCAAGGTTGATGGATCTCGAGCTATCGCGAGCATTGAGACTGCACATGAGGGGCACGTATCTTTTTTCAACCTTAAATCTGTAGGCACATGCCAAATTTTAGTTCAAATAATGTAATCTCTTGAATCCATGTTTGTGTCATGTAAGGTTTTCTACTTATTTGATTAGCACATTAATGAAAAAGATAAACCTTGCGGGAGACCTGTGCATGTATATGTCCATGCAGAGGTGGGATGCCTCCATATTCTAAGAAAACGAGCCCCCCCCCCCTGACAGGCTATCCTGCCGGTACCCTCTGTTTTGTTGCCGGGGAGCTAGGCCACCGGGCACAAATCATGAAGAGGAACCATCCCCCCGCCAGTCCTTTTCCACCAAAGGCCACCATGACCACCCTGACCGAAGCAACGTTCGAGTCGAAGGGTGGGAGCACCTAAGTTTCAAAGGGTAGCGGGGTTTCCTCTTTCACAAGACCTCACTTACAGAACATGTATGGATAAAAGGAAGAACTTATCTGTTTGGCTTGCCGGAGATCGTAGTGCTGGCTTATCTTCTCATCTCCTCTTAGAGACTGAATCCACAGCAGGAGCCTGTAGATTATGCAGATGAAAATGATGCAATATGCCATCTCATCTACATGAAGATGCGATGCTCATCATATGCTTATGCATGCATGCAACTTGTCGGGCCCCCCCAGTGCTTCATTTATTTCTCTGTTGCTCAGGGACTGTGCCTGGATTTGTACAAGGGGTTACATGTAACTGAGGCAAGGCCTATACAAAAGAGTGGCTGCCGTACAGGGCCCAACAACCGCGCCTTATGGGTAGAACTTGCAAAGATGCTCAAAATTCCACGAGTTTTGCAATCGAATGCCATCTCTGGTCTCCAGATGGACTGCGCTAGGTCTGGTGACTCGTACTACCCGGCAAGGGCCTTCCCACTTTGGTGTCAAGTTGTGTGTACCCTTAGCGCATTGAACGCGCCTAAGGAGAAGGTCGCCTTCCTAAAAACACCGGGCATGAACCCTGTGGCTGTGATAGCGGCATAGGGCTCGCTGGTAGCATGCAGCACGCGTAGCAGCCTGGAGAAGGTTCTCCTCGAGAAGCACGTTGTCATCATGCTAGTGTTGTTCCTGCGCTACTTCATCATAGGCAAGTACTCGAGGTGATCCCTAAATGAGTTCTGTGGGGATAACTGCTTCTGCCCCATAGACTAGGGAGAAGGGAGTCTGCCCGATAGCTCGATTTGGTGTCGTTCCGAGGGACCAAAGAACCACACGCAGCTCATTGATCCATTGCCTGCCACACTTCTGCAGCTTATCAAATGTTCTCGTCTTGAGTCCCAAAGAACCACATGCAATAACACTTCAACATTCGCCCTCTCAACTTGTCCATGACCAAAGAACCACATGCAATAACACTTCAACATTCGCCCTCTCAACTTGTCCATTGCTTCTGGGATGTGCAACAGAGGCAAATGAAATCTTGCTTCCGAGGGCATGATATTGCATGAAGGCACGACTCGTGAACTGGGTGCCGTTGTCGATGATGATCCAGGAAGGGACCCCGAAACGACACACCAATCCTTTCAAGAACTTGGTAGCTCACTGAGCAGTCACGTTCCTCACGGCATCTACTACCGGCCACTTTGTAAACTTGTCGATTGCAATGAACAAGAATTCAAAGCCCCCGGCAGCTCGAGGGAAAGGGCCAAGGATATCGAGCCCCGAGACCGAAAATGGCCATGACAAAGGGATTGTCTGAAGAGCTTGGGCAGGTGGATGGATATTCTTGGAATGGAGCTGACAGGATTCACACTTGGTGACTAGCTCGATGGCATATTGGAGGGCTGTGGGCCAATAGAATCCCTGCCGGAATGCTTTCCCAACCAAAGCCCTTGATCCAAGGTGGGAGCCGCACATGCCTTTGTGTATTTCTGCCAGTAGTTACATTCCTTCTACCCTGCAAATACACTTCAATTTCACACCGTTGGACCTTGTTCAGTATAGTGTGTCATCGACAAACTGATACATACTGACCCTCCGGGCTACTCTTTTCGCTTCTTCTTGCTCTTTAGGAAGTTCTCTGGTTTGGAGGAAATGGACTATGTGCCTTGCCCAAGTTGGAGCCTGGGGCTCGACAACAAGGACTAGCGGCACCTCCTCATTCTATGGAGTGCTTACCTTGACTGGGGAGGCGAGTGGCCCCATAGGAGGGTGCTGCTCGGCAAACGAAGAGGAGTTGTTTCCAGAAGGGTCCCTACCGGGAGCCCCGAGGGGTTCTACCAGGAGAGGCTTACTGAGTCCAATTTCCTTCTTTTCTTGGCCATTGTTGCTGGGGATACGGAGGGCTGAGTTACATGGAGAACAAAAGTTCCTAGTTCCACAAGAATCTTCTGCGCAGTGCACTTTGATAGATGATCAACAATGTTGTTTTCCGCATGGGGTACGTGCTCTGTTTGCAATCCATCAAAACGCTCCTCCAACCTTCTCACTTCCTCGTGGTATGCCTCCATCAATGGACTTTACTAATCCTTGTTGACTTGTCTCACCACAAGTTGTGAATCTCCTCGAATGATCAGCTTCTTGATCCCCAATTCTGTGGGAATTCTGAGCCCGGCAAGGAGCCCTTCATACTGTGTTGTATTGATGGTCGCCTCCTCCCGGCGAAAATGCATCTGGATGACGTACCTCAAGTGCTCTCTAGTGGGAGCAACGAGAAGCACGCCAGCTCCTGCATCTTGTAGGGAGAAGGCACCATCGAGATACATGATCCATTCTTGGGTCTCTTCCTTACTAGGGATAACTATTTAATGTACTTCTTCAGTAGGGGTTGGCGTCCATTCTGCAATAAACACTGCCAACGCCCTGCTGTGGAATCATGGATGTTCTTTCAAACTTCAGGTGAAAGCTGGATAACTCCAATGCCCATTCCACTATTCTGCCGGCAGCCTCTGGGTTCCGGAGTATCCTTTGCAATGGGAAGCAGGTGACAACCGTGATCTCATGGGCCTGGAAATAGTGGCATAGTTTCCTTGAGGCCATGACAAGGCCAAAAATCAATTTTTGCACGCGCGAATACCTGGATTTAGCCCCCTGCAATAGGGAGATGATGAAGTATACTAGGCACTGCACCACCTTCTTCCTTGCCGCGTCCTTGGGGATGCGTCCACTGCCGTGCTCCCCTTTGTCATGATCCACATCTACCTTGTCAGGTTGTTCTCTCTCTCTTCTCTGGGCGAAACACTTGCTGAGGCTGCTATCTCCTCCACTTCCCAATGCGCCACTAAAGTTGCGCTAACAACTTGATTGGTTGCTGCCAGGTATAGCAGCAACACCTCTTGTGATTTGGGTGCATCCAATGTGGGTACAGAGGATAAGTAGGTCTTCAAATCTTGCAGCGCTGCGGTTGCTTCCGGGGTCCACTTCATGGGTCCTCACTTCTTCAGAATCTTAAAGAATGGCAAGGCGCGCTTGGCAGACTTGGAGATGAACCTGCCAAGAGCGACAACACATCCTGTTAAACGCCTTACAACCTTAACTATCCTGGGTGCCTGAATCTTCTCGATGGCCTTGATCTTATCTAGGTTGGCCTCGATCCCGCGGTGGGATACAAAGAAACCAAGTAGCTTGCCGGAGGGAATGCCAAACACACACTTCTCTAGGTTTAGCTTCAAGTTGATCTTGCGTAGATTAGCAAATATCTCTTCTAAATCCTGGATGAGGGTTGATCTGTCCTTAGTCTTGACCACAGTATCATGCATATAAGCCTCAAGTTTCCTATGCAACTGTGGTTCAAAACCAACCCGGACTACTCTTGCAAAGGTGGACCTGGCACTCTTCAACCCTAAAGGCATGCGCACAAGGCAATATGTACCACATGGGTGATGAATGATGTCTTTTCTTCATCTTCCTTGGACATAAAGATCTGATGGTATCCAGAGTATGCATCAAGAAAGGAGAGAAAATCAAACCCAGAAGTGGAATCCACAATCTAGTCGATGTGCAGCAAGGGGAATGGGTCCTTCGGGCATGCCTTGTTCAGATCCATCAAATCTATGCAAATCCTCCATTTGCCATTAGCCTTGCGCACAACCACTGGGTTCACTAACCATGTTGGATGTAACACTCCTCTGACTAAACTAGTTGCCTCAAGTTTCTTGATCTCCTCGGCAATGAGTTGCTGCCACTCCAAGGCCTGCTTCTGGACTTTCTGCTTGATGGGTCGGGCATGTGGACAGACAGCAAGGTGGTGCTCGATTACCTTCCTGGGAACACCAGGGATATCAGATGGTTTCTAGGCAAACACATCGATATTCGCCCGCAGGAAAGCAACGAGCGTGCTTTCCTATTTGTCATCAAGGGTGGCACTGATAGTGAAGGTACCATCAGCTCCAGCCAGCCCTGGCGAGACCTTTTTAACTTGGGGTGCAGCAGCCTTAGATTTCTTGTTGTTGGAACTCTCCTACATGTCATCAACAGGTGTGGCGCACTCCGAAGAGGCACGCTTCCCGGATTCCTTGCCCGTGCCCCTACTAGCCTTCTTCTTTCCTTCACTTTCCTTGGCGGGAATTGTGGCCTCAGGGGCCTCTACCGCGACTGCGTCCCGGTACATCTCATCCACGCAAGTAATTGCGTCTTTCTTGTCTAACAGAATGGAAATGACGCCCATCGGCTCTGACATCTTCAAAGTGTTGTAGGAATAGTGGGATGCCGCCATGAACTTGGCCAGGGCCGGACGCCCAAGGATTCCATTGTACGGAAGGGGGAGGTTGACCACATCAAACACAACCTTCTTAGTCCTGTAGTTCAACTCTCCTCCGAATGTACTGGCAACGTGATCTTTCCCTTAGAATGACTCCTGCCGGGACTGACTCCTTGAAACATGTCAGTGGCCTTAAGCTCTTCCTCTACTATCTGAAGTTTGCTGATATCCTTTGGGGAAATCAGATTCAACCCATCCCCGCCGTCAACCAACATCTTTGTGACTTTGAGGTTGCGGATTGTTGGTGAGATCAACAATGGCAAGCACCCTATCACAGTGATGCGGTCAGGGTGATCCTCTTCATCAAAGATGATGGGCATGCGTGACCACTTGAGCGGCTTCCGAGAATCCATCACTGGCTCCATGGCATTGACCTCACATGCCCACTGTTTAAGTTGGCGGTGAGAGGAGTGCAAAGATGCATCCCCATCAATACATAGGGCATCAGTGGCTTTCTGGAATTCCGGCTTGTTGGTTTCCTCTTCATTCCCTCCATCACTTTCATCATTGCAATCCTCTTCCTCTCGGCCCCTGGCGGGTTTCCCTTGGTTCCGAGGAGCCTTGCCGGGGTGATTTGCCTCACTGCCCCGACCCTTCTCGCCAGTACCATTTTGACCCTTTTCTTTATCACGCTTCTCATACTCAGCCCTCTGTCTCTTGACGAGCTACTCAACTTGATGACATTCCTGGAGATTGAGTCATTTGGTCCGATGAATCTTGCAGTTCGGTCCATCACTTTTCCCAGCTTTCGCAGTAGCCGCAACCTCCCAACTGTCAACGCACACGATAGCCTCTTTGCCGGGGGCTTCCGCCTTAACCTTCTTGCCGGTACTAGGCCTGCCTGACCCCTCAACGGTCATCACTGCCTTATCTTTGCACTTCTTGATGCGCTTCTTCTTCTTCTTCTTCTTCTTCTTCTTCTTCTTCTTCTTCTTCTTCTTCTTACTATGTCTCGAGAAAATACCAAGTTGTGTGACTTCTCAAACACTGATAATAATGATTTTATTAGTACTCCAATTGCTCCTCCCACCACTAGTGTGAAGTCATATGATATTAATTCTGCTTTGCTAAATCTTTTTATGAAAAAACAATTTTCTGGGAATCCTAATGAAAATGTTGCATCCCATCTTAATACCTTCGTTGAATTATGTGATATGCAAAACAAAAAATATGTGGATAATGATATTATTAAGTTGAAATTATTTCCTTTCTCGCTAAGAGATCGTGCTAGAACTTCATTTTCATCCTTGCCTCGCAATAGTATTGATTCCTGGGATAAGTGTAAGGATGCTTTTATTGCCAAGTATTTTCCTCACTCTAAGATTATTTCTCTTAGAAATCAGATAATTTTAAGGAACTTGAGCAAGAACATGTCACACAATCTTGGGAGCAAATGATTAATGGATAGAAATTGTCTCGCTCATGGATTAAGCTTATGGATGATGATACAAAATTTCTATGCTGGAATAAACCTTGTTTCTAGAAATGTTCTATACACTGCAGCAGGTGGAACCTTTATGGGAATTACATTGGGATAAGCAACAAATCTTCTTGATGATATGATGAAAAATTATTCTCAATGGCACACTGAATGAGCTTCATCTCGTA
This sequence comes from Triticum aestivum, assembly GCF_018294505.1. Taxonomy (NCBI): domain Eukaryota; kingdom Viridiplantae; phylum Streptophyta; class Magnoliopsida; order Poales; family Poaceae; genus Triticum; species Triticum aestivum. Next base: position 317,258,214 of record NC_057813.1, on the reverse strand, counting down.
AGAAGGTAAACTCTCTCGAAGAAATTACTACTCTGAGTGACAAAATCGATGCTCTTACGAATATGTTTACTAGAAAAAGTACTCAAGTTGATTGAGAAAAATAGTTACACCATTGATTGAACATATTCATAAGAGCATCGATTTTATCATCAAAGTACTTTTAAAATAGAGCATCGGTTTTATCATCAAAATGCTCCTATGAAATTCTTTACTTGTAAACTCTCTCAAAAAAAGTACTCAAGTTGATGTGCCACTATCATAATCAAAGTCTTTGTAATCCAAAGTAGTGGGCACATCACTATTTAAAGTCTTGGCCTCTACAGACCCACTTTTATCATTTTTATCATTAAGGTCATCACCCTCTAAACAATTGGGATGCCTTCTAGCTAAAGTTAACTCATATCCAGTCCCTTTTTCATCAAGTATTATATTACTAAGCAAGGATTCAATAGGTGTAACACCAATCATTTTAATATCTTCATGATGATTACGATAAAAACAGGGTGGAATAGCCTTTTCTAGAAATTCTCGCTTGGCTCTCAACCTAGTGGTTCTATATTTTCATAGAGGCGGAGGTGTCCCAATCTTTCGATGAAATGATAACTATCGATTTGGTGAAGATGACTTTGATGATCCGACTACAAACATGCACGACGTTGTGCCTTAGCAATTGCTAAACCAACTCTGAGAGGTTATTGACCATGCCGGAGCACAATCAACCTGACCACAAAGGTCTATTCCGGCAAGCAATCGAAGAACAAGTAAGGATATGATAAAAGCAATCTGAATATTGCGAGTATATATGAAGTATTGATAAAGGTGGGAATTCGTAAGCAGTCTTTGTCTGGTCATTGGACACAAACGAAGTACACGAAGTTGCAATGGCTAATTTTTAACTAAACAAATCCCCAAAGTCTAAACGACGCCCTAAGGGCTGTATATATATGGACGAAAATTATGAAGTAGCATCTTGTATATTTTGTCCAAGTCTTCATGCACTCATTATGGTGGCTTCAACGTCCTGAAATCAACACTTGTAACTCCGTTCTTGTTCCCCTTGCGCATGCCATCATCTCCATGTTTGTTTGTGCTCCAATGTTCATCCTTCTCCAAGCTAGGCCCTTCATTTGTGAGCAAAACAAATGTATCCAATTTAGGCAACATCATATTCTCATGAACATTAGAATCATTACCAAGAAACGAAAGTACCTGGTAATTTAATTGGTGTGCGCGAGCTCTAGTAATTGGTCTAGTATGTATAGCAGTAGGGGCTGTGGGTGTAACAATGGTATTGATGTCCTCATCATCCTCCCCTTCTTGAAATGAAGTCATCCTCGACCAAAGCTCATCTTCCTCTCCCAAATAAGGCTTCAAATTTGCAATGTAAAAAGTGGGATTAACCCCAAAATCTGCAGGCAGCTCAAGTGTATATGCATTATCATTTATTTTCTCTAACACCTTAAAAGGACCATCAGCACGTGGCATTAGCTTTGATTTGCACAAATTAGGAAACCTATCCTTGCGCAAATGTAACCAAACAAGATCTTCAGGTGCAAAGACAACATGTTTTCTACCCTTATCTCCAACAAGTTTATATTTAGCATTCATACGCTCTATGTTTTCCTTAGTTAACTCATGCATTTTTAAGATCAATTCAGCACATTGCTTAGCATCAGAATTAACCTTCTCCGAAGATGTAAGAGGCAACAAATCAATAGGAGCACGCGGTAGAAAACCATACACAATTTCAAAAGGGCACATCTTAGTAGTAGAATGCAATGAACGATTATAAGCAAATTCAATATGAGGCAAGCATTCTTCCCACATTCTCTTATTATTCTTCAAAATAGCCCTAAGCATAGTTGACAATGTTTTATTGACTACTTCAGTTTGTCCATCAGTTTGGGGGTGACAAGTAGTACTAAAAAGTAGTTTAGTCCCCAACTTAGCCCATAAACATCTCCAGAAGTGGCTAAGAAATTTAGTATCACGATCTAAAAAAATAGTATTTGGCACACCATGCAAGTGAATAATTTCACGAAAGAAAAAATCAGCAACATTAACAACATCATCACTTTTATGACATGGTATAAACTGTGCCATTTTCGAGAATCTATCCACGACAAAAAATATGCTATCCCTCCCCTTCTTTGTTCGAGGTAAACCTAAAACAAAGTCCATAGATATATTCTCTCAAGGAACACTAGGCACAGGCAAAGGCATATATAATCCATGAGGATTGAGTCGTGACTTAGCTTTTTGACATGTAGTGCAGCGAGCAACAAAACTCTCAACATTCCGTCTCATCTTTGGCCAAAAGAAATGTGTAGCAAGTATATCCTCCGTCTTCTTCATGCCAAAGAGTCCCATTAATCCTCCTCCATGCGCCTCCTGCAACAACAAAAGATGAACAGAGCTAGCTGGAATGCATAGCTTGTTAGCACGAAAAACAAATCCATCATTAACAACGAACTTGTTCCATGTTCTCCCTTCTTTACAATTCTGCAATACATCTTTAAAATTAGCATCATGCACATATTGATCTTCCATGGTCTCCAAACCAAATATCTTGAAGTCAAGTCGTGAAAGCATAGTATAGCGACGAGACAATGCATCATCAATAACATTTTCTTTACCCTTCTTGTGTTTAATGACATAAGGCAAAGTCTAAGTGAATTCAACCCATTTAGCATGTCTATGATTCAGTTTGGCTTGACTTTTAATATGTTTCAAAGATTCATGATCAGAATGTATAACAAATTCTTTGAGCCATAAATAATGCTGCCATGTTTCTAAAGTCCGAACAAGAGCATATAATTCTTTATCATAAGTAGAATAATTCAGACTAGGCCCACTCAATTTTTCAGAAAAGTATGCAACATGTTTGCCATCTTGTAATAACACACCTCCTAATCCAATTCCACTAACATCACATTAAAGCTCAAAAGTCTTATTAAAATCAGGAAGTTGGAGTAAAGGAGCATGTGTCAAATTATCTTTCAGTACTGTGAAGGCTTCTTCCTATGCGGTACCCCAAACAAAAGGCACATCTTTCTTTGTAAGCTCATTGAGAGATGCAGCAATGTTGCTGAAATCTCTCACAAAACGCCTATAGAATCCAGCGAAGCCAAGAAAACTCCTCACTTGTGTGACCATTTTGGGTTGCGGCCAACTCTCAATAGCTTCAATCTTGGCTTTATCATCTTCAATTCCCTGTGAAGTAATAACATAGCCAAGAAAAGACACTTGGTCTGTGCAAAAGGTGCACTTCCCAAGGTTACCAAACAAACGTGCATCACGTAGAGCAATAAAAACAACACATAAATCTTCCAAATGTTCCTCCAAAGATTTGCTATAAATCAATATGTCATCAAAGTAAACTACCACAAATCATCCAATGAAAGCACGTAAAACTCCGTTCATTAATCTCATGAAAGTACTAGGTGCATTAGTTAACCCAAAAGGCATGACTAACAACTCATATAATCCAAACTTAATTTTAAATGATGTTTTCCATTCATCCCCCAATTTCATACGAATTTGATGGTATCCACTACGTAAATCAACTTTGGAGAATATTGTAGAGCCACTCAATTTGTTAAGCATATCGTCTAGCCTAGGAATAGGATGACGATAATGAATAGTAATATTATTAATGCCTCTACAATCAACACACATACGTGATGTACCATCCTTTTTTGGCACTAGACTAATAGGAACAACACAAGGACTAAAGGATTCACGTATATAACCATTGTCGAGAAGCTCCTGTACTTGACGCATAATCTCCTTCATCTCCTCTTGATTGGTACGGTATGGTGCACAGTTTGGCAGTGAAGCACCGGGAATTAAGTCAATCTGATGCTCAATCCCTTGAATAGGCGGTAATCCCGATGGCACGTCTTGTGGAAAGACGTCGGCGAACTCCTGCAAAATGTTAGTGATAGCAGGAGGCAAAAAGGAAGGCACGTCCTCGAATGAAAATAATGCCTCTTTGCACACAAAAGCATAGCAAACAGATTTGCTGAAATCTAGCTCATCAATATCAGATTTGGTGGCAAGTAAACATGCACTTCTCAATTTGATTTCAGAAGCAACACTAGATGGTTTATTATTAGGCTTCATTTGTTGCTCAAATTCTTTTGCCACAATCTGATTTTTACTCTTATTCTTCTCCTGTTTTGCTTTATTAGCTCTATTAATATCATGTTTCAAAATGGAATCAGGAGTCATAGGAACCAAAGTAATATTTTTATCCTTATGAACAAGAGTATACTGATTGTTTCTACCATGGTGTACAGAATTTTTATCCAATTGCCATGGTCGACCAAGTAATAAGGAACATGCTTGCATAGTTACCACATCACAATCAACATAATAAGCATATGTAGAGATACTAAGATGCACACGAACAGTATGTGTTACCTTAACCTTGCCGCTGTTGTTGAACCATTGGATGTAGTAAGGATGTGGATGTGGTATTGTGGTGAGAGATAGCTTCTCCACCATCTCCATGCTAGCCAAGTTGTTGCAGCTCCCTCCGTCTATGATGATGCGCACAGAACGTTCCTTCACAACTCCCTTTGTATGGAACAAATTATGCCTCTGATTTTGCTCACCTTGTGTGACCAGCACACTCAAAACATGTTGAGCAACTAAACATTCATACCTGTCAGCGTCTTCAGGAGTCATGTATTGCGTCTCCTGATCAGAATCATCTCCACTGTGTTCTTCACTTGTAATAAGAGCCAAACTCTCCTCATCATAGTCACTAGCAGACTCATACCCACCATCCTCAGTAGCAATCATCACACGCTGAGGTTTGCATTCTCGCGCATAATGTCCTCTTCCCTTACAACGATGACAAATAATATCACTTGTGTCCCTTGTTGATGCCATGGAAGAAGAAGAGCTCTGTGCAGGCCCGACAGGCGCGCTCTTGGCAGATAGTGGTGGTTGTGTCTGCTTTCTTGTATCACGGTTGGAGGTGGAACCTGATGGAGGTGCTGGTGCAGTGGAAGTAGAAGATGCACGCGGTGTCCATAATGAAGGTCGACCTGCAGAAAAGTTAGTTCGCGCCAATGCTTGTCTATCCTGCACTTCACGTTCAGCTTTACAAGCAAGATGGGATAAATGAGTGATATTAGTATACTCCTTATACTCTAGAATGGTCTGAATCTCTCTATTTAATCCACCCATAAAATGTGCAAGCATAGCTTCATTCTCCTCAACAATACCACATCTAATCATGCTAGTTTGTAATTCCTGATAATATTCTTCTACAGAATTTTTCCCTTGTCTCAAACACTGCAATTTTTGAAGCAATTCACGTTGATAATATGATGGAACCCAACAAGTACACATAGCAGTTTTGAAAGCAGCCCAAGTAGCTGGAATAGGATATAATCTACAATGTTCAGACCACCATACACATGCAAAACTAGTGAAAGCACAAACAGCAGCAGCAACCCATCTCTCCTCGGGATATTGTAAACATGTAAAACGTTGTTCAGTTTGTAACTCCCAAGTAAGATATATATCAGGAACATATCTACCCTCAAATGGTGGAATATTCAATTTCAATTTAGGAATATGGTCATTATCTCGTACCTGAGGTGGTGGTGCAGGCCTACCATTGCGAATATATACCTGAGGTCGACCTGTTGGTGGTGGTGCGGGTGGCTGCATGTAGTTCTGATTTTGATCAATCTCATCCTCGTAATAGTCCTCCACCTCTGCAGTAGCAGCAGGAGCTACAGAAGCACCACCAGCAGTAACAGCGGCACCAGAATTTTGTCCTGGCTCAATAGGAACACGCTGTGCTCGCCCTACTGTATCGCAGCATAGAGCTGGTTGTGGGAGACGTTTGAGTAATTCATCGAACTTGGCGTCCAACTTGGTGTCAATTGTCTTCTCAATGGCATCCATCTTCTCCATTGCCTTTCCAAAGCTGGCCATCACGTCTTCCACCTATTGACCCAACATTTGATGCAACTTATCATGAAGCTCCTTGTTCGTCATGTTCTCCCAGTCAATCTTGTTGGCTTGTGGTCTTGCCATAGTTAGCAGCAATAGAAACAAACAAGAATATGATCCTACAGACTACTGGAAAGTGGTGGTGGTGGGGTGTCACAAATCCGTCAAGCGAATCTCAAAGTCTTACCAGTTCTTACCCAACAGCAGGTGGTGATCGGCAACCGTTGTTGTCAAAACTCTCAAAGCTTGGATAGAGCGATTACCAGGGAGAGTCAAACGCACGACGTAAATGTATGTGGAGCTGGGAAGGCTTATAATATGGTAGCAAAAAGGGTCAGCAATATTCAATTCAGAGATGCAAAGTTGAATAAACGCTCAACGACGGTACTGTGCTGGTCCTAGGCTAGACCGTGCTAGAGACACGAGCCTAGAACACTAACAAAATCACGGCACGGCACGTAAACGAGGGAAAAGCGCACTCTGAACTTTTTTTCACTTTTTTGCGCTCTTTTTTATTTTTATTTTTTTGCTCTCCTATTTTTTTTTTTGCAAAATTCACTATAATGGCGAGTGTCTCAAAACTCTTCCCAAGTCAACGTAACAGGATAGGCACGAAATTTTTTGACTATTTTTTTTGGAAATTAGGGCAGTGACGACAAAAAAAATGCGACAAAAAATCTTTATGATGGCGAGTGTCTCAAAACGCTCCTTGGAACCTAAAAATAGGATAGGGAAAAAATATTTTCTGTCGCCGATTTTTTTTCCCGAAACTACTCAGGCAAGGAAAGAGGAATCAGAAAATAGATGGATCTCGAAAACAAACCTAATATGAAAAGAACTCGGATTGGGGGTGGATATATGGTGGTATATGGCAGCGGTGGTAGGATATGGTAGCGGTGGTGGTATATGGCAGCGGTGGTAGGATATGACAGCGGTGGTGGTATATGGCAGCTATGAAGATGGTGCGGCGGCGGCGTGACAAACTGCGACAGAACTCGAAACTCTAAAGGACTAGACACTAAGACCAGCAACTAGACACGACGATGCAACTGCAAATTCAACAATGCAAAAACCCTAAAAAGATTATGCAAAGGCTCAGATTGGTTCAGATATGATGAACTAACCCTAATTTTTTGTGGCTTTTTCGTGGATAGTAGGTACGATAACAAACTCGATCTAAACTATGAAAAACTGTAAAATCTGACCGAGCAACCTAGAAATCTGATACCATTTGATAGAGGCAGAGGTGTCCCAATCTTTTGATGAAATGATAACTATCGATTTGGTGAAGATGACTTTGACGATCCGACTACAAACGTGCACTGCGTTGCACCTTAGCAATCGCTAAACCAATTACGAGAGGTTATTGACCATGCCGGAGCCCAATCAACCTGACCATGAACGTCTATTCATGCAAGCAATCAAAGAACAAGCAAGAATATGATAAAAGCAATCTGAATATTGCGAGTATATATGAAGTATTGATAAAGGTGGGGATCCGTAAGCGGTCTTGGTCTGGTCGTTGGACACAAACGAAGTAAATGAAGTTGCAATGGCTAACTTTTAACTAAACAAATCCTCAAAGTCTAAATGTCGCCCTAAGGGCTGTATATATGGAGGAAGAGGGGGGAATTTCGTGGCCCTTGAGGGAGGGGTCCGGAACCAACCCTAACTCTTGCTTCCCCACACATACGGACTCTAAAAATAGCATATAATCAAGTATTTCGAAAATACATGGTCCTGGCCCAATAATAAGGTGACACAACACCTAGAATAGCCTATGGACGAAAATTATGAAGTAGCATCTTGTATATTTCATCCAAGGCTTCATGCACTCATTATGGTGGCTTCAACGTCCTGAAATCATCACTTGTAACTCCGTTCTTGTTCCCCTTGCGCATGCCATCATCTCCATGCTTGTTCTTGCTCCAATGTTCATCCTTCTCCAAGCTAGGCCCTTCATTTGTGAGCAAAACAAATGTCTCCAATTTAGACGACATCATATTCTCATGAAAATTAGAATCATTACCAAGAAACAAAAGTACCTGGTAAGTTAATTGGCGTGCGCGAGCTCTAGTAATTGGTCCAACATGTATAGCAGTAGGGGCTATGGGTGTAACAATGGTATTGATGTCCTCATCATATTTACTTTAATTAATGATGACTTGGATAGACTTTATTGACTCATTAATATCTTTCTTAGTTGGCAAAGCTTTAATTTTAAGAGTTTCCACATCATGCTCAATTATATCCATGTTTCTACCCATATCATGAAGTTTATGTAATTTTTCTTCTACCATAGTATTGAAAATCTTTTGAGAACAAATAAATTCTTTAGTGTGGTTCCAAAGACCAGTAGGTATCCTATTATTATTATTGTATGAATTACCATAGGAATTACTATAATTATTAGAGGAATTTCTGGGATACGGTCTAGGATTGAAATTACGTGTATAAGCATTATTGTTGAAATTATTTCTTGCGACAATGTTCATATCAATGGTGTAACTATTTTTCTCAATCGAAGTAGATAGTGGCACACCTTCGATTGTTCTTTGATTGAATCTATTTCCTTGGCCAATCCATGATAAATTCACCTAATGCTTACAAACAAAATAAAGCTTTTACTACACATTTTGTAGAAGCAATGATAAAAGCTCATGAAGAAAAGCGAGAATTGGAGGTTTCTACACCTAGGAAATTGCATGATGAATGGGAGCCTACTATTAAAGTAAAGATTAAAGATTATGCATGTAATGCCTTGTGTGTTCTAGGTTCTAGCATCTCTACAATACCAAAATCTTTATGTGACATGCTAGGTCTCACCGATATGCATGCATGCTCCCTTAATTTTCATTTAGCGGATTCGAGTATTATGAAACCATTGGGTAGAATAAATAATGTTTTCATACTTGCTAATAGAAATTATGTTCCCGTGGATTTCATTGTGCTTGATATTGAATGCAATCCGTATTGTCCTATAATACTTGGTAGGCCTCTCCTGCGAACCATAGGTGCTATTATCGATATGAAAAAAGGAAATATAAAGGTTCCGGTCCATTAAATAAAGGGATGGAACACTTCCCAAGGAAGAAAATTAAACCACCATATGAATCTATTATGAGGGCCACCTATGGAATTAATTTGAAAGATGACAATACTTGAAACTATGCATTACGCCTAGCTAGGGGCATAAAAGAATACGCTTGTTGGGAGGCAACACAATAGTTATCTTAAATTTATGCTTTTACTTTCTATTTTTGTGTGTTCACACAATTGCTACTACTGTAATGATTGTGATTTTTATGTTTTAATTAGTGTTTGTGCCAAGTAAAGCCTTTGGGATGATTTGGATAGTAGTTGACTTGATTCTGTCAAAAAATAAAAACTTTTGTGCCCAGTGCTGGATTACTATAATTCACTGGAACATGATAAAATCCTAAAATTTATAAACATGATTTATATACAAATTTCCAATGTTGTCTTAATTTTTAAGATTTTGTGGAGTTACAAAAGTGTAGTTTTTATTCAGATCATTACAGACTGTTCTTTTTTAGACCAATTCTATTTTTATTGCTTAGTTTACTTGTTTTAATGATGTTATGGATTATATCGGGGGTCATAAGTCATGGAAGTTAGAATATAGTACTCCCTCCATTTACTTATACAAGGCCATGGAAAATAGATTTTGCATCTATACAAGGCCACCAACAGTAACAGAGACAAAATTTAATGATATTTCCTTGTTCTAGCAACCTCGTTCCTATTCCTTACTTGCATGCTTGCAGCGTATTAATAATACGAGTAAACAAAAAGAAAAGTTGGTTTATAAAGCAAGACATTAAATTTTACCTTGGTACACGTAATCTGAGTTTGTGGCCTTGTATATAAAAAGGGAGGGAGTAGGTATCATACAAGAATAAATTATGAATGAGTTTATAACAATATATGTTTATGATTTGTCTATTATACTAATGGATCTCACGAGGTTGTTGTTGAGTTTTGTGTGTTGAAGTTTTGCTGAGATCACGATTGATGAAGGAATAAGGAGCGAGAAGACTCTAAGCTTGGGGATGCCCAAGGCACCCCAAGGTAATATTCAAGGAAGACCCAAGCATGTAAACGTGAGCTACATGTTTATTCATCACATGATATGAGTTTTGCTTGGAGCATCTTGTGCCATAGCTTTTTTATTTTGTTTGCATTTTAGTTTTCCACAATCATTGTTTTCTAGATACACCTTATGAGAGGGACACACATTTATGGTGATTTGTTGGAATACTCTATGTGCTTCACTTATATCTTCTGAGCTAGGCAGTTGCTCTAGTGGTTCACTTATATCTTTTAGAGCACGGTGGTGGTTATATTGTATAGAAATGATTGCACGATCATTATTCACTTAAATCTTTTTTGAAGAGTCTATGAATAGTAGTTGGTAAAGTGCACGTGTCATAAGACTAATCCGGGAAGGATAGGTATTCAAGGGGGATATAATAAAAACTTTCATGTAGATCACTAAATGTGAAACGTATGGTTTAATTATACAGATGTCGTAATATGAAAGAATATGGGTTCATGATCAAGGGTTAGTAGAAAGATTGGCATTAAAGCTTGTTATTAACTTGTTATTAACTTCTCATCTAAGTGTTGGTCATGGCATGGCGGGCAGGTTTGAGCATTTGTATTTTTGATCGAAATCCTTGAGTGCCATTATAATCGGATGCGCGCGATGGTTAACTCCTACCAACCAATTCCCTAGGGGCATACGAGTAGTACTTTGCTTCAAGGGCTAATAAACTTTCACAATAAGTATATGAGTTCTTTATGACTAATGTGATCCCATGGATTATACGCACTCCTACCTTTCCGCAATTTGCTAGCCTCTTCAGTACCATGAATTGCCCTTTCTCACCTCGAGAGTTGGTGCAAAAATTGCTGGTGCATCCAAACCCCATGTGTATGATATGCTTTATCGCACATAAGCCTCCTCATATCTTCCTCAAAATAATACCATACCTACCTATTATGGTGTTTCCATAGCCATTCTGATATATATTTCCATGCAACTTCTACCGTTCCGTCTCATGACTTGTGTGTTCATTGTCATATTTCTTTGTGTGATCATAATATTTGTGGCACACCCATCGTTCATCATTATTATACATGTTACGCTTGTTCATTGCACATCCTGGTACACTGCTAGAGGTATTCATATAAAGTCATATTGTTTCAGTTATCGTGTTGTAAGTAAATAAAAGTGTGATGATCATCATTATTACAACATTATCACAGTGAGGAAAGGATGATGGAAACTATGATTCCTCACAAGTCGGGATGAGACTCTAGACAAAAAATAAAAGAAAAATAATAAGAAGAAGAATATAGGCCAAAAAGAGGCCAACAAAAAAATGAGAGAAAAGGAGAGAAGGGGCAATGTTACTATCATTTTTCCACACTTGTGCTTGAGAGTAGCACCATGTTTTTCATATAGAGAATCTCTTGAGTTATCACTTTCGTATACTATTCGAAATTTTCATTATAAAACCTGGCTTGTATATTTCGATGATGGCTTCCTCAAATGCCCGAGGTCTTCATGAGCAAGCAAGTTGGATGCACACCCACTTAGTTTAAGTTGAGCTTTCACACACTTATAGCTCTTAGTGCATCTGCTGCATGCTAATCCCTATTCCACTACCCGTTGATCAGCCGCGTTGACGTGGGACTTTCTTCCTTTTGACTTACCTTATTGATCTCTACCACCACATTCTATTCCACCTATAGTGCTATATCCATGGTTCACGCTCATGTATTGTGTGGCATTGAAAATGCTGAAGCGTGTTTGAAGTACGATCCAATTGCCTGGTTTGACACCGGGGTGCTCATGATTTATATTTATGTATTGAAGGCAGAGTCATGCCATGCTAACATGATAAAATGAGCAGGGATAACATTCGCTAAGGATCGTATACTTTGTAGAGTAATGATTATGCTTCTTATATTCATGGATATTATTATGTGGATATTGTTACTTCATCGTTTCTCAATACTTATATCGTAAAGATATTACATGATACACATGTTAGGTCGCATTCAACATAAAGGATTCTATTTTTATCATTTACCTACTCGAGGACAAGCAAGAATTAAGCTTGGGGATGCTGATAATCTCCAACGTATCTATAATTTCTGGTTGTTTCATGTTAATATATAATCAATCTTTGATGCTTTATATGCATTTTTATGCTATTTTATATCATTTTTGGGACCAACCTATTAACCCAGTGACTAGTGCTAGTTCCTATTTTTTGCTTGTTTTTGGCTTTTTAGGAAATGAGTACCAAACAAAGTCTAAACACGATAAAACTTTATGGTGATTTTTATGGACCAGAAGGGGCTCTAGAAGGTTTGGGAGGAGGCCAGAAAACTTATGGGAGAGCCATGAGCTCACATGGCATGCCACAGTGGGGTAGGCGCGCCCCCTGAGCTCATGACTCCCATGCAAATCCGTTTGACCTAATTTCACCTCTATAAATTCCCATATATTCCCAAACCCACAGAGAAGCCTCTAGTGAAAACTATGCCCCCGGTCTACTTTAATCATATTATAAAACCAAAAATACCTTGCTGCAATTAATTTACTTTTATTTTGTTTTGCAATTTATCTATGTTCCTATACAAGATTTGATCCTTGCAAGTAGCGAGTTCAAGGGGATTGACAACTCTCTTGCCTGTGTTGGGTCCAAGTGTTTTCTTTTGTGGGTGGAGGTATTGCTCACTAGGATTTGCGTGGTTCTCCTTTTGGTTCGATAAACCTTGGTTCTCACCGAGGGAAATACTTATCCATATTGTACTGCCTCACCCTTCCTCTTTGGGAAAAATCTCAATGCAGCTCACAAGTAGCACTCATCAAGGAACATAACACCGGTATAACGGAAACTAGGGTGGTTAGAGTGGAACTGAACACCAAGCAAAAGGGCCAAGCCTTCCACCCTTTACCAAGTGTATGATGTGTTAATTATATAAGCAAAATATTGTGATATCAGATGATATCCACGTCCCAACATGGAACAACCTACAGCTGCACCTGTAACTAGCAATGCTATAAGAGGGACTGAGTAAAGTGGTAACATAGCCAAACAATGCTTTGCTGGGGTAGTGAAGGTTAGACGTTGTAACATGGCAATTTGGGAGGCTTGACACACAAGTAGTAGGTAGCAAGACATAGCGCACTAGTGCAGCGAGCTGCTATACAAACGGTTTTTACCCCCTCTCCATGACGACATTTTAAACTATCGCCTTGCCTATGTGTGCAATAGGGGGGATCCTTCCCACACGACATAGAAAACAATAGGTGATAGGTCCTCCCATCACACACGCAGGGTAAAAAGAGCTCATGTGTGATGATGCGAACCATCACATACAATTATACAAGCCCAATTGTTTTCATTCGTATGTACATCCCACATAGTGAATCCCAAACAAATGTTTCTGTTCGTATGTACATCCCACATAGTGAATCCCAAACAAACGTTTCTGTTCGTATGTACATCACACAGTGAATCCCAGATAAATGTTTCCATTTGTACGTATATCACACGCAATTTTCCCCATCACATTGTCTGTGATAGCGTTGCCATTGAAGACGATATTAATAATTTTATTGTTTGCATTATTGAATGCATCACGCACGGTGCCTGGAAGGAAGTGTGTGGCATAGGCTGTCCATCACACAAATTTTATGTGGAAAACGTTTGTGCAAGGTGGCCTCATGCAAACAATTGTCCAGAGGAACTCATGTGTGATTGTTCATTGATCCAACATGTTTACTTCCTAGAAACTGTGTGGATTGTCTAAGATCATCGCCCACAGTGTTGTCACAATAAATGTTTGCAATAGAAAACCCAATAAGCAGGCTAATTGGCCTATTATTTTTATTCCGTTTAGTAATCAAATTGACATTTCATATTAAACACACAATATATTTCATTTTTGCATTATGGAACCAGAATTTCATAATTGAGAAAAGTACATCAGAGTACACCATCATATAGCTTCAGCACTCAGTTACACCATATATGCATATAGCTACCTACCATTGGTACAACGAGCTTATATACAAAGTATTTTTAACCCCTTTCCTTGATGGCATTTTAAACAGTCGGCTTGCCTATGTGTGCGATAGGGGGGGGGGTCCTTCTCACACGACCCAGAAACTATCAGGGATAGGGAGTAGCAATGCATACATTTTGCATAACTAAGCATATGCGATGCCGACATCTATCCGAAATGCGAGTCTTCTGACAACTATTTGTGATATCTCGAATATCCCAAACGGTCCCTCTTGCTACTCATTTGTGCTCGCATTACCACCGCAGTCGGTATTCTGTGGTGATACGTTTATGATGCGCGCCCCATCACAAACAGTTCACGATTATAGAACGTGTATGATAAGTAGACAAGCACACACATTCACTTCTCCCGAACCGTATGCAATATATAATTATGAAGATTAGCTAATCATCGTACGAGTGTCATATTGGATTATGAAACACAGACCATTGTAAGAGTGTTGTACAGGATAACTGTCGCACACGCTATTTTGTGGTGCAACGTTTATGATGCATACGACATCAGAAATAGTTCATGATTGTAAAGCATGTACAATAAGGCGACTATCACAAATATTTAGTTTGCTCGCACTATTTGTGATATTGTCTGACATCACACACGCTTTGCAAACGGCAACTGTGTGCATGGTTACACATGTTTCCTCTCTGTGAACTATGTTGGATTATGATGTATATCACACACATTGTGCTTTATAGACCGTGTGCACCTTAATGACCTTTATAATTGTACCAAATTTGAATTTGAAAGTAGGCTATAACTCTTTTCATATCCATCAGGTTCAACAACCAATGTATTATTTGATTCATCGGTACATATGGTCAAGAATTACATCAAAAAAAGAATTACATAAGCACCAAATAAATAATGATGAATCGCGGTTGTATACTTGTACTATTAAAGACTGGTAAAGAAAGAGGTGAAAGACATTCTGGTTGCTGAACAAGGTGAAGCGGAATGCCCATATTGTGCCTTCCTCCATGTAGAAGGCACGCACAACTCTAGTCCAACCCCTTGTGATGGCCGACTGCCCATCCTTCACTGTCTTCATGAGGACATCTAGATAGTCATCGTGTTTTGATAGAAATACATTAACTTCTGCATGGCCACCAATCATGTAGTATGAGAGGTAATCTGGAGTAAACTGCTTCGGGAACCACTACAAAGGAAAAATATTCAGACATTATAATCTAACACAACTCATTATGGGAAATAAAAAGAAGGCTGCAGAGTTCTTACTTACCATCCTGCAATTCACTGTGGTCTTGGATAAAGTGTAAAACAAATAGTTTAATTGCCATCTTTTGACCCATTTTACTAACAATATTTATCATTTTCCACACTTGATGCTGGTTCCTCAGTATCTCATTGCCCCATACGCAGAAAGAGTCAAAGCGCGGATCTTTACCGATGACATATGTACCTAAAAGTACCATGTTAATATTCGAAGCCAAACAACAATTGCACAATGATGTAGTACAACACTTCCTCCATCCCGTTAAATAAGATCTTATAACATCCAATGTACTCACATATTGGATGAATTAACATCTTTTATTATGGGGTGGAGGGAGTTTATTACATTTTTACAAATATCGGCCGATTAATTGTTGTTGTTGTTGTTGTTGTTGTTGTTGCTCATCTATGTATATATATCTAGACATCATCAGAACATTATGGTAACACTCTGCCTTGTGGCTATGTAGCTTAGGATATTCTGTACAATGCATGTTGTTATGTAGCCTCGGATATATTAGATATGGCCCTAGTTAATGTACCGATAAATGGGTTACAGATACATTCAGTTAAATGTATGATTCATCGATTAATCCCTTAACAGACCTCAGCCTATATTGTACCAGCTACTGATATCCTAAACAGCGAGTATATATAAGCCATGGGATGAAACTAACCTCAATGGAAAACAACAGTCATTCCCAATATTGTCCTGTGTAATTACATCAAAAGGCATGTTAAGCACAACATGCTAGCTAAACATCAACCAAATATATCAATGGTAGAAAACATAATCTCCAAATGATAGTTTCAGTGTGCATGTTTAAGCACACTAGTTAAGCAAAACAAGAAGTGGAAAGGTGTGTTAACTGCACAAGCCTAACATTTAACAAAAACCAAATGTAGTCATTCAAACTGGTATTGTGCCGATCTAAGTACACTAGTTATTGTTAAATAAAAATGGAAAGGCGTGTTAGCTACAACATGCTTAACAACAACCAAATGTAGGCATTGATAGTGGTATTGTTGAAATTGGTTTTGATGAAATTGAACTATAGAGCTCATACTTGCACATATAGAACATCACATTGTGAATAATTGAAATAAAGATGGCATACTGCGAACAACCAAAGATAGCAAATGAAACATGACATATGTTAACTACAAACAACTGAACAACCAAAAAATGTTAAAAGAGGCATATGCTTGCTACAACAGGCTTAACAACAACCAAAATAGTCATTCATATTGGTATGCTTGAAACCGGTATTGATGAAATTGAACTGCATAGTTCATACTTGCACATATAGAACATCACTTTGTTAATAACTGAAATAAACAAGGCATACTATGAACAACCAAAGATAGCAATTAAAACTAGACATATGCTAACTACAAAAAACCAAACAACCTAAAAACGTTAAAAGAGGCGTACGGTTGCTATAATAGGCTTAACAACAACAAAATATAGTCATTCCTATTGGTATTGTTGAAATCGGTATTAATGAAATTGTACTGCATAGTAAATAGTTGCATATATAGAGCATCACATTGTGAACAACTTAAATAAACAAGGCATAATGTAAACAACCAAACATAGCAATTAAAACTGGACATATTCTCACTACAATACAAAAGGGGCTCAACAAAACAAATCATGGGCTCCCCCCTATGAAGAGGCACGGCAAAACAAATCACGGGTTTCCTCACTTGTCAGAGATGGGCTCGTTCCCATGGGAAGAGCACGGACTTTGGGTGCGCTCCATGTTGTCGCGGATGGGCTCCTTCCCCTTGGAATAGCATAGCTATAGCGTGCCCTCCCTGATGTTGCAGATGGGCTCTTTCCCCTTGGAAGAGCCGGAGAGGGTGCCCTCCTCGTGGTCGCCGTCGATGAGGTCTGACTTGGCAGCTGAGGATCCCAAGCCAGCGCCGCAGAACATGTCCTTGATTAATGACAAAAGGGGCGCGATGGCGATGTAGGATGGCAAATTCTTGACAGCGAGCCAGAGGTGATCAGCGGCGGGGCCATGGATGAGAACAACGACGGTTGAATCTGAGGGGTTGGGGTGGGGCACTTGACATAGGTCGTGTCAGGTCGTCGCTGTCGATGACCTTGATGTCATAGCCGGCGTCCGCAACATACCAGCATACTCTAGCCCGATGATTGAGAGCCTGCAGCCAATAATGGTCGTCGGGTTCTTTGGCGGCCACCTCGACGACGTCGGGCAAAGAAGCCCCGATAAACCTATTTTGGGCCATTCGCTCCTCTAGCTCCATGGGAAGCATAGCCGGGCTTAGGCGGTGACGCTCTGGAGTGGGGGATGGGGATGGGGATATGTGGGAAAGGGGTGTTTGATAGGTGTCATCTAAGAAGTTCAGGGCGGCTAGGGTATGAAAATCCGTGGGTAAGTTGCACGGGTAAACCGACATATGTTGACAATGGAGGTCTTGCAGCAACGGCGGCGGCGGCAACCTTGCTATGGTTTCGAGCGAGGGAGGGGTTGTAGTGGTGTGTGTGTGTGTGTGTGTGTGTGCACACAAAGAGGTTTTGGGGTGTGTGTGGAGGGGGGCAAGGTGGTGTTTCAGGAAATGACGCGGCTACTAAATTTTTTTACTATGCGGGAGTAAAATGTTGGGGCTATTCAAAATTGGGATGAAGGGGTTGAGCAAAAATGCATCACACATGGTCCTAAAATAACAACCGTGTGCTATCAAACAGTAAAACCCTCCAGCAGGGTAGATATTTTCAAGGGATGAAGTCGGGAGCGGGAACAATAAACATCACACACGGTCGACGCATAATGACTATGTATCAACCAGAAAAACCCTCCAAGCGGGTAGATATTTTTGAGATTGTGAGAGAAGCCTCATGGATCACAATGTACTATGCTAATGTGAGTGATAGGGGCACGGGCGTGGCACACGACTAGTCTGGAGGAATCGTGTCTGTTGCGTCATCCGACTTGTCTATTGTTTATAAATTTTAAAAAAATGCGGGAAAGGGTCAGAACATGAACACACTTGCATGTGGACCAAAAAATATGTATGAAAAGGGTTGTTTGATATTCAAATACCCAATGCAAATCTTTGATGTGGCACCTGTCTCACAAAGCGCACAATATTGCTAGTCGCCCCCCACTTCATGTCGGTGGGAGGGGAATCCTAGCTATGAATGTATGCCCCCAAATAGCTAGGTCTAACATCTTACCCTACTATAACACTAAATCTATTGGAGTCCATCATGGTCAAACCCCGGCTGCCTTTTGCTTCCAGTCAAAGGTGGACCGTGTGCGGGCCAACAAATGTGTGCTTGTGGCGCGAGATGGGTGAGACCACATATGAACCACTTGCAGGTAGCCCAACGATATGTATGAAAAGGGTGGTGTGATATTTAAATATCCAATTTACAACTTTGATGTGGCACATGTGCCTCATAAATTAACCAGACATACCCGACCCACAGAGGTCCAACAAGTGCGAAGTATTCCCCCCACCCCCCACACACACACTTTGAGTCAGTGGGAGAGGGAATATCACCAAGATGTACCATAAAACGGACCAAGAAGAATCCACCTTGGTCGTACAACCTCTCTCTTGTTGTTGGTCAAAGTGATGGACGTCCATGCGACCCCATAGAAGGGATAGCTTGCCAGTAACCATGCAAGTAGTTCCAGAAGACAACCACTGCATTCATGTGGCCCAAACATATGTATGGAGTGTTGTGTGACGTTTGAATACCCAATGCACAACTTTGATGTGGCACCATGCTTTTGAACCAAAAAGTCCCCAAACGGAGCAAGGATTCACGACACGTAGTATATATGTATGTCACTCCCCACTTCAAGCCGGTGACGAGGATTCATGCGTATGTACATATGTGCTAAAACATAGGTCTGAAATCTCACCATGAACTACTATGGTAACACGAACCAAAGAAGAAGAATTCACCATGGTAACCTCTCTTGTTGTCGACCAAAGCGATCATGGATGTCCACGCGTGCCCACGAATATGTAGGCTTGCCGCCGATAACCACGTGAGGGAGAGTACAGTGGAACACAACCATTACAAGCATGTATATGTATGGAAGTAATGCATGCATGTTTGAATACCATGCACAACATTCATGTGGCGCATGCATCGAAAATCGACAGTCCCCACACAGAGCAAGATCGGTTCATGACGCTCCATGTGCTATACTCCCTGACCCACTTCGACCCGGTGGGAGGGATTCATGCGTACACATGCGCTCAAACTATTTTATGTAATCTCAGAGCATGACCTATATGTAATAATAAAAACCAAAAAATAATCCCCTCCTAAGTCAAATTAACCTCTCTCATTGTCGACCAAAGTGATGGACCAAGCGGGCCCACAGATGGAAAGCATCGATATCGCTGATAACCGCATGAGTGAGTGCCAGAGGACAACCGCCATCGCTTGCATGGTCCAACCATATGTGTGGAGGGTGTGTGGTTGTGATGTTTGAATACCCAAAATGCACAACTTTGATCTGTCACATGCCTCAAAAACTATAAAGTCCCCAACAAAGTAGGTTCATGAAGTGTAGTATATGTCGGTCCCCTTCCCCCTCCTCGACGCGTACTATATGCTCCTATCGTAATACAAACCAAAAAAAGAATCCTCCTTCATGGTCAAATTAATTAACCTCTCTCGATGTAGTTCAAAGTGATGCACGCATTGACGACGACCTCACGGGCCCACAGATGGAAGCGTCACATGTGAGGGAGTGTCATAAGATAACCACCACTTGCATGAATGTGGCCTAGAGAGATGTTTTGTGACGTTTGAATAGCTAGTGCACAACTTTGATGTGGCACCTGCCTCGGAAATTTTAAAGTCCCCACACGGAGTGAGGTGTGTTCAGGACGCGTACATAATATATGCTGGTCCCCTCCCACCTCTTTGACGTATATATACTCATACCGTAACACAAACAAAAAATAATCAACCTTTTTGGTCAAATTAACCTCTCTGGCTGTAGGTCAAACTGATGGACGACGACCTCATGGGCCCATAGAAAGCGTCACACATGAGTGAGTGTCCTAGGACAAGCACTGACTGCATGTGGCCCAAACATGTATGTATGAAAGGGTTGTGTCATGTTTTAAGTAAACAATTCATGACTTTGATGTGGCATCTACCTCACAAAATGGTCAATTCCACACGGTGGCCCATGACTCGTAGTGTACTGCCAGACAACCTCCCCCCCCCACACACACCGCACATCCACTGCCACTATGAGACATGTTAAAATTTTCCTTGGTGAACATATGTGACCAAAGAAGGGTTGTGTTAAAATTTGAAAAAAAATATCAGATATCACTCAGACGTTTTAGTACATCGATTGATTTCCTAGGGATATAATGTGCAAAAATCAAATTTGAGCTATATGCAGACGTACAGTGCTCCAAATGGATTAGAAAATCATATGTGTGTCCCTCGGTGCATGTTTAGTCCCCATGCAAGAAATTTGAAACATTGAGAATCTTGATTTTTAAAATCTAGTAAATCCAAAACTTAGTTGAAATTCATGAAACTTATCGTGTTGTTGTATAGACACCAATAAACTGTCGTAGTGTGCTTTTTCTGTCAAATTTGAGACAAGTTTTGATGTAATCTTTATCTTCTTGCAAATGGGAGATTATTAATAATTGGGAACCAATATCGGAGACGGATTATTTATTTGGGCGTTAGACCAATAATGTACGTTACATGCGTCGGTCAAGTAATATAAAGCGGCAGAATTAATCATCAAAAAAGGAAAACAATATACGTGCCGCCACGCATCTCATGTGTTGTGCGAGCAGGCGTAAGTTGATGGGACACATGTGAACAGTCCGCCGCGCAGGCATACCGGGAGGCGTGTGTCGGAGTACAAAAGTATGGGTACTTCTGTACCCCTTACTAGTGCACGGGCAGTCGCAACCACGCCTGCGGCAGGGCTTGGCGAGGCAGAGGAACGCAAAGGACAAAGACTACCAAGACAGATGCCCGAAGCGCAAGGAGTAGAAGGGCAAGCTGGACCACCCCCGGCAAGGACCTTGCCGGGACAACCCGCAAACACCAGCAAGTCCATCACCCTTGGGGCTGAGAGCTCTGACACCATCGACAATGTTAAGACCAAGATTTGGAGAGCACGTGCCTGATAGCATGCAGCCCCTCATGAAGATTGGCAGCCAACAGATCCACGTGGGACCAGAAGACGAAGCCCCCCGGCAAGGCCCTTGCCGGGGACGACTCCAAGGCCCCCGGCAAGCCTTGTCGGGGATGATCGCTGGGACGTGGGAAGGCCCGCGCCCTGCAAGGTTTCGCCACCTCACCACCACTCCAGTGCGATGATAGGCATGCCAACTAAGCAGACGCCTGCGTGGCGGCATGTAGATCTTCGTGGAAGCTTACCATTTTGCCAACAAAGCAGCTAGTTGGCCAGCGTGGCCTTGCATGCCTCGTCGACCCAGACGCGTGTCAAGGCGAGGAGGAGCGATGAAGGATGGGATGGCTTCTGTTGCCACACCCAATAAAGCAAGAGGACACGTAGGCGACGCATTAAATGTGTTTGTCCTACATTACCGAGCGATAAGCTCGTGCACTGTAGTTTGCCACCTCTTGTGTGCCGCTGTGGCAACCCCTTTTCGTATAAAAGGAGGCTCAAGGCACACAGAGAGAGGATTCGGACTTTTGGACAAAGCACGCACTGTAGCTAGTTCAAGAGCTCAAGAACATTCATATAACCAGACAAGGAGGATTAGGGTATTATAGATCTTTGCGGCCCGAACCTGGATAAAAATCCCCTGTGTGCTAATGGCTTGACCTGCTCTTCGTGCAGCTAATCCCCCGCCGAACATAGAAGGGATCCTTGTGACCCCATAGGTGATCGGTTTCCCCGACATCTTTGGCGTGCCAGGTAGGGGGCATTAGTTGTAAGAATCTGCTCCATAGTTAGTACAGTAGTTTATTCGTCGCCATGGCTTCGAAGAAGAAGATGACCGCAGTGGTCGGCCTGATTGAGGCCGTCCGCGCCACCCTGGTGCGAGGGGCCAGGCGAATAGCGTCATCTATGGCTGCGACGACGACCCGCAAAACAACAGAGAGCTAAGTCATCTAAACTTTGAGTAATTCTTCCTTTTTATAAGGTTATCCCCCTCGATGGTTTCGGTCCTTGTATGGAGAACCTGCACGCGAAAGGAACCCTGTTGCGATTGGCAATGCCCCTGTTCTGTTTCGACTCCCTCAACAGTTCGAGTGCCGCGCTCTGCTAAGGACGGCGGGGTACCTCGTAGTCAACAGCGCCCCTGTTCTGCTTCGAGTCCGCTCGATAGTTCAGGTGACTGCGCCAAGAGCAGCAAGGTAACCTGCTAGCATCGACGCCATCCGCAGGCTGCTAAGGATCTGTCCTTCTAGCACCCACAAAAAGGGGTGGACGTGCCAGTAGGCCTATCCAACTAAGCGTAGGGTGCAGAAGATACAAGGATAAACTAAAACGGGAAGATACCATGCAACCAGTGCGAAGCACAGCAAAAGTTATATTACATCAAAAGTTGCCACGATTCTAACTTAAGATAATTTGTCTTGGGTGCGGACTCGCAGCAACAACAAGAAATGAAGCAATTAATCTCGGCGATGGCCCTCCAGCCTCGCGACTCCGCTGACACAGATGATGATGGGCTTGATGCGCTCCTCGAGCGCTTGACGGTCGACGTCCTCTGGCAAGCTGTCAAGTGCCTGAGCGAAGTCAACACTGGGGTTCCAGTGCGCCACCTTGGTGAGCACCTTGATCAAGGCGTCCCAGCAGAGCTGCCGGGACTCCTCGGCCAGGTAGGCTGCCCTGGTGGATTGGAACAGCTTTAGGGCGTCAAGGACACGCTCGAAGAACAGGGACAACCTGGCGCTCTCGACCACGTTCGCCACCCGGGAGAACCTGAAGTTTGGCATGCCCATGGCAGTCAGCTGTGCAGTGATCTTCTCCGCGACGTCCACAAGGTGGCTGGTCCAAAGCTTCGTGCTCTCCATGAGCTTGTTGTGGGAAGAGGTGGCAGTTCGTAGAAGCAGCTGCTCGTCCGTGAGATCCTTGGCCAGGATCTTCTCACGAGCCTTGGACTCCGAGAGCATCTTCTCCTGGCTGTCCAGCTTCAGCTTCAGATCATCAGTGGACTCATTTGCCTTGGAGAGGAGCTTGGTTTTGTCAGATATGGTGGTCTGCATCTCCGCCAAGTCATATAGAGCTTTCTCTCTGTCGTCCTTGAGCATGGAGATTTCATTGGTGAGCTCTTCCAGGTTCGCCTCCAGCTTTTTCACCTTGCCGGCCAGCTCGATCCTGGTCGCCTCTACCACCTCAGCGTGGTCGACGGCCTTCTTTAGCTTGCCAACATGGTCAAGGATCAGAGCACCAAGTGCTTCCTGGTGCTTCTGCGTCAGGTCTTGGGTCCATTGTGTGACGAGTTTCTGGATCTCTTCGTCCTTGGCGTGAAGCAGGGCGGCAAGCGCCGCTTCGCGAGCGATCAAGTCCTCCTCCTGGGCATCGAGTGAGATGTGGTGCCGCGTTTGGTCGGACTCGTCCTTGGCGGCCTTGGCTTTTGCCACCTCCCGCGCCTTGTCGAAATCGGCCCGCTCCAGGAGATGCTCCCGCTGGCGCTCGCTCAATTGGATTTGGGAGGCCTTCAGATCTTCCTGAGCCTCGTCAAACCAGACTTTCATTTGGGCGACGCGCTCCTGGAAGTCTGCCTCAGCCTTGTCCACAACCACCATCCTGGAGTGCACCTTCTCCTTGCGAGCCCGATGGAGAGCTTGGAGCTTGTGGAAGTTAGCACTCATGGCCTGAAGGAGTTGGTCCTCCTTGGAGCCGTCGCTGCTGATGCTCGGTTCGTCAATAACCTGGAGCCTGGCTGCGGTGAGGATCTCTTCATCAAAGACCTCCCCCCGATTGGCGCTCTGGTGCCTGCCGCTCCTGGGATGCTGATGAAGAGGTCATCATCGACCTTCAAGTACCTGCTTGGGGCAGAGGCTGAAGAGGAGGAAGGTTGGTCATTGACCACCTCCTCCCCGACAGGATCCTTGGCGGCCTCTCTAGTGGTGGCCTCGCCGGCCTCCCTGGCAGGCCCCATGGCGGCCTCCTTGGCGGCACCCTTGTCGGTCCCTCCGGCAGGGTCCCTGCCGGCCTCCCCAGCAAGCCCCGTGGCAGCCTCCTCAACGGATCCCATGGCGTCCTTCTCGGCAGCAATATTAGTGGCCTCGGCCTTGGCATCCTTGGCGGTCTCCATCATCACGGCGTCGACGTCCGCCTGGTTTTCCAAGGGAGGGTCTGGAGCCAAGAAGGGGAGAAAGGCAAAGCCAAAATCATAGAAAAAAGTCAAGACAGGGAAAAGGAAAGAAATTGAGGCGACGATGGCATGAAGCAGAGGCATGTAACTTACCCGCGACAGGTGGGGGGATGCATCCCCCTCCCCCTGCAACATCCGTTGCCGGGGTAGGGTCGCTAAGGGAGTCCTGGATTAAGGGGTCCTCAGACAACCGGACTACGTACTTGTGCGGGACTGTTGGACTATGAAGATACAAGATTGAAGACTTCGTCTCATGTCTGGGTGAGACTCTCCTTTGCGTGGACGGCAAGCTTGGCAATTTGGATATGTAGATCTCCTTCTCTGTAACCGACTCTGTGTAACCCTAGCCCTCTACGGTGTCTATATAAATCGAGGGTTTAGTCTGTAGGACAACAACAATCATAATCATAGGCTAGCCTTTAGGGTTTAGCCTCTATGATCTCGTGGTAGATCAACTCTTGTAATACTCATATCATCAAGATCAATCAAGTAGTAAGTAGGGTATTACCTCCATCGAGAGGGCCCAAACCTGGGTAAACGTTGTGCCCCCCGCCTCCTGTTGCCATTAGCCTTAGACGCACAGTTCAGGACCCCCTACCCGAGATCCGCCGGTTTTGACACCGACATTGGTGCTTTCATTGAGAGTTCCACTGTGCCATCACGGTAAGGCTTGATGGATCTCCTTATTATCAAGGACAACATCACCTCTGGGGGAGCCCTGGCTGTAGGCCAAACTCGCCGACTAGGCGGCTTCGTCATGACCGTCCGCTCGGCTGCCATGCCGACAATGACTTCTCGGGTCATCAAAAATAGCCTCCACGTCATCTCAGAATTCACTGAGTAGATAGATCCAATGGAGCTCTCCTCCCTGAACGAGCTCTTGGATTGCATCTCCGCCTTGGGAGTCGCTACGGATTATGATTGGACCGAGCTTAAACCCGACCAAAGAGAGATTAACTCTCCGCCGATCACCCATCAGATAGCGGTGGTGGAGGAGCAATGCGCGATTCTTCCTCTATTTTGAGGACGAACTATGTCCGTATTCCCGATGTCTCCGAGCCGGATACCCGTCCACAGGAGGACATGGCCCAAGCTCCGAACCTAGAATCGGACAGTGGTCCAGAAAAATTGGGCAACATCCCGGAGCCCGAACTGTCAAGCTCGGAGGCTCCTCTACCCCTGGGTCTCAGATCGGGTCAGGGTTTGGACTTAAATCTACCCACCCACCCAGATACGAGCGATCTTTCCCATATTAGACAAGAGCCTCAAGAGACATTACATCACTTCTGGGCCAGATTCCTCCTTATAATGAGCATGGTCAAGGACTGTCGCGAGGAAGATGCAATCTCATTCTTTTGCAAAAATTGCACGGACAAGGGAATCCTCAACGCCATAAGTCACCGTGACATAGCACACTTCGCTCACTTGGCGGCCATAGTATAGAAGTACTGTGCGATGGAAAGCGCCTGAAAAACCCAAACAAAATTCTAGGATCCTCCGGTTCTCACTAAACCCCTCGTCCGAACTAAAAGGGTGCACTCTTGCAAGTCACCCGATCCAATTACAAAGAAACCAAAGCCCACTACAGGCGTGGAACCGTATTGTAGGGAGGGCTCAATGGGCCATGCAAAATTCACAGTACACCGTATACTATACCAACATACAGCCTTAGAACATGTTGGATACTCCGGCAGGTGGCCAAGAGCGGCGAGGATCTCCTCATCAACGATACTGCATAGCATCATCCCGCGGAAAATAACAATACAGTATTGACAGTCTTCGAGACTTTCGCCTCAAATAACTGGCGCAAGCGAGCACTCCACAACCTCGCCGAAGTCTGCCACGTGGCAGCAATAAATCCATGGAACAACACGGCCATAACCTTCAATGCCAGTGACGAACCTCAATTCCGAACAGTCCGAGCACCAGCCGCTTTGGTCCTTAATCCAATTGTGGATGGGTTCCGGCTTACTAAAGTGCTCATGGATGGTGGCAGCGGATTAAACCTCATATACGAGGAAACTCTTAACAAAATGGAAATAGACAAGAGCCGCATTGAGCAGAGCAGCACGACCTTGAGAGGAATCATCCCTAGTCGGGAGGCACGATGTGCTGGAAAAATCACACTAGATGTGGTATTCGGCACACCGGAGAATTATAGGTCCGAAGAAATCACATTCCAAGTGGCCCCGTTCAGTAGTGGATACCACGCCCTTTTAGGGCAGGATGCATTCACGAGCTTCCAAGCTATACCCCATTATGGGTACATGAAGCTCAAGATGCCCGGGCTCAATGGAATCATCACTCTAGCTAATGATCCGGACGTAGCACTCCGCGCCGAAAATAAAACCGCCGCACTGGCCCTTGAGGCATTATCCGAAGCCCTCGCGGCCGAAGAACTAACTGCGCTGCGCTCCACAGTGGACATGGACGACGTGATACTCGACAAATGACCCAAGTCCACCTCTTTCAAACCAGCGGACGAAATAGTCAAAATCCAGGTCCACCCAACGGACCCTACAAAAACAACATCCATCGGGGCATAGCTAAACCCCACAATAGACGCTGCACTGCGAGAGTTCTTGCATGAGAATTAGGACATCTTCGGCTGGCATTCTTCAGACATGCCAGGTATCCCATGCAGGCTGGCCGAGCATAGCCTAAACATACTGAAGGGATACAAGCCGGTCAAGCAGACTCTTCGGCGTTTTTCAGAACCTACGCGACAAGCCATGGGAGAGGAGCTAGCTAGGTTACTCGAGGCCGGATTCATCAGAGAAATGAAACATCCGGGCTGGCTAGCAAACCTGGTGATGGTACCAAAGAAGGACAAATCATGGCGCCTATGTGTCGATTTCAAGGACCTCAATAAGGCTTGCCCCAAGGATCCCTTCCCCCTCCCCCGCATCGATCAAATCATCGATGCTACCGCAGGACATGACTCATTGTGCTTCCTCGGCACATACTCCGGATACCATCAAATCAAGATGGCGGAGTCCAATCAAGTCACAACGGCATTCATCACACCATACGGCCCCTTCTGTTTTAACACCATGCCTTTCGGGCTCAAAAATGCCGGTGCAACCTATCAACGCATGATCTAGACATGCCTGGAAAAACAAATCGGAAAAATAGTGGAGGCATACGTAGACGACATGGTCATCAAAACAAGACATGTCGAATCTTTAATAGACTACTTGAGGCTTACGTTTGACAATCTCCGAACATATGACATCAAGCTCAATCCGAAAAATGCGTTTTCGGCGTGCCTGCCGGAAAGCTCTTGGGATTCATCATTTCCAATAGAGGAATTGAAGCAAATCTGGCTAATATCCGTGCTCTATC
This sequence comes from Triticum aestivum, assembly GCF_018294505.1. NCBI lineage: Eukaryota > Viridiplantae > Streptophyta > Magnoliopsida > Poales > Poaceae > Triticum > Triticum aestivum. Next base: position 317,230,191 of record NC_057813.1, on the reverse strand, counting down.
ACAGTTGGCTACCCCAACAGACCTCAAGCAAATCCAGAAATTAACTGGATGTGTGGCTGCCCTAAGCCGCTTTATCTCCCGATTGGGAGAAAAGGCACTACCTCTTTATTGCCTTCTTCGATGCACCTAACACTTCGAATGGACGGATGCGGCTATGGCCGGACTGGAAGAAATAAAGGCCCTCTTGGCCAGCAATCCAATCCTGGCCGTGCCAAATATCGGCGAACCCATGTTGTTATATATAGCTTCAACACACTAGGTTGTAAGTGCAGTGCTCGTCGTCGAATGAGAGACGGACGGACATAAGTTCCCGCTTCAAAAGTCGATATACTACATATCCACTGTCCTCACTCCATGCAAGTCACGGTACCCACATTATCAAAAGATAGCATACGCGGTCTTCTTGGCATCCCGGAAACTACGACACTACTTTCAAGAGTGTTCAATCACGGTGGCCTCTGAAGTATCACTCAACGATATAATAAATAACTATGATGCCACGGGCCGGATTGCTAAGTGGGATATCGATCTCCTCCCATTCAACATCATATAGAAACCACGACGAGCCATTAAGTCACAAGTACTGGCTGACTTCGTCGCCGAATGGACAGAAGTCGAACTCCCTAAAGAGTACGGCGCGTACTCCAATTGGATCATGCACTTTGATGGCTCTAAGATGCTGGCTGGTCTGGGAGCAGGCGTTGTCCTGACATCCCCCACCGGAGACACAGTCCAATACGTACTCCAAATATTATACACAGACTCCAACAATGCATCCGAATACGAGGCTCTGTTGCATGGTCTTCGGATGGCAGTCTCCATGGGCATTCAACGCCTAGAAGTGCGTGGGGATTCGTCGCAATATCTCAAATAAATGGAGACTTTGACACTAAGGACCCAAAAATGGCGGCTTACCGCAATGTCGTCCTCAAAATGTCAGCTCAGTTCGAGGGGCTCGAATTCCACCATGTGGTCCGAGAAAACAATCAAGCAGCGGATATCCTCGCCCGCATCAGCGCTAAGCGCGACCCCCGTCCCACCTAATATCTTCTTGGAAAGGATGTTCAAGCCATCCGTGGTGTGGGAAGGGGAGACTGGCAATACCAGTCCGGATCCGACCACAACCCCAGATCCTGATCACTCTAACGTAATCGGAGGCTCCGCCACCGAAATAATACCTTCGGCCAACGTGATTATGGCTGTCATCGCCCCGTGGACAGAACCCTTCTTCGCCTACCTAAATAGGCAAGAACTCCTCGAGGACCAAAACGAGGCACGTTGCATTGTGCGGCGCTCTAAAGCCTACAAGGTCCACGAGGGAGAGCTTTATAAGAAAAGCGCGACCGGAGTGCTCCAAAGGTGCATCTCTGAATAGGAAGGGCGACAGCTATTAGCCGAAATTCATGTTGGACTCAGCAGCCACCACGCCGCACCTCGAGACCTTGTAAGCAAGGCCTTCCATACAGGTTTCTACTGGCCGACAGCCTGAGCAGACGCACAGGACCTCGTCCAACAATGCGTTGGTTGCCAGCTTTTTGCAAATCAAAGCCACATGTCACATACTGCTCTCCAAACATTCCCCATAACTTGGCCCTTTGCGGTCTGGGGGCTCGATATGGTTGGATCCCTTAAAGGAGAAAGCCATCAGAAAAAATACTTGTTGGTCATGGTGGATAAATTCACCAAATGGATAGAAGCCAAACTAGTTAAAACGGCCGAATCCGGACCGGTGATAGACTTCATATGAGGGGTCATACACCGTTACGGTGTCCCCCTTAGCATCGTTACCGATAATGGCTCCAACTTCACAACCGACGAGGTGAAAATTTGGTGCGGCAATATGGGCATTAAGCTCGATTACACCTCTGTCTATCACCCCCAAACAAACGGTCAAGTCGAACGAGCAAATGGTCTTATTATGAGCGGCATCAAACCCAGACTAGTGCGGTCTTTGAAGGAATCAGATACACACTGGGTCGAGGAGCTCGACTCTGTACTATGGGGGCTGCAGACCACACCGAATCGCACTATCGGATACACACCATTTCTTATGGTGTACGGTGCAGAGGCGGTATTGCCCTGCGATATCATTCATGACTCACCTCGAGTGCGCATGTGCGAAGAGAGAGAAGCCAAGCTTGATCGGCAAGATAGTTTACATGCCCTGGAGGAGGAGCGTGACGTTGCAAAAGCTCGTTCCGCATTCTATCAGCAACAGGCTCGAAGGTATCAAAGCAAAGAAGTATGGGCCAAAACTTACAACGTCGGCGAACTCGTTCTACGCCTACCGGAGAAGAAAAAGGACAAGCTTAAGCCCAAGTGGGAGGGTCCCTTCATCATTGATAAAGTTCTCACCGGAGGAGCGTACCGTCTGTGTGACGCCCCCGATTCAATCGTACACTAATCATGCACGCAAACGTGTACGATCAAGATCAGGGACTCACAGGAAGATATCAGAACACAACTATAAAAACATAAATAAGTCATACAAGCATCATAATACAAGCCCTCGAATACAAGTGCTCGATCATAGACGAGTCAGCGGAAGCATCAATATCTGAGTACAGACATAAGTTAAACAAGTTGCCATAAGATGGCTAGCACAAACTGGGATACAGATCGAAAGAGGCGCAGGCCTCCTGCCTGGGATCCTCCTAAACTACTCCTGGTCGTCGTCAGCGGGCTGCACGTAGTAGTAGGCACCTCCGGTGTAGTAGTCGTCGTCGACGGTGGCGTCTGGCTCCTGGACTCCAGCATCTGGTTGCGACAACCAGGTAGAAGGGAAAGGGGAAAAGGGGGAGAAAAGCAACCGTGAGTACTCATCCAAAGTACTCGCAAGCAAGGAACTACACTACATATGCATGGGTATATGTGTAAAGGGCTATATCAGTGGACTGAACTGCAGAATGCCAGAATAAGAGGGGGATAGCTAGTCTTATCGAAGACTACGCTTCTGGTCACCTTCGTCTTGCAACAGGCAGAAGAGGGTAGGTTGAAGTCCTCCAAGTAGCATCTCCAAGTAGCAACTCCAAGTAGCATCGCATAGCATATCCTACCCGGCGATCCTCCCCTCGTATCCCTGAGGGAGAGCGACCACCGGTTGTATCTGGCACTTGGAAGGGTGTGTTTTATTAAGTATCCGGTTCTAGTTGTCATAAGGTCAAGGTACAACTCCAAGTCGTCCTGTTACCGAAGATCACGGCTATTCGAATAGATTAACTTCCCTGCAGGGGTGCACCACATAACCCAACACGCTTGATCCCATTTGGCCGGACACACTTTCCTGGGTCATGCCCGGCCGCGGAAGATCAACACGTCGCAGCCCCACCTAGGCAAAACAGAGAGGCCAGCACGCCGGTCTAAACCTAAGCGCACAGGGGTCTGGGCCCATCGCCCATAGCACACCTGCACGTTGCGTGGGCGGCCGGAAGCAGAACTAGCCCCCTTAATACAAGAGCAGGCTTATGTTCCAACCCGGCGCGCGCCGCTCCGTCGCTGACGTCTGAAGTGCTTCGGCTGATACCACGACGCCGGGATACCCATAACTACTCCCGCGTAGATGGTTAGTGCGTATAGGCTCGTAGCCAACTCAGATCAAATACCAAGATCTCGTTAAGCATGTTAAGTGTCCGCGAACGCCGAACAGGGCCAGGCCCACCTGTCTCCTAGGTGGTCTCAACCTGCCCTATCGCTCCGCCACAAAGATCCACACAGAGGGCCGTCGGGACAAAGGTCCTTTCAGCCCCCAATCCGTGAATCACTCGCGGGTACTCTTCGAGCTGACCCGACTTTAGTCACCATCTGTATAGTATGTATGTATGTATAGTATATACCCGTGATCACCTCCCGAGTGATCACGGCCCAATAGTATAGCAAGGCAGACTGACAAGAATGTAGGGCCAATGATGATAAACTAGCATCCTATACTAAGTATTTACGATTGCAAGTAAGGTATCAACAGATGTAGCAACAATGTCAGGCTATGCATCAGAATAGGATCAACGGAAAGCAGTAACATGCTACACTACTCTAATGCAAGCAGTATAGAGTAGAATAGGCGATATCTGGTGATCAAGGGGGGGGGGCTTGCCTGGTTGCTCAGACAAGGAGGGGTCGTCGATGACGTAGTCGACCACAGGGGCATCAGCATCGGTCTCGGAGTCTACCGGAAAGGAGTAACGGAGGGGGAACACAATAAATAACAGAGCAATCAAATGTAACACAAAGCAAGACGCGGCAATACGTTGTGCTAGGGGTGTCCTAACGTAGGGATAGGCGATACCGGTGAAGGGGGAAACATCCGGGAAAGTATCCCCAGTGTTTCGCGTTTTCGGACAGACGAACCGGAGGTGAAATGTTGCAGGTTCACTATGCTAGGGACGCGTGGAGGACGAACAGGCTGCGTATTTGGATTCGTCTCGTTGTTCTGAGCAACTTTCATGTAGAAAACTTTTTCATCTGAGCTACGGTTTAATTTCTATTAATTTTCAAAGTTTTATCAATTTTCTGAAATTACTATTAATTCGAAAATAAAGACTAAAAAGCTACGGGTACCCAGCTCTGCGTACACGGAAGTGTACTAGAGGCTGATAGGTGGGCCAGTCTGCAATTGACTGGTCCACGGTTGACTGGTCAAAAAGCCTAGTGGGACCCCGATGTCAGTGACTAAGATTTAATTAACACATTATCTATTTTTTAAGGGTTGGATTAGTTAAGCTATGGGCCCCACTTGGCATAGGGCTAGGGTTAGATTAATTAGGGCCATTAGTGGCTTAACCACGTGGCCACGTCAGCACTTCACGGCGGCTAACCGCCGACGCTAAACCGGGGCGGCAGAGCTCGTCGGCCGGCCATCTCCGGCGACGGCCGGAGCTGTGGGTGGGCTCGGCAGGCACATCGCGACGAGGGGCACCGGATGGTGGCCGTGGGGGCTGCTGGAGGTGGGCTGCAGGGGCGCCGGCCTTGAGAGGAGCAGCGCGGGGCTCTGCCTCGCAGCGGGCACGCCGTGCGTAGGGAGCAGGGCGCTGCCGCGGGGAGCGACAGGCGTGAGCGGGCGCCAGCAAGCGCGAGGCCAGAACATCCCAGGGGCCGGGGAGCATGATGGCGCAGCAGAGGGGCCGCGTCGACCGTGAGCTCGCGGTGAGCTCGAACATGGGGAATTCGCGGGCGAACGGGAGCACAGGGGGGTCAGGGGAGGAAGGTAAGCTCACGGGGCCCTGTAGTCGTGTGAAAGCGAGCTCGGGGAGGGCTTGCCGCAGTCGGAATCGTCGGCGAGGTCGACGACGTTCGAGGAGGAAGAAGACGGCATGGTGGTGATGCAGTGGTTCCGGCGTGGTCTCGTGGGCGAGGGAGACGTAGTGGTCGACGCAGGATCTCCAGGACTAGTCGGAGGGGTGCGGGGACGACGGTGGCCACGGCGAAGCGAGGTCGTCGGAGACGGGCGCGCCGGCCCTTCCTCCAGATCGGCAGAGGGGGAAAGGTGGATCTGGGCGAGAGGGGCGAGGTGAGTGGGGTTGAGTGGGGAGGTGGGGACTGGGGAGACCGAGGAGGCGCGGGGAGGCGCCTTATCCCCTCCCAGCGTCGACGCCGGTGAGGTGGTCGGGGGCAACCCGCCCCGGTAGCGACCCGGTCGCGTGAACAGGGAGAGGGGAGGGATCGCCAGGGTGGCCCGGCTGGGTTGGCCACTTGCCCGACGGGCCAAAAGCACAGGGGGTTTTCTCCCTTCCTTTTTTTTCTTGTATTATTTCTTTTCTGTTTGATTGCATTCATCAATCTATTTTAGTTTTGTAAAATATTTTAGTAGTACCTAAATTAGTTCTACTAATTACAACACGGCCACAAAAGTTTAAACCTCAAATAAAATGGTTTAATATTTTATAATTAATAAAAGGCATTTATCTAATTGTTTTTGCTACTGTTTTATTTAGTTTAGTGCATTTAAATATTTTTGTAAAGACTTGGTTTACCCACCTATATTACTTATGAATTATTTGGCACATCCTGAACATTTTAGTTTTAATATTTGAAAACCTTTATTTCTTTGACTTTATTTTGAATTCGAATTTGAATCGGTTTTGAACCAACGTGAGTTTAACAACAGTAATCGTGGTGACGTGACCATTAGCAGGGAATTACTGTAGCTTGATTATCCGGGCGTCACAATTCTCCTCCACTACAAGAAATCTCGTCCCGAGATTTAGGAGCACGAGTAAGGGGGGAGGGATCTAGTTACGAAATGCTAACGGATCTTCTCAGTCTTGGTTGCTCTTCTCGAAGAGGTCGACCCATTATATTGATGTCTTCCTTTCTCTGCTTCAGGTCATCATGATGAAGTCATCATCCTTTCTTCGGAAATTTCATCGTACTAACGAAAGATTAAGGGGGTATACCGAAGAATGGATCATTGCAGGGTAGATTATTTGGTAGACAACAACGAGGGAGGTGGCGGAAAGTAACTCTCGAATTGAAATTCAAGACAATATCGAGAGCAAAGCAAGACGGTGCAAAATAGAAGTTTCAAGCGCATAGGCAATCGTTCGTTGCCTGAAGCGAAGTGTGAAAGGGGTTCAGAGCAATGGGAATAAGTATTGCGTCTGATACCAGATTGATGATCTCATCGGAAGGTGGCTCGTGAATTACACACGAGGCCACGCGTGAGGAATAACTTTGGGAACAGGGGGTGTACAGGAGAGTCAGGTTTCGATCCTGTGGAACTGTGGTTTATGGGCCCACCATGTGGGTTAAAAATAGGAAGGGCGGAGACGTCTTGCGCGATCATGCAAGCAAGGCATGTCAGAGGGTAGCCTGTCGATTAAGTTGGCAACAACGTCGATACCAAGGGCGAGGGACGAAGAGCACCATTTTCCTGCTCGTTGAACGAGGCGGGCCAATAGGCAAAGTTCTCGTCCATCGGTGGTTACCGGAATATCATCAACAATCGTTACAGGGTCTTACTGACCAATTATACATCGAGGTGTTTACATAAGCAGTGAATCTTTACTGCTTAGATTATATAGATCACAAGAATGACAAACACAACAATGGAAAGGAAAATATGAATATCAGATTAAACAGAACAATGGAAAGGAAAATGTGTTAAAACACATAATTCAAGGGTATATCCTTCCCAAGGACAAGCAGAGCAAGATATCCATGACAGGATATAAAGTAGAAAACCATTTAGTTAAGGGGGGGGGGAGAATCTCATGATATTACCCATACAACGGTGTTAGGACAAATGATAAATAAATCTAGCATCGTGCTTCAAATGTTCCTGTTGCAAATCGGAGTACCATTGACATGCTTCGAGATAGCATTGACATGGTCTTCAGGTGAAGATCAGACTTTGGAAACACGAAGGATCCATCAGGAATAACTTGTAGAATAAGTCTTACAATTTCCCCATGGATGAACGGATAACCTTGCTGAAAAGGAATCTATAATGATAGGTCCTCCAGCCAGGGGGGGGTGCTAGGCATGACATCATGTTACCGGGTCATCAAAGGACAAACAACATAACTCATGGAAAGTTGTCCCAACCATCATATCTGACCGAGATTCAGATCCAATTGGTGTCATGATGCCTCAGACTCAGGATGTCCGAGAAGAAAAGGCGCAACACAAATCGTTGAAATGGCATTGCAAGATTCTCGGGAAATGAACTATGGGAGTGGGCTGCTGAAACAATAGTTCATCATTAAACCAAGGAGAGGTGAGGAGGTGGCTGATTAACTCAGCGACAATTCATTGAGATTTTCAAAAGATGGATTTCCACAATAATGTGAACAAGAAGATGACATTTGTCAGATCAAATGGTATAATGATGTAAGCTCGAGGAAAACATACACAATTAAACATTGGTTGAAAGGTGCACCCAAAATATGGGTTGTGTTGCACGACCAATGTCAGAATGGTGATTCAATAGTCAATAGCCTAAGAATGAACTTTCGACCATTAACTTCAAAAAAAATTTAGGGTTGCCAGAAGGAAAGAATCCAAACAACACCGTTCACTTGTTGGAATTAACACGGGGACCAAGAAATGAACGAAGATGGCAAGAAGCATTTTGATATCAAGAATTCTTAAGAGGTGGTGAAATTCCCACCACATTCTTGACAAAAAGAGATGGTAATACTTCCGAGGTAAGGAAGATCAAATGCTGGGTAGCAAGGAACTCAAGGTATAACACCAAGCATGAACAAGCTTGTGTTGGTGGGAAGGCCATAAAGTGGTCGATGATAATACAATTCATCAAGGGCAAGGATGGTATTTCTCATCATGAATTCAATTGATATCATGGATGAGCTCAGAATGTTGATGATCACGACACCTTTGTCGCGAGAGTTCATGAAGATGTAATCGATCGGCGACGACATCAAGTCAAGGTAATGATGAAGTGAAAGGTTATTGGAACCAAGGGTACGACACAAACTCGAAACCAAGCCTGTTGTTCAAGGCGAAATTATATGACGATGAGGACCGACGTAAGGTTAGTTCATCGTCGAAAATTGTGCTCCGAGAAGAAGGACCGGGTAGCACAGTTAAAATCATCACAACAATGATATAGCCAAACAGGCTAGGAATGGCGTGATCGGGTACAAACTCGTACTTATAGAAGCTTACTGAAGAGTTGTTGAACCGTAGTGCGGACTCGGTTCAGTTATCGGTGTCTTTGAGTGTTTAATAACTCAGAGCCCGTGAAAAATTGGAATCAGTGGAAAGGTAGCACTTGATGAAGAACTCATAAGAAGTTATGCAGTTCCATGATAATCTCGAGATACCAGGGGGTAATACTCGACGACAGATCCCAGTAGAGGTTGGACTGGGGTATTGTTCTATAGAAGACAAGTGCTTAAACTTGCACAGGAAATGGTATTTAAAGGAGGACATGGTCGGAACCACGATTGCAAAGGATCAATTCACCGATACCCAAGGATATTATATCAAGGAAATAGTTACAAGAAGCTTCCATGATAGGATCTACATCGTGTCCATGGGCATGAACACAAAGTTCAAGGTCGACTCCCACTTCTTTAATGCATAACCTTCATTCACCTCTCGTATTTCGAAAATGACATTAGTTGTTGAAAGTTTTACCTGGTGCAATACCAGATAAGTTTGACCCGTGAAATCTTTCGGGTTCACACAGATTAGGGAAGGCATAGGTTCAACCCATCAGGGCATCTTAGGAACATATACCACAAACTTCGGAGTAAATAATACAAGCTCGAAAGTAGAGCATTGTTCAAAAGCAGGTGATACAATTTACCAAAGGCATTATATACCCATGTAAAGGCTCACAAGGTTATTCAATATGAAGGACACTGTCGTATAATAATCCAACCAAGGATATAGCGGTCCATAAAAGATCTGATGTGAGTATCGATACTCAACCAGAGGAAGAAGAATGCACGGGCATCATATTATAGAACATCTGAATAATTCGATGCTTAGATAACAAAGGAATTACGATTTCCAAAACAAAGGATCAGAAGTTGTCGCTCTGATCAAGGATGGATAAGTTGGATAGACCAGAGTCACAATTGACATCCAATAGTTTGGTCAAGAACCAGCTCATGTTCAAAAATGATGTCTGAGCCAGAAAGATAATTTAGAAGGGTTGATAGATGATTGTGTGCATTCGCACACATGTTGAATCAATAGGATCAAAATGACGGTGTCAAAAGATACTAGTGAATATTGCTAGATATATGGGAAGCATCCATAATGCAAGTAGACAAGTATTTGCAGATCAATAAAGCTGCTAAGGATTTTCGGAGGATTGAATAGTATTTCAAAGACTTTTGTGAAACATCTAAACAACTGGGGATGAGCGGATACTCGGAAAGTGTGAGAAATTATTCTTAGGGGTATTCAAGTGGCAAGGAACTGCAAGGCAGTAGGCACAAAGTATTGTCGGAACATTAGAGAGAATTTCGAGGTATCTTGTAATAACAAGATCGACTGGGTATAAAGTAAGAATGACGGGTGTAAGTATTTATCCTTAGGGATATTGTAGTGGTAGGGAATTGCAAAAGGAACAGGCACAAGGTCTCGGGAGAATATCAGAAGGTATCTTCGGAATCCTTCGATGCAAAAAGTAATCATCTGGACTGAAGGGGCTCTCCGGGAGAAAGTATTATCGAGAACCTAGAGTTCGAGTTAGTAAAATCGTTTAACCCGAATGGAAGAGATGTCACAGTCCCAAAGCATAGGTCGAGGAATAAAAGATCCTACTACCACCCAATGGCGACGTGGGCCCGTAAGGCACACAACCAAGTTAGTAAAAGTTTTGCAATGACTAGACACAACTTCGGCCAAGGAGTTGGAAAGGGGGATTCCTACAGGCAGTCGGCTCTGATACCAACTTGTGACGCCCCCGATTCAATCGTACACTAATCATGCACGCAAACGTGTACGATCAAGATCAGGGACTCACGGGAAGATATCACAACACAACTCTAAAAACATAAATAAGTCATACAAGCATCATAATACAAGCCAGGGGCCTCGATGGCTCGAATACAAGTGCTCGATCATAGACGAGTCAGCGGAAGCATCAATATCTGAGTACAGACATAAGTTAAACAAGTTGCCATAAGATGGCTAGCACAAACTGGGATACAGATCGAAAGAGGCGCAGGCCTCCTGCCTGGGATCCTCCTAAACTACTCCTGGTCGTCGTCAGCGGGCTGGACGTAGTAGTAGGCACCTCCGGTGTAGTAGTCGTCGTCGACGGTGGCGTCTGGCTCCTGGACTCCAGCATCTGGTTGCGACAACCAGGTAGAAGGGAAAGGGGAAAAGGGGGAGAAAAGCAACCGTGAGTACTCATCCAAAGTACTCGCAAGCAAGGAACTACACTACATATGCATGGGTATATGTGTAAAGGGCCATATCAGTGGACTGAACTGCAGAATGCCAGAATAAGAGGGGGATAGCTAGTCTTATCGAAGACTATGCTTCTGGTCACCTTCGTCTTGCAACAGGCAGAAGAGGGTAGGTTGAAATCCTCCAAGTAGCATCTCCAAGTAGCAACTCCAAGTAGCATCGCATAGCATATCCTACCCGGCGATCCTCCCCTCGTATCCCTGAGGGAGAGCGACCACCGGTTGTATCTGGCACTTGGAAGGGTGTGTTTTATTAAGTATCCGGTTCTAGTTGTCATAAGGTCAAGGTACAACTCCAAGTCGTCCTGTTACCGAAGATCACGGCTATTCGAATAGATTAACTTCCCTGCAGGGGTGCACCACATAACCCAACACACTTGATCCCATTTGGCCGGACACACTTTCCTGGGTCATGCCCGGCCGCGGAAGATCAACACGTCGCAGCCCCACCTAGGCAAAACAGAGAGGCCAGCACGCCGGTCTAAACCTAAGCGCACAGGGGTCTGGGCCCATCGCCCATAGCACACCTGCACGTTGCGTGGGCGGCTGGAAGCAGAACTAGCCCCCTTAATACAAGAGCAGGCTTACGTTCCAATCCGGCGCGCGCCGCTCCGTCGCTGACGTCTGAAGTGCTTCGGCTGATACCACGACGCCGGGATACCCATAACTACTCCCGCGTAGATGGTTAGTGCGTATAGGCTCGTAGCCAACTCAGATCAAATACCAAGATCTCGTTAAGCGTGTTAAGTGTCCGCGAACGCCGAACAGGGCCAGGCCCACCTGTCTCCTAGGTGGTCTCAACCTGCCCTGTCGCTCCGCCACAAAGATCCACACAGAGGGCCGTCGGGACAAAGGTCCTTTCAGCCCCCAATCCGTGAATCACTCGCGGGTACTCTTCGAGCTGACCCGACTTTAGTCACCATCTGTATAGTATGTATGTATGTATAGTATATACCCGTGATCACCTCCCGAGTGATCATGGCGCAATAGTATAGCAAGGCAGACTGACAAGAATGTAGGGCCAATGATGATAAACTAGCATCCTATACTAAGTATTTACGATTGCAAGTAAGGCATCAACAGATGTAGCAACAATGTCAGGCTATGCATCAGAATAGGATCAATGGAAAGCAGTAACATGCTACACTACTCTAATGCAAGCAGTATAGAGTAGAATAGGCGATATCTGGTGATCAAGGGGGGGGGGCTTGCCTGGTTGCTCAGACAAGGAGGGGTCGTCGATGACGTAGTCGACCACAAGGGCATCAGCATCGGTCTCGGAGTCTACCGGAAAGGAGTAACGGAGGGGGAACACAATAAATAACAGAGCAATCAAATGTAACACAAAGCAAGACGCGGCAATACGTTGTGCTAGGGGTGTCCTAACGTAGGGATAGGCGATACCGGTGAAGGGGGAAACATCCGGGAAAGTATCCCCAGTGTTTCGCGTTTTCGGACAGACGAACCGGAGATGAAATGTTGCAGGTTCACTATGCTAGGGACGCGTGGCGGACGAACAGGCTGCGTATTTGGATTCATCTCGTTGTTCTGAGCAACTTTCATGTAGAAAACTTTTTCATCCGAGCTACGGTTTAATTTCTATTAATTTTCAAAGTTTTATCAATTTTCTGAAATTACTATTAATTCGAAAATAAAGACTAAAAAGCTACGGGTACCCAGCTCTGTGTACACGGAAGTGTACTAGAGGCTGACAGGTGGGCCAGTCTGCAATTGACTGGTCCACGGTTGACTGGTCAAAAAGCCTAGTGGGACCCCGATGTCAGTGACTAAGATTTAATTAACACATTATCTATTTTTTAAGGGTTGGATTAGTTAAGCTATGGGCCCCACTTGTCATAGGGCTAGGGTTAGATTAATTAGGGCCATTAGTGGCTTAACCACGTGGACACGTCAGCACTTCACGGCGGCTAACCGCCGACGCTAAACCGGGGCGGCAGAGCTCGTCAGCCGGCCATCTCCGGCGACGGCCGGAGCTGTGGGTGGGCTCGGCAGGCACATCGCGACGAGGGGCACCGGATGGTGGCCGTGGGGGCTGCTGGAGGTGGGCTGCAGGGGCGCCGGCCTTGAGAGGAGCAGCGCGGGGCTCTGCCTCGCAGCGGGCACGGCGTGCGTAGGGAGCAGGGCGCTGCCGCGGGGAGCGACAGGCGTGAGCAGGCGCCAGCAAGCGCGAGGCCAGAACATCCCAGGGGCCAGGGAGCACGATGGCGCAGCAGAGGGGCCGTGTCGACCGCGAGCTCGCGGTGAGCTCGAACATGGGGAATTCGCGGGCGAACGGGAGCACAGGGGGGTCAGGGGAGGAAGGTAAGCTCACGGGGCCCTGTAGTCGTGCGAAAGCGAGCTCGGGGAGGGCTTGCCGCTTCGGAATCGTCGGCGAGGTCGACGACGTTCGAGGAGGAAGAAGACGGCATGGTGGTGATGTAGTGGTTCCGGCGTGGTCTCGTGGGCGAGGGAGACGTAGTGGTCGACGCAGGATATCCAGGACTAGTCAGAGGGGTGCGGGGACGACGGTGGCCACGGCGAAGCGAGGTCATCGGAGACGGGCGCGCCGGCCCTTCCTCCAGATCGGCAGAGGGGGAAAGGTGGATCTGGGCAAGAGGGGCGAGGTGAGTGGGGTTGAGTGGGGAGGTGGGGACTGGGGAGACCGAGGAGGCGCGGGGAGGCGCCTTATCCCCTCCCAGCGTCGACGCCGGCGAGGTGGTCGGGGGCAACCCGCCCCTGTAGCGACCCGGTCGCGTGAACAGTGAGAGGGGAGGGATCGCCAGGGTGGCCCGGCTGGGTTGGCCACTTGCCCGACGGGCCAAAAGCACAGGGGGTTTTCTCCCTTCCATTTTTTTCTTGTATTATTTCTTTTCTGTTTGATTGCATTCATCAATCTATTTTAGTTTTGTAAAATATTTTAGTAGTACCTAAATTAGTTCTACTAATTACAACACTGCCACAAAAGTTTAAACCTCAAATAAAATGGTTTAATATTTTATAATTAATAAAAGGCATTTATCTAATTGTTTTTGCTACTGTTTTATTTAGTTTAGTGCATTTAAATATTTTTGTAAAGACTTGGTTTACCCACCTATATTACTTATGAATTATTTGGCACATCCCGAACATTTTAGTTTTAATATTTGAAAACCTTTATTTCTTTGACTTGATTTTGAATTCGAATTTGAATCGGTTTTGAACCAACGTGAGTTCAACAACAATAATTGTGGTGACGTGACCATTAGCAGGGAATTACTGTAGCTTGATTATCCGGGCGTCACAGTCTGCGTGATGCATCTGATAATCGACTCGAGCCAAACCCATGGAACGCAGCCAGACTCCAAAGATTCTACGCCTAGTGCCAAACTCTGTGTTCGTCTCCTTACCTCCGCCTTTCTTTTTTTAAGTTATATCCTCTTTCTTTATTTCTTTCTTTCTTCCTTTTTTTATGGCCTTAAAAGCTCGAAGTGTGTCTTGACTGCACAACCTTGACGCGCTGTGCACGCTGATTATAGCTGGGGGCTTCTTATACAGAAGCTTAATATAATTATCTCCCGGGCTTTATGCCCACCACATATGTGTCACTTTTCCATGTGTACCTTTTTTCTCCATTATATGCATCGATATGACTTATGTTTTGGCAAAGTTGGGTTGCCTGGCTCCTGTGTTTATGCCCTACGTTCCCGTTAGTTCGGCTAGGGCATAAGGGGAGCACCTCTGCGATTGTTACTGCCGGGTCAGCCGGACGTGTACCTCAGACTGGGTGAAGCCGAAAGCTAGCATTCTTAAGGGAATATTTGGTCGGTGAACAAAAGACGTTTTTTACCAATTTACAATATAAACCCCCAGATGTTTCATATCCTACATCTCTGTTCGCAGTTCGGACATGCACATTAATGCAAGCGTACCTAGGGAAAGGAACCCCTAACGGAACTATTCTCCCTAGAAGATGTTTCTTACTATCCATGTAGTATAACATAGCTAGTTGGGTACTTGTCTGTTCAAGCACTTATGACCCCTACGCCTGGTTTCCACGCATACCCCGGTTTACATAACTGAGAGGGTATTCGGATACACTTCGGACTGTAGGGTACAGAGGTTGAAGCGAAAAGGTCCGCCAGGACAAATGATTTACAATTCGGCTAGTGACAAAATATGTCACCCCGCAAAAAAAAGACAAAATATGTCATTTGAAGTACATAGTCACTTAGACTGACTAGATTCTTCTTCTATACCATCCAACAGGTTGTCTAGCCTACAATCCTGTTGGGAATACTTTGCAGCTAATCCTACCTGGTCATATACCAGACTAATGGGGATCTCTTTCCCATCTGATCCTACAGGTCCGACCTCGGTGATTTGATTCGGGTCAACCTTGGTGTACTGCGTCTTCACCATGGCCCAGGCTTCCCTTGCACCTTGTCGGCAGGCTGATATCTTCCATAATCGGAAGCGCCACCGCGCTCCCTTGAGCATCTCTACAAGCTCCCACATGCCTCCGGGAAGGGAGGCGGAGGGCCACAAGGCCTGGGCAATACCCTGCATCACCTGTCGAACTTGTTTGTGCAGTTGTGAGAGCTCTTGCAGAAGATTGCCTGCGGATCCGGGCATCTCCTCTTCGGGACGACCTGTCAGCATACCTACAGACATAACTCTATTAGCCCGCTTCTTCGCCAGACTATATAAAGGTTCGTTGAGCACTTACTAAAAATGCCACGTCTAAGCCTCTTATTCTCCTTCACGGAGTCAGCAAGCTGGGCCCGAACATCTTTTAATTCAACGCCCAGTCGGGTATTGGCATCTTGGAGATCGTTTTTCTCCAGCCAAACCCGTGTAAGCACAAACTCGCCAGCCTCTACCTGCCATTTAGCTTGTTGCTCATCCTCTTGTACGATCCCCGGATTCCCTCCAGGATTATCTGCAGAATCTATTGTTAGATTCATATGCATGCCAAATACTAACTGGTACACGTAATTACATTCTTTTTGAGACAAGTATTACCAGATGAGGCCTTCTTATATTCCTCCATTTTGGCAACTGCGGCCCTTAGCTGGGCTTTGCATTCCTCCAGCTCTTGGGACAAGTGGGTGTTATTCTCTGTAAGAACCTATGCATTCAATGATCCTTAAATCAGTTGTGCCAACTGTTTCAAGTCTCAGGGGCTACTGATATACATAATTATCAGATTTTCTTACCCGTATATCCTTTAAATACTGGTCCATGGCTCTAGCAAGACCACCTTGAGCAGCTCGGATGTACGCATCTCCTGAGTTGAAGGCATTCAATGCCTCCTCGGAGAAATTAGGGTCGCGGAGTGTGGCCCGTTGACGCATGTGATTCATGGCGCTCTCCACTTCAGAATTTGTAGCGGATATTCTATCTGCATCCTCTATAGGAGGACCGTCCGGCGTTCTCCCCGCGTTAGCCTCCGCCCCTGAGTCCGGCTCCGGAGTCCGGCTGGTGGAGGCGTGGCCGGCAGGCTCTCCAGACACAGTCCGGCAAGCGCTTTTTCTACCAGGAAACCATGGACATTGTTATATTTTAAAAGACAATAATCACGTAGCAGGTTTTTAATTGTACCTCTGTGATGGTGTCTCGGTCCTGATCGCCTTCCTTTTAAGCCTACCCGGCTTCGGCGTCCCTTGTTGACGAGTCACCGCGGCTCATCTCTTGGCCATCCTCTTCAGTGGGGCATTGGCAAACTCAGGAAGGCCCATCCAGATAGGGTCCAATAGTCCGACACAAGTACATAGTCCGGTTATCCGAGGACCCCCTAGTCCAGGACTCCCTTAGCGGGTTAACTGAAGAAACAATCAATCATGCACTAGGTCAAGCGTATATCCATGGGGATAACAGTCTGTGCGATGCTCCAGCATGGTTGCTGAGGTGAATATATTGAGCTGTCCTGGGTTCTGACTTGACAAACTTGGGCATTCAATGTTGACAATTTTGAGCATACTATGGACTGAGCTAGTTGCCTTGATATGAGGTCCTTACTGCAATGAAGTAGAACTCTTAGGCGTATATTCACTTGGTATTGATATGAAATATCAGACTATCTTGGGCATACATACCACATTTTTGACACAATAACTGGCATACATGTATTGTCGGTCTTGCTCCTTCATTATTATTTCCTTTGTCTGGATCCATAACCGAAAGAGCTGGGCCTTATATATCCTTGATTATTTTGCGACGCTAAGTTCTGTCAAGGGCAATACCTTGGTCTTGTTCATGTGTTGAGTCTCAGGATATTTATCCGGTTCACGTGTGCTTATACAAATCTTAATACTGTTGTCGATTATACCAGACAGTGACTGGATTAATAGCATCACCTTGTCGGGGTGCAGGGCTGATCTTGATAATCACTATCAAGATTGTGGCCTTAATGTTGTCTTTCTTCAAGACTTGTCGATTTTTGCATCACCCACTGGTGTTCCGCCACTTGCATATCTAGTGAGGTTGTCGGATGCGTACCATGAATTCTTCCTTGTGCGAGGGACTTGCATGAACTTGGCAGCATACTCATGTCGGTATACAAAAGTAGGAGCTCTCCTTTTGACCCCTTTACTTGTGCACGGCAGTCAGAGCCACCCGCCATGGCCACGCATAGCAGGGCAGGAAAGGGAAGCCGGAGAGAAGCCGAAGGCACAAGGCAACGACAAGGACCAAGGCCACAAAGATCGAATGGACAAAGCAGGTTTCCCCGGCAAGGACCCTTGCCGGGGCAGCTCGCCCACACCAGCTGAGTGAGCCACCTTTGAGCCCACCAATGCTAAGCGAACGCATTGGGATTGGGTTCGGGAGGCACCTCCGTGGTGGCATGCAGATCTTTGTGAAGACAAAGAATAGTCAAGATCAAATGAGGATAGGAAGGCAACCATCCTCACTGAAGAAACCCACAAGACCCCCGGCAAGATCCTTGCCGGGGACGCCAGCGCGCCATGGCAAGACCCTTGCCGGGCCACTCGGCAAGGCCCATGCCGGGCCACCCGACAAGACCCTCGCCAAGCGCGCCAGCAGGGCCACTGCCAGGCCCATGCTAGCCAAGACTCCGCCGCTATTCGCATGCAGCTGCCGACCCAACCAGCTGGGTAGGCACCTGCGTGGCAACATGCAGCCCTTCGTGGAGGCTCCACCACCGCGCCACCTCAGCTGCCTGCCTGCCTACATGGCACTGCATGCATCGCTGGCCAGGGCGCGTGTCAAAGCAAGGAGGAGCGACGACGGACGGGACGGGCCTCGGTCCCGTCCCCGATAAAGTGAAGGGACACCTAAGCCTCACATTAAATGCGCCTTGTCCTGTAATACCAGTGATAAGCTCACAACGCTGTAGCACTTTCCACCTCCTGTGTGCCACTGTGGCAGCCCCTTTTCGCCTATAAAAGGAGGCCCATGGCGCACTGGAGAAGGATTCGGCTCTTTCGAACCTAGTAGCACCCAGAGCTAGTTCAAGAGCTCAAGAACACCAAATACATCCACCAAAGCAGGATCGTAGGGTTTTACGCATCTTTGCGGCCCGAACCTAGGTAAATCACCTTTGTGTTGTCTACTAGTCCCACTCTTCTCACGATCCCCGTGCCCCGCAACCGTAGTAGGGATTCCAGTGATCCCATAGGTGTCGTTTCCCACCGACATCTTTGGCGCGCCAGGTAGGGGGCGCGCAATGGTGAGAATCAGGTCCAGTGGTAAGCCTAGCAGTTCATCACCGCCGCAGCTCCAGCGGAGAAGGTGGCCATGAAGGTGGCACTGCCCGTTGGCCTGCAGGACGCCGAGGCGGTGACGGGAGAGCTAAGTCATGCTGAATTCTAAGTTTTTCTCTTTAAATATAAGGTTATTATCCTCAACGGTTTGACCTATGTATGGAGAGCCTGTACGCAGAGGGGCCCTCCTGCGATCGGCAACGCCCTTGTTCTGTTTCGAGTCCGCTCAACAGTTCAAGCGGCCGCGTCGAGAGCGGCAGGGTAACCTTTCACCATCGGCAACGCTCTCGGTTCTGACTCGAGTCAAGCTCGACAGATCGAGCGGTCGCGCCAACGGCGGCAAGGTGCTTCGCCCAGCAACAAGCACACCCGACAGGCTAATGAGGATCCGTCCTCAGAGCGCCGCCCTGGGTTTACGTGCCGACAAGCTTACCTGGTCGACGTGGGGTGGACATACAAAGGAAAATCGAACAGGAAAATAACATGCATAGTTTCAGGGGCACTGCAGGGTTATATTACACAAATTGCCGCCGCGGTTCTAACTAAAGATAGCATTGTCTTGGTCATGAACCTGCAGCGTCGATGGAGAACGGGATGCCTAGTCCCGGCGATGGCCCTCCAACCTCTTGATTTTGTCGATGCGGCTGAGGATGGGCTGGATACGCTCATTGAGCGCCACGATGTTGGCATCCTCCGGCAAGCTCTTCAGCACAGCTCCGAAGTCGAGGTCTGGGTGCCAGTGCACAATCTTGGTGAGCACCCTGGTCATGGTCCCCCGGTAGAGTATCCGGGATTCCTCGGCCAGGGAGGCCGCCCGGTTGGAGTGAAGCCGCTTCAGGGCGCCGACGGCCTTCTCAAAATATATGGTCAGGTTGGCGTTGGGGCTCAGGTTCGCCTTTGGGGCGTAGCTCATCTCCGGCATCCTCATAAGGGCCAGCTGATCGGCGGCCGAGTTTGCAACGACGTCAAGGCGTTCGAGCCAACGCTTCTCGCCCGCCACGTGGTCCTCGAGGTCGGTGGTCTTGTTTATCCGCCGCCGCTTCTCCGTCGCCAGCTCCTTGGACAGGATCCCCTCCCGGGTTCTGGCCTCCGACAACGTCTTCTTGAGAGCTCCTAGCTTTAGCTTGAGGTTGTTGATGGAGTTTTTGGCTCCGGAGAGTTCTCCGGCCTTGCTGATGACCTCGGCCTGCGCCACCGTCAGAGCGCCGTTGAGCGTATGCTTCTCCTGGGCCAGCTTCAGAGCTTTCCCCTCCAGCTACTTCACCCTACCAGCGTGAGCCTGATCCTGGGCATTGAGTGCTTCCTGATGCCTCCGCTCCAGCTCTTGGGTCTGCTGCAGGACGAGCTTGCCCACCACTTCGTCCTTGCTGTGGAGCATGGTGGCAAGCTTCTCCTCGCGCACGGCAAGGTCCTCTTCCTGGGTTTTCAGCACGGCCTCGTGCTGGGTCCGGGCAGCTTCGGCTTCATCGGCCAACTTCTTAGCCGTCTCCTGGGCCTTCTCGTCGTCGGCCAGCTTCAGGGCGAGCTCCACCTCACGGTTGGCCAGCTCGCCCTGGGCAGCCTTCAGTTCATCCTGGGCCTGGCAGAACCAGTCTTGCGCCTCGGCGACGCGCCCTCCAAAGTCCTCCTCCGCCTTCTCCACCACCGCCGCCCTGGACTTGGCATTGTCCAGGCAGGCGCGATGGAGCGCCTGGAGCTTCCGAAAGCTGGCACCCATGGCTTGGAGCAGCTCCTCCTCCTGGGAGCCGGCGCCACCAACGCCCGGCTCATCGACGACCTCGAGCCCGTTGGCGGCAAGCGTCTCCTCGTCGAACACCTCTCCTTCAAAGGGAGCCCTGGTGCTCGACGCGCCAAGGAGGTGGGCGAAGAGGTTGTCACTTACCCTCAGGTACCTGTCGGAGCCGGAGGCGGCGGAGGAAGAGGGCAGGTCATCAAACGCCACCTCCTCGGCAGCAGCCTTGGCGGCCTCCCCGGCAGGCCCCTTGCCGGGCTCCTTGGCGGGCCCCTTGGTGGCATCCTCGGCGGCGCCCCTGGCGCTCTCCTCGGCAGCAATCTTCTCCGCCTCCGCTGCGGCATCCGCGGCGACGTCCTTGATGGTGGTGTTGACGTCCTCTGAGGAGGGGTCTGGACACCAAGAAGGAGACAGGGCGGAGCCAAGATCGAAAGCCAATAAGGAAAAGAGGAAACAAAGAACACAAGCAGAAGTGGAGAGCGAGTGGCTTACCCGTGCCGGGCCGAGAGGCGGAAGCCCCTTCTCCGCCAAGGTCTGGCATCGAGGCAAAGCCACCGGCGCCTGCGTTCTCCTCCTCATCCATGTGCAGGACCTTGGTGCTTGGTGCCCTTGTCGGGGACGCTCCTTTGGGCGATGTAGTTGACGGAGGCGGCACGACCGGAGAAGCCCTCTGTGGCTCCCTTTGGTCCTGCTCCTCTCCTGCATCCACGGCACAGTTAACACTGAAGCATCGCGCATGACGCATGTTGATAGAGGGTGGATGGTGGACTCGCGCTGGGGGCTGGGCTGGGTGCTGCTGTCCGGGCTGCTCGACACCACTAGTTGCGTACTAGAGGTGCCTGCCGGGGGCTGGCCACTCGCTGAAATCCTGGCCCTCTTTATCCTCTGGGCCAGCGTCTCCACATCCCTGCAAGATGAAGACAAGTGAGCAATGCCATCAGGGGGAGTATAAGGAATGAGGGAGGAAAGAAGAAGCTTACTCTTCGTTCTCTTCCTCTTCCTCCTCTGTTGCTTTCCTTTTTCTCTCCGGGCTGAGAGGCCCGAGCTCTCTCTCTGGGCTAAGAGGCCCGAAGTCAAACCCATTCCCCGCGCCGATGTTTGCCGGTGAGGAGGGAGGCGATGGCGTCCGGGCGCGCTTGGACGACGAAGAAGCAGATGCCTTCTTCTTCGACACTACGACTTTCACCGTTTTCTTCATCGCCACCACCCTCGTCTGGTGCACGGGTGCCTCCTGGGCCTGCCGCAGCTATGCGGCCCGGTCGAGGCGGACCGACTCGCCGGAGATGGCCCGTCGCAGGACCCGCCCTTTTCCGGCGATTGGAGGATCGACGGTCGCGGTCTTCGCCCCCTCGCCCTCCTCCTCCAACGAGCCGTCGGTGGCGTCTTCAACGAGGGGAGCCCCGGTGTCGGCGCCACTGGCCTCCCCAGCGGCTGCCGCCCACCGGGCGAGCTCCCCCTCCCCCGCCTCCGCCGTGGCCTTTTCCACCACACCGCCGGTGCTGCCAGCCTCCTTGACGATCTTTGCGTCCTCCTCGGCAAGCCTCGCCCCCTCCACCCTGGCGGCGATATAGTCCAGCTCCGCCGGAGAGGTGTCCTGGATAAGTCGCGGCTCAGCGGTGATGTACACCTCACGCAAGGTGTCGAAGAACTCCCGCGCCACGAGCCCGTTAGGCTCACCCCAGTTCGGGTCGAGGCCATGCGCATTGAAGAGCGGCATCATGGCAATGATCTCGTTTCGACGAGAGTTGTTGCTTAGCGGGACCACTCCTGCCGGCAGCTTGAAGACGGGCTCCTTGTCGACCTTGCTGGCCATCGCGGCATCCCTGGCAAGCTTGTCGGACCGCTCGACCTCGCCCTCGTCGTCAACCTTGAGCTGGAAGATCCGCTGGCAAAGGTGGGCGTGCCTTAGCATCGTCAGGTTGTTGTCGAGGCCGGGGCGGAGCCTCATGATGTCGCCGGCATTCACGAAGAGCCAGGACGGCCTCCCCTTATCGTGCAGAGGGGCAATCCAGCGGCGGATGAAGTCTGCCCCGATCATCTCGAGGGTGAGCCTGGCCTGGGTGAGCCGGAGAATCCTAGTGGTGGCGACCGCCAGCTTCGCATCGTTGGCGACGTCGCCCCAATCGCCGCTGCGGACCGACGTTTCTGGCGAACCTCGCAGAATGCTGGCGGGTCCTCGTCCTCAATCTAGCACCACCGGCCCTGCCATTCTTCCCACCTCTCCTTCGTGGCACCGTCCGGGTACGCTCCCTTGGCCCTCGGGATCCAGGCGACGCAGCCAGCAATGGTGCCCCCTTTTTGGATCTGAGGGGAGAAGTAATGGCGGAAGAGTGTCGTGCTAGGGTGCACCCTGACAAAGCCCTCGTAGAGATGGGCAAAGAGGGCCATGCATGCCAGTGCATTTGGGGTGAAATCCAAGAGGCGGAAGCCATAGGTGTGCATGATGTCCTTGAAGAAATCAAAAAAGGGGGGACAAAGCCCGTAGGAGAAGTAGTCGACGAAGAAGGGGTACCGATTTGGGGAAGGCCTGACGCTGGCAGGGACGACGTGCGTGGCTGGATGCCCCGTCTTCTCTCCCCCCGTCTTCACTCCCCACAGGTCCTTGAACTTCTCCCGAAGCTCGGGCACGCCGACCGTCGAGGGGAAGTAGGCGGACTGCGCCCGTCGTGCCAGCAGCTTGCTCTCCAGCTGCTCTGACACCCCGGCGTCCTTCGCCGCTCCCTTGCTCTTGGTGGACTTGGGCGCCATGGCGGCTACGTGGAACGAGAAAGCAGTGGATGGAAGGAGCACGGCGGCAATGGACGAAGGTAGAGAGGCTCGAGAAGAAGGAAGGCACGAGGGGAGGAGGGTAAAGTGAGCAGCGCGCCCGCGATTATTCCTTTTTATGGGGAAGGCGTGGGCCGCCTCCTTTCCCGTTAACTGCGATATGACGCATGCGTGCGGACGCTGTCCCACGCATGCCTCCCACGTCACGCGCGCGCACACGACCCCCACGTCGCACGTTCAACGCGGGTCGTGGGGAAGCGCAGCGGACGGAGCAGTTACCGCGGTAAAATCCGCCCCAAACTGCCCGCGCACCGTTCTGGGCCTGGCCCAACAACGTGTTGCGCTTATGTATGGCCCAGGCCCGGGGGCTCCTGTCGGTGTACAAAAGTAGGGTCTCTCCTTTTGACCCCTTTACTTGTGCATGGGTAGTCAGAGCCACCCGCTACGGCCACGCATAGCAGGGCAGGAAAGGGAAGCCGGAGAGAAGCCGAAGGCACAAGGCAATGACAAGGACCAAGGCCATAAAGATCGAATGGACAAAGCAGGTTTCCCTGGCAAGGACACTTGCTGGGGCAGCCTCAGCGGCCCCGGCAAGACCCTTGCCGGGGCAGCTCGCCCACACCAGCTGAGTGAGCCACCTTTGAGCCCACCAACGCTAAGCGAACGCATTGGGACAGGGCTCGGGAGGTACCTCCGTGGTGGCATGCAGATCTTTGTGAAGACAAAGAATAGTCAAGATCAAATGAGGATAGGAAGGAAACCATCCTCACTGAAGAAACCCAAAAGACCCCCGGCAAGATACTTGCCAGGGACGCCAACGCACCACGGCAAGACCCTTGCTGGGCCACCCGATAAGACCCTCAACAAGTGCGCCAGCAGGGCCACTGCCAGGCCCACGCCAGCCAAGACTCTACCGCCGTTCGCATGCAGCTCCCGACACAACCAACTAGGCAGGCACCTGCGTGGCAACATGCAGCCCTTTGTGGAGGCTCCACCACCGCGCCACCTCAGCTGCCTGCCTGCCTACATGGCACCGCATGCAACGCTGGCCAGGGCGCGTGTCAAAGCAAGGATGAGCGGTGACGGACAGGACGGGCCTCGGTCCCGTCCCCGATAAAGGGAAGGGACACCTAAGCCTCGCATTAAATGCTCCTTGTCCTGTAATACCAGCGATAAGCTCACAACGCTGTAGCACGTTCCACCTCCTGTGTGCCACTGTGGCAGCCCCTTTTCGCTTATAAAAGGAGGCCCATGGCGCACTAGATAAGGATTCGGCTCTTTCGAACCTAGTAGCACCCAGAGCTAGTTTAAGAGCTCAAGAACACTAAATACATCCACCAAAGCAGGATCGTAGGGTTTTACGCATATTTGCGGCCCGAACCTGGGTAAATCCCCTTTGTGTTGTCTACTAGTCCTGCTCTTCTCACGATCCCCGCGCCCCGCAACCGTAGTAGGGATTTCAATGATCCCATAGGTGTCGTTTCCCACCGACAACTCATTCTATGAACAAATATCTGATTCTCGAGGCATACCTTTGTTCTGACCGATCCTTGTTTCTGACCCATCCGTGCAGATCTCACTCTTCGGAAAACACTGCGATATGATGACGACTCATTGTTTAATATCTTGTACTAGTGTCGTATTGAAGAAGACTGGCCAGCTTGCGTCAGAAACCATCGAGATATCATGTTGAGGAAGACTGGATGGCTTGTGCTCGAAGCTTTCGGCGTATATCTTGCTGAGGAAGATTGGGTACCTTACCTCATAAGTTTCCCCCCTTAAAGACTTGCTAGGGAGAACTCAGTACCTTATGCCAGAAGCTTGTGCAGTGTCTTACTGAAGAAGATTGGATACCTTGCACGGGAAACCATGTATACCTTGCTGATGCAGACTGAGGAATCTTGCCTTGTATGTTTTGCTGATAAATTGTGGAGAAGGACTGGACTGATTTTCTTGGCGAACGGGATGGCATATATATACATATTCTTGACATTCCAGTTGCTGATTACTTGTATGTTAAGAATAGTCTGACTGTCCTTGCCGAATTCATTGCATATTTGCACTGACTTCTGGGTGTCGCGTGCTTCAAATCTGACTCATGGCAGAATCAATCATCGGGTACGGACCATACGTCTGACTTGAAATGCAGGTTGGACTGGGATCCAATTTTTGTTCTCCCGCTGGTTTAACCGTTGCTACAATAACGGTGTATCTCTGACGAGTACTTGTTACTGAAAGTCTAAGCATAATATACTTGTATTCAGACCGGATGTCTGAAATACAATGTTGTCAGCTAAAAATCTCATTGCTTTTAACTGAGTTCCTTGGTGTATATCTGTACTTCTCATGGCTTCTTCTGATCTGGTGTCGGTTGGTGAGCAATTTCCATAAGGGGGTAACACTAAATATTCATATAAAGAAGCACGAGAAAATGATCGATTGCAATAAAGCACACAGCAAACAAGCTACAAAACTACTCCACACAGACACACATAAGCATAATACTAGAGCAAATGCACAAGCACTACACAAAGGACTACACCCTATGCTTGAGAAAACACTTGGGAGCTGACGAAGAAGCTAAGAGAGTAGCAAGCGGAACTGATGACTCCAAAACTCTGGAGGGACGAGGCGAAGGGGTTAGAGAACCTGGCGGAGACTGAGGTAGGGAAGCACCAAGCAATCTCCTGCCTCGAATGGCGTCACGAACTAATTCAGAAATAAGAAGACACTCGGCTGTCATGTAACGGGACATGGCGAGGATAGCCGGGTCATCTTGGGGGTTGACAAACGGGAACTTGATCCACTTAGGATTCTCAATGATGGTGGGATTGTATTGATAAGCACAGTTCTCTTGCACCATGCTCTCTTGATGATGAAGACCGGTGATTCCTGCCATTGCGGCAAGATTAGCGGCACTCCCAGAAGTAGCATCGTAACCACCATGGAAACTGTAGGTGCGCTTACCAACAGGAATCGAGGCTGACAGATGGACATGGGCAACATACTCCAGGATTCTTCCTCCGGCAGAAAACTAGAATACTTGATAATGGGGTGGATCTCCATGGGGATAAATGCTATGCCACATGTCACTAAGGAGGGTGGCAAAGCTGAGAGGTGTAGCAGTGGGATTGAACGCAATTGGAATAGGACCGGGATCTCTGGGAATGGCACTGAACTCGTGGGAGCTGACCGCCATCTACGCACGAAACTTGGGTTAGGGGTAACCGAATAAGACTATATGTAGCAAACAAATGCAAAAACTAAATGCAGCAGGAAAGAGCAACAACCAGACCCTATACTACCATTTTCTAGTATTCCAGCGGACTAGGAGGCTCTACAGCCAGACCTGCTCTGATACCAAGTGATGTGACACCCCGGCTCAGAGAAACCAGAATGCCCCGTATTCCAGCATAGAGATCAACGTGAAGTGTTCTGGAATATGGCACTGCTTAGCATAGAACAAATCAGCTCTCTATTACATATGAATACGAATACAAGGTCTCCACTATTACAATGAATAACACTGGCACGAAGACACTACGCCAACCATAGTTGCTCTATATGCAAGCAGCAAAACAACTTGAGGTAGCGGAACCTCTACTGGCAGCGGAACAATGAACAACGATGGTGGACTCCAATCCGCAAGGACTCTGGCTGGAACGTTTATCCTAGCTCGCGAACACAGGAACCACACCAAACAAGCAAGCAAACTAGGCACGACCTGCAAACTGGCATGACACGCGAAGTCAGTACATTCAATGTACTTGCAAGCTCACAATAACCAAAAGCAGTCAAGACAAACAACATCATGGCATTAGCAGGTTAAAGCAATCATGAACATGATATTAGCAGAACAACATGGCATGCACAACTGAACATGATACATCTTTAGCATGGCATGAGCATATGAACATGATGATACTACATGCAACAAGTTAACATTCGCATGCACCAACTTACTCTTATACGGCAGTTACAACGTAACCATCTCATGCATCAACTTACCAACCTCGGTATTCTCAATACCATCATGATCATCTCTCGATCACATAAAGATCAACCAACTTCAGTATCCACGATACCTTCGAGATCCTTTCTCGATCACCACCAATCTCTTTATCATCATCGAACCGGGTTATTATTAATAGGGTCATCATTATTATTACCGTTGGCTCATAGTGTGACCGACTACGAACTGGGCCCATATCCACGGCCACGGCTGTCGATAGATTTCACACACACTCTGCAGAGGTTAGTAAGTTGTACCCACACCACGGAACCCATGGACTCGCACTACAATCCGGGTGGACCAACGGTGTCCCGACAAAAATGATCTATTGCCCATGAAAAAAATGATCTGGGCTAAGTCATGGGTGGCCCCGTGTCTACCAAAGATACCCAATGGCCACCGTCGTGGCAAAACAATAAATGGTCCCAAACAGGGACATGTGCACATAACCAAACTCGGGCTCACAAGGCTTATGTCCGCCTACCTGATCAGGGTAGCGCGCGCACATAACCTTCCCTCGTTGGAGGCACCGGTGAGAGGCATGACAATAGACCCACTTAGGACCTTCCCATAAAAGGCAAATGTGGTTGCACTGGTCAGCTCGATCTGGTGGCACCATGTCGCAACCAATAGTTGTTCAAGTTCATTATTATCTGGTTAAACTTGAATGCAATAATCTGACCCATATTAAAATAACATGATGCTACTATAATGCATGAGCATGATATCAACATGGGGGTGCGACATAATCATTGAGCATAACCACAATGAATCCTATATCCAAATAAGCATGGCATACTGACGAGCATGGATAACACATGCATAACTCTACCGTAAGCATAGCATGACAACTAGCGTCATGAATAAATACCATGCAAGAACATAGCAAGAACACTACCAAGTAAGTATGTAACCAACTAGATGCAAAGGAACATGCATAACAATGGTTCTGGATATCAGACGGTAAACATGCATCGGACCGAACATCACTACTACCATCTTGTACTACTACTACCAAGCATGACATGAAAACAATACTAGCAAGTATTACGAGATACCAAGATGCATCGGAACATAGCATAAAGGTGAACATAAAACCACGAGCATAACTGAAACAACGACAATAGTAGCAAAGAAGCAGACAGATAACATGCAATCTTTTGTTAAATATTCAAGTAGAAACCATGGCTACTGCATAGCTATCATGCAACTAACTGTTGTGGCTTCCCCGGGGGTGACGGAGACTCCGGGAAAAAGTGCGGTGAAGCTGCGGAACCAAACGCTGGACGTCTTCTCTCGAAGGGGGCTGATTAGGGCAAGGGCATCATGGTCATTTTCATAGTGTGAAAACCTTATGAAAATGGCACCAACAGAAAGAGCTTCATGAGACAAAGAAGTGGGCATTTGTTTCACCTCAATCGGCGTTACAGTCGCAAAGTTATGATGTGTGGAAGAAGAAGGACCAATCTGTGAATATTTTCATCACCAACGGGTCCATGGGTTAAAAAACAGAAAATGCCTTCGGGAAGACTACCCTTTCTGCAAGGGAAAGCATATTTTTGGCCACAGTGCATATGGAATACACCTTCTCGAAACGAAGACGTATTTTCAGAAATGCGCCGCCACTTACGCTGAATGGACCTGGGGTTCTGTGGCTGACTGATGGGGTTGGGAGCGATGCGAGGCCCGCCTGGCCTCGTCTTCTTCCTTTCTCCTGTCTCCCCGATGAGAGACGGAGAAGGGGCGAGGCAGGGGATTCCAGCAACAGGGTGGGCAGCTCCGGCCATCCCGGACTCAAGCGAGTGCACCAGCTGGTTCGGGGCGCCGCGCCGCGCCCATCCAAAAGAGGGCGTCGGGGAGGACCAGGGCGATGGGGCTCGCGGCGATAGGGAGGTGGCAGAGGGCGGCGGCTGTTCTTGGGGCACGGCCCTAGAGGGGCTCCGACAAGGTGGATAGGGGTGGGAGGCTCGCCTGGAGGTGGGGAAGATGGTGGTGGCGACAACAAGGAGAGAGGAACTCGGCATAGCTCAATTTCAAGAAGAGGCCGAGGAGGTCA
Organism: Triticum aestivum; assembly: GCF_018294505.1. Taxonomy (NCBI): domain Eukaryota; kingdom Viridiplantae; phylum Streptophyta; class Magnoliopsida; order Poales; family Poaceae; genus Triticum; species Triticum aestivum. The sequence continues at coordinate 317,201,036 of NC_057813.1, read as the reverse complement.
TGGCGATCCGCGATGGTCTGGAGCTACTCCGGTTAGCTAGAAGAGAGGGGGAGGGGTGGACAAGCTACGGAAGACCATGGAGGGGCTATATATAGCCGAGGGAGAGCTCGGGAGCGCTCGAGAAGCTCCGGCTCGCTGCCAATTGAGGACAGGGGCTGCTTGTGGCACGAGCGCGACGATGGCGACTACACCACAGCGATGCGGAGCGGGGCAGCGATGCAGGATGATGCAGTCGAGCACAGGCTACCTCCAGGACAAGATTGAGGTAAAGACGCGGAGGGAAACGACGAGAACTGGGGCGACAACATGCTAGAGCATGGTTTTGTGCTAATGCACCCGTGGTCACCGTGTGAGCTGGCGCAAGCGGTGCGTTCTGGCCAGACCGACCATGTCTAGTTCAATGACCTTAGTGCCCTGAGTCTAAATGAAGCAACAAGTCGGTTCAGGGGCAAAGAAGAGAAAAGCAGGAGGAGCCAAAACAGATCAACGACAACCTGTTTGTGCTGTCCAGAGGGAACACAAACTTGACAATGAAGGAAGTGATTTGTCTGGTGATGATCACATGCTAAGGTGATGATGATAACCAACAATCATCTTAAGAGGAGGAGTTTAGATGGGGGATGATGTAGGAAGTGCCAAAATTGACAGAAGTGGAGATGATGAAGTTGCACTCACATAAGTGCATCAAATGAGCTGAAAATGGTTATGGCCCAATGATTTGACGATGTGAAGATGCCCAAAATGTTTCATGCCATTCAGATGAACCAAACTAGCGCTTGCTTCATATAGCTTCTCTTTGGACAGAAACTTGGAAAAATTCCACAGGACAAATGGTTTAATGAATTGAGCCAAAACTTGGTCATAGGGACTTGATATGGGTAGGAGAATGTCCTAGAAATGTTTCAGCTTAAATGAAGCGATACAAAATATGTTTGCTTCACAAAGTGAAAATCTGACTAGAAACCAAGATTTCAAGCTGGGCTCACATGAATGAGTTACGCGAGCTCAAATTTGGTGGAGACTGATGACTTGATCATATGAAGGACCTTGCAAAATTTCAACTCATTTGGATATGCCTAGAATATACCACCTTCACAAAGTTCCTTCCTAGACAGAAAATTTGAAAAATTGCTCAGGAATATTTACTAGGCAAATTGAGTTGAATTTTGGCATGGGGCAATTATATAGACAAGAAAAGATGTCCAAAAAGTTTGGGGTCAATCAAGCAAAGATAAAAGACACTTCCTTCTCAAACTACCACTTAGGGCAGAATTAGAAAAGGAATATTTGTGAATTATCTTCGATGATGCAAAGGAAGGATTTTGACATATTTGAGGAAGATATGACCCAAACAATTGATGAGAATTATTTGGGAATTTATGGAGTGACAGAAAGATGGGTTGCTTCACAACCTAGGGCAAATAGGATAATTCCTTTAATACAAAAGGAATATTCCCAATAAAAAGAATATTGGGATTTGGGCTAAGATGAAAGTGACATGATCTAGGGAATTTTATGAGGATGGAAAGCCACTATAAAACCTAGGAAGACATGATCTTCCCAAGTTTTAGAACCACATAACCACAGAAAAAAGCAAATCAAATCAAGAAATCCAAGAAAATCACCAGAAAAATAAAAGGGCAAAATCCAGGGTGTTACACGGAACTAGTTCGCCATGATCTTGTCGTTGCCATTCGCCTCCTCGATGCTCAGCGCATAGAGCTGGCGAAACTCTGTTGGGTCGGGAATGCCATCGTAGCACGGGGCAGCTTCGACTAGAACTTGACGAACCAAACCACCCTGCACAGCTCGTGAGTGAAGGCCCGACAACCAACGTTGCTTGAAGGGGCTCCGGGCGTGAGGGCGGGGCGATTCTGGCGCCCGGCCGCCACGACCTCCTGGATGGCCCGTTCTTGGCGATGCTGCCTCTACTCGAGAAGCACGCGCACGTCTGGCGATGCCCCGTGGACAATCTCGCAACTGGCCTCGTCCCGGTCCAGCGCAGGTGCTCCGCGCGGCTACACATCATGCAAGGGTTCAGCGTTGTCGCTGTGTAGGGGAGGAGGCAGAAGCTGCCATATGCCATATCACCAGTGCGAGACAGTGGAGGATGGAGCGAGTGGGAGCACGCCGGAGCCTCACCTGCAGCGTTGATAAGCTCGGTGAGGCGGCCAAGGCAGGCATAGTAGCCGGCGTCGGTTGATCGGTAGCGTAGCATCTCGCGCACCATGAGCAGCGTGGCTTGCGTGTTCGACGGCCCGCAGCGGCCAAGGGAGGAGGAGGCCGTGGCGGTGCGGCCGTTGTGGTGCACGAAAGGGTGTAGGGAGGAGTCTTGCTACTCGTGGGCGGCATATCAGTGGCGGCGTTGGCCACGACCGAGGCGGAGTGGCGGCGGTCACCACGGCCTGCGGGATCCTCTAGGCGACACGAGTCGCTTGGTGCTCGGTGCGAACACGGGGAGCGTTGGCCATGGCGTTGGTGGAGCACATGTCGGGCCGAAGCGAAAGAATGGCGGCACACCCCTACCTGGCGCGCCAAATGAGGAATCGGGGCTCTGTTGACCCAAGAAAGTTCAAACACTAGGGTCCGCTCATTGCCTTCACTAAGACCTGCCTCATGATCCACAACCTGATGACGATGCTTGGACATGCTCGAGCGAGAAGAAAGATGAAGACACGGCAGTTTACCCAGGTTCGAGCCACCTTGCAGTGTAAGACCCTACTCTTGCTTTGTGGTTGGATTGCCTCGCGAGGGAGGGTGAACAGAGCATGCAAAGGGGGTAGGTTGTGTCCGAGGGGGAGTTGATCTATCCTCCCCTACAGCGGCACCCCACCCTTACTTATACTAGCCTTGGTCCTCTTCCCCCGAAAACACTAGGCGAGAAGGGTTGCCACAATGGCCAGTTTCAAGAGGGACAGGAGTACAACTTATCCTGACTAAAGGTGGTCTTCGTTTGTAAGAGCCAACTGCCATGATGCGTCGGTGGGCTCGGTGATGACCTTCATCCTGGTGAGTTCGTCCTCATTGCCTTCTTGCACCGAATGGGTAAACTTTCGGGACTGCTTCAGGAACCGGCGCACTGTCCTTGCTCCCTTAGCAAGAAAGAGGAAAGCCTCCTCATCCGCGCCTGCTGGTGCAACTCTGACTTCGCTCGTAGCCACACGTGTCACACACATGAAGACGCAGGGCCGCGCGGCTCGGCTGCCTGATCCTTGATTCGTACGCCTCCATGAGGGGACTCAGGAGACGACCTCAAAATGAAAACTCGCAAGGCTCTCGATGACGCCTGATGACGCACACCTCACAAGGGTCCTGCTCATGAAGGCCTAGCGGTGGGCCAGCTTTGGGCCTTCTGGTGGTGCCACATACTGGGCCATAGGCAGATGGGCCGGGATACCTCCAGTCCCGCGGGCCCGACATTGCCGTTGCCGCCGCCGAGATCTCGCTTGACCTTGACATAGTCGAGGGCGTCGTGCATCCACAGCCGGAGCCGGAGGTCCACAACGACTCCGGTGATAACTCCGACGACCAATCTGGCGATGACTCTGATGACAACAGAGAACCCGTTAGTCGTCTATACCCATTTATGTGTCAAATATATCCTAGGTTTTCTCTATTTAGTCCTGCCTCCCCCATTTTGGAATAGAAATTGTATGGTTATGTTTGCTCAATCCATGAAATCTGAGTATGTTTCGTTAGATTCATGTATTGTATTGATTGTTTGAATGGTACAAATGATAAGTGATTAATTGTTTCATCTGTACAAATGATTTCTACTAATATTCTGACTAGTTTAGTGTTTGTGCTAATAATTCCTAGCCAGATCTTGACAATTGATTTTGAATGTCCTACATATATGTTTGTGCCCATGTTTTTTTACAAGATTGGTATGTACATAGATGATTGTGCTTAAAAGTCGAACCATAATCTTTGGATATATACTCCCTCCGTTCCTTTATATAAGGTGTATTTGTTTTTGAAAAGTCAAACGAGCCCATGTTTGACTGAGCTTTTAGAAAAGCATACCAATATCCATAATATGAAATTTATATCATTTGATCCATCATGAAAAGTAGTTTCATATTTTGTCTATTAGGTATTGCAGATGATATTATTTTATTCTATAATCTTGGTAAAACATTGAAACGGTTGACTTGCATGGAAACCAATACACCTTATATTCTGGAATGGAGGGAGTATTAAAAAATAGCCATAAATTCTATAAATTCCCAATCCTACTTTACGGCATGGAAAAGCTGATTTGATGCCAAATTTTGGCAGGTGCCAAATGTTCGCTAAAGATTAATTTCTATTCCATTGTTCATTTGCCAGTCCCACAAAAGGTTGCCAAGTGTTACAACTTTTGATTTTACCAATTGTTGGTAGCAAACCAATCAGACCCTTAGTTTTGTTGCAGTAAGTTGTGTGCTCTCTATTTATCCATTTCTTTCATCAAGATCACTTGATGATTCAGGGTTCACGCTGTCACAGGATATATTATGTTTCATAAACTCTACTGCTAAATTCACATTATTATAAAATATACTGATGCCACATTTTTTACTGTCTGTATATGTTCTATCTGATGATGTCGACAACGAGGATGAAGATGGCTAGAGAAGGTAAAAGAGGCAAAAACTTGGCTAGAGGAGGTACAAGAGGCAAAAGCTCAGGGAGCTTTATGAGGGAACTCATAACAAGCGTATTAGGACTTGGGATGGGTGCTTTCGATGCCCATTTTGCAACCAAAAGCTTCATGACTCATATAAAAGTGTTCTGGCGCATGCAAGAGGACGAGCCATTGACTCATTCAGGCAGAAGTATTCTCGCAGGGTGGCACACGCCGCATACGCAAAGTACCAGGAGTAGCTTCACCATCGTGCAAGCCTTCCGGCGGATGAGATGTGGGATTGAACTATATATGGCCACTACTAGGAGAAAGCTTATAGATAGAATCTTAGCATTAACCCTGCCTGGGGTAGCGGCGCTACTGCTACTTAATAGTAGCGCAGGGAGGAAACATGCGTTATAGGTAGTATAATAGTAGTAGTGCTGGGGCACCAGGCAGCGCTACTGCTAAGTGGTCCCATCACCACCGACAGGGGCTACCCATAGTAGTAGTGGTTGGCAGAAACCAGCGCTACTACTAAAAACATAGCAGTAGCACTTGTCAGCGGCCCACCGTGACCGCTAAGTGTGCACGATAGCACAGGGGGGCCAAGTTAGCAGTAGCGCTGGGCCACCAACACGAGCTACTGCTATGGAGGTTAGCAGTAGCGTCGTTTGCCTTCAAGCGCTAATGCTACGCATAGCAGCCACCTTTTCCCTCCCAGCCTCCCCCTCCCCTCTCCACTCTCCCTCCTCTCCCTCCCTCACTTAGTTCTTCCATCTCCTACTACCTCTCTTCCCTCCCCATTAATGCCCCCATCTGCCATATCCTCCATTAATGATCTCTCTTCCTCTCTAGCTAGCTTCTTCCTCACTTTATTTATCTCTCTCTCCTCTCTTCCCCACTCACACCTATGTCTACACTAGGTAGCTCTCCGTCCCTCTCCACTAGTTAGGTATAGCATCTCCTTCCAACTAGATCTACCATGCATCTTTCTCCTACTGTCGGAATCAGGGCTCCGTCGACCCAAACAAGGTTTGAATTCTGGGGCATGTGCGAAGATCCAACCTAGCTTGAGCCTCAAGCTCAATGCCTTAGAGCTTGGCCTCATCGAGTTCGTGCGAGTGGGGGGAAGATGGGACACAACAGTTTACCCAGGTTCGGGCCACCTTGCGGTGTAAAACCCCGCTCCTACATTATGGTGGATTGCCTCGTGAGGAGGATGAGGATGAACTAGTACAATGGGTGAGCTGCCTCGTTAGGGCTCGAAGGGAGAGAATGCATCGACCTCTCTCTACAGTGGAGACTGGCCTATATTTATAGCAGCCTTTGTCCTCTTCCCTCATAGCTTAGGCGGGTAGCGATCCCACAACGGCTAATTTGAAAGGGGACAAAAGGTAAATCTTATCCTAACGAAAAGTGGTCTTCCCCTGTAAAGCTTCTGGCCATGACGCATCTGTGGGCTCGGCAGTGACCTCTGTCTTGCCGATCTCGTGGTCTTGGTCTCGTTGCACCAGAATGGAATCCTTTGGGGGATGCCTTGGGAACCCGCATATGTCCTTGCCTCCTTAGCGCCAAAGAGGAAACTTTCTTCCTCTGCGCCCACTGGCGCCCGCCTGGCCTTGGTTGTCATGGCTCATGTCATTGCGGGCGTCATGAGGCAGGGCACCTACATGTAGATCTCCACTCCTCGGGAGGCAGGCTCGGGAAGCTGCTCCTCGGGAGGTCCTGGTGTCGTTCGCCTCGCGAGGGCAAGGCACTAGGGTTAGGGCAAAACCTCATCTCGGTGGGACCGATCACATGAACTCGGTGTGACCGATTTCAGCAATAAGAAAACAGAGACTTGGTCAAGCAAACTCGGTGGGACCGATTGCTCATTTCGGTGAGATCGAAACTTTATGAAAAGGAAACAGAGAGTTTGAATTGCGAACTCGGTGGGACCGATCGCTCATTTCAGTATGACCAAAACATTACGAAGGGAAACAGAGAGTTTGCAATCCCATCTCGGTGAGACCGAGATCCCCACCGGTAAGACCAAACTGATTAGGGTTTCTGGCTATGGCTATGTCAAGTGAACTCGGTGGCGCCGGATGCATAAAATCGGTGGGGCCGAGTTTGACTTTAGGTTTAGGAAAATTTTGGATATGAGAAAGTGGTTGAGGGCTTTGGAGCATATCACTAAGCATTTTGAGCAAGTAGACCATTAAAAAACACCTCATCCCCTTTTAATAGTATTGGCTTTTCCTATGGACTGAATCTGATCTTGGATCACTAAAATGGGAATGAAGAGTCTTGAGCTTTTACCAAATATGTGTCCTTAGCATTTTCAGGGGTCCACATCTCTAGTCCATGCCATGCCAATTATTGAACTTTCTGAAACATATAACTTGCATGGCTATCAGTTCAATGAGCTATATGTTGTTATGAATTACCAAAACCACCCAGGGATAAGTTGCACTTTCAATCTCCCCCTTTTTGGTATTGATGACAACATATAGATCAAAACTTCGACAAATGATAATATCAAGGAATTACATCGTCCCTTTGAGAAGTATGTGATAAGCAAGAGCTCCCCCTAAATTTGTGCATTATTTAAAATTTGCTTTTGAATGCAAATGCACAATCGATTAGGGTCATGGGTTACTCTTCCATGTCACATACATCTCGGTGGAGCGCTCAAAATGATAGAATATGAAAAATATGCAGTCATCACCAAGGCAAACATGAATGATCATACATAAGTGATAAGATCATTCTTCAAGCACACATTAAAGCAAAGTATGATTAAACACATGATCATAGAAGTATCTCACACACAAGCGCAAATAATGTAGCATCCAAACAAGCAAATAAGAAGTAGCAAGAGAGGCAAATAAAGCAAAACACACTCTCTCTCGAAGCCTATGATCTATACACTTTCTCCCCCTTTAGCAACAAGTTACCAAAAAGCTTGAATATGCATAATGCTATGCGACATTCTAAGCACGATCTCCGGGAGCTCCAGTGTGCGAAGATGGTGTGGAGAGGACAACATCTGCAAAATCTTCCGCTGAGGTCTGAGGAACTGGAGGAGTTGCAACGGGAGGGGCAACGGGGGCAGTGGTTGTAGGTGCTGAAGTGGTAGCTCTTGTGTCCCTGGCTGGCACAGCTATAGACTTGTTCCCTTGGCACTCTCTCAAATGCATCCGTGGTAGCTCTCCCTCTCATGTCCTCTGCTTCTTCTTGAAGTTTCTCAACTATGGTCTGAATTTCGGTGACCTTCAAGTCTAGATCATAAAATTTTGTTTCGATGATCCTCTCAAGACTTTCTTGGTTTTGATTTAGGGAGGCTAGTCCTTTCTCAATTCTCACCGTGGCCTCAAGAAGATAGCTAAGCTGATCCTGCTTGGTCTTGAGATTTACAGCTGAGGCACCTGGTACCTTGGAAGACTTTGCTGCCTTTGCTTTCTCTCTCTTCTCCCGAGCCTCTATAGATTTAGGTGTTGACACCAGAGTTTGGCACGATCAATAACTTAATTAATATGGCCTCAAATGGAGAAGCGATCTACATAAAATAGTTATGTATTGTCCATATGAACATCTTTGAAGTTTGGGCCATCACCATGCGATCTCATCTCGAAGACCGAAGTTGTGTTTGAAATACTGAGATTTTGTATTTAGAACACTATTCGGCTGATTACGCCCCCAAGATGGCCTCATGTGGAAAAACATTCTACAGGAATTGTCTTCGCCTTGTCAATATGATAGATTTTGATATAAAAATCATCTAGATACGAGTTCGTATGTAAAAGTTAGAGCAATCAAAGTGCAGGCCTGTCACGAGGTGAGATGTGGCGCGCCCCACGAGACGCATGTGTGATGGGTAGCGCGAGGGAATAGCCTGTTTTGCGTGACCCATTTGACCCTCAAGATGTCCTTTGATCAAAAAACGCTAAACATAAAAGTTGTTCATCTTGTCGAAATGATCAAGATTGCTTTTGGGATTGTTTCCATCCGACGTTTTTACCACATCAAAAATTACCCGCAAGGTGCAGCCAGTTTATACTGAACAGTTTTGGAAAGTTCGGACAAACCCAATCCGAATTTGACTAGTGTTTTGGATGTGAATCCAAGCCTTTTTGCTTGCACAGTGAGTCCAGCCGCCTCTTATATACCTAAGGGGTGACGGCCGATTGAACAACACACAATCGACCAATTTATCTACCACTTTTTATCTTTTACTTTTCTCCTTAACCCTAGTTCTTTTCTTCCTCGTTCTTCGTTTGTTCTTGTTATTGCAGGGCGGCGATCCACGAGGCCCTAGGGGCGATCAAGTCGACCTATGGCAGCCCATAGCCACTGCGCGCCCTGACGGGGTCTCTCCCGGGCGGGTGGGGTTTCGGGACTACAAAAGCGCCCGCCGGATTGCTTGCGTACCGCGCTTCTGGACAGGTCTCCTTCGAAGTGAGCTGCGGTGCATCACCCCCGGCGTCGAGCGTACACGGTGACATGTTTGTGTGCGAACACACTTTTTGGCGACTCCGCTGGGGACCGAAGCTTTGAACGGTCTCCAGCTCGTTCTTGCTACGAAGAGATCGTCATCTAGGGTTTGCAATCTACAAAGGTAATATGAATACCCAATTCCCTACTGTAGATGAAAATAATTCATACGGTGTTACCAGATCATTCAATGAGTATACTATATCGGTCAGCCCTAGTTTGTTCAATCATGCATCTAATTACGTGCATAGGCCGATTCAAAGTAATTTACATGCTTCAACTTCTTATGGTACTAGTAACATGCGCCATATGTATCCCAACTCTCATGCATCAGCAACCCCACAAATCGTTATGCCGATGAACAACATGGTGAGTTTGGTTAATAAATTTGAAACATCTCATGTTAGGATTTCCAATGCCATGCAAGAAAGTGTTTCACCCTTTTATTCGTTGGCGAGTAATGTGCAATATACTAATCCAACCATGCCGATGAATGAGAGAATTGGCCATGCTACTACTAGCTATTCGGCCAGTTATTCCCAACCGTCATATGCTACACCTCATGTTAGTAATTATTCGGCACCGTATACAATTGTAGATGCTCATAATTCGGCTCCACACCTTCATAGTCATAGCCGAATAAGTGAAAATTTTGCAGCAGTGCACATGCCATCATCTAATGTTGTAGCATATAATGCGTCCTCTACGCAATTGCATAATTTCAACAACATTTTAATGTCGAAAGAATCTAAAAGTATTGTGGAACAATCCCTTACAGAATAGGAAGTGACTAAATTAAAAAGGGATATAGCTCGAAATAATAAGATTACTGCTCTTTGCTTTCAAGAACATGATAAGGGGCTAGTTCTTGATTATAATGCAATAAAAGCTAGAGTTTGGAAAGAAGATGAATCTTTGCCAATTGATAAAATTGGCAAGCAAAAATATGGTTTTACAACAATGCATATGCCTTCACCTAGTACTACATCATATTATACACCCCCTACACTAGTGCAAAATTTCGGCAACACCCATGTGTCATTGGCGAAAGATTCTAAAAACATTGGGGGGCAATCATATCCAAAGTAGGCTGAAATTGAGAAAAGGCTTAAAGCCAATTTTTCCACTCGCCGCCAGAAACAAATAGAAAAAGAATTGGCTCAGATAAAAGAAGCATTGCCAATTGGTAGTACCAATGAAAAGAAGGATGATTCGGAACTTGAAAAGTGCTTCGGTTGAAAAAGCCGAATCAAGTAGTATATATTCCGAATCCATCAAATCCAAAGAGGCAAGCATTATTGAGAAAGGGCATGGCAAGCATAGCAAAACAACCATGCTTGATTTCTTCGGAAGTTAATGGAACCTACTTCCTACCCTATGAGTTCCATGTCGTAGAAATTGACAAGCCTCAAGGACAAGAGCAAGTAGCCGAACAAAGTTCGGCTCATAAGGATCTTCAAGGTAATGATGCATGGAATAAAGAAAAAGATGATGAAAAGGCGTTGGAGAGTCATCCAAAGACGAAGCTAGATGTTGTTCAAGCCACACCACCATCATGCTCTCCCAACATGTTTGAAGAGGTATGCATAGCGAGTAATTTACCTATTTTTTAGATTTGGTCGCAACTTCATTATTGATGCATCTATAAGAAATATTCTCATAAGTAATTTTGAAATACCAATGAAGAAGGGTAATTTACTTGTTAGCAATAAAATTGTTACGGAACATATCGGTCAACCCATTGCGCCATTTATAAAGACCGATAATGACTTATTGTTACAGCCAAAGCTTTCCCCATTGCTTTATGTGAAGTTCATATCTAGTTGGGTAGTGTAACATCCCAATTTTCCTAAATTAGGATGTTATTGGATCATACATATGCATATCATATTTTTCATGCATTATTTGCTCTTCTGCAATATTCTTTTCATTATGCAACTAAAGGGCAATTTATTGGAGTGGAGATAACATGACTTCTCCCATGTTTAAAAATGTTCATAATGTCACGAATATTATTTCCAGGTCATTTGACTTGTTCTGGTATTTTTATTAGTCTCCAAAATATTTTTATTTGGGGGTTTTGTTGTTGTTTGTGTGGCCTATTGCATAAAAATGAATTTTGAAAAATTGCATTAGGTGAGGAACTAGTGTTCCTTTAGTTTATATTTGTAGTATATATTTTACTCTATGTATATATAGTTTTGTTTAGGTTTTATTAGGTTGTTTTTATTTTTAGTTTTTGTTCCTATAGTTGTGTTTAAGAAGAAAAAAAAGCAGTGCAGCGCATCACCGCAGCACGGCCCAGCAAGCCAGCCGCAGCCCACCCCGGCGCCAGCGCACCGCGGCCCATTTGGCCTACCGAAGTGTGCCGCACCCCGCAGCCCTTCGCTACCCCAGTCACTGACCCGCGGGTCCCCGCGCCCTAAACGCGCTGGAGCGCCCGACCCGCATCGCACCCGCCTCAGCCACCGACAGCGAACCCCGCACCACACCCCTATTCATCCCCTCACGAGCGGGACACAACCCCATTGCGCCGCACGCGCAACCGAGCGCGAGCACGAGTCGAGTCCAGCCTCTAGTCGATCCCGTGCCCTCCAAGGATGCCGCACGTGAGGACAACACCTCGAGGAACCCTACCGCATACCTTTCCCCGTCTCCTATTCCCGCAAGCATGAGCTATGGCGAAACGGATCTCGCCGGAGGAGCTCGAGACCGCCGCTGTTCACCAGTCGTTACCGCTGCTGTAAGGACCCGCAGAGCCGCACCACCTACTCTGTTCGACCCCTCTCCATGTCGTGCACACGTCTGATACTCTGGGTTTGCCCAACTCGCTGTAGAGTGAGAGAAACAGGCCGACCGGCCTCCGCCAGAGCACGCCGTGCTTCACCTCATCGCCGTCGCCTACAGAGGGAGCAACGCCATCGTGAAACACCACCATCACCTCCACCACTCACCGCCGCACCCGCTCAACCCTTCACCGTCGCCGGAGACCCGCCGGAGGAGCACCGCTGCTGATGCCCGAATCGCCGCCGATGTTCCACTATTCTACGGGTGAGCACACTCGCACAGCAAACCCCGGCCAATCACGGGATGCCATGTGGCACCCTGCTACAGGAACAACACATGAGTTCGCTACAGTACATGAGAATTCTGTTTTCTTTTGTTTTATTTTCAGATTTCACCAAAACTTCTAATAGCTATATCTTTTAGCATATATATCAAATTTAGGCAATTATTTTTCCTGTGAACTCACAAAAATCAGGTCTTTGTCATAGTACCAACTTTGCACATGTTTGCACTTTTTAAATTTGAATCCTTTCGAATTTTAATCAAATCTTCAGGAGGTCGTAACTTTCAAACCAATTAACGGAATAGAGTGATTCTTTTTGCGTTGTGACGTAGTGCAATTTAGGTGCTATTAAGATTCTGTTGTTGATTTTTAAAATTGGTTTTCTCGCTATTGGTTTTCTTTTGATTCTATTCATGTTTCGGTGATTGATTTGTTGGATTGTGTGAAACGTGTAGATTGCCCGGAATGCGACGCGAACTACTGTCAGGAGTGTGACTTTCTGAACCAGAACCAAGGCAAGTTACATGTTGGTCATCCTTTACCTATTGTTTTCTATGCATGTAGTTATATCACACTATGAATATATGCATGTATAGGATTGCTATATTATTTTGCTATATGTTGTTGAGCTATCTTCCCGTCATTTCAAATCGTGGTAGTTGTAGTTGCTATGCTTTATAGACGGGGGTGGTTCGTGTATACATTGAGTTTATGTGAGGATTATATGTATAACTAAATTGAGTAGTAACTAAGGATTTAATTCACCACTGGGCGGAAGTGGTATTGCTTGGTGTTGAGGGAAGGCATCATGGGGTCTTGCACCTTTTCTAAGGCCATGCGCCCATGAGAGTGCACCCTAAGTGGAATGCCGCCCAGGTTCAAAAAGATTAGACAGACTTAGTGACTAGTAGCTTCCATGTGCGGCCACTGGCTATATGGTCTCTGGCTTAGTTGATCAGTTGTTGGAACCCTTTTCCAGACCCTGTCGACAGATGTAGCATATGTAGGTGGGATTTGGCCGTCAGGTGGTTAAGGGAACCTCTTCTGAAAGACTTCGTCTCAATCTTCGGATTGGGTCCAGTGGGTAAAGTGTACTAAACTCCGCAGAGTATTAAAAACTAATCATGATTAGACGTGCCCCCGGTTATGGGCAAATTTGAGCCACTATGCCATTACAGTTGTTGGATGATCTTAACAGATGTGACACTTAATAATATTTGTGGGAAACTTAATAAAGGGAAGGTTGGAGTTGATTTTTCCAACTCAACCTTTTGTATATAATTGTAGTAATAAAAGAACTAAATACAAATTTGACTATTAGGTAGTTATGAGGACAAAATCAGCTTTCTGCAAAATAAACCATGAAGCCTTCCTTTGTTGTATTATGCATTCAAAGTATTAACCTATATGGCTATATTATTACTTCTGCAAAAGGGTAGGTCTGCTGTATTATTACTCCCGTGTAACTTGCCAATACATTCAAAGTATTGACCTAGCTGCAACGTCTCATGTTGCAGGATTCAGAAAAAGAGTAAGGTACCATTAGGGTCGCGAGTCTGCACTCAGCATCGCCAGTGGGCTATGATGGGACTCATCATTATTTTCTGCTACATTTCCGCTGTTTGATTGAATAAAGCTAGCCAAGTGCTATGCGGATTGTTTTATTTTATACATTCTAGATCATACGTTGTAATAAATGATGCACTTGCTATTCTGGTATTCATCTATATTGTGTGTGCAAGCGAGTTCGATCCATGGACTAGCACGGTAAGCACAGAGACTCAAATCCTTCGAGGTTTGGTCATTACAGGTAGCTTTGCTTATTTCATACTTGGCTTGCACTTGGTCTCAATTGAGACATGTATGTTCTAAATATCTTCGTTTCAGAAATTTAAAGCCAAGGTTAAATTCTATTGAGAAAACTGATGCTAATATAATATCTTATCTAAAGACATCGGATATAGAGTGGAAAATACAATGCATAGCCGACTGGGTAGATTCCAAATCCGAACAATTCTTTTTCTTATCTCCAAAGCCATTCAAACATCAAGATCGGCTAGAAAACAAGAAGTATACCTTCAATTCAAGCATGTGTGATGAAATACTTGATTTGTTGCTGAAAAATAATTACATTACAATTCTTGATCACCATGTTAAGCCATCAATCCAAGGACGAATGTATTGTAAGTTGCATGATTCGTCCAAGCATAATGTTGAGGATTGCAACATGTTTCGTCAAATAGTTAAGTTGGCCACTAAAAAGGGACGATTGAAGTTTGTTGAAACACTAAGAGATGATTAGTCTGTTTCGATTGGTCCCGATGGCAAAAAAAATTTGCATGGGCTGCTTCAAGCCAATCCATTTGAAGAGAAGGTAAAAGCTGCAGGTGATGGGATCAAGCTTTCAAGTAAAGAAGTTGTTGAAGAGCATAATGAACATAATCTTGAGGGTGAGAATTCCATCAAAGCTACAATGGAGACACCAAGGACTGAGGGGGCAGCAAGCAAATCCAATGATCAAGGAAAGAAAACCAAAAGAAAACAAAGGCCGAAAGCGCAAGTGTAAGAGATTAAAAATCACCTTCGTTGAACTATTGGAAAAATATCAAAAGTAGAGTGAAGAGAAGAATGCTTATCTGTCAAATCATGCAAAGAAACCAAGATCACCCCCAAGGCGCAAATATCAGGATCCATATTGGCAAAGTGAGAATTTTAATGCAACATATTCATATCCTTATTTTGGGCCACCAATGCCAATGTCGTGGATGCCTCCCTATGCTCATATAGATCCATATCCATCATGGGATAGGTATGATACAAGGGCACATTCTCCATCTTATTTGAGACCATCTCACCAATATTATGCAGCTTCGAGAAGATCAACATTTGAACAATTACACAATCACATGTTAAAGATCGTTTCAATCATAAGAAATTGGTCCAGAGCTCAAGGAAGAAGAAAGTGGTGGTAAAGGAAGTTTACCGCGTGAAAAAAGATGGTCATAAGTGTGCTACTTCAGATTTGATCTCAAATAACAAAGAGACAATTAAAGTGTTGACATAGGCTACAAAAGGCAAAGAACTGAAGCAATCAATTGATAAAAATCAGAGTGCCAAATCTAAAGAAAAAAAGTTGAGAGTGCACAAGGCCCAAAAAGAGTTGCCATTGGTTGAAACAAACTCACAGTCGAGGTGCTCACTCGGCTTACCGTATTGGCAAAAGAAGGAGTTACAAAAGCTTAGTGCACAAGAACTTGAAGAAAGGAACATGGCATGGGTTCCCAAAGGAAGTACTCAAAATAATAATTATGTGCAAGCTTCCATTACAAGAAGTGCGGCGAAGGTGAAGAAGGAAAAGAGTGAAAACTATGAAGGATCAAGCCGAAGGTTTCAACATCTTCAGTCTACACATTATCCATATTCTTCAACTATGCCATTAACGCCTATGCCATTAACACCTATGCCATGGAATTCGTCATCATGTATGATTGGTAATCCTCAATGGGCTTATTTTAATCCATGGATGCAATATAATTTCTTACATCATGAAAGGATATTGCCAAGTAATTATACATTTGATTAGCTACAAGTTTGTTGCTGATCCAAAGGGCCGAAATACTTGATTTGTCATTTCATTTGTTTATTTTGGCTATATGTGCTTTGAATGAAGTTTACATGGTAATGGCCGATATTTATCTATCATCCTAAGATTATGTCAATGCATGGACGGTGTAGTACTCTGACATCGTCTTTAGTTCGATTGGAGAGCGAGATAAGGTACGTGCTCATGGAAATTTATATGTATGCCTACATTATTGATTGAATGGAGTTGAGACATCATGACCGATGTCATTGAATATATGTTGCATAGACCAATTCATAGTTGCAGAATTGGCTAGCAGGCTTATACTTTGTTCGGATATGATTTGGCTTATGCACCTTTGAGATCTATAAGAGGCCAAATCTTAGCTGATTTTATTACTGAACATCGGATTAATGACATGCATAATATGATATTAGCCTTGTCTCTCTAGAACTATGGAGATTATGTTTTGATGGTTCAATTAATAGCAATGACCAAAGTGTTGGTGTTGTTTATATATCTATTTATGGTACTATTTTTGAAGCCTCGTGCCAATTAGAATATTTTATGCATGATTAATCAAAGCCGAATATGCTTTGTTATTCGGATTGAATCTTTTACTTGCTATAGGTGCTATACATACTGAGGCTTTTGGTGATTCGTTATGAGTAGTGCAACAAATATCCAGGGTTTATCAATGTTTTGACGAATCACTTATAGTTTATCCAGGGGTATGTCTAGATGAAAAAATTATCTTGGGTTGCTTTAGTATTCTTCATATTTCTAGACATGACAATTAGAGAGAGTTGGCATAGCAAGCATCCAACTACCATGTCCGTCATGGTGTATTGCACATCTATCAATAGCCGATGCTTATTCTTGCCAACATAGGTAAGGCCGAATTGGAGCTCACCACCTCGGCCACTAATGAAACTTTTACGCAGGTAAACCAAGGATTGGAGGAAGTTCATTCTTGATTATCTGCAAAATCCTAGTGAAAGGGTGAATAATATGGTTCAGAGGATGGATTTGAGATACATATCTATGGAATCTTATCATTGGGTTGTTATATAAGTTGAGAAGTTTTCACCCAAGTTGCATCAAGAGGTTCAAACAAGCAACGACCAATATATGAATATAGTCCTAAGCAAAGACATGGCCGATAAATAACTATCGCCTTTAGCATAAACATGGCTGATACATAATTATCGCCCTGAGAAATATAAATGGCTGATAGAGAGTTGACATCGTCCATAGAACAAATACATTGCAAATAATTTTTGGCACGCAAGTTTTGCCGAAAAACAGGGGGGCATGTGTTGACACCAGAGTTTGGCACGGTCAATAACTTAATGGAGAAGTGATCTACATAAAAGAGTTTCGTATTGTCCATATGAACATCTTTGAAGTTTGTTCCATCGCTATTCGATCTCATCTCAAAGGCCTAAGTTGTGTTCGAAATACTGAGATTTTGTATTCAGAACACTATTCGGGTGATTACGCACTATTCGGCTGATTACGCCCCCAAGACGGCCTCATATGGAAAAACATTCTACAGGAATTGTCTTCGTCTCGTTGAAACGATCAATTTTTATATAAAAATCGTCCAGATCCGAGTTTTTATGCAAAGTTAGAGCAATTGGAGTGCAACCCTGTCACGAGGCGAGATGTGGCGCACCCCACCAGACGCATGTCTGATGGGTAGTGCGAGGGAATAGCCTGTTTTGCGCAATCGGTAAGACCCTGAAGATGACCTCTGATAAAACAATGTTCAACATGAAAGTTGTTCATCTTGTCGCAACTGTCAAGATTGCTTTTGGGATCGATTCCATCCGAGGTCCTTTACCAAATCAAAATTACCCGCAAGGTGCAGCCAGTTTAAACTGAACAGTTTTGGAAAGTTCGGACAAACCCAATCTGAATTTGACTAGGGTTTTGGACGTGAATCCAAGCATTTCCCTTGCATGGGAAGTCCAGCCGCCTCTTATATACCTAAGGGTGACGGTCGATTGAACAACACACAATCGATCAATTCATCTACCTCTTTTTATCTTTTACTTTTCTCCTTAACCCTAGTTCTTCTTCTTCCTCGTTCTTCGTCTGTTCTTGTTGTTGTAGGGCGGCGATCCACAAGGCCCTAGGGGTGATCAGGTCGGTCTAGGGCAGCCCATAGCCACCGCGCGCCCTAACAGGGTCTCTCATGGGTGTGTGGGGTTTCGGGTCTACAAAAGTGCCCGCCGGATTGCTTGCGTACCGCGCTTCCGGACGGGTCTCCTTCAACATGAGCTGCGGGGCATCACCCCCGGCATCAAGGGTACATGGTGACATTTTTGTGTGTGAACGGTAGGATGTTATGCATCCATGATAACAACATTGTCCTCAAATTCTGGCCTCGAGGGAAGGTGCTCTCTGCCTAGAAGATATGTGCCTATGCCCATCTTAGAGTTGATGAGCATCTGAATGTGTGGAGCATAACCACATGATCTTTTCTGATCTGCTACAGTCCTCTTGACTGTTTCAACAATCAAGGTCATCACCTTGAACTTTTTTGGCACATTAAACATATGCAACAAGTTGATTGAGTGCCCTCTGATCATCCTGACATCTCCTGATTTGGGCAACAAAGTATACCTCAAAATAGTGTTGATGGTAGGCAGCCCTGACAGCAAATAGTAGATGGAGCCAAACTTGTGAGTCTCCATGGCATCATCAGGAATTTCCTTGTACATGTGTGCCATGGAGTTATGACCTTTCCTGGGCTTGGCATAGACATCTGTGTCATGCTCAGATTCTTCAGGGGCATTGATCAGCTTGGCCCACTCAACAATGGAGGATTGTTACCTGGTACCTTCAGTCATCCAAACAATCTTTCCATCTGGGTAAAAATGTGCAGTTGAATAAAATTGCATCACTATCTCATTATTCCATTTTGTAAGTTCCTGACCAACAAAAGTGTCAACTTCATTCAGCCTGAAACTCTCATGAACTACAGGGAACTAATCAGCATTGTTATCAATTTATTCCCAGTCCACCCATCTCATATCACTGACTATGGGCTTCTTGTCTAGAAGAACTGTCTCATAGAAGTCCTGATGCTCCTTGGTGTGAAACCTGTAATCCACAGCAGTCCTTCTCCTTGTATCATAGGGGTCTTTCCGTCTCCACAGTGTGAGACCAACATCTTTTTTCTCTTCCATGTTCTCTGCAATTGGATGAGTATCATCATGATCTGGGATTTTTGGCTTGAGCTTCCTGAGCACTTGGGGCTCAACATCCTCTTGAACTTCAGGCACTAGGGCCTTGTTCTTCTCTGCAGCTGAGATATTTCTTGTGAATCTCTTGGATGTTGTGGGCTTTGAAGCTTAAGCAGCAGCAACAGCAGGCTTGGGAGCTATCTTGTGCTTAGATGGAGCAGCCCCAGACTTGATAGCATCTCCCATCAGCTTCTGGGTCTTGGCAGGAGGTGCAATGGGCTCTTCCTCCTCCTCTTCATCTGATTCCCTAACCATAGATGGCTTTCCAATCACTCTGGCCATGGTTTTCTTGACCCTTTCTTTCCTTCTCTTTCCTGCAGTAGCCTCTTCTTCTCTTGGTTCAGCTATAGCTTGAGTTGAGGCTCTGGCTTTTGACATAGGAATTCTCTTGGCAGGTGCCTTCTTGTGCATGCCAGGCTTGGTGGATGCAATAGTGCCAAATTCCTTCTTGACAACCTTCTTCTTTGAGGTTACTTCCTCAATCTCAAAGTCCTCATCTTTTGAGTCAGAAGTTCTCTTCTTCCTTTGCCTGACAGTAGCCTTAGGAAGATTGCTTAGGGTGCTTCTGCTACCCTCCTCATAATTTCTGTTTGAGGGACTAGTGCCCTCACTCAGATTTGCATGCTCTTCTGACCTATTCTGGCTATCACTGTTGTCTGACATTGCTGACACTGAAAGTTGACCTCGTGAATCGATAGGTTGAGATAGAGTGGATGATCATGACAAAGCACAGACATTTTGCAAAACAAATGAGTCAAAAACTTAGTTTTAGTTTTCTACAGAAAGCATTTCAGAGCTACCGATATTACAAACTCGGTGACACCGAAGCAGTTCTGGAGTCTAAACTTGCAAGATCGGTCAGACCGAGAAGCAGTTCAGTGACTCCGAGTTGCTAGGGTTTCACTGAGAAATGAACTCGGTCACACCGATTGGTATGTTTTGGTCTGACCGAAAGATACTTGTGCTATGGCCTGAGCCAAATCGGTGAGAACGAAATCCTAATATTGGTCGGTTTGAGATGAGTTCGGCGGAAACCTAAACCTAAATTTTTGCATCAAATCTAATCTAATGAAGTTTCCAGTGGATAGATTAATCTCAAAAGTGGCAAGAATATACGCATTAATCTTTGAGCTCAGAATCGGAATGGGGATGGCACAAAGGGACGAGTTCATACCCTAACTTGGTGATGAACCCGCTACGGCGACAACGGCGATGAATATTCCCATTGACAGCGATGGAGACTAGCGGCAGGAAGATGCTGATGACGAGAAGACGATCCAGAGACCATGAGTCAGCAGAGCTGGACAGGCGCGGGCGAAGCGTTTGGAGAAATTTCCAAATTTTTGGCCCGTGGGTATATATGTCCGGACTCTGTTAGTGTGACCGAGTGGAACGCCTCGGTGGCACCGAGATGCAGAGTCGCAAGCGATTGCTGCAACTCGGTGTGACCGAAAGGTTCAAATCGGTTGCACCGAGATTAAACCTAGATCAACTTAATGAACTTGGTGTGACCGAATGGGATGAATCGGTCAGACTGAAATGCACTAAGACGTTTTGGAAGTTAAGTCTATGACAAATCGGTGGCTCCGGGTGCTCCTCACTCAGAGGGTCCGAATATGACTTGATCAAACTTTGTGATGTAGCATGAATAGAGTTTGACACGAGAAAATCATAGATAGCTAGAGGGAGTACTTAGGTAATCTTTTCGATCCATTTGGCAAAAAGAAAAAAACAACAATCAAAGAAACAAATGGATGTCCTTGAATGGAGAAAATTATGCAACCAACACGCTCACACAATAAGATAGCAAATGAAATATGTGGCAAAGCATTGACAAACACTCTAGCATCTATCGAGCAATTGGCTATGACTAGATCATCTATATATGAGTATATTGACTTAGGAGTCAAATGAGAACATTTGATCATAGGTCATACTCATCGTTTAAGAAGAAGTGGGGTTACCACTTTTACATAAAGCATTGTTGAGCTCACACCATTAGAGTTGCTTTAGCTCAATTCTTAGAGTAAAGCTCCCTGTAGATGTGATATCCCCTTTTAGAGGGATGAACTAACCTTGGGTTTTGTTGATGATGACTTCAAGTAGATGTTGAAGATGTGGATGCTCAATATTAATGTAGATCATTTGGAGCAATCCATTGGAGTGAGTTGCACTTTCAATACCTACATGAGTTGGTCCCGCAAGGAACAAACAAGGATATACATGAACATAGAGTGAAGTACACATATGATGATGTCCATGAAAGCATTTGGTTACCTTGTCCCTTGACTTACCAACAAGAGGGTTTGTGACTCCTTGAACTAGTGCAAGATGTGGAAGTTGACTACACTTGTCCTTGCCAATATGAATATGAGTGAAGTATGTTGGCGGAGTCACCCTCAAGAACTCTCTAGTTCTTCTTATTTGGGATCCACATCAACTTGACAGGAATCCTTGCTTTGTAGTCGTACTTGATGAAGTAGAACTTGTAGTAGTCTTGGGAACCCACTTGACCAAGGCCTTTGGAGCTTCTTCAAATGCATCAATCTCCTCTTGAATCTTGTCCTTGCCATTTAGCTTGTGGTCTTGTGGTGGAAGATCATCTTGAGCTTGTGTTCCCTTGAAGTAAGTGGGATCATACTTCTCTTGTTGAGGAACAAACTTCGTCTTGGGGTATTGATCTTCTTCCCACTCAACTACATTGGCATTTAACTTTCATTCAAAGCCAACACCTTGATTCTTTCGGTGCCTTCCTTGCATGCGTACAATTTCCTCAAATTTCTTACTTCCGGCAAAGCTGTTGTAAACACCTTTCTCTATAATTCCCTACAAAAGGCTCTTGTAAACACCTTTCTCTAAAATTCCCTTGAATAAGCTATTTTCGTGCTCAAGTGTAACTTGGCTAAGAGAATCATTGGTGGAATCAAGAGAACTTCTAGAAGCAACAATATTGGATTTTGCATGATTATTGTTACTACTAGAAGAAGAATCTTTCTTATGCTTGTTGCTAGATTTTACTTGTGGCATGTAAGTATACAAGAGTAAATGCTTGGCAATGTAAGAAGAACTTTTCTTCCGAAGATCGTCATTGATTGCCTTTAAGAACCCATTCTCTTGCCCTAAGTTGAGCTTTTCGAAGCGTAGCTTCTCATGAGTTTTTAAAAGTTCTCGATGATCCTCTAAAGTAGTTTCATGAGCTAACTTAAGAGTATTTAGTTCTTTAGTTAGATGCTCAATATCCTTCTTATCATTGTCATACGTTTCATCTTGATTAGCATGATAAATAGCAATTTGATCATAATTTTCATCACTAGCATTGTCAACAAGCAAATCATCATCACCAAGCAAATCATCTTCATCACTATTGAAATCAATATACTCGGGGTGTGATACCTTGGGGCCTTTAGCCATGAAGCATCTTCCAATTCCTTCATTTGGTGAGTCAAATATGTCATAGGAGTTGGTTGACACAAGAGCAAGACCGGGAACACCTTCATTTTGAGTATATTCAGAGTCAGAGCGATAACTTCTCTCGGAGTGGTTGTCGGAGTCAGAACCGGATACCGATTCACCAACATGAGTTTGATGTCTTCATTTTGTGTAGCTCCTTGATGACTTGTCCTTCCTTTCTGAATCCTTGCTTCTGAGAGAGGGTCTTCGTTCATAACGAGCATCTCTACTCCTTCTCTCTTTTGGAGGCGATTCATTGTAGCGACCAGAACTCAAACAGACTAGTCTTTGTGCATCAGTGTCATCCCTGGATCGGTAATTCTGACATGCACAGTACTTGAGGATTTATAACAGAGTTCCAATCACACAATTATTACATTGAATGTCTCAAAAGAGGACCTATTACAATAATATGGCTTAAGGCCATAAAAACGATAAGAGTGGAAGGCTTGGAAGATAAAGTGAGTCCATCAACTCCAACGACATAGCTGAGTGAACGACAACGACGTATGGCACCTTACTCGTCGTCTGAAAAGTCTGCAACATGAAATGTTGCAGCCCGAAATGGGTCAGCACATGGAATATGCTAGCAATGTAACACATAGAGTAATGAACCGAATAAATGCTATCACTACATGCATATTTGGTTGGTGGAAAGCTCTATGGTTACAGTTTTGCATAAAGCCAATATTTCCCTACAACAAAGGAATAAATTTTATTTAACTATCATGGTGGTTGATAAACATTGAGAAGGTTCCTCCAACTCAATCCCAATTAAGCATCATCATTAAACCCAACAAATTAATTTAGAGTGATGAGATCAACATGATAATCCAAGAACCAGATACTCAAGATGTCCATAACCGGGGACACGGCTAACCATGATTAGTTTGTATACTCTGCAGAGGTTTGCACACTTTTCCCCACAAGACTCGAACACATCCATGATCAAAGGATCGAGACATAGCCTTTCTGAAGCATTAACTCCCTACTCTGGGTAGACAGTACCACCTACAACCCACTACATGTGCTAGTCTACCTCTTCAAGAGCTTCACGCAACTTACTAAACTATGCCAGAGCCCATATTGGCTTGTGGCTGCACACGGAAGTTTCCAGCATGAATAATCTTATGATCCCTTTGAGCCTGGGTGGCGAACCGTAGGATGATCACACGGGTACTCTGGGATATCCTAGGACAACACTGGATTCTCTAGGTGCCCTGACAACCACTTGGTACTCCAGGGTGCCTTCAACCAATCCACCCAGATGTGTATTTAAGTAGCCACCTTAAGTTAACCATTAATTAACAATACTCACATCTATCATGGATACACTCACCCAAACCACGTCTATGAGCATAGCATAGCAATATAAGCATAACGTAGAAGTAACTCCCAGAGGTTTGATAATAAAACAGGGCAATAGGTTCTACCTCATCATCTACTTCCCAAAACCCACATGTTATTCAGATCCTAACCATGCAATGTTTGAGGGTTGATCAAATGCATAAAAACTAGGTAGCAAAGAGGTATGATCAAAGTGTTACTTGCCTTGCTGATGATCCGCAAAACCGAGAGAATCGTAGTAGGACGCTTCGCACTCCAAGAATTCTATCGCAAACAAAAAAAGGCATACATAAGCACTCAAACTAATAGCACGGGTAAAACTCAAATAAGAAGATTTAACCAGAAAGTTCAACGAAAGAACTCCGGTTTACAAAAAGAAACAACTCAAACGGAGCAACGAAGCTCAAACTACGAAAGAAACAAGATCATTTACTAAACTGGACTAAAGTCAAATTTTACAGTACCAAAATCTTGGTCAAGTTGGTTAAACAGAAAGAGGGCTTCGAGACGAAGATCTAGGCGCTTGAATCACCTGAATCGGATAAACGAGCGAAAAGATAAACTAAAACGAAGATGAGGGCAGAAATCACGATCGAAAATAATCGCGGAAAAACCTTGGAAAATAAAACACGACGAACAGGCTAAGGAACGAACGTTCGCTGTCTGCGGCTAATGGACGCGCTCGTTCGTTAAAACAAACATCCGCTATTTAACTAAACTGAAAAAACCCAAACCGAGTCTAAAAAAAGGATCTAGGGTTTCGAAAAAAAACAATCGGTTTTTCCCGAGAAAACCGGCGGCGGCGGCGGCTATACCTCCGGCGACATCAAGCTCGGCGGCGTGGCGGCGGGACAGGCGGCTCCGGCGGCAGGGCTACGGCGGCGGTGGGCGGCAACAGCGGGAAAGGGCGGTGGCGGCGGCGTCTCAGGAGGTGGCGCGCGCGCGGCAGCGGCGGAAGACAGCTGCGGCGGCAAGTGGCGGTGGCGGCTAGGGTTTCGGCGCGGCGGGGCTGGCGGGCCGGCGGGGTCGGGCCCCCGGCTTATAAGGCCGGCCGGGCGCGGACTCCAGGTCGGACATGGCCCGGTAAGTCGGTTAGTTTTTTTATATAAATCCTGACGCAGAAAAACTAACGATAGAAATACTGGAGTCCAAAAATCCTGAAATAAATTTTCACAGTCCTCTAATAATATTGTGGACAAAGTGAACATTTATTTGGGCCTCTAATGCAATTTTGAAAAACGCATTTTTTCCTAATTCAAATAAAATAGCAATAAAACTCCGAATAAAATTTCTTATTTGATTTTAATATTTTTCCTCCAATATTTCTTTATTTTGGAGAAGTCGTTTTATCCCCTCTATTTATTTTTCATATAGGAAATATTCGAAGAGAAAATATAATTAAAACCAAATGATCCTCTTTTCAAAATTTGAGAAAACTCAAATATGAAAATAACGAAATCCCCAACTCTCTCTGTGGGTCCTTGAGTTGCGTAGAATTTCTAGGATCAACCAAAAATGCAATAAAATATGATATGCAATGATGACCTAATGCATAACATTCCAAATTGAAAATTTGGGATGTTACAAACCTACCGCCTTAAGATGAATCTCGCCCTCGAGATTCGGGTTGGCTAGAAAATAGGTGCGGGTGGTCCTTCAGTAAGTCTTCCTCTCTCTCCGAGGTGGCTTCATCCTCGGTATGGTGGCTCCACTGAACTTTGCAGAACTTGATAACCTTGTTGCGTGTGACTCGGCAGGCAAACTCGAGAATCTTCACTAGTTTCTCCTCATAAGTTAAATCAATGTCCAGCTGAATCACTTCCAGTGGCACTGTATCTCTCACAAAGATATCGTCCATCTCTGCGTGGCACTTCTTCAACTGGGAAACGTGGAACACGTCGTGAACTCCTGACAATCCTTCTGGAAATTCCAACTTGTAAGCAACTTCTCCCATACGTTCCAAAACTTTGTATGGTCCCACAAAACGTGGTGCTAACTTTCCCTTAACTCCAAAATTCTTAACTCCTCGAAGTGGGGGCACACGAAGATATACTCTGTCTTCGACTTTGTAAACTGTCTCTTTGCGTTTAGAATCCGCATAACTCTTCTACCTGGACTGGGCTACCTTGAGTCTGTCACGAATCAACTTAACCTTCTCTTCAAATCTGGCCCAAACAACTGACGGTCTCCAACTTCATCCCATAACAATGGTGTCCTACACCTCCTTCTGTACAAAGCTTTGAAAGGGGACATCTTCAAACTGGCTTGATAATTGTTATTGTAAGAGAACTCTGCATACGACAAATTCTCGTCCCAACTAGATCCATAATCTAGCGCGCAAGCTCTCAACATGTCCTCCAGAATCTGATTGACTCTCTCAGTCTGTCCATCTGTCTATGGATAAAAGGTTGTACTAAACTCTAGCCTAGTACCCAAAGTCTCATGAAAATGATTCCAAAACTTTGAGGTAAACTGGGTTCCTCTATCTGATACAATGGTCCTCGAAACTCCATGCAGACATACGATCCTGGTCATGTATATCTTTGCCAACTTAGCACTGGTGTAAGTGGTCTTCACTGGGATGAAATGAGCTACCTTCGTCAACCGATCGACTACAACCCATATCGAGTCATAGCCTGAACGAGTTCTGGGCAATCCTGTGATAAAGTCCATGCCTAGCTTGTCCCACTTCCATTTGGGTATCGGCAATGGCTGTAGCAAACCTGCTGGCTTCTAATGCTCTTCCTTCACTCTCTGACATACATCACATACTGCTACATACTCTGCAATATCTTTCTTCATTCCGGTCCACCAGAAACTGTCCATCAAATCCAGATACATCTTGGTATTTCCTGGGTGAATCGAATACGGAGAATCATGGGCCTCCTACAAAATCAACTTCCTAATCTCGGGGTCACTAGGCACGTATACACGATCCTCAAACCATAAAGTATCGTGCTCATCCTCACGAAATCCTTTAGCCTTTCCTTTGCTCATCCTTTCCTTTATCTCAGCAATCTCTTTGTCAGTCTTCTGAGCTTCTCTGATCTTATCCATCAAAGTAGACTGAATTTCCAACGCTGCTACATAGCCTCTCGGAACTATTTCCAAACATAGCTCGCGAAGATCCTCTGCTAACTCCTTGGGTAATTCTCCTGCCAGGAGTGTATTGACATGACTCTTGCGACTCAATGCATTGGCTACTACATTAGCCTTTTCGGGATGATAGTGTAATTTCATATCATAATCCTTGATGAGCTCCAACCATCTCCTCTGCCTGAGATTCAACTCCTTCTGCGTGAAGATATACTTCAAACTCTTGTGATCCGTGTACACCTCACAATGGTTTCCGATGAGAAAATGTCTCCATGTCTTCAACGCATGCACTACGGCTGCTAACTCCAAATCATGTGTAGCATAATTCAACTCATGAGGTTTAAGCTGTCGTGAGGCATATGAAACAACTCTTCCCTCCTGCATAAGCACTGCTCCAAGTCCTCGACGTGAAGCGTCACAATACACTTGATAATCCTTGCGTTGATCTGGAAGAATCAACACTTGGGCTGTAACCAAACGTTTCTTCAACTCCTGAAAACTGGCCTCACAATCCTCAGTCCATTTGAACTTGGTGTCCTTCTTCAACAACTCCGTCATGGGCTTGGCAATCTTGGAAAAATTCTCAATGAACCTTCTGTAGTATCCTGCGAGTCCAAGAAAACTCCGGATTTCTCCAACCAACATGGGTGATTCCCATTTAGTCACAGTGACAACCTTGGTGGGGTCTACTGATATTCCTTCTCCGGATATAACATGTCCAAGGAATCCAACTTCCTTCAACCAAAATTCACACTTGCCGAACTTAGCATATAACTAATGTTCCCTGAGCTTCTCGAGAACCAAACACAAATGCTCCTTATGCTCCTCTTCATTCTTTGAGTAAACCAATATATCATCAATGAACACTACGACGAACTTATCCAAAAACTTCATAAACACCTTGTTCATCATGTTCATGAAATATGCAGGCGCGTTAGTCAGACCAAATGGCACAACGGTATACTCATAAAGTCTGTACCTTGTGGTAAAAGTTGTCTTAGGTATATCCTGCTCTCGAATCTTCAACTGATGGTATCCTGATCGCAGATCAATCTTGGAGAATACTTTAGCCCCTTGCAACTGGTCAAATAAATCATTGATCATTGGCAGTGGGTACTTGTTCTTGATCGTCACTTCATTCAAACCACGATAATCGACAACCATCCTCAACAATCCATCCTTCTTCTCTGCTAGAAGTACTGGGATCCCCAAGGTGACGAACTTGGCCGAATATAGCCTTTATCCAGTAACTCCTTAATTCGCTTCTTAATTTCCTCCAAATCCTTTGCGGGCATCCGATACGGTCTCTTAGATATTGGCCCTATGCCTGGCAAAAGCTCAATCAAAAACTCTATGTCTCTATCCGGTGGCATGCCTGGCAACTCCTCTAGAAATACGTTAGGGAAATCCTTCACCACTGGTACTTCCTCCTGTACAACTCCTGATAAGGAATTCACTTAAGTCCTCTTCGGCACATGTCGGGATACATACTTAATCCTTCTTCCTTCTGGGGTGGTGAGCATAATCAACTTACTAGAGCGGTCAATGTTCCCTCCATACTTTGATAACCAATCCATGCCTAATATTACATCCAGTCCTTGTGACTCCAATACTATTAGGTCTGAGGGGAACTCGTAGTTACCAATCCTTAATGGTAACCGATCACACCAAAGGCTAGCCATATACTCTGCTCCTTGCAAGGTTACTAACATGGGTGACCTAAGGGTTTGGGTTGGGAGGTTATACTTATCCACAAATCCCCTTGATATGTAAGAATGCGATGCACCAGTATCAAAAAGAACGATTGCAGTAAATGACTTAACCAAAAACTTACCTATAACTGCATCGGGTTGCGCTTTAATCTCCTCCACGCTAACGTGGTTCACTTGTCCCCTGTTCAAAGGGTTGGGCTTCTTCCCAGAGCTTCCATTGCCATTTCCATTCTTTGCTTCAGAACACTCCGTGGCGTAATGTCCATTCTTCCCGCACTTGAAACAAGTAATGTGACTTAGATCCTTCTTGGCGGGCATTGCTGGGTTGGAACGGTTCTGGCCATTGCTTCCTCCATTCCCATTCCCATTCTTGGAGCCACTATGGTTATGTGAACTTCCTCCATTGAAATTATGGTCTCCATGGTTATGGTGAATGTGTCCTCCCGAGTTCGGGGTAAAACGAGGCCTTTGCTGAGCTCCTGAATCGTACTTCCCTTGTCCATACTTACTCTTGTGGTTGTCTATCTGCTGCTGCTTCCCTTCAATCATAAGAGCTCTATCTACCAACTCCTGTTAGTTGTTGAATGTTGCCACCATCAACTGCATGCTCAGCTCATCATTCAGTCCTTCCAGAAACTTCTCCTGCTTAGCAGCATCTGTAGCGACGTCATCTGGGGCATAACGTGCTAACTTACTAAAATCATCCACATACTGGCCCACTATGCGTCCTCCTTGGCGCAAGTTGCGAAACTCGCGCTTCTTCATGGCCATATCTCCTACTGAAACATGGGCAATGTGGAAAACCTGCTGAAACTAGTCCCATGTAACAGTGTCAATGGGGTAAGTGGCTGTAAAATTTTCCCACCATGATGTTGCGGGTCCATCAAGCTGATGTGCAGCAAAACACACTCTCTCCGCATCTATGCATCCTGCAGTGGTCAGCTCCCTTCCAATCTTGCAGAGCCAATCATCTGCAAAATCGGCTCGGTGCTACTAGAGAACACCGGCGGATTCAGCCTTAGAAAATGGGCTAAGTGATCAACAGGTGGTGGTGGTGGGTAGTTGTTGTTGTTCCACTGGTTCCGATTCTGGACTAGTAGCTGCATCAGGGTATTCTGTTGCTGGATCAACTGGGTGAGCTCTGGTGGGAAAGCAAATCCATTGTCACGTCTCGGAGGCATCTGATCGGTTTAGAAAAGGTGAGAAAATATAATAGAATGAGGTCTAAAGGGAAAACACTACCCATATGCACATGAGACAAACACAATCATATCACTTGAATCAATTCAAACAAGGGCATACAATCGGTCTAACTATCGTTACAAAAGTGCTCGGACTATACTATATACATGGGGGAATACTACTACTGATATGGTGGTCGACTAGAAGTTTAATCGGTAGAAGACTCCATGATATCTGCTCCAGCTTCATCAACATAATCATCATCGCTATCGTCGGGGTCTGAGTCGGTGTCATCGATGATGATGTAGTCCTCCGAACAAATGTCCTTGGATTCATCGTCATCTCCTCCTGGCCCGGGGTCTCCCATGAATACTCCTAGCTTTCTCGTCAAATTGGGATTCTTCTCCACGAGTATTTTCATTTCCTCCTCATATCCATCACGTGTAGACTTGAGTTCTTCCTCCAGCTCCGTGATCCTGACCATTGCCTTCTTCAGGTCTATCATGCCTGCACACATCTGGTTCTCCTGGCGAGAATGTGCTGGTTTAACTCCTGGATGAAAGCTGCAATGGACCTGTCCCTCCTGGTGCTGATCATCTCCCATTGCTCATCTCGGCACCCACAAAGCTGGTAGATAGTATCCT
Source organism: Triticum aestivum (assembly GCF_018294505.1). Classification (NCBI taxonomy): domain Eukaryota; kingdom Viridiplantae; phylum Streptophyta; class Magnoliopsida; order Poales; family Poaceae; genus Triticum; species Triticum aestivum. Next base: position 317,170,610 of record NC_057813.1, on the reverse strand, counting down.
TTAGATCCTTGTGCGAAACTTCTCCAATGCGTCCCATGGTGATGTGCACTGCCATGCTCTTTCCTAGACTCTAGGTTGGTGCATCAAAGGAAAACTCTTTGGGCTCAGTGACTGGCATGAACGTCCTTCCTGGAACTTGAACTCGAATCATCCAATGCTCCTCTTCTGGTAAAGTGCCGATGTAGGTCCCGGTGAAGCTTGGTATCCCAATGTTCAGGTACCTAGTAACTTCCTTCAAGTGTCGTCCAAAAGGAGTGTCTTCATCCGGTTGTGTAAACTTGTTCCTTGCATCCGCCATCCTATAGAGTAGAAAAGGGAGAGGAGTCAGAAATGAGAAGAGAGTAGTGTCCTATGGTTTTAGCTTAATGGTCGTGTCCTACAGTTAGCGTGTGCTCTGATACCATCATTCTAGTCTCTGTGCATCAGTGTCATCCCTGGATCAGTAATGCTGACACGCACAGTACTTGAGGATTTATAACAGAATTCCAACCACACACTTTTTACATCGAATGTATCAAAAGAGGACTTATTACAATAATATGGCTTAAGGCCATCTAAAAAACGATAACAACGGAAGGCTTGGAAGATAAAGTGAGTCCATCAACTCCAACAACATAGCTGAGTGAATGGCAATAATCTATGGCACCTTACTCATCGTCTGAAAAGTCTGCAACATGAAATGTTGCAGCCCAAAACGGGTCAGCACATGGAATATGCTGGCAATGTAACACATAGGGTAATGAATCGAATAAATGCTATCACTACATGCATATTTGGCTGGTGGAAAGCTCTATGGTTACAGTTTTGCATAAAGCTATTTTTTTCCTACAACAAAGGAATAAATTTTATTTAACTATCGTGGTGGTTGATAAACATTGAGAAGGTTCCTCCAACTCAATCCCAATTAAGCATCATCATTAAACACAACAAATTAATATAGAGTGATGAGATCAACATGATAATCCAAGAACCAGGTACTCAAGATGTCCATAACCAGGGACATGGCTAACCACGATTAGTTTGTATACTCTGCAGAGGATTGCGCACTTTTCCCACAAGACTTGAACACATCCATGATTGGAGGATCGGGAAATAGCCTTTCTGAAGCATTAAGTCCCTACTCTGGGTAGACAGTAACACCTACAGCCCACTACATCTTCTAGTTTACCTCTTCAAGAGCTTCATGCACTTAATCAACTATGCTAGAGCCCATATTGGCTTGTGGCTGAACATAGAAGTTTCCAGCATGAATAATCTTATGATCCCTTTGAGCCTGGGTGGCGAACCATAGGATGATCACATGGGTACTCTGGGATATCCTAGGACAACACTGGATTCTCCAGCTACCCTGACAACCACTGGGTACTCCAAGGTGCCTTCAACCAATCCACCCAGATGTGTATTTAAGTAGCCACCTTAAGTTAACCATTAATTAACAATACTCACATCTGTCATGGATACACTCACCCAAACCATGTCTACGAGCATAGCATATCAATATAAGCATAACATAGAAGTAACTCCCAAAGGTTTGATAACAAAACATGGCAATAGGTTCTACCTCATCATCTACTTCCCAAAACCCACATGTTATTCAAATCCTAACCATGCAATGTTTCAGGGTTTATGTAATGCATAAAAACTGGGTAGTAAAGAGGTATGATCAAGGTGTTACTTGCCTTGCTGATGATTCGCAAAACCTAGAGACTCGTAGTAGCACGCTTCGCACTCCGGGAATTCTATCGCAAACAAACAAAGGCATACATAAGCACTCAAACTTATAGCACGGGTAAAACTCAAATAAGAAGATTTAACCAGAAAGTTCAACTGAAGAACTCCGGTTTACAAAAATAAACAACTCAAACGGAGCAAGGAAACTCAAACTACGAAAGAAACAAGATCCGTTTAGTAAAGTGGACTAAAGTTAAATTTTACAGTACCAAAATCTTGTTCAAGTTGTTTAAACAGAAATAGGGCTTCAGGACGAAGATCTAGGTGCTTGAATCACCTGAATCGGATAAACGAGCGAAAAGATAAACTAAAACGAAGATCAGGGCAGAAATCACGATCAAAAATAATCACGGAAAAACCCTAGAAAATAAAACGTGACAAACAGGCTAACGAACGAGCGTTCGCTGTCTGCGGCTAATGGACGAACAACGTTCGTTAAAAAGAACGTACGGACGAATGTCCGCTATTTAACTAAACCGAGAAAACCAAACTGAATCTAAAAGAATAGATCTAGGGTTTTGAAAAAAACCAATGGTTTTTTCTCGAGAAAACCGGCAGTGGCGGCGGCTATACTTCCGGCGAGATCGAGCTTGGTGGCGGGGCGGCAGGATGGGCAGCTTCGGCAGCGAGGCTGCGGCGGCGGTGGGCGGCGACGGCGGGACGGGGCGGCGGCGGCGGCGTCACGGGCGGTGGCGCACGCGCAGCGGCGGTGGAAGGCGGCGGCCGTGGCGGGTGGCGGCGGCGGCTAGGGTTTTGGCGGGGCGTGGCTGGAGGGCTGGCGGGGTCGGGGCCTATAAGGCTGGCCGGGCGCGGAGTCCAGGTCGGACACGACCCGATAAGTCGGTTAGTTTTTCATATAAATCCTGACACAGAAAACTAACGAAAGAAATACTAAATGGAGTCTCAAAAATCTTGAAATAAATTTTTACGATCCTCTAATAATATTGCGAACAACGAGAACATTTATTTGGGCCTCTAATGCAATTTTGAAAAACGCATTTTTTCCTAATTCAAATAAAATAGCAATAAAACTCCGAATAAAATTTCTTATTTGATTTTAATATTTTTCCTCCAATATTTCTTTATTTTGGAGAAGTCATTTTATCCCCGCTCTTTATTTTTCATATAGGAAATATTCGAAGAGAAAAAAATAATTAAAACCAAATGATCCTCTTTTCAAAATTTGAGAAAAACTCAAATATGAAAATAACGAAATCCCCAACTCTCTCCATGGGTCCTTGAGTTGCGTAGAATTTCTAGGATCGACCAAAAATGCAATAAAATATGATATGCAGTGATGACCTAATGCATAACATTCCAAATTGAAAATTTGGGATGTTACATTCATCTGTTCTACTTCTCCTTTTAGGTGAGTCTTCTTTTCTTTTATAGGAAGTCATACACTCATTGGAGTAGTGTCCGGGTCTTCCACAATTGTAGCAATTTCGATCACGACTAGAAGATGTTTTGTCATTATAGGACCTTGACTTGGAGCTTCTCTCTTTACTTCTGCTTTTGTGGAATTTGTTGAAGCTCTTCACCATTAAGCTGAATTCTTCATTGAAGACTTGTTTTTCACTTGATGTGGTAGGAGCATCATATGAAGCTTTATAAGCACCACTAGACTTGTTGTGAAGCTCTTCCTTTTCCTTGAGTGACACCTCATGAGCAACAATTCTTCCAATGACTTCCATTGGCTTGAGATCTTTGTAATTGGGCATCATTTGGATCAATGTGCACAAGGTGTCATATTTTCCATCCAAGGCTCCTAGGATCTTGTTGATGATGAATCTGTCAGTCATCTCTTCACTTCCTAAGCCAGCAATCTCAATTGTGATGAGAGCAATCCTAGAGTACATTTCATCGACACCTTCACCATCCTTCATTTTGAACTTGTCAAGTTCACTTTGAAGCACATCCAATTTGTATTCCTTGATGGACTCGGTACCTTCGTGCATATCAATCAAAGTATTGCAAATTTCCTTTGCATTCTCAAGACGGCTGATTTTGTTGAATTCTTTGGGGCACAATCCATTGAAGAGGATATTGCAAGCTTGAGCGTTCTGTTGCAGCATCTTCAATTCTTCCGTAGTTGCTTCATGATTTGGTTCTCTCCCATCAAAGAATTCACCTTGAAAAACAATACACACAATAGCCCAAACGGCAGGATTATGTACAAGAATATGCATTTTCATCTTATGCTTCCAACTAGCAAAATTAGTACCATCAAAGTAAGGACCTCTACGGTGGTAATTTCCCTCGCTAGATGCCATACTCTCCTAGGTTGTGAAACCAAGGGTATGTTCACCAAAACTATGGAAACCAAGGAAAATGGAGACCAAAGCTCTGATACCACTGGTAGGATCGAAAGTATTTCTAGGGGGGGTGATTAGACTACTTGACCAAATAAAAATCTAGCCTTTTCCCAATTTTAAGTCTCGGCAGATTTTAGCAACTTAACACAAGTTAAGCAATTAACCTACACATGCAATTCTAAGAGTGTAGCAGCGGAATGTAAAACATTGCATATGAAGGTAAAAGGGAAGGGTTTGGAGAGGGCAAACGCAATGTAGACACAGAGATTTTTGGCATGGTCCCGATAGGTGGTGCTATCGTACATCCAAGTTAATGGGGACTTCAACCCACAAAGGGTAACGGTTGTGCGAGTCCACGGAGGGCTCCACCCATGAAGGGTCCATGAATAAGCAACCTTGTCTATCCCACCGTAGCCATCGCCCACGAAGGACTTGCCTCACTTGGGTAGATCTTCACGAAGTAGGAAATCTCCTTGCCCTTACAAACTCCTTGGTTCAACTCCACAATCTTGACGGAGGCTCCCAAGTGACACATAACCAATCTAGGAGACACCACTCTCCAAAAGGTAATAGATGGTGTGTTCATGATGAACTCCTTGCTCTTGTGCTTCAAATGATAGTCTCCCCAACACTCAACTCTCTCTCACAGATTTGGATATGGTGGAAAGATGATTTGAGTGGAAAGCAACTTGGGGAAGACTAGAGATCAAGATTCTTGTGGTTGGATTGGAATGTCTTGGTCTCAACCCATGAGTAGGTGGTTCTCTCTCAAAAAATAAGTAGTGGAAGTGTAGGCACATTCGGATGGCTCTCTCGCAAATGGAGAAGGGGTGGAGGGGTATATATAGCCTCCATGAAAAATCTAACAGTTGCACACATTTTACCAAACTCGGTCAGACCGAATAAAGAAACTCAATGGGACCGATCTAGTTCAAAATGTGAACGTTAGGTTTTTTGGTGGGACCGATGAGATCAACTCGGTGGGACCGATGCACTAGGGTTACGGGAAAACCTCATCTTGGTGGGACCGGTCGCATGAACTCGGTGTGACTGATTTTAGCAATAAGCAAATAGAGACTTAGTCAAGCAAACTCGATGGGACCGATCATTCGGTGAGACCGAAACGTTACGAAAAGGAAACAAAAAGATTGCATTGCGAACTCAGTGGGACCGATCCCTCATTTCGGTATGATCGAAACATTATGAAGGGAAACAGAGAGTTTTCAATCCCATCTCGGTGATACCGAGATCCCTATCGGCGACACCGAACTGATTAGGGTTTCTGGCTATGGCTATGTCAAGTGAACTCGGTGGCGCTGGATAAATCAAATTGGTGGGACCGATTTTGACTTTATGTTTAGGACAAATTTGGATATGAGAAAGTGGTTGAGGGCTTTGGAGCATATAGCTAAGCATTTTGAGCAAGTAGATCATTAAGCAACACCTCATCCCCTTTTAATAGTATTGGCTTTCCCTATGGACTCAATGTGATCTTGGATCACTAAAATGGAAATGAAGAGTCTTGAGCTTTTGCGAATATGTGTCCTTAGCATTTTGAGGGGTCCATATCTCTAGTCCATGCCATGCCAATTATTGAACTTTCTTAAACATTTAACTTGAATGGCTATTAGTTCAATGTGCTATATGTTGTTATGAATTACCAAAATCACCTGGGGATAATTTGCACTTTCACTTCCTCTTTGCCAACTGTTATCACTTACATTTTGCAGGAGTTTGCTGACGTCTTCCCACAAGACATGCCACCGGGATTACCACCTATTCGAGGGATTGAGCATTAGATTGACTTAATTACCGGTGCATCACTGCCCAATTGTGCGTCGTACCGTACGAATCTAGAGGAGACGAAGGAGATTATGTGTCAAGTACAAGAGCTGCTCGACGGAGGTTATATATGTGAATCCCTTAGTCCTTGTGTTGTTCCTACTATTCTAGAGCCGAAAAAGGATGGTCCATCACGTATGTGTGTTGATTGTAGATCCATTGAAAATATTACTATTCGTTATTATCATCCTATTCCTAGGCTAGATGATATGCTTGATGAATTAAGTGGATATATAATATTCTCCAAAGTTGATTTGCATAGTGGATACCATCAAATTCATATGAAATTGGGAGATGAATGGAAAACAACATTTAAAACTAAGTTTGGCTTATATGAGTGGTTAGTCATGCCTTTTGGGTTAACTAATGCACCTAGCACTTTCATGAGATTAATGAACGAAGTTTTACGTGCTTTTATTGGATGATTTCTGGTAGTCTATTTTGATGATATACTAATTTATAGCAGATCTTTGGAGGAACATTTGGAACATTTACGTGTTGTTTTTATTGTTCTATGTGATGCGCGTTTTTTGGCAACCTTGGGAAGTGCACCTTTTGCACCGACCGAGTATCTTTTCCTGGCTATGTTGTTACTCCATAGGGAATTGAAGTTGATAAAGCCAAGATTGAAGCTTTTGGGAGTTGGCCGCAGCCCTAAACAGTCACAGAAGTGAGGACATTTCTTGGACTCGCTGGTTTTTATAGGCGTTTTGTGGGAGATTTCAGCACCATTGTTGCGCATATCAATGAGCTTACAAAGAAGGATGTGCCTTTTGTTTGGGGTAGCGCACAGGAAGAAGCCTTCACGGTATTGAAAGATAAGTTGACACACACTCCTTTACTCCAACTTCCTGATTTTAATAAGACTTTTTAGCTTGATTGTGATGCTAGTGGAATTGGATTAGGAGGTGTGTTATTACAAGATGGTAAACCTGTTGCATACTTTTCTAAAAAATTGAGTGGGCCTAGTCTTAACTATTCTACTTATGATAAGGAATTATTGCTCTTGTTCGGACTTTGGATACATGGCAACATTATTTATAACCCAAAGAATTTGCTATACATTCTGATCCTGAATCTTTGAAACATATTAGAAGTCAAGCAAAGATGAACTGTAGACATGCTAAGTGGGTTGAATTCATTGAGACTTTTCCTTATGTCATTAAACACAAGAAGGGTAAAGAAAATGTTATTGTTGATGCATTGTCTCATCGTTATACTATGCTTTCATGACTTGACTTCAAAAATTTTGGTTTGGAGACCATCAAAGATCAATATGTGCATGATGCAAAATTTCAAGATGTGGTGCAAAATTATAAAGAAGGAAGAACGTGGAACAAGTTCATCATTAATGATGATTCATGTTCTATGCTAACAAGTTGTGCATTCCAGCTATCTCTGTTCGTCTTTTATTGTTGAAGGAGGCGTATGGAGGAGGATTAATGGGACATTTTGACATGAAGGAGATGAAGGATGTGCTTGCTACACATTTCTTTTGTCCAAAGATGAGACGGGATATTGAGTGTTTTGTTGCTCGCTCCACTACACGTCAAAAAGCTAAGTCACGACTCAATCCTCTTGGTTTATATGCCTTTGCCTGTACCTAGTGTTCCAAGGGAGGACATATCTATGGACTTTGTTTTAGGTTTACCTCAAACAAATAAGGGGATGGATAGCATATTTGTTGTCGTGGATAGGTTTTCGAAAATGGCACACTTCGTACCATGTCATAAGAGCGATGATGCTACTAATGTTGCTGATTTGTTCTTTCGTGAAATTATTCGCCTGCAGGGTATGCCAAATACAATTGTTTTAGATTGTGGTACTAAATTTCTTAGCCACTTTTGGAGATGTTTATGGGCTAAGTTGGGAACTAAACTGCTTTTTAGTACTACATGTCACCCCCAAACTGATGGTCAAACTGAAGTAGTCAATAGAACTTTGTCTCTATGCTTAGGGCTGTTTTGAAGAATAACCTAAAAATGTGGGGAAAATGCTTGCCTCATATTGAATTTGCTTATAAATGTTCAATGCATGGAGATGGTGGGACAATGTTCTGTTCACGTCATCATAGATGGAGGGAGTTGCAACAACTTGGCTAGCATGGAGATGGTGGAGAAGCTATCTCTCACCACCAATCCATATTCTCATCCGTACTACAAACAATGGTTCAACAACAACGACAAGGTTAAGGTAACACGTACTGTGTGTGTGCATTTTAGTATTGCTAGATATGTCGATCATGCTGATTGTGATGTGGTACCCATGCAAGCATGTTCCGTATTACTTGGTAGGCCATGGCAATTTGATAAAAAAATTGTACACCATGGTAGAAACAATTAGTATGCTCTTGTTCATAAGGATAAACATATTACTTTGCTTCCTATGTCTCCTGAACACATTTAGTAAAGCAAAATAGGAGCAAAACAAGAGTGAAAATCAGATTGTGGCAAAAGAATTTGAGCAACAAATTAAGCCTAATAACAAACCATCATCTCATGTTGCCTCTGAAACTAAACTGAAAGTGGATGTTTACTTGCCACCAAATCTGATAATAAGGATCTAGATTTCAGCAAATTTGTTTGCTATGCTTTTGTGTGCAAAGGGGCATTATATTCATTCCCGGATGTGCCTTCCTCTTTGCCTCCTGTTGTCACTAACATTTTGTAGGAGTTCGCTGACATATTCCCACAAGACATGCAATCGGGGTCACCACCTATTCGAGGGATTGAACATCAGATTGACTTAATTCCTAGTGCATCACGGGACAACCGTGCGCCATGTCGTACCAATCTAAATGAGACGAAGGAGATTATGTGTCAAGTACAATAGCTGCTCGACAATGGCTATATACATGAATCCCTTAGTCCTTGTGTTGTTCCTATTATTCGAGTGCCGAAAAAGGATGGTACATCACGTATGTGTGTTGATTGTAGATCCATTAATAATATTACTATTTGTTATCGTCATCCTATTCCTAGCTATATGATATGCTTGATGATTTAAGTGGATATACAATATTCTCCAAAGATGATTTGTATAATGGATACCATCAAATTCGTATGAAATTGGTAGATGAATGGAAGACAACATTTAAAACTAAGTTTGGCTTATATGAGTGGTTAGTCATGCCTTTTGGGTTAACTATTGCACCTAGCACTTTCATGAGATGAATGAACGAAGTATTACGTGATTTTATTGGACTGTTTCTAGTTGTCTACTTTGATGATACATGATACGTCTCTATTGTATCTATAATTTTTTATTGTTCTATGCCAACATTATACAACTTTTACATACTTTTGGCAACATTTTATATTATTTTTGGACCTAACATATTGATCCAGCACCCAGTGCCAGTTCATGTTTTTTGCATGTTTTTTTTCTTTCGCATAATATCCATATCAAAAAAATTCCAAACGCGATAAAAATTTACGGAGAATTATTTGGAATATATGTGATTTTTGGGAGGTGGAATCACTGGTACAGCGAGGTGCTATACAAATGGTTTTTAACCCCTTTCCGCGATGGTGTTCTGAACCGTCCCCTAGTGAGTGACTGCGATAGGGGGGTCCTTCCCACACGACCCAGAAACCGTCAGGGATATGCCCTCCTAGTACACACGTTCGGCAAAATGAGGTCATGCGCGACGTGCGACGATCAAATATGGTTATACGTACAGTAGTGCTAAAAATAGAATTAAATAAGCGAAATCGTTTCCAATCGTAAGTAGATCCCACACTCTCAGTCCCCGCTAAACGTTTCCGTTCGTATATACATCCCACACAGTCGCTCCAAAGGAAAATGTTTCCGTTTGCAGGTACATCACACACAATTTTCCCCATTAAACCGTTTGTGATAGAATTGCCATTGCACACGATATTAACAATTTTACCATTTTACGTTATTGAATGCATCACACACAATGCGTAGAATAAACTGTGTGGCAAAAGGGTGTCAATCACACACAGTTTTTATGTGGTAAACGTTTGCGCAAGGTGGCCTAACGCAAACAGTTTTCAAGAGGATGTCATGTGTAATTGTTCATTGATCCAACATGGTTTATTCCTAGAAACTGTGTGCGTTGCCTGAGGTCATCGCCCACGGTGTTTTCTCAATAACTGTTTGCAATAGAAGACCCCAATTAGCAGGCTAATTGCCCTATTATTAATAATCAATTTATTAATCTAATTTACATTTCATATTAAGCACACAATACATTTCATTTCCATATTAAGGAAGCAAGATTTCATAATTGAAATACATCAGAGTACAACATAATATAGCTTCAGCACTCAGCTACCCCATTACACAACTGCACCAGCACCAAGTTTCACATGCAACATCTAGAACCTTTCAAAATTAGCATCATAGACGGTACATAGACAGATGCATCTTATCTAGAAAACTGCTGAAGCAGAAGGCGAATATTGAGCCTTCATTGATGTTGAAGGTCTTCGCAACTTTAGGCCAGTGCCTGTGGATGATTGACCGTCCATCCTTCGTCCTCTTCAGGAACACTTCAATATTGAACCGTGGGTATTGTATGAAAACCGTCCTCGCCTCTTGACCATAGAGGTGGTTTGAGAGGTAATCATGAGTGAACTGCTTTGGAAAGGCAAGAACAATGATGTGCATAAATATCTTCTCTATATTGGAAATGGGGCAAAATAAAAAAGGCAAGGTATAATAGTTAGTACCATCTTGTAGTGAACTGATGTCTTCTTCATTGTGCAGACAAAGATCTTGTTGTTTTTTGTCGCTAATTTCTTTATCCTAACAATCTTTCTAAGTTTCTTGACTTGATTGATATTCATGGACAACTCATTTCCCCATATGCAAAAAGGGTGAACAGTGAGTCAAAACCTCCGGCAGCAGGACCTACATGTGCAAGACCAAATTGTTAAAACCTAAATAGTAGAATGGTTTCTTCAATTGCAGGTGCTATTAGACAATGGACCATGCGTGTGCTAACCTCGATTGTAAACCTCAGTGCCTCCCATTGTTTCCCTGCAACACATATAAGGTAGTTAGTCATCAGGTTAAGTGAGGGTTCACATGCTATCAGTAAAATATGTTGATGAAAAATAAGTACATTGCAAATTCATCAGATTAATTCAAGCCACATGGAAAACCCATTTATCCAAACCAAGCATGATTAAGAACTAGGAAATATAGCACTTGTAGATGTTTCTCATGTATTAAGTGCAGCCAAATTCAATTTATTCCTCACATGCATAACAATACAAAATACCCACGACAATTGGACATCGCATTCAGAATTGAACCAAGCAGTTAACTAAACACCACAACAAATGAACCAAACATTAACTGAGCGCCACATTGCACAATATAACATACTCCTACTAGAAGATCAGACAGTTAACCAAACCAAGCATGCTTAACAACTTGGAAATGTAGGAATTGTATTTGTTTCTCATGTATTTCGTACAACCAAATTCAATTTATTTCTCACAAGGTATACAATAACAAAATGCACCAACAACAATTGAACATCACATTGTAGAATTGAACCAAATAGTTAACTAAACACCACAACAAATGAACCAAACGTTAACTGAGCACCACATTGGACAATATAACATATTCCTAATAGAAGATCAGACAGTTAACCAAACCAAGCATGCTTAACAACTTGGGAATATAGCAATTGTATTTGTTTCTTATGTATTTAGTACAGCCAAATTCGATTTACTTCTCACAAGGTATACAATAACAGAATGCAGCCACAACTATTGAACATCGCATTGCAGAATTGAACCAAACAGTTAACTAAACACCACAACAAACGAACCAAATGTTAACTGAGCACCACATTGCACAATGTATGACATACTAGAAGATCAGACAGTTAACCTATAGGATCGAAAGTATGTCTAGAGGGGGGTGATTAGACTACTTGACCAAATAAAAACTTAACCTTTTCCCAATTTTAGTTCATGGCAGATTTTTAGCAACTTAGCACAAGTCAAGCAATCTTAACACAATTCAAGAAAGCATGCAAAGAGTATATGAGCAGCAGAAAGTAAAGCATGCAACTTGCAAGAAAGTAAATGGGAGGGGTTCGGAGGGAGCAAACGCAATGTTGACACAGATATTTTTGGCGTGGTTCCGGTAGGTGGTGCTATTGTACATCCACGTTCATGGAGACTTCAACCAATGAAGGGTAACGGTTGCATGAGTCCACGGAGGGCTCCACCCATGAAGGGTCCACGAAGAAGCAACCTTCTCTATCCCACCATGGCCATCACCCACGAAGGACTTACCTCGGGTAGATCTTCACGAAGTAGGTGATCTCCTTGCCCTTACAAGCTCCTTGGTTAAACTCGACAATCTTGACGGAGGCTCCCAAGTGACAGCTAACCAATCTAGGAGACACCACTCTCCAAAAGGTAATAGATGGTGTGTTGATGATGAACTCCTTGCTCTTGTGCTTCAAATGATAGTCTCCCCAACACTCAACTCTCTCACAGATTTGGCTATGATGGAAAGATGATTTGAGTGGAAAGCAACTTGGGGAAGGCTAGAGATCAAGATTCTTGTGGTTGGATGGGAATATCTTGGTCTCAACACATGAGTAGGTGGTTCTCTCTCAGAAAATGAATGCTGAAAGTGTAGGCACGTTCTGATGGCCCTCCTCACAAATGAAAAGTGGGTGGAGGGGTATGTATAGCCTCCACACAGAATCTAACTGTTACACACAGATTCCCAAACTCGGTGAGACCGAATGGTAAAACTCGGTCAGACCAATTCAGGTCAAAATATGAACCTTAGGCTTTTCGGTGGGATCGACACTGTCATCTTGGTGGGACCGATATGCTAGGGTTAGGGCATATCGTAATCTCAGTGTCACCGATCACATAAACTCCATCGGACAATTTCAGCAAAAGGCACATAGAGAGTTGGTGAGGCAAACTCGATGGGACCAATTCGCTCACTTCGGTGGGACCAAAGTGTTATGAAGAGGAAATAGTGAATTTGCATTGCAGACTCGGTGGGACCGATTCACTCATTTTGGTGGGACCGAAATGTTACAAAAAGGAAACAATGAGTATGCAATCCCATCTTGGTGAGACCGAGATCCCTATCGGTGAAAGCAAAGTGACTAGGGTTTGTGGCAGTGGCTATGTCAAATGAAACTCGGTGGCGCCGGATAGATCAAATCGGTCGGGCCGAGTTCGACTTTTAGGTTTAGGACATATGTGGAAATGAGAAAGTGGTTGAGGATTTTGGAGCATATCACTAAGCATTTTGAGCAAGTAAGCCATTAAGAAACACCTCATCCCATTTTAATAGTATTGGCTTTCCTATTGACTCAATGTGATCTTGGATCACTTAAATGAAAAAGGTAGAGTCTTGAGCTTATTGCCAATATGTGTCCTTAGCATTTTGAGGGGTCCACATCTCTAGTCCATGCCATGCCAATCATTGAACTTTCTGAAATGATCATCTTGAAAGAGCATTAGTTCAATGAACTATATATTTTTAGGAATTACCAAAACCACCCAGGGATTAGTTCCACTTTCAATCTCCCCCTTTTTGGTAATTGATGTCAACATATAGATCAAAGCTTCGAGAAATGATAATAAGAATGAAATACAACGTCGCTTTGAGAAGTATGTGATAAGCAAGAGCTCCCCCTAAATTTGTGCATTATTTAAAATTTGCTTTTAAATGCAAATGCACAATTAAATAGGATCATGGTTTACACTTACATGTCACATACATCTTGGTGGGGCGCTCAAAATGATAGAAAAATAAGAACAAGCACTCATCACCAAGGCAAAGAGAATGATCATACATAAGAGATAGATAATGTCATGTCATCATTCAAGCACAAGCATTAAGCATAATATGATCAAACACATGACCATACAGAGTATCTCACACAAAACATAAAGTGTCTCAACCAAGCTAGCAAAGCAAATAATTAGCAAAAGAAGCAAAGCTCTCTCTCTCTCTCTCTCCGAAGCCTATGATCTATACACTTTCTCCCCCTTTGGCAACAATTTACCAAAAAGCTTGAAATGCATAGTGCTATGCGACTCTCTAGGCTTGATCTTCGGGAGGAGGTGTTGAGATGACTCCAAGGATGAAAGCATCAGTGGAAGATGATGGAGCTGGTGGAGTTTCCACTGGAGGGGTAACTGGAGCTGTGGCTGTAGGTGCTGAAGCTGTGGCTCTTGTGTCTAGCACTGGCACTACTGGAGACCTCTGTGCCCTGGGCACTCTGCAAAACACTTGTGTAGTTGCTTTTCCCTTCCTCTCTTCTACTTCTTCATGTAGCTCTTCAAATGTTGTCTGAATTTCAGTCACCTTCAAGTCAAGATCATAGAATTTGGTTTCAATGATCCTCTCCAAGCTCTCCTGGTTCCGAGTCAGGGTGGCCAGTCCTTTCTCAATTCTCAAGGTTGCTTGAATAAGATATCCAAGCTGGTCTTGCTTTGACTTGAGGAATACTTCTGAAGCTTCTTCAGCACTTGGCATCTTAGCTGCCTTCTTAGCTTTAGCTTTTTGTCTCTTTTCTTGAGCCTCTAGGGATGTTGGATCTTTAGCTGTCATGAAAATAGTGTTGTCCTCAAAGTCAGGCTTCAAAGGCAGATGCTCTTTGTCCAACAAGCACACTCCCTTGGGCATCTTGGAGTTGATCGGCATTTGTATGTGTGGAGCATACCCACATGACCTCTTCTGATCAACAGTTGTTCTCTTGATTGTCTCCACAATCAAACTCATGACTTTGAATTTCTATGGCAAATCAAACATCTGAAGAAGATTGATGGAATGTCCTCTGATCATCCTGTGATCTCCTGATTTGGGCAACAAGGTGTGCCTCAATATGGTGTTCATAGTGGCCAGACGAGACATCAAGTAGTACACTGACCCTAGCTTGTGAGTCTCCAAAGCTTTGTCAGGTATTTCCTCGTACATGTTTGCCATGGAGTTATGGTCTTTCTTTTTCTTAGCATAGACATCAATGTCTTTATCATGCTCCTTGGGTGCTTTGATGAGCTTTGCCCACTCATCCACAGTAGACTGGTATCTTGTTCCTTCAGTCATCCACACTATCTTTCCATCTGGAGAGAAATGAGCTGTAGAGTAAAACTGCATTATGAGCTTGAAGCTCTCATGCACTCCAGGGAAATGGTCTTCGTTCTCATCAATATACTCCCAATCAACCCTCTTCATGTCACTAACGATGGGCTTCTTGTCAAGCTGCACTGTTTCATAAAAATCTTGTTGTTCTTTGGCGTGGAATCTATAGTCCACAATTGTCCTTCTCCTCACTTCATATGGATCAGCTTGTCTCCACAATCTGAGACCTGCATCTTTCCTTTCTTTCAGATTCTCAGCCACTGGATGATTGTCATCATGGTTTGGAATTTTTGGCTTGAGCTTCCTAAGTACTTGGGCTTCAGCATCTTCTTCCTCAACTTCAGGCACTAGGGCCTTGTTCTTTTCTGCAGCAGGGATGTTCCTGCTGCTTCTCTTAGGTGTTGTCTTGGAGGCTTGAGCTGGAGCTTTGGGGGTTGTCTTGGGCTTTGAAGGAGCAGCCCCAGACTTGTTGGCATCCTCCATCAGCTTTTGTGACTTAGCTGGAGGTGTTGGTGCAGCACCCTCTTCTTCCTCTTCCTCCTCACCAGCAGAGTTTCTCCTCATAGATGGATTTCCAAGCACTTAGAAGTGGTTTTCCTGGCCCTTTTCTTGCCCTCTTCACCTTTTCTTTGCTCAAGTGTAAATACCATGGTCTCTTGAGTTGATCCCCTGGCCTTAGACACTGGCACTCTCCTCGCAGGTGCTTTCTTGTGCTATCCTGGCTTGGTTGAAGCAGCATCAACATATTCCTTCTTTAGCACCTTCTTCTTTGACCTAAATTCTTCAATCTCAAAGTCCTCATCCTCAGAGTTTGAAGTTTTCTTCTTCCTATGCCTAGTCTGAGCGTTAGGCAGGTTACATTGTGTGCTCCTGCTACCTTCATCATAGCTTCCAGAGGGACTAGTGCCCATGCTCAAGTCCATCTACTCCTCTGATTTGTTCTGACTATCACTTTGATCAGACATTCTGCACGTCCGATGTTTCGATGAGATGGTGGCTATCATTTTCTGTGGGAGTCGACCTTGACGAACCAACTACAAACGTGCGAGACGTCGCGCCTTAGCAATCACTAAACCAACTTCCGAGGGGTTATTGACCATGCCGGAGCACGATCAACCTGACCATGAGGGTCTGTTTCCTGCAAGGAAACGAAGAACAAGCAAGAAACTGAGATTGCAATCTGGATATTGTGAATATAAGAGGCAAGCTTTATTAATGAAGGTGGGGTTCTATGACGTCTTGGTCTGGTCGTTGAACACAAACGAAGTACGCGAAGTTGCAGGTATGGCAAACTTTTAATCTAAACAAAACCCCAAAGTCTAAACGATGCCCTAAGGGCTATATATATGGAGGAAGAGGGGGGGATTTCGTGGCCCTTGAGGGAGGGGTCCGAAACCAACCCTAACTCTTGTTTCCCCACACATACGGACTCTAAAAACAGCCTAGAATCAAGTATTTAGAAATTATATGGGCCTGGCCCAATAATAAGGTGACGCAGCACCTAGAATAGCCGCTGGACAAAAATTATGAAGTAGCATCTTGTATATTTCGTCCAAGGCTTCATGCGCTCATTATGGTGGCTTCCACGTAATCATCACTTGTAACTCCGTTCTTGTTCCCCTTGCGCATGCCATCATATCCATGCTTGTTCTTGCTCCAATGTTCATCCTTCTCCAAGCTAGGCCCTTCATTTGTAAGCAAAACAAATGTATCCAATTTAGGTAGCATCATATTCTCATGAACATTGGAATCATTACCAAGAAATGAAAGTACCTGGTAATTTAACTGGCGTGCACTAGCTCTAGTAATTGGTCCAGTATGTATAGCAGCAGGGGCTGTGGGTGTAACAATGGTATTGATGTCCTCATCATCCTCCCCTTCTTGACATGAAGTCGTCCTCGACGGAAGCTCATCTTGCTGACCCAAATAATGCTTCAAATCTGCTATGTTAAAAGTGGGACTAACCCCAAAATCTGCAGGCAACTCAAGTTTATATGCATTATTGTTTATTTTCTCTAACACCTTAAAAGGACCATCAGCACGTGGCATTAGCTTTAATTTGTGCAAATCAGGAAATCTATCCTTACACAAATGTAACCAAACAAGATCTCCAGGTGCAAACACAACATGTTTTCTACCCTTATATCCAACAAGTTTATATTTAGCATTCATATGCTCAATGTTTTCCTTAGTTAACTTCTCCAAAGATGGAAGAGGCAACAAATCAATAGGTGGACGAGGTAGGAAACCATACACAATTTCAAAAGGGCACATCTTAGTAGTAGAATGCAACGACCGATTACAAGCAAATTCAATATGAGGCAAGCATTCTTCCCACATTTTCTTTTTATTCCTAAAAATAGCCCTAAGCATGGTAGACAATGTTCTATTGACTACTTCAGTTTGTCCATCAGTTTGGGGATGACATGTAGTACTAAAAAGCAGTTTAGTCCCCAACTTAGCCCATAAACATCTCCAAAAGTGGCTAAGAAACTTAGTATCACGATCTAAAACAATTGTATTTGGCACACCACAATAGAATAATTTCACGAAAGGACAAATCAGCAACATTAGTAACATCATCGCTTTTATGACATGGTATAAAATGTGCCATTTTCGAAAACCTATCCACGACAACAAATATACTATCCCTCCCCTTCTTTGTTCGAGGTAAACCTAAATCAAAGTCCATAGATATATCCTCCCAAGGAACACTAGGTATAGGCAAAAGCATATATAAACCATGATGATTGAGTCGTGACTTAGCTTTTTGACAT
This sequence comes from Triticum aestivum, assembly GCF_018294505.1. Taxonomy (NCBI): domain Eukaryota; kingdom Viridiplantae; phylum Streptophyta; class Magnoliopsida; order Poales; family Poaceae; genus Triticum; species Triticum aestivum. The sequence goes on along the minus strand of NC_057813.1, from coordinate 317,152,831 downwards.
GTAGTGCAGCGAGGAACAAAACGCTCAACATCCCGTCTCGTCTTTGGCCAAAAGAAATGTGTAGCAAGTACATCCTCTGTCTTCTTCACGCCAAAATGTCCCATTAATCCTCCTCCATGCGCCTCCTACAACAACAAAAGACGAACGGAGCTAGCTGTAATGCATAGCTTGTTAGCACGAAACACAAATCCATCATAATGACGAACTTGTTCCATGTTCTCCCTTCTTGACTATTCTGCAATACATCTTTAAATTCAACATCATGCACATATTGATCTTTGATGGTCTCCAAACCAAATATTTTAAAGTCAAGTTGTGAAAGCATAGTATAACGACAAGACAATGCATCAGCAATAACGGTTTCTTTACCCTTCTTATGTTTAATGACATAAGGGAAAGTCTCAATGAATTCAACCCATTTAGCATGTCTACGATTCAGTTTAGCTTGACTTTTAATATGTTTCAAAGATTCATGATCAGAATGTATAACAAATTCTTTGGGCCATAAATAATGTTGCCATGTTTCTAAAGTCTGAACAAGAGCATACAATTCTTTATCATAAGTAGAATAATTCAGACTAGGCCCACTCAATTTTTCAGAAAAGTATGCAACTGGTTTGCCATCTTTTAGTAACACACCTCCTAATACGATTGCACTAGCATAACATTCAAGCTCAAATGTCTTATTAAAATCAGGAAGTTGGAGTAAAGGAGCATGTGTCAACTTATCTTTCAACACCGTGAAGACTTCTTCCTGTGCGGTACCCCAAACAAAAGGCACATCCTTCTTTGTAATCTCATTGAGAGGTGCAGCAATGGTGCTAAAGTCTCCCACAAAATGCCTATAGAATCCAGCGAGGCCAAGAAAACTCCTCACTTGTGTGACCGTTTTGGGTTGCGGCAACCTCTCAATAGCTTCAATCTTGGCTTTATCAACTTCAATTCCCTGTGGAGTAACAACATAGCCAAGAAAAGACACTCGGTCGGTGCAAAAGGTGCAGTTCCCAAGGTTACAAAACAAACGTGCATCACGTAGAGCAATAAAAAAACATGTAAATGTTCCAAATGTTCCTTCAACAATCTGCTATAAATCAATATGTCATCAAAGTAAACTACCACAAATCGTCCAATGAAAGCACGTAAAACTTCGTTCGTTGATCTCATGAAAGTACTAGGTGCATTAGTTAACCCAAAAGGCATGACTAACCACTCATAAAATCATAACTTAGTTTTAAATGTTGTTTTCCATTCGTCTCCAATTTCATACAAATTTAATGGTATCCACTGCACAAATCAACTTTGGAGAATATTGTAGAGCCACTCAATTCATCAAGCATATCATCTAGCCTAGGAATAGGATGACGATAATGAATAGTAATATTATTAATGCCTCTACAATCAATGCACATACGCGAAGTAGCATCCTTTCTCGGCACTAAAATGATAGGACCAACACAAGGACTAAGGGATTCACATATATAACATTTGTCGAGCAGCTCCTATACTTGACGCATCATCTCCTTCGTCTCCTCTGGATTGGTACGGTATGGTGCACGGTTGGGTAATGATGCACCAGGAATTAAGTCAATCTGATGATCAATCCCTCGAATGGGAGGTAATCTCGGTGGCACGTCTTGTGGAAAGACGTCAGCAAACTCCTGCAAAATGTTAGTGACAGCAGGAGGCAAAGAGGAAGGCACATCCTCGAATGAAAATAATGCCTCTTTGCACACAAAAGCATAGCAAACAAATTTGCTAAAATCTAGCTCATTAATATCAGATTTGGTGGCAAGTAAACATGCACTTTTCAATTTAATTTCAGAAGCAACACTAGATGGTTTACTATTAGGCTTCATTTGTTGCTCAAATTCTTTTGCCACAATCTGATTTTCACTCTTATTTTTCTCCTGTTTTGCTTTACTGGCTCTATTCATGTCATCTTTCAAAATGGAATCAGGAGTCATAGGAAGCAAAGTAATATTTTTATCCTTATGAACAAGAGTATACTGATTGTTTCTACCATGGTGTACATAACTTTTATCAAATTGCCATGGTCTACCAAGTAATAAGGAACATGCTTGCATAGGTACCACATCACAATCAACATAATCAGCATATGTAGAGATACTAAAATGCACACGAACAATACGTGTTACCTTAACCTTGCCGCTGGTGTTGAACCATTGGATGTAGTAAGGATGTGGATGTGGTCTTGTGGTGAGAGATAGCTTCTCCACCATCTCCATGCAAGCCAAGTTGTTGCAGCTCCCTCCATCTATGATGATGCGAACAGAACATTCCTTCCCAACTCCCTTAGTATGGAACAAATTATGCCTCTGATTTTGCTCTGCTTGTGTAACCTGCACACTCAAAACAGGTTGAGCAACTAAACATTCATACCTGTCAGCGTCTTCACGAGCCATTATTGCATCTCATGATTAGAATCATCTCCACCGTGTTCTTCACTTGTAATAAGAGCCAAAGTCTCCTCATCATAGTCACTAGTAGACTCATACCCACCATCCTCAGTAGTAATCATCACACACTGAGATTTGCATTCTCGCACATAATGTCCTCTTCCCTTACAATGATGACAAATAATATCACTTGTGTGCCCTGTTGATGCCATGGAAGAAGAAGAGCTCTGTGCAGGCCCGGCAGGTGTGCTCTTGGCAGATAGTGGTGGTTGTGCCTGCTTTCTTGTATCACGGCTAGAGGTGGCACCAGATGGAGGTGCTGGTGCAGTGGAAGTAGAGGACGCACGCTGAGTCCATGAAGAAGGTCGACATGCAAAAAAGTTAGTTCGCGCCAATGCATGTCGATCCCGCCGTTCACGTTCAGCTTTACAAGCAAGATGGAATAAACGAGTGATATTAGTATACTCCTTATACTCTAGAATGGTCTGAATCTCTCTATTTAATCCACCCATAAAACGTGCAAGCATAGCTTCATTCTCCTCATAAATACCACATCTAATCAACGCAGTTTGTAATTCCTGATAATATTCTTCTACAGAATTTTTACCTTGTCTTAAACACTGCAATTTTTGAAGCAATTCACGTTGATAATATGGTGGAACCCGACGAGTACGCATAGCAGTTTTCAAAGCAGCCCAAGTAGCTGGAATAGGATATAATCTACAATGTCCAGACCACCATACACATGCAAAACTAGTGAAAGCACAAACAGCAGCAGCAACCCGTCTCTCCTCTGGATATTGTAAACATGTAAAATCTTGTTTAGTTTCTAACTCCCAAGTAAGATATATATCAGGAACATATCTATCCTCAAATGGTGGAATATTCAATTTGAGTTTAGGAATATGCTCATTATCTCGTACCTCAGGTGGTGGTGCAGGCCTACCATTTGCAAATATATACCTGAGGTCGACCTGCAGGTGGTGGTGCTCGTGGCTGCACGTAGTTCTGATTTTGATCAACCTCATCCTCATAATCGCCCGCATAATCATCATCCTCTTGGGTACCACTAGCAACAGTAGCAGGAGCGAAAGAAGCATCAACAATAGGTACATCAGCACCAGAAGTTTGGCCATCCTCAAGAGGAACACAATTTGCTCGTCCAAGCTTATTTGGAATGGGGCGTTGTTGTTGTCGTTGCAGAGGTGCGATAGGTGCAGCCGACGGCGGTTGTGGAAGACGTGCAAGCAATTCATTAAACTTATTATCGAGCTTTGTTTCGAACATCTTCTCAATTCCATCTATCTTCTCCATGGCCTCTTCAAATCTGTTTATTACATCTTGCACGTGTCCAATCAGTCTCATCGCCTTGTGATCCTGCCATGGTTAGCAGCAATAGAATCACACAAGAATATGATCCTATAGACTACTAGGAAGTGGTGGTGGTGTGTCACAAACCCGTCAAGCGAATCTCAAATTCTTACCAGTTCTTACCTAGCAGCAGGTGGTGATCGGCAACCGTTCTAGTCAAAACTCTCAAAGCTTGGATAGAGCGATAGCCAGGCGGTGTCAAACGCATGACGTAGATGTATGTGGAGCTGCGAAGGCTTATTATATGGTAGCAAAAAGGGTGAGCACTAATCAATTTAGAGATGCAAAGTTGAATAAATGCTCAACGATGGTACTGTGCTGGTCCTAGGCTAGACCGTGCTAGAGACGCGAGCCTAGAACACTAACAAAATCACGGCGCGGCACGCAATCAAGGGAGGAGCACACTCTGATTTTTTTCTCTTTTTCTTTCACTTTTTTTTGCACTTTTTTTCCTCTTTTTTTTGCTCCGCAACATTTTTTTCCCGAAAAAGTCTACAAATGGTCTAAAAACTGCCTAGCCAGAATTTTCCAGACTTAGTTTTTTTTAAATGGAACTATTTTTCTACTGCGGATAGCACGGAGTTGGGGAGTCCAAATTGGTCATGTCTCGTAGTATCGCGTGATCTGCAACTCGAAAAAAGGAACAAATAGTGGACTCAAATTAGGACTGGTGGTGGAGATGAATCTGGTGGAACTCGGACTGGTGATGATGGTATATGATTTGCGGTGAAGCACGGACTGGTGCCGAATATATGATGGAAAAATATGGCAGCTGTGGTGGTATATGGATACGGACTGGTGGTGGTATATGGATACGGATTGGTGATGGTATATGGATACGGATCGGTGGCGGATAAGCGGTGGAGGTAGATGGCAGGGGCGATGATGATAGTGCGGCGGCGGCGTGACAATTTATGACCAGAACTCGAAACTCTAAAAGACTAGACGCTAAGACCACCAACTTGACACGATGATGCAACCGCAAATTCAACAAAGCAAATATAGAAAAGATTATGCAAAGGCTCAGATTGGTTCAGATAGGAAGGACTAACCCTAATTGTTTTTGGATTTTTCTTGGACTATAGGTATGAAGAAGCAAACTCGATCTTAACTATGAAAAACTGTAAAATCTCACCGAGCAACCTGAAAATCTGATACCACTTGATAGAAGCAAAGGTGTCCCAATGTTTTGATGAGAAGGTGGCTATCGTTTTTTGTGGGAGTCGACCTTGACGATCCAAACATGAACGTGCGAGACGTCGCACCTTAGTAATTGCTAAGCCAACTTCCGAGGGGTTATTGACCATGCCGGAGCACGATCAACCTGACCACGAGGGTCTGTTTCTTGCGAGCAAATGAAGAACAAGCAAGAAACTAAGATTGCAATATGGATATTGCGATTATAAGAGGAAACCTTTATTAATGAAGGTGGGGTTCTGTGACGCCTTGGTCTGGTTGTTGAACACAACCGAAGTACGTGAAGTTGCAGCTATGGTGAACTTTTAATCTAAACAAAACCCCAAAGTCTAAACAATGCCCTAAGGGCTGTATATATGGAGGAAGAGGGGGAATTTTGTGGCCCTCGAGGGAGGGGTCCGAAACCAACTCTAACTCTTGTTTCCCCACACATACGGACTCTAAAACAGCCTATAATCAAGTATTTCAAAATTACATGGGCCTAGCCCAATAATAAGGTGACACAGCACCTAGAATAGCCTTTGGACGAAATTTATGAGGTAGCATCTTGTATATTTCGTCCAAGTCTTCATGCACTCATTATGGTGGCTTCCACATCCTAAAATCATCACTTGTAACTCCGTTCTTGTTCCCCTTGCGCATGCCATCATCTCCATGCTTGTTCTTGCTCCAATGTTCATCCTTCTCCAAGCTAGACCCTTTATTTGTAAGCAAAACAAATGTATCCAATTTAGGTAGCATCATATTCTCATGAACATTAGAATCATTACCAAGAAACGAAAGTCCCTGGTAATTTAACTGGCGTGCACGAGCTCTAGTAATTGGTCCAGTATGTATAGCAGCAGGGGTTGTGGGTGTAACAATGGTATTGATGTCCTCATCATCCCCCCCCCCTTCTTGAATTGAAGTCGTCCTCAACGGAAGCTCATCTTCCTCACCCAAATAAGGCTTCAAATCTACAATGTTAAAAGTGGGTCTAACCCCAAAATCTGGGCGGCTCAAGTTTATATGCATTATCCTTTATTTTCTCTAACACCTTAAAAGGACCATGAGCACATGGCATTAGCTTTGATTTGCACAAATCAAGAAATATATCCTTACGCAAATGTAACCAAACGAGATCTCCAGGTGCAAACACAACATGTTTTCTACCCTTATCTCCAGCAAGTTTATATTTAGTATTCATACGCTAAATCATGCACTTTAAGACCAATTCAGCACGTTGTTTAGCATCAAAATTAACCTTCTCCAAAGATGGAAGAGGCAACAAATCAATAGGTGCACGAGGTAGGAAACCATACACAATTTCAAAAGGGCACATCTTAGTAGTAGAATGTAGTGACTGGTTATAAGCAAATTCAATATGAGGCAAGCATTCTTCCCACATTTTCTTGTTATTCTTCAAAACAGCCCTAAGCATGGTAGACAATGTTTTATTGACTACTTCAGTTTGCCCATCAGTTTTGGGATGACATGTAGTACTAAAAAGCAGTTTAGTACCCAACTTAGCCCATAAACATCTCCAAAAGTGGCTAACAAACTTAGTATCACGATCTGAAACAATTGTATTTGGCACACCATGCAAGCGAATAATTTCACGAAAGAACAAATCAGCAACATTAGTAGCATCATCACTTTTATGACATGGTATAAAATGTGCCATTTTCGAAAATCTATCCACGACAACAAATATACTATCCCTCCCCTTCTTTGTTCAAGTTAAACCTAAAACAAAGTCCGTAGATATATCGTCCCAAGGAACACTAGGTACATGCAAAGGCAAATATAAACCATGAGGATTGAGTCGTGACTTAGCTTTTTGACATGTAGTGCAGCGAGCAACAAAATGCTCAACATCCCGTCTCATCTTTGACCAAAAGAAATGTGTAGCAAGTACATCCTTTGTCTTCTTCATGCCAAAATATCCCATTAATCCTCCTCCATGCACCTCCTACAACAACAAAAGGCGAATGGAGCTAACTGGAATGCATAGCTTGTTAGCACACAAATCCATCATTAACGACGAACTTGTTCCATGTTCTCCCTTCTTGACTATTCTACAATACATCTTTAGATTCAACATCATGCACATATTGAGCTTTGATGGTCTCCAAACCGAATATTTTAAAGTCAAGTTGTGAAAGCATAGTATAACGACGAGAGAATGCATCAGCAATAACATTTTCTTTACCCTTCTTATGTTTAATGACATAAGGGAAAGTCTCAATGAATTCAACCCATTTAGCATGTCTATGATTCAGTTTAGCTTGGCTTTTAATATGTTTCAAAGATTCATGATCAGAATGTATAACAAATTCTTTGGGCCATAAATAATGTTGCCATGTTTCTAAAGTCCGAACAAGAGCATATAATTCTTTATCATAAGTAGAATAATTCAGACTAGGCCCACTCAATTTTTCAAAAAAGTATGCAATAGGTTTGCCATCTTTTAATAACACACCTCCTAATCCAATTGCACTAGCATCACATTCCAGCTCAAATGTCTTATTAAAATTAGGAAGTTGGAGTAAAGGAGCATGTGTCAACTTATCTTTCAACACCGTGAAGGCTTCTTCCTGTGCGGTACCCCAAACAAAAGGCACATCCTTCTTTGTAATCTCATTGAGTGGTGCAGCAATGGTGCTAAAATATCTCACAAAACGCCTATAGAATCCAGCGAGGCCAAGAAAACACCTCACTTGTGTGACTGTTTTGGGCTGCGGCCAACTCTCAATAGCTTCAATCTTGGCTTTATCAACTTCAATTCCCTGTGGAGTAACAACATAGCCAAGAAAAGACACTCGGTCGGTGCAAAAGGTGCACTTCCCAGGTTAACAAACGAACATGCATCACGTAGAGCAATAAAAATAGCACGTAAATGTTCCAAATGTTCCTTCAATGATCTGCTATAAATCAATATGTCATCAAAGTAAACTACCACAAATCGTCCAATAAAAGCACGTAAAACTTTGTTCCTTAATCTCATGAAAGTACTAGGTGCATTAGTTAACCCAAAAGGCATGACTAACCACTCATATAATCCAAACTTAGTTTTAAATGTTGTTTTCCATTCATCTCCCAATTTCATATGAATTTGATGGTATCCACTACGCAAATCAACTTTGGAGAATATTGTAGAGCCACTCAATTCATCAAGCATATCATCTAGGCTAGGAATATGATGATGATGACAAATAGTAATATTATTAATGCCTCTACAATCAACGCACATACGCGAAGTACCATCCTTTTTAGGCACTAAAATGATAGGAATAGCACAAGGACTAAGGGATTCACGTATATAACCTTTGTCGAGCAGCTCCTGTACTTGACGCATCATCTCCTTCGTCTCCTCTAGATTGGTACGGTATGGTGCACGGTTGGGTAATGATGCACCAGGAATTAAGTCAATCTGATGCTCAATCCCTCGAAATGGGAGGTAACCTCGGTGGCACGTCTTATGGAAAGACGTCAGCGAACTCCTGCAAAATGTGAGTGACAGCAGGAGGCAAAGAGGAAGGCACGTCCTCGAATGAAAATAATGCCTCTTTTCACAAAAAAGCATAGCAAACAAATTTGCTGAAATCTAGCTCATCAATATCAGATTTGGTGGCAAGTAAACATGCACTTTTCAATTTAATTTCAGAAGCACCACTAGATGGTTTATTATTAGGCTTCATTTGTTGCTCAAATTCTTTTGCCACAATCTGATTTTCACTCTTATTTTTATCCTGTTTTGCTTTACTAGCTCTATTCATATCATCTTTCAAAATGGAATCAGGAGTCACATGAAGCAAAGTAATATTTTTATCCTTCTGAACAAGAGTATATTGATTGTTTCTACCATGGTGTACAGAAGTTTTATCAAATTGCCATGGTCTACCAAGTAATAAGGAACATGCTTGCATAGGTACCACATCACAATCAACATAATCAGCATATGTAGAGATACTAAAATGCACACGAACAATACGTGTTACCTTAACCTTGTCATTGTTGTTGAACCATTGGATGTAGTAAGGATGTGGATGTGGTCTTGTGGTGAGAGATAGCTTCTCCAGCATCTCCATGCTAGCCAAGTTGTTGGAGCTCCCTCCATCTATGATGACGCAAATAGAACATTCCTTCACAACTCAGTTTGTACAGAACAAATTATGCCTCTGATTTTGCTCAACTTGTGTAACCTGCACACTCAAAACAAGTTGAGCAACTAAACATTCATACCTGTCAGTGTCTTCAGGAGCCATGTATTGCGTCTCATGATCAGAGCCAAAGTATCCTCATGATAGTAACTACAGGACTCATACCCACCATCCTCAGTAGCAATCATCACACTCTAAGATTTGCATTCTCGCGCATAATGTCCTCTTCCCTTACAACGACGACAAATAATATCACTTGTGTGCCCTGTTGATGCCATGGAAGGAGAAGAGCTCCATGGAGGCCCGACAGGTGTGCTCTTGGCAGATAGTGGTGGTTGTGCCCGCTTTCTTGTATCACGGCTGGAGGTGGCACCTGATGGAGGTGCTGGTGCAGTGGAATTAGAGGACGCGTGCGGTGTCCATGATGAAGGTCGACCTGCAGAAAAGTTAGTTTGCGCCAATGCCTGTCAATCCTGCACTTCATGTTCAGCTTTACAAGCAAGATGGAATAAACGAGTGATATTAGTATACTCCTTATACTCTAGAATGGTATGAATCTCTCTATTTCATCCACCCATAAAATGTGCAAGCATAGCTTCATTCTCCTCAACAATACCACATCTAATCATGCCAGTTTGTAATTCCTGATAATATTCTTCTACAGAATTTTTTTCCTTGTCTTAAACACTGCAATTTTTGAAGCAATTCACATTGATAATATGGTGGAACCCGACGAGTACGCATAGAAGTTTTCAAAGCAGTCCAAGTAGCTAGAATAGGATATAATCTACAATGTTCAGACCACCATACACATGCAAAACTAGTGAAAGCACAAACAGCAGCAGCAACCCGTCTCTCCTCGGGATATTGTAAACATGTAAAACATTGTTCAGTTTCTAACTCACGAGTAAGATATATATCAGGAACATATCTACCCTCAAATGGTGGAATATTCAATTTCAGTTTATGAATATGGTCATTATCTCATCCCTGAGGTGGTGATGCATGCCTACCATTTGCGAATATATAGTTGAGGTCGACCTGCTGGTGGTGGTGCTGGTGGCTGCACGTAGTTCTGATTTTGATCAACCTCATCCTCATAATCGCCCGCATAATCATCATCCTCCTGGGTACCACCAGGAGTAGTAGCAGGACCCAAAGAAGCATCAACAACAGGTACATCAGCACCAGAAGTTTGGCATCCTCAAGAGGAACATGCTTCGCTCGTCCAAACTGATTTGGAAGGGGGCGTTGTTGTTGTCGTTGCAGAGGTGCGATAGGTGCAGCCGACGGAGGTTGTGGAAGATGGGCGAGAAATTCATTAAACTTGTTATCGATCTTTTTTTCGAACATCTGCCATCTATCTTCTCCATGGCCTCTTCAAATCTGTTTATTACATCTTGCACCTGTCCACTCATCATTTGCTGAGATTTATCATGTAGTTATTTGTTCGTCATGGTCTCCCAATCAGTCTCATCGGCTTGTGATCCTGCCATGGTTAGCAACAATAGAAACACACAAGAATATGATCCTACAGACTACTAGGAAGTGGTGGTGGTGTGTCACAAACCCGTCAAGCAAATCTCAAATTCTTACCAGTTCTTACCCAGCAGCAGGTGGTGATCGGCAACCATTGTAGTCAAAACACTCAAAGCTTGGATAGAGCAATGGCCAAGCGGTGTCAAACGCATGACGTAGATGTATGTGGAGCTGGGAAGGCTTATAATATGGTAGCAAAAAGGGTCAGCAATAATCAATTCAGAGATGCAAAGTTGAATAAACGCTCACCGGCGGTATTGTGCTGGTCCTAGGCTAGACCGTGCTAGAGACGCGAGCCTAGAACACTAACAAAATCACGGCGCGGCACGTAATCAAGGGAGGAGCACACTCTGGAAAAAAAATCTCTTTTTCTTTCACTTTTTTTCCTCTTTTTTTTGCTCCGCAACAATTTTTTTCGAAAAAGCCTACAAATCTTCTAAAAACTGTCTAGCCAGAATTGACTTAGTTTTTTTTAAACTAGAACTATTTTTCTACTGCGGGTAGCACAAAAGTTGGGGAGTCCGACTTGGTCACATCTCGTAGTATCGCGTGATCTGGAACTCGAAAAAAGGAATAAATACTGGACTCGGACTAGAACTGGTGGTGGAGATAAATCTGGTGGAACTCAGACTGGTGATGATGGTATATGATGGGTGGTGAAGCACGAACTGGTGGCGAATATATGATGGAAAAACATGGCAGCGGTGTTGGTATATGGATACAGACTGGTGGTGGTATATGGATACGGATTGGTGATGGTATATGGATACGGATCGGTGGCGGATAAGTGGTGGTGGTAGATGGCAGGGGCGATGATGATAGTGCGGCGGCGGCGTGCCAACTTATGACCAGAACTCGAAACTCTATAAGACTAGACGCTAAGGCCAACAACTTGACACGACGATGCAACCGCAAATTCAACAAAGCAAATATAGAAAAGATTATGCAAAGGCTCAGATTGGTTCGGATAGGATGAACTAACCCTAATTTTTTTTGGCTTTTTCGTGGACTATAGGTATGAAGAAACAGACTCGTTCTAAACTACGAAAAACTGTAGAATCTCACCGAGCCACCTAAAAATCTGATACCACTTGATAGAGGCAAAGGTGTCCGATGTTTCGATGAGATGGTGGCTATCATTTTCTGTGGGAGTCGACCTTGACGATCCGACTACGAACATGCGAGACGTCGCGCCTTAGCAATCTCTAAACCAACTTCCGAGGGGTTATTGACCATGCCAGAGCGCGATCAACCTGACCACGAGGGTCTATTTCCTGCGAGCAAATGAAGAACAGACAAGAAGGTGAGATTGCAATCTGGATATTGCGATTATAAGAGGAAGCTTTATTAATGAAGGTGGGGTTCTGTGACATCATGGTCTGGTCGCTGAACACAAACGAAGTACCCAAAGTTGCAGCTATGGCGAACTTTTAATCTAAACAAAACCCCAAAGTCTAAATGATGCCCTAAGGGCTGTATATATGGAGGAAGAGGGGGGGGGGGATTTCGTGGCCCTTAAGGGAGGGGTCCGAAACCAACCCTAACTCTTGTTTCCCCACACATACAGACTCTAAAAACAGCCTACAATCAAGTATTTCGAAATTAAATGGGCCTGGCCCAATAATAAGGTGACGCAGCACCTAGAATAGCCTCTGGAAGAAAATTATGAAGTAGAATCTTGTATATTTCTTCCAAGGCTTCATGCGCTCATTATGGTGGCTTCCACGTCCTGAAATCATAACTTGTAACTCCGTTCTTGTTCCCCTTGCACATGCCATCATCTGCATGCTTGTTCTTGCTCCAATGTTCATCCTTCTCGAAGCTAGGACCTTCATTCATAAACAAAACAAATGTATCCAATTTAGACAGCATGATATTCTCATGAACATTAGAATCATTACCAAGAAACGAAAGTACCTAGTAATTTAACGGGCGTGCCCGAGCTCTAGTAATTGGTCCAGTATGTATAGCATAAGGGGTTGTGGATGTAACAATGGTATTGATGTCCTCATCATCCTCCCCTTCTTGAAATGAAGTCGTCCTCGACAGAAGCTCATCTTCCTCACTCAAATAAGGCTTCAAATCTACAATGTTAAAAGTGGGACTAACCCCAAAATCTGCAGGCAACTCAAGTTTATATGCATTATCTTTTATTTTCTATAACACCTTAAAGGATCATCAACACGTGGCATTAGCTTTGATTTGCACAAATCAGGAAATCTATCCTTACGCAAATGTAACCAAACAAGATCTCCATGTGCAAACACAACATGTTTTCTACCCTTATCTCCAACAAGTTTATATTTAGCATTCATACGCTCAATGTTTTCCTTAGTGAACTCATGCATTTTTAAGACCAATTCAGCATGTTGTTTAGCATCAAAATTAACCTTCTCCGAAGATGGAAGAGGCAACAAATCAATAGGTGCACGAGGTAGGAAACCATACACAATTTCAAAAGGGCACATCTTAGTAGTAGAATGCAGTGAATGATTATAAGCAAATTCAATATGAGGCAAGCATTCTTCCCACATTTTCTTGTTATTCTTCAAAACAGCTCTAAGCATGGTAGACAATGTTCTATTGTCTACTTAAGTTTGTCCATAAGCTTGGGGATGACATGTAGTACTAAAAAGCAGTTTAGTCCCCGACTTAGCCCATAAACATCTCCAAAAGTGGCTAACAAACTTAGTATCACGATCTGAAACAATTGTATTTGGCACACCATGCAAGCCAATAATTTCACGAAAGAACAAATCAGCAACATTAGTAGCATCATCGCTTTTATGACATGGTATAAAATGTGCCATTTTCGAAAATCTATCCACGACAACAAATATACTATGCCTCCCCTTCTTTGTTAGAGGTAAACCTAAAACAAAGTCCATAGATATATCCTCCCAAGGAACACTAGGTACAGGCAAAGGCATATATAAACCATGAGGATTGATTCGTGACTTAGCTTTTTGACATGTAGTGCAGCGAGCAACAAAACGCTCAACATCCCGTCTCATCTTTGGCCAAAAGAAATGTGTAGCAAGTACATCCTCTGTCTTCTTCACGCCAAAATGTCCCATTAATCCTCCTCCATGCGCCTCCTGCAACAACAAAAGATGAACGGAGCTAGCTAGAATGCATAGCTTGTTAGCACGAAACACAAATCCATCATTAAGGACGAACTTGTCCCATGTTCTCCCTTCTTGACTATTCTGCAACACATCTTTAAATTCAACATCATGCACATATTGATCTTTGATGGTCTCCAAACCGAATATTTTAAAGTCAAGTTGTGAAAGCATAGTATAATGATGAGACAATGCTCCAGCAGTAACATTTTCTTTACCCTTCTTACGTTTAATGACATAAGGGAAAGTTTCAATGAATTCAACCCATTTAGCATGTCTACGATTCAGTTTAGCTTGACTTTTAATATGTTTCAAAGATTCATGATCAGAATGTATAACAAATTCTTTGGGCCATAAATAATGTTGCCATGTTTCTAAAGTCCGAACAGGAGCATATAATTCTTTATCATAAGTAGAATAATTCAGACTAGGCCCACTCAATTTTTCATAAAAGTATGCAACAGGTTTGCCATCTTGTAATAACACACCTCCTAATCCAATTTTGGTTCGAATTTCCCTGGTTACAGTGGTCATCCACGTCATTGCATAATTTGGGTACACAAAGGAGACACACCCACACTTCTTAATCGAGCAAGTTTAGCAATTAAACAGAGGTAGCTGACCAAAACGTTACTCGAACAAATTAAAGACCGGCGCTCTTAATTGAACAAAACAAACAATACTACTATGGCTGGTGCTCGTCGATCTCTGCCGCCTCCTCCATGTCCAGCTCGCACCCGACGGTCTCCTGGGGAAGGGGCTCCATTGCATCCATCGCACCATACTCGGCAAGCATCTCGCCATCCGCGTCCGACATCTCTTTTGAAAAGGCCGCCATGAGCTAGGCGTGGGTGGCCACGTTCTGGGCTTGGACGGGCTCTATCATCGCAAGGTGCGGTGGAGGAACGGACGACTGCTCGATCGCTGTTGGCGATTGCCAACTCTTCGGTCATGGGTTGCCAACCGTGCTCGGGGAAGCTCCGTTCGATTTGTTTGTCGACTGCCACGAGCTGGGCTTGGGCGGCCTCGACATGGTCGTGGGCGGCTCCATCAGGGCTAAGGCCGCCGCTGCGGAATGGACAGCCGTTGTGCCACTCTCGCCAGTTGCTATCCCTAAGGGAGATGTTGCTGCCGCCACCTGAGAAGCAATAGCGGCCGTTTGGGCTGCCTTGGCCGCCCGGTCGCAGATTATGGTCATGCCCATGCACATTATTAGCACGCGCATGTCGGCTTTGGCCGCGCTCTCATTGAGGTAGGCTGCCGAAGTTTCCCTCATGATGCGGGTCCATGTCGCCATCTTTCACAAGCGACGATTAAACAGTGAAATGATATTTGGGGAGCGAGCTAGTGTGCTTGACACGCCGGCTGTGGACTATAGCCGATGCACCTTTCGCGTAAGCCATAGGCGTACTATACACCGACGGTTCTCCCAAGATATTTTGTACCGCATCTCACACGATTGGTGATATAAAAAACTATGTGCGATCTAGTTGATTTTTCATCTTGATTTGAATTACATAAAGGGGACACAATGGCAATGGAGGGTGTTTGAATTGCTAGAACTTTTATCTGCAGTGAACATGCAACTATATGTGTGTTGTAAAAAAATTGGAATTATTCAGGGTTCGTTTGGACATTTTATACATTAAATTGGTTTTCTAGCCATTTCATGTGTACAATTCAAAATTAAGCTAAATGCACATGCTCTAGTGCACCAACATGGGTTGTAAAATCATATATGTGTCCATGGGTTTATGCTTATGTTCCATGCAAGAAATGGGTATGAATTTCGAACACCATGGCACCGTGACTCTCCGGCAAACGTTGCGGTACTTGCTTTTGTTATTCTAGTAAATCCAAAACCCGTCTGAAATTCATGAACCTTGGCATGCTATCATGGAATAGCATCAACATGCTGGGGTAAAAAATATTGTCCCATTTGGGGCAGGTTATGGTATAAGCTTCTCATAAACCAGAGCTTCTCACAAGAAGCATCATGGTTCCGTTAGGGAAACGTGTCACCTTTGTGGACAAAACGATATTCCTCACCTCTTCTTGCTTTCAAATTTTTTCCCGGTGTCAACATAGAACAACAGGAGTGCCATGTTAAATTTTGGAATTTTTTGGGGATCGTTTGGACATTTTTATACATTAACTGAGTTTTCTAGGCATTTATGTGCTTAATTCAAAATTGAACTACATGCACATGCTTGAGTCTATAAAAATGGGTTTCAAAATCAAATGTGTGTCCTTGGTTGTAAGCTTAGGTCACATGCAAGAAATGAGAATGAATGTCAATCACCTTGACACTATCGCTCGGCCGCTAACATTGAGATACATGGTTTTAAAATTCTAGTAAATCGAAAACTCGTCTGAAATTCATAAAACTTGACATGATATCATGGAACGGCATCGACATGTCGTGGTAAAAATATTGTCCCATTTGGGGCAGGTTTGGGTATAAGCTTCTCTCACAACAAGCCTGATGGTTTCGGTAGGGAACATGCCACCTTGGGGGACGAAACTATATTTGTTGCCTCTTCTTACTTTCAAAAAAATTCTCGTGTCAACATAAAACAACATGAGTGTTGTGTCAATTTTTGGGATTTTTCGGGGTTCGCTTGGACATTTTTATACATTAATAGAGTTTTCCATGCATTTATGTGCATAATTCAAATTTGAACTATGTGCACATGCTCCAGTGCATATAAATGGGTTCAAAATTGAAATGTGTGTCCTTGGTTGCATGCTTACGTCTCATGCAAGAAATGTGAATGAATGTCAAATACCTTGCCATCGTCACTCGGCCGCTAACATTGAGATACCTGGTTTTTAAATTCTAGTAAATCGAAAATGCATCTGAAAATTATGAAGCTTGACATGCTAGCATGGAACGACATCAACATGCCATGCTAAAAATATTGTCCCATTTGTGGCAGGTTGGGGTATAAGCTTCTCACAAACCAGAGCTTCTCACAATAAGCCTCATGGTTGCGGTAGGGAATGTTTCACCTTTCTGGACGAAACGATATCCATTGCATATTCTTGATTTCAATTTTTTTCTAGTGTCAACATAGAACAAGATGAGTGTTGTTTTAATTTTAGGAATTTTTCAGGGTTCGTTTGGACATTTTTATACACTAACTGAGTTTTCTATGTATTTATGTGCATAATTCAAATTTGAACTATAGGCACATGCTCCAGTGCATGTAAATTGTTTGAAAAATCAAATATGTGTCCTTGGATGCATGCTTAGGTACCATGCAAGAAATGGGAATGAATGTCAAACACCTTGCCACCGTCGCTCGGCCGCAAACATTGAGATACATGGTTCTTAAATTCTAGTAAATCCAAAACTCGGCTTAAGTTCATGAAACTTGACATGTTGTCATGGAGCGTAATTAACATGTTGTGCTAAAAACATTGTCCCACTTGGGTCAGGTTTGGTTATAAGGTTCTCGCAAACCAGAGCTTATCACAACAAGCCTGATGGTTTCGGTAGGGAACGTGCCACCCTTGGAGATGAAACTATATCTGTTGCCTCTTCTTGCTTTCAAACTTCCTCTAGTGTCAACATAGAACGACATGAGTGTTGTGTCAACTTTTGGAATTTTTTGGGGTTCGCTTGGACATTTTTAACAATAACTGGGTTTTCTAGGCATTGTATGTGCATAATTCAAATTTGAACTACATGCACATGCTCTAGTGCAGAAAAATGGGTTGACATATGAAATATGTGTCCTTGGGTGCATGGTTAGGTCCCATGCAAGAAATGAGAATGAATTTCAAACACTAGGGCACTATTGATTGCCAGCAAAACGTCGAGATACTTTGTTTTAAAATTCTAGTAAATCCAAAACTCGTCTGAAATTCATGAAACTTGGCATGCTATCATGGAATGGCACCCGACATGTTGTGGTATTTTCGTGTCCACTTTGACAGCAGGTGCACCGTGTTCTTCACTGGTAATAAGAGCCAAAGTATCCTCATGATAGTCACTATAGGACTCATACCCACCATCCTCAGTAGCAATCATCACACTCTGAGATTTGCATTCTCGCGCATAATGTCCTCTTCGCTTACAACGACGACAAATAATATCACTTGTGTGCCCTGTTGATGCCATGGAAGGAGAAGAGCTCTGTGCAGGCCCGACAGGTGTGCTCTTGGCAGATAGTGGTGGTTGTGCCCGCTTTCTTGTATCACGGCTGGAGGTGGCACCTGATGGAGGTGCTGGTGCAGTGGAATTAGAGGACGCGTGCGGTGTCCATGATGAAGGTCGACCTGCAGAAAAGTTAGTTTGCGCCAATGCATGTCAATCCTGCACTTCATGTTCAGCTTTACAAGCAAGATGGAATAAACGAGTGATATTAGTATACTCCTTATACTCTAGAATGGTATGAATCTCTCTATTTCATCCACCCATAAAACGTGCAAGCATAGCTTCATTCTCCTCAACAATACCACATCTAATCATGCCAGTTTGTAATTCCTGATAATATTCTTCTACAGAATTTTTTTCCTTGTCTTAAACACTGCAATTTTTGAAGCAATTCACATTGATAATATGGTGGAACCCGACGAGTACGCATAGAAGTTTTCAAAGCAGCCCAAGTAGCTAGAATAGGATATAATCTACAATGTTCAGACCACCATACACATGCAAAACTAGTGAAAGCACAAACAGCAGCAGCAACCCGTCTCTCCTCGGGATATTGTAAACATGTAAAACATTGTTCAGTTTCTAACTCCCGAGTAAGATATATATCAGGAACTCTACCCTCAAATGGTGGAATATTCAATTTCAGTTTATGAATATGGTCATTATCTCATCCCTGAGGTGGTGATGCATGCCTACCATTTGCGAATATATAGTTGAGGTCGACCTGCTGGTGGTGGTGCTGGTGGCTGCACGTAGTTCTGATTTTGATCAACCTCATCCTCATAATCGCCCGCATAATCATCATCCTCCTGGGTACCACCAGGAGTAGTAGCAGGAGCCAAAGAAGCATCAACAACAGGTACATCAGCACCAGAAGTTTGGCATCCTCAAGAGGAACACGCTTCGCTCGTCCAAACTGATTTGGAAGGGGGCGTTGTTGTTGTCGTTGCAGAGGTGCGATAGGTGCAGCCGACGGAGGTTGTGGAAGATGGGCGAGCAATTCATTAAACTTGTTATCGATCTTTTTTTCGAACATCTGCCATCTATCTTGTCCATGGCCTCTTCAAATCTGTTTATTACATCTTGCACCTGTCCACTCATCATTTGCTGAGATTTATCATGTAGTTATTTGTTCGTCATGGTCTCCCAATCAGTCTCATCGGCTTGTGATCCTGCCATGGTTAGCAACAATAGAAACACACAAGAATATGATCCTACAGACTACTAGGAAGTGGTGGTGGTGTGTCACAAACCCGTCAAGCAAATCTCAAATTCTTACCAGTTCTTACCCAGCAGCAGGTGGTGATCGGCAACCATTGTAGTCAAAACACTCAAAGCTTGGATAGAGCAATGGCCAAGCGGTGTCAAACGCATGACGTAGATGTATGTGGAGCTGGGAAGGCTTATAATATGGTAGCAAAAAGGGTCAGCAATAATCAATTCAGAGATGCAAAGTTGAATAAACGCTCACCGGCGGTATTGTGCTGGTCCTAGGCTAGACCGTGCTAGAGACGCGAGCCTAGAACACTAACAAAATCACGGCGCGGCACGTAATCAAGGGAGGAGCACACTCTGGAAAAAAAAATCTCTTTTTCTTTCACTTTTTTTCCTCTTTTTTTTGCTCCGCAACAATTTTTTTCGAAAAAGCCTACAAATCTTCTAAAAACTGTCTAGCCAGAATTGACTTAGTTTTTTTTAAACTAGAACTATTTTTCTACTGCGGGTAGCACAGAAGTTGGGGAGTCCGACTTGGTCACATCTCGTAGTATCGCGTGATCTGGAACTCGAAAAAAGGAATAAATACTGGACTCGGACTAGAACTGGTGGTGGAGATGAATCTGGTGGAACTCAGACTGGTGATGATGGTATATGATGGGTGGTGAAGCACGAACTGGTGGCGAATATATGATGGAAAAACATGGCAGCGGTGTTGGTATATGGATACAGACTGGTGGTGGTATATGGATACGGATTGGTGATGGTATATGGATACGGATCGGTGGCGGATAAGCGGTGGTGGTAGATGGCAGGGGCGATGATGATAGTGCGGCGGCGGCGTGCCAACTTATGACCAGAACTCAAAACTCTATAAGACTAGACGCTAAGGCCAACAACTTGACACGACGATGCAACCGCAAATGCAACAAAGCAAATATAGAAAAGATTATGCAAAGGCTCAGATTGGTTCGGATAGGATGAACTAACCCTAATTTTTTTTGGCTTTTTCGTGGACTATAGGTATGAAGAAACAGACTCGTTCTAAACTACGAAAAACTGTAGAATCTCACCGAGCCACCTAAAAATCTGATACCACTTGATAGAGGCAAAAGGTGTCCGATGTTTCAATGAGATGGTGGCTATCATTTTCTGTGGGAGTCGACCTTGACGATCCGACTACGAACATGCGAGACGTCGCGCCTTAGCAATCGCTAAACCAACTTCCGAGGGGTTATTGACCATGCCAGAGCGCGATCAACCTGACCACGAGGGTCTATTTCCTGCGAGCAAACGAAGAACACACAAGAAGGTGAGATTGCAATCTGGATATTGCGATCATAAGAGGAAGCTTTATTAATGAAGGTGGGGTTCTGTGACATCATGGTCTGGTCGCTGAACACAAACGAAGTACCCAAAGTTGCAGCTATGGTGAACTTTTAATCTACCCGCAGTAGAAAAATAGTTCTAGTTTAAAAAAAACTAAGTCAATTCTGGCTAGACAGTTTTTAGAAGATTTGTAGGCTTTTTCGAAAAAAATTGTTGCAGAGCAAAAAAAAGAGGAAAAAAAGTGAAAGAAAAAGAGATTTTTTTCCAGAGTGTGCTCCTCCCTTGATTACGTGCCGCGCCGTGATTTTGTTAGTGTTCTAGGCTCGTGTCTCTAGCACGGTCTAGCCTAGGACCAGCACAATACCGCTGGTGAGCGTTTATTCAACTTTGCATCTCTGAATTGATTATTGCTGACCCTTTTTGCTACCATATTATAAGCCTTCCCAGCTCCACATACATCTACGTCATGCGTTTGACACCGCTTGGCCATTGCTCTATCCAAGCTTTGAGTGTTTTGACTACAATGGTTGCCGATCACCACCTGCTGCTGGGTAAGAACTGGTAAGAATTTGAGATTTGCTTGACGGGTTTGTGACACACCACCACCACTTCCTAGTAGTCTGTAGGATCATATTCTTGTGTGTTTCTATTGTTGCTAACCATGGCAGGATCACAAGCCGATGAGACTGATTGGGAGACCATGACGAACAAATAACTACATGATAAATCTCAGCAAATGATGAGTGGACAGGTGCAAGATGTAATAAACAGATTTGAAGAGGCCATGGACAAGATAGATGGCAGATGTTCGAAAAAAAGATCGATAACAAGTTTAATGAATTGCTCGCCCATCTTCCACAACCTCCGTCGGCTGCACCTATCGCACCTCTGCAACGACGACAACAACGCCCCCTTCCAAATCAGTTTGGACGAGCGAAGCGTGTTCCTCTTGAGGATGCCAAACTTCTGGTGCTGATGTACCTGTTGTTGATGCTTCTTTGGCTCCTGCTACTACTCCTGGTGGTACCCAGGAGGATGATGATTATGCGGGCGATTATGAGGATGAGGTTGATCAAAATCAGAACTACGTGCAGCCACCAGCACCACCACCAGCAGGTCGACCTCAACTATATATTCGCAAATGGTAGGCATGCATCACCACCTCAGGGATGAGATAATGACCATATTCATAAACTGAAATTGAATATTCCACCATTTGAGGGTAGATATGTTCCTGATATATATCTTACTCGGGAGTTAGAAACTGAACAATGTTTTACATGTTTACAATATCCCGAGGAGAGACGGGTTGCTGCTGCTGTTTGTGCTTTCACTAGTTTTGCATGTGTATGGTGGTCTGAACATTGTAGATTATATCCTATTCTAGCTACTTGGGCTGCTTTGAAAACTTCTATGCGTACTCGTCGGGTTCCACCATATTATCAATGTGAATTGCTTCAAAAATTGCAGTGTTTAAGACAAGGAAAAAAATTCTGTAGAAGAATATTATCAGGAATTACAAACTGGCATGATTAGATGTGGTATTGTTGAGGAAAATGAAGCTATGCTTGCACGTTTTATGGGTGGATGAAATAGAGAGATTCATACCATTCTAGAGTATAAGGAGTATACTAATATCACTCGTTTATTCCATCTTGCTTGTAAAGCTGAACATGAAGTGCAGGATTGACAGGCATTGGCGCACACTAACTTTTCTGCAGGTCGACCTTCATCATGGACACCGCACGCGTCCTCTAATTCCACTGCACCAGCACCTCCATCAGGTGCCACCTCCAGCCGTGATACAAGAAAGCGGGCACAACCACCACTATCTGCCAAGAGCACACCTGTCGGGCCTGCACAGAGCTCTTCTCCTTCCATGGCATCAGCAGGGCACACAAGTGATATTATTTGTCGTCGTTGTAAGGGAAGAGGACATTATGCGCGAGAATGCAAATCTCAGAGTGTGATGATTGCTACTGAGGATGGTGGGTATGAGTCCTGTAGTGACTATCGTGAAGGGATTGACAACCCCTTTATCACATTGGTTGCAAGTTCTTGATTGTTTGTGCAGGTATTCGGTGACTTGTGCATCTTCTCCTATTGGATTGATACCTTGGTTCTCAAAACTGAGGGAAATACTTAAGCTACTTTGCTGCATCACCCTTTCCTGTTCAACAGAAAACCAAAGCAAGCTCAAGAGGTAGCAAGAAGGATTTCTGGCACTGTTGCCGAGGAGATCTATGCATTACATTATTCGTCATTCGCCTCTCGTTTTCCTCTCCCGCACTTCTAAAACGATTTTCGAAAACAATTGCCTTTTCTTTGCCCTTCTTCCGTTCGATCTTTTGTTCGCTTGTGTTACCATATGCCTTCTTTTTGCCTGCATCTTTGCTTGCTAAAATATTATGGATCCTCATCCACTTGCTAATCTTTTTAAGAGATCCAATTATGATGAACCAATTTCTAGTGATTTGAGTGCACTAGATTATCTTTATGAGGTTTTGCTTTGAAATCTGTGAATCCAAAAAAGCTGATGTAGTGCTTTATGAAGTGATTCACAATAGATCTTTGAATAAAAAGCATGATTGCAATGATTTTACTATAAATTCCATTGATGTCAATTGTGCTAAAAATATGCAAAACCCTAAGCTTGGGGATGCTAGTTTTGCTATGTCCACTACTTGTTGCAATGATCATGATTGGGGTGATTCTTCTTATGGTCTTGAAAATTTATTTAAGCCCCATGATGAATATGAGATTGATAATAATGTTTGCAATAATATTGAAAGTGGGTTTGGAAGAGTGTCAACATTAGATCCCACATATTTGGAGAATGTTCAATCTTATGAAATTTGTTATAGAAGTGGTCATGACTTTAGTTAATGTTAATCCTACTATTTTGGAAGAGTGCCAACTTCGCATGCATGTGGATCGTGTTGAGAGTATGTTATGTGATAGCTATATTGTTGAATTTTCTTATGATCCTACATGTAATTATTATGAGAGAGGAAAATATGGCTGTAGAAATTTTAATGTTAGTAAATTACCTCTCTTCATGTTGAGATTGCTATCGTCTCTTTCTTCTTCCTTGCATATGCTAGCTTTTTCTTGTCTTGATAATTTATTTGATTATAAAATACCTATGCATAGGAAGTATGTTAGACTTAAGTGTGTTTTACACATGTTTTATGATGCTCCTTCAATTCTAGTCTTCCATGTGAGCATCATTGAAATTTCAATGCCTAGCTAAGGGCGTTAAACGATAGCGCTTGTTGGGAGGGAACAAAATTTTATTTGTATTCTTTGATTTTTGATCCTGTTTAGTAATAAATAATTCATCTAGATTATGTTTATATGTTGTTTTATGTTTTAATTAGTGTTTGTTCCAAGTAGAACCTTTGGGAAGACTTGGGTGAAGTCTTTGCAATCTTGCTGTAAAAAACACAAACTTTTGCGCTCACGATAATAGCTGTCATTTCTTAAAGAAGAGTGATTTTAGGTTGATTTGTTTTGAAGAAGTTTAATAGACAAATTCCTCACGTCCACCAATTTATTTCAAAAATTTTGGAGTTACACAAGTACTAGAAAGTTACAGATTGCTACAGACTGTTCTATTTTTGACAGATTCTGTTTTTTGTGTGTTGTTTGCTTATTTTGATGAATCTATGAGTAGTATCGGGGGGTATGAACCATAGAGAAGTTGGAATACAGTAGGTTTAACAGAATTATAAATAAAGAATGAGTTAATTCCAGTAGCTTAAAGTGGTGGCTTATTTTCTTATACTAACGGAGCTCATGAGATTTTCTGTTGAAGTTTTGTGTTGTGAAGTTTTCATGTTTCGGGTAAAGATTTGATGGATTTTGGAATAAGGAGTGGCAAGAGCCTAAGATTGGGGATGGCCAAGGCACCCCAAGGTAAAATTCAAGGACAACCAAAAGCCTAAGCTTGGGGATGCCCCGAAAGGCATCCCCTCTTTCGTCTTCGTCTATCGGTAACTTTACTTGAGGCTATATTTTTATTCACCACATGATATGTGTTTTGCTTGGAGCGTCCTATATGATTTGAGTATTTACTTTTTAGTTTACCACAATCATCCTTTCTGTACACACCTTTTGGGAGAGACATGCACGATTTGGAATTTATTAGAATACTCTATGT
Source organism: Triticum aestivum (assembly GCF_018294505.1). NCBI lineage: Eukaryota > Viridiplantae > Streptophyta > Magnoliopsida > Poales > Poaceae > Triticum > Triticum aestivum. The sequence goes on along the minus strand of NC_057813.1, from coordinate 317,128,172 downwards.
GCTTCACTTATATCTTTTGAGCTAGACAATATTGCTCTAGTGCTTCACTTATATCTTTTTAGAGCACGGCGGTGGTTTTATTTTATAGAAATTGTTGATCTCTCATGCTTCACTTATATTATTTTGAGAGTCCTTTAGAACAGCATGGTAATTTGCTTTGGTTATAAAATTAGTCCTAATATGATGGGCATCCAAGATGGGTATAATAAAAACTTTCATATAAAGTGCATTGAATACTATGAGAAGTTTGATTCTTTATGATTGTTTTGAGATATGAATATGGTGATATTAGAGTCAAGATAGTAGACTAGTTGTGAATTTGAGAGGTACTTGTGTTAAAGTTTTTGATTCCTGTAGCATGCACGTATGGTGAACCGTTGTGTGATGAAGTTGGAGCATGATTTGTGTTAAAGTTTTTGATTCCCGTAGCATGCACGTATGGTGAACTGTTATGTGATGAAGTTGGAGCATGATTTATTTATTGATTGTCTTCCTTATGAGTGGCAGTCGGGGACAAGCAATGGTCTTTTCCTACCAATCTATCCCCCTAGGAGCATGCGCGTAGTACTTCATTTCGATAACTAATAGATTTTTGCAGTAAGTATATGAGTTCTTTATGACTAATGTTGAGTCCATGGAATATACGCACTCTCACCCTTCCACCATTGCTAGCCTCTCTAGTACCATGCAACTTTCACCGGTACCACACACCAACCATATACCTTCCTCAAAACATCCACCATACCTACCTATTATGGCATTTCCATAGTCATTTTGAGATATATTGCCATGCAACTTTCCACCGTTCCGTTTATTATGACACGCTCCATCATTGTCATATTGCTTTGCATGATCATGTAGTTAACATCGTATTTGTGGCAAAGACACCTTTCATAATTTTTCATACATGTCACTCTTGAATCATTGCACATCCCGGTACACCACCGGAGGCATTCACATAGAGTCATATTTTGTTCTAAGTATCGAGTTGTAATTCTTGAGTTGTAAGTAAATAAAAGTGTGATGATCTTCATTATTAGAGCATTGTACCAGTGAGGAAAGGATGATGGAGACTTTGATTCCCCCACAAGTCGGGATGAGACTTTGGACAAAAAAAAGAGGCCATAAAAAAGTGAAAAGGCCCGAAAAATGAGAGAAAAAGAGAGAAGGGGCAATGCTACTATCCTTTTTCCACACTTGTGCTTCAAAGTAGCACCATGATCTTCATAATAGAGAGTCTCCTATATATATTGTCACTTTCATATACTAGTGGGAATTTTTCATTATAGAACTTGGCTTGTATATTCCAATGATGGGCTTCCTCAAAAGTGTCCTAGGTCTTCATGAGCAAGCAAGTTGGATGCACACCCACTTAGTTTCTTTTTGAGCTTTCATACACTTATAGCTCTAGTGCATCCATTGCATGGCAATCCCTACTCACTCACATTGGTATCTATTGCCGGGCATCTCCATAGCCCGTTGATACGCCTAGTTGATGTGAGACTAGTTATCTTCTCCTTTTTGTCTTCTCCACAACCACCATTCTATTCCACCTATAGTGCTATGTCCATGGCTCGCGCTCATGTATTGCGTGAAGATTGAAGAAGTTTGAGAACATCAAAAGTATCAAACAATTGCTTGGCTTGTCATCGGGGTTGTGCATGATTAAATACTTTGTGTGATGAAGATAGAGCATAACCAGACTATATGATTTTGTAGGGATAGCTTTCTATGGCCATGTTATTTTCAGAAGATGTGATTGCTTTGTTAGTATGCTTGAAGTATTATTGTTTTTCTGTCAATATTAAACTTTTTTCTTGAATCTTTAGGATCTGAACATTCATGCCACACTAAATAAAATTACATTGATAAATATGTTAGGTAGCATTCCACATCAAAATTCTGTTTTTATCATTTACCTACTCGAGGACGAGCAGGAATTAAGCTTGGGGATGCTTGATACGTCTCCAATGTATATATAATTTTTGATTATTCCATGCTATTATATTATTTGTTTTGGATGTTTAATGGGCTTTAATAAGCTCTTTTATATTATTTTTGGGACTAACCTATTAACCGAGGGCCCAGTGCGAGTTTCTGTTTTATTGCCTATTTTAGAGTTTTGCAGAAAAGGAATACCAAACGGAATGAAACCTTCACGATGATCTTTCTTGGACCGAAAGCAAACCAGAAGACTTGGAGATGAAGTAGGAGACACAACGAGGCGTCCACGAGGCAGGAGGGCACGCCCAGGGGGGGTAGGCGCGCCCCCCACCCTCGTGGGCCCCTCGTAGCTCCACCGACCTAGTTCTTTCGCCTGTATATACTCTTATACCCTAAAAACATCAGGGGGAGCCACGAAACCACTTTTCCACCGCCGCAACCTTCTGTACCCGTGAGATCCCATCTTGGGGCCTTTTCCAGCGATCTGGCAGAGGGGGATTCCATCACTGAGGGCTTTTACATCAGCACCATTACCTCTTCGATGAAGTGTGAGTAGTTTACCATAGACCTTCGGGTCCATAGTTATTAGCTAGATGGCTTCTTCTCTCTCTTTGATTCTCAATACAAAGTTCTCCTCAATGTTCTTGGATATCTATTCAATGTAATATTCTTTTGCGATGTGTTTGCCGAGATCCGATGAATTGTGGATTTATGATCAAGATTATCTATGAATATTATTTGGTTCTTCTCTGAACTCTTATATGCATGATTTGATATCTTTGCAAGTCTCTTCGAATCATCGGTTTAGTTTGGCCTACTAGATTGATATTTCTTGTCATAGGAGAAGTGCTTAGCTTTGGGTTCAACCTTGCGGTTACCTTTCCCAGTGACAGTAGGGGCGGCAAGGCATGTATTGTATTGATGCCATCAAGGATAAAAAGATGGGGTTTATATCATATTGCTTGAGTTTATCCCTCTACATCATGTCATCTTGCTTAATGTGTTACTCCGTTCTTTATGAACTTAATACTCTAGATGCATGCTGGATAGAGGTTAATGTGTGGAGTAATAGTAGTAGATGCAGGCAGGAGTCGGTCTACTTGACACGGACGTGATGCCTATGTTCATGATCATTGCCTTCGATGTCGTCATAATTATGCACTTTTCTATCAATTGCTCGGCAGTAATTTGTTCACCCACCATAATACATGCTATCTCGAGAGAAGCCACTAATGAAACCTATGGCCCCCGGGTCTCTTTTCCATCATATTGCATCTCTTTTCCATATAATTGAATCTCGTTTACATCTTGCTAGTTTCCTATCTACTATTTTGCAATCTTTACTTTCCAATCTATACATCAAAAAAACCAAAAATATTTACTTTATTATCTCTATTAGATTTCACTTTTGCGAGTGACCGTGAAGGGATTGACAACCCCTTTATCACATTGGTTGCAAGTTCTTGATTGTTTGTGCAGGTATTCGGTGACTTGTGCATCTTCTCCTATTGGATTGATACCTTGGTTCTCAAAACTGAGGGAAATACTTACGCTACTTTGCTGCATCACCCTTTCCTCTTCAAAGGAAAACCAACGCAAGCTCAAGAGGTAGCAGCTGGTCGCGAGCACTATCACAGAGTTGGAAGCCGCGGGCGTCAGCGAGGTCTCCGTGGACCCACGCAAGCTCGTGTACATGTGAGCGCCTGTGCCCGCCCCTCCACCCATCGCGGCGCTGATCCATGTGCGTTTGCATGCAACCATCGCGCCCATGCCCGTGCGCGCGCCCCCTTCAGTGGCATGGGATGGCGCCGTCGACCGCTACCTCACAGCGCTGCCAGTTGCCGATCCTCTCGCGCCCCGCCCGTCGATCCCACGATGACATGATGATTGATTTCCGAGTGAAGAACATTATGTGCTGCCTTGAAGACTTCAACAACGGCATCCCAGAGGACGACAACGATAGTGTCGGCACGACACGCCGCCTCCGCCACCGCCGGAAATAGTTTTTTGGGTTTAATACTGTATCTCGATCAAATGAATATAAATTCGCAGTGTGACTGAATGAGAGATATGGTTTGAATGAACTTGCATTTTTCTCTCTTAATGTATAGACTTATCAAATGATTTTATTTTGAAAAAATGTCAATGGTTTTTAAATATAAAACACTGATCGCAAACGTTTTAGTTAGAACACCTGTATGCAAGACGATAACTTCCCCAGGAAGCCAAGGGAAAATGAGCAGAGTAGGATTTGTGCAGCTCTTGATCGCAAACATTTTAGATAGAACACTCATATGCAAAGTGAGAGCTATGGTCTTCCCCCTTAAGTCAAGCAAAAATTCGCAGCGTGGGATTTGTGCATCTCTTCAACGCAAATGGTGTAGATTGAATACGGTATGCAAAGCCAGACTTAGGCGCTAAGCCAAGAGAAAATGTGCCGAGCAGGATTTGTACATCCCTTCAACGCAAATGGTTGTTTTGGATGACCCGTGTGCAACCACGTACAGACAATTTGGTAAGATTTGCATCTGTCATATTGGGTATATTGTCATTTGTCAAATTTGAAAGATTGACATTTGTTGATCTAGTAACATTGCCATTTGTAAACCTTGTAACACTGCGATTTGTCAAAATATGCAGCTAAAAATTACCAGCACTATCTAATTTTTGCAACTAAATTCAGTAATTAAGCATATATATCATTCATAGATTAAGCAGTCATTATTTATACAAATAGTTCAACTCGACAGTTGAACCGACCAAACTTTTCCCCAAATGTTGCCAACCACGTACTGAAATAGCTAGTTCAACTATATATACTAGCTAATTCAAAGTACGTTGTACAGTTTCACCACATCTATAGTCAGATGAACTAAACAAAATAGCCCCTAAATACTACTAATACGGAGGGGCTTTGTACTACTTCCAGTAGCCTCTCCTCTGCCAAGCACGCTCAGTGAGAGGCAAAGGAGGAGGGGCCTACCGACGAGCTGGACAACTGCAATGCGATGCCTACGCGCTGCTGCACCTTCAGCGACACTCACTTCGAATGCCCTCTACCGCTCCACACGACCCCTCACAAAGCGGTGGTTCTCCTCATAGTCTCTTGATTCCTCGCCTCGGTGACGGCGTATGCTGCGTCCATGGTGGCGGTAAGGCTCTTTGCATGCTGGACGAGGCGCTCCTCCTCCTCCCGCAGGAACTCTGTGTAGCGTGCAAGGTCACTGACGCACATGCGGGCCTCCACCACCGTCTCCCACCTTCGGGCGGCGGTGGCGGAGCGGGTGATGACCCCGGCGGTCGACGGTGGGCCAGCATCCATGGCGCCCAACGATAGGGTGGCGGCCAAGGCCACTAACTCCCGCCTTCGGGCCACGGCGGCGGCACGGGTGATGGCCCTGGTGGCCGGCAGTGGGGTGGCGGCCACGACAACCACCTCCCGCCTTCGGGCCACGACAGTGGAGAGGGTGATGGCCCTAGCTTTCGCTGGTGGTGTGGCGGCTGAGGGAGTCCCGGATTAAGGGGTCCTCGGACAGCCGGACTATATACATGGGTCGGACTGTTGGGCTATGAAGATACAAGACAGAAGACTTCTACCCATGTCCGGATGGGACTCTCCTTTGCATGGAAGGCAAGCTTAGCGATTCGGATATGTAGATTCCTTTCTCTGTAATTGACTCTGTGTAACCCTAGCCCCTCCGGTGTCTATATAAGCCGGAGGATTTAGTCCGTAGAGATAGAAAAAACAATCATAATCATAGGCTAGACTTCTAGGGTTTAGCCATTACGATCTCGTGGTAGATCAACTCTTGTAATACTCATATCCATCAAGATCAATCAAGCAGGAAGTAGGGGATTACCTCCATAGAGAGGGCCCGAACCTGGGAAAACATTGTGTCCCCCGCCTCCTATTACCATTAGCCTTAGACGCACAGCTTGGGACCCCCTACCCGAGATCCGCCGATTTTGAAACCAGCATTGGTGCTTTCATTGAGAGTTCCGCTGTGTCATCACCAGAAGGCTTGATGGCTCCATCAATCGTCTACAACAACGCAGTCCAGGGGGAGATCTTCCTCCTCAGACAGATCTTCGTATTCAGCGGCTTCGCACTGCGGGCCAACTCGCTTGGTCATCTAAAGAGGATCGATAGCTACGCTCCTGGCCATCAGGTCAGGTTTGGAAACCTGAACTTTGTGGCCGTTATCCGTGGAGACTTGATCTTTGACGGATTCGAGCCTATGACGGTTGTCCGCTGCCACCAGGATCAACATGACCTAAATCTGTCATCTGACCGCGCCCAGGAAATAGCGCATGTAACTGCTCTGGCCCTAGACCCAACATCGAGCTAAGCGTGTGTCACTGGAGCCTCAGACTCGTCTCCGGCCATAGGTTCCGGACCGCATGCATCCGCGTCCATCGAACCTGATTGTGCGCCGATCTTGGAGTTCAGCTCCGCGGACATCTTCCAGCACTCACCTCTAGGTGATGTGTTAAACTCATTGAAATCCCTTTCCTTGTCGGGGGACTCTCGGCCGAACTATGTCTGGCTCGAATGGGAAGCGGACGACGAAGAACTTCGATTCCCACCCACCACCCACTTTATAGCCATTGTCGATGACTTAACCGACATGCTTGATTACGACTCCGAGGACATCGACGGTATGGACGACGATGCCGGAGAGGAGCAGGAACCACCACCTATAGGGCGTTGGACAGCCACCTCCTCGTACGACATATACATGGTGGATACACCCAAAGAGAACAATGGCGACAATGAAAATCCAGTCGAGGATAAACCTCCTGAGATACAGCCAAAGCACCGACATCAGCGATGCTGCTCTAAGCCACGCTGTAGTAAAAACAACAACACCATCACAGGAGAAAACAATACTCCGGACGATGCCGAAGACAATGAAGACCCCGTTGAGCCATCCTCCGAACAGGACGAATGGGAAGATGGGCAAGCTAGCCCTGATGAATAGGCCACGAATGAAGACATGGAGGACAGTAATTACCTTCCGCTCTCCGAGGACGATGTGAGCCTCGGTGACGAAGACTTTATCATGCCTGAGGATCCCATCGAGCAGGAGTGCTTTAAGCGCCGGCTAATAGCCACTGCAAGGAGCCTGAAACAGAAGCAGCAGCAGCTTCAAGCTGATCAAGATCTGCTCAATGACAGATGGACTAATGTCCTGGCAGCCGAGGAATATGACCTCGAGCGCCCAACCAAAAGCTACCTGAAGCGCAAACTTAACCACAGTTCGATGATGAGGCACTGGAGCCCGTCCTACCAAGGTATAATGCGGCGGACCGGCCACCACGGGCCGAGACAAAGCGGCACCTCGAGCCGAACACCAGCCCGCACTATGTCACCGTAGAAACAGAAATACAACATGTTCAGGGATACACACATGACTTGCGGTATGACTTGGAAAACAGAGCAGGTCAAACCAGATCAATCTATGGATCGCGGGGGCGTTCCCCGATGTGTGACGATGGCCATCAGGCTGGACGCGACAAACATAATCACATCCAGGCCGAAAACCACAGACGAACTCCATCCGAGCTACGTCACGACTTGGCCCGATATAGAGGCACCGCACACCCCCTCTTCTTCACCGATGAAGTAATGGGACACGATTTCCCAGAAGGGTTTAAACCCATGAACATCGAATCATATGATGGCACAACAGACCCCGCGGTATGGATTGAGGACTTCCTTCTCCATATTCATATGGCCCGCGGTGATGATCTGCAGGCCATCAAATACCTCCCGCTCAAACTCAAGGGACCAGCCAGGTACTGGTTAAACAGCCGGCCCGAAAACTCCATTGGCAACTGGGAGGACTTGGAGGACGCCTTCCTCGACAACTTCCAAGGCACATATGTCCGACCTCCAGATGCCGATGACCTAAGTCACATAATCCAACAGCCAAGAGAGTCAGGCAGGAAATTCTGGACTAGGTTCTTAACTAAAAAGAACCAGATCGTCGACTATCCGGACACCGAAGCCCTAGCGGCCTTTAAGCACAGTATCTATGACGAATGTCTGGCCAGACACCTCGGCCAGGAAAAACCGAAGTCCATGCCAGCCCTTACGGCACTCATGACCCGCTTTTGTGCGGGCGAAGATAGCTGGCTAGCCCGTAGCAATAGCAATACAAGCGAACCTAGCACTTCTAAAGTCAGAAACAGCAACGGCAAGCCCCGACGCAACAGACTTAAGCGTCGAAACAACGGTGACAACACTGAAGATATGGCGGTCAACGCCGGATTCAGTGGCTCTAAGTGCGGTCAGCGGAAGAAGCCATACAAAAGAAACAATCCGGGCCCGTCCTGTTTGGACCGCATACTAGATCGACCATGCCAAATCCACGGCACTCCCGATAAACCAGCAAATCATACCAACAGAGAGTGTTGGGTCTTTAAACAGGCCGACAAGTTAAACATCGAGAACAAGGAGAAGGGGTCGTAAAGCGAGGACGATTATGAGGAAAGCGGCCACCGAACACAGCGGGACAGAAGAAATCCCCCCCAAGTCAAAACGGTGAACATGATATATGCTACCCATATCCCCAAGAAGGAGCGCAAGAGCGCACTCAGGGACGTTTACGCGATAGAGCCAGTCGCCCCAAAGTTCAATCCATGGTCATCCTGCCCGATCACGTTTGATCGCAGGGATCATCCGACCAGTATCTGTCATGGCGGTTCAGTCGCACTGGTCCTTGACCCAATTATTGATGGGTTCCATCTAACGCGAGTCCTCATGGATGGTGGCAGCGCCTGGAGCTGCTTTATTAGGATACAGTGTGCAAAATGGGTATCTATCCCTCAAGGATCAAACCCACCAAAACCACCTTTAAGGGTGTCATACCAGGTGTGGACGCCTGTTGTACGGGCTCAATCACACTAGAAGTGGTCTTCGGATCTCCGGATAATTTCCAAAGCAAAGAATTGATCTTCGATATAGTCCCATTCCGCGGTGGCTATCATGCACTGCTCGGACGAACCACATTCGCTTGATTCAATGTGGTGCCGCACTACGCCTATCTCAAGCTCAAGATGCACGGGCCACGCGGTGTTATAACAGTCAATGGAAACACGGAACGCTCCCTCCACACCGAGGAGCACACCGCTGCCCTTGCAGCAGAGGTACAGAGCATCCTTTCTAGGCAGAACTTTAATTTGGCGGCCAGCCTCCTAGACACTATCAAATGAGTCCGAACTACCTTGCAGCAGGGCAGCCTACCTCGTCAAGAGCTTAACTAGCAATTTAGCCTCCGTCCCAGTCTCAACCTAGCGGCGACATTTGTACCCCGCGTACATAACGACGCACTTATAATACCATGGGCATGGACGGAGGCACAGCTAGTTCGTGGTCCATAATGCGGCTCAACCGCTCCTAGACCCATATACTTTCACTTTTCCCTTTTTCTTTCAGGTTTTTCTCTTCCCGAGGCTTTTTTTTGATAACCTAATCATCGAACCTATCAAGGGACGGATACACCAAGAAGGCAAGAAGCTTTGACGTACAAGGGAACCCCCAGGTGGTCTCTGCTAACGATCATTATGCCTGTTTTAAAAACCCACACACAGCTCGCCCTTGGTCGCGGCATGTCAAATAGCCCTATTTGCTTATCACATTACTTGTACAAATACGTCTTGACGTATTAATCAAACAACAATGGAAAATAATTTGCGGCTCAATGTTTGTGGTGTCAGCTTATTAGTTAATTTTTCCTTTTCTTTATATTCTTATCAATTGCACCCGTACACTCTGGTACGCCTTAATTCACCAGGGGCTTCATCATACCCTGCAATACGGAAATAAAGTCCGAACACTTTTAGAGTACAGTTCGGCACCTCGAACTTATAGCATTATATGCATCGGCTCCGAATCATGTCTTTGGTCAATAGTTGGGTCGCCCGGCTCCTGTGCTTACTACCTTACGTTCCGCTATATCGGCTAGGGTACTGATAATCCCCAAGTGTAGGGAATCATCGTAGCAATTTCCAAAGGTGGAAGTGATAAGTATGGAGTTTCGAACCCACAAGGAGCTAAGGGTAAGATCAATATTGTCTCAAGTCCTATATGCCACGGATACGACTCTACGTACACCGAACGTGTGTTTCCAACTAGAAACGAGAAATATAAATACGTTGTGGGTATGAAGAGTATAACTTTGCAAGGTATCGGAGAGCTAAAATATAAAAGTAGGTCCTGTTATCATAAAGTTAGAATATATTACTAAATATTATAAATAGCAAGTGTGGGATAATGATGGGTCGGTGTGTGGACAAGACCGGTAGTCGTCATTGCAATTTCATATGAGGGAGAGGCATAAGCTAACATACTTTCTCTTCTTGGATCATATGCACTTATGATTGCAACTCTAGCAAGCATCCGCAACTACTATAGATCATTAAGGTAAAACCCAACCATAGCATTAAAGCATCAAGTCCCCTTTATCCCATACGCCTAAACCCCCTTACTCGGGTTTATGCTTTTGTCACTCAAGCAACCCACTATAAGCGAATCATAAACTTATTGCAACACCCTACAGCAGGAATCCCTCACTCTTGCGCGACACGGAGGGCACAATAGGGCAGCACCAAAATAAAACATACAACTCGTACCAATCTAGATCATCAATCAACCCAAAGACAAAAGATATCTACTCAAAACATCATAGGATGGCAACACATCATTGGATCATAATATGTGGCATAAAGCACCATGTTCAAGTAGGGATTACAGCGGGGTGTGGGAGAGTGGACCGCGTAAAAGAGATGACGATGGTGATGATGATGGTCATGTTGATGAAGACGATCACCGCGGCGATGATTCCCCTCCCGATGGCACTCCGGCGCCACCGAGAGAGAGAGTAGGAGAGGTCCTCCCTCTTGTGCTTCCTCCTCCATGGCCTCCCCCTGATGGGGAGAGGTTCTCTCTCTGGTCCTTGGCCTTCATGGTGATGATGGACCCTCAGGGATCCTCCTCCATGGCCTCTGGTGATGATGCCCCCCTCCAGCAGGGTGCCAGAGAGGGCCTAGATTGATTTCTCGTGGCTACACAGGCTTGCGGCGGCAGAACTTCTGATCTAGGTTATTTCCCGAAGGTTTCTGTATTTATAGGAGAGGTTGGCGTTGATTTCACGTCAGGGGTGTCTCCGGGCTGTCCACGAGGTAGGGGGCATGCCCCCCACCCTCGTCGGCAGCCCGGGACTCTTCTGCCCAACTCTTTCACTCTAGGGGCTTCTTTTGGTCCATAAAAATCATCAAAAATTGGCACGTCAATTGGACTCCGTTTGGTATTCCTTTTCTGTAAAACTCAAAAACAAGGAGAAAACAGAAACTGGCACTGGGCTCTAGGTTTATAGGTTAGACCCAAAAATCATATAAAATAGCATATAAATGCATATAAAACATCTACGATGGATAATATAATAGCATGAATACTTCATAAATTATAGATACACTGGAGACATATCAGCATCCCCAAGCTTAATTTCTGCTCGTCCTCGAGTAGGTAAATGATAAAAGAAATAATTTATGAAGTATGAATGCTAGTTGGTGCACAAGTTTGATCAACGATAATTTCAATCACCTTTTCTAGCATCATCATATGTCATAACAGTAGCTCATCTCATAAAACTTTTCATGATCAAGTAACAAGCTATTCACATGTTAAAGTATAGATCATAAACTTTCTTGAAAACTAACAAACAGTGCTCTTAGTCATCAAACAATTGCAATTCATCTTATTTTCAGGAAGGGTCTATGTAAAAGCTTTCATCTAGCAAACCCCACATACTCAAATATCATATAGTCTTTCACAATTGCTAACACTCACATGATATTTATGGGTTCAAAGTTTTAATCGGACACAGAGAAAGATAGGGGCTTATAGATTCGCCTCCCAACCTCTTATATCCAATTGGATATATATATATATATATATATATATATATATATATATCAAGATCTTTCCAACACAATGTGCTTTCCAAAGCATAAAATGTAAAAAGGAAAGGTGAAGATCACCATGACTCTTGTATAAGGTAAAAGACAAGAATAAAAGATAGGCCTTCGCAGAGGGAAGCAGAGGTTGTCATGTGCTTTTAAGGTTGGAGGCACAAAATCTTAATGCAAAAGAACGTCACTTTATATTGCCTCTTGTGATAGAGACCTTTATTATGCAGTCTGTCACTTTTATTTCTTCCCTATCACAAGTTCGTATAAAGCTTATTTCTTCGCACTAATAAATCATACATATTTAGAGAGAAATTTTTATTGCATGCACATATGACAACTTACTTCAAGGATATTACTCAATCCATAGGTAGGTATGGTGGACTCTCATGGCAAAACTAGTTTACGGGATATTCGTAAGCACAAGTAGTATCTCTACTTGGTGCAAAGAATTTGGCTAGTATGAGGGGGAAAGGTAAGCTCAGCATGTTGGATGATCCATGACAATATACTTTATTTGGGATATAGGAAAACATATCCCAATAAGTTGTCTTCCTTGTCCAACATCAACCTTTTAGCATGTCATATTTTAATGAGTGCTCACAATTACAAAAGATGTCCAAGATAGTATATTTATATGTCAAATCTCTCCTCCTTCAATATTCTTTCATGAATTGTTCAAGTGACCAATTCTGTGTTTGCTAACCTTCAATAAGTTTACTACCTATACTTATTCTGTGTGAAGTCATTACTCCCCATGGTATAAGCATATGAAACATATATAAATTCAGATTTATGATATTCAATTCATCCAACCATTTACTCATAGGATATACGTGAAGCGCGTGAGTAAATGACAAACTACTCCAAAAAGATATAAGTGAAGAACACTGAGTAGTCAAATAATTAACTAGCCATGGGAGGATTCTTTTTCATTCAAGATTTCAGATCCAACGATTTTATTCAAAAAACAAGTAAAATTGAAAATACAATCCAAGCAAAACACATATCATGTGACGAATAAAAATATAGCTCCAAGTAAAGTATATCGATAGTTTTGAAGACGAAAGAGGGGATGCCTTCTGGGGCATCCCCAAGCTTAGGAGCTTGAGTCTTCCTTGAATATTACCTTGGGGTGCCTGCATCCCCAAGCTTAGGAGCTTGAGTCTTCCTTGAATATTACCTTGGGGTGCCTGCATCCCCAAGCTTAGGGTCTTTCCGCTCCTTATTCTCCTCATATCAGTATCTAACCCAAAGCTTGAAAACTTCAATCACACAAAACTTAACGGACCTTCGTGAGATAGGTTAGTATGATAAAGAGTAAACCATTCACTTCGGTATTGTCAAAGACAAGGTTCATAATTGTTCTCACACAATGCCTACTGTACCATATCATTTCTACAATTTATATTGAGAAATATAAGCCATAGAAACTAGAAAACAAGCAAACTATGCAATGAAAACAGAATCTGTCAGAAACAGAACAGTCTGTAATGATCTGAACAACAACCATACTTCTGCTACTCCCAAAATTATGAAATAAATTTGTGGACGTGAGGAATTTCTCTATTAATCTTCTACAAAAAGGATCAACTCAAAATCACTCTTTTGTAAAAAAAGGCATCTAATCCCGTGAGCGCAAAGTTTCTGTTTTTTACAGCAAGATCACATTAACTTCACCCATGTCTTCCCAAAGGTTCTACTTGGCACAAAAACTAATTAAAACATAAAACCACATCTAACCAGAGGCTAGATGAATTATTTATTTCTAAACAGGAACAAAAAGCTAGAAACAAAAATAAAATTGGGTTGCCTCCCAACAAGCGCTATCGTTTAACGCCCCTAGCTAGGCATGATGATTTCAATGATGCTCACATAAAAGATAAGAATTGAAACATAAAGAGAGCATCATGAAGAATATGACTAGAACATTTAAACCTAACCCACTTCCTATGCCTAGGGATTTTGTGAGCACACAATTTAAGGGAACAAGAATCAACTGTAACAGGAAGGCTAAACAAGTATAACTTCGAAATTTTAAGCACATAGAGAGGAAACTTGATATTATTGCAACTCCTACAAGCATATATTCCTCCCTCATAATAATTTTCAGTAGCATCATGAATGAGTTTAACAATATAACCATCACATAAAGCATTCTTTTCATGATCTACAAACATACAAATTTTTCTACTCTTCAAATAAGCAAAATTCTTATCATTCGGAATAGTGGGATCACTAATTCCTAAAGTTGACACTCTTCCAAACCCACTTTACATAATAGTATTATTCATACTCCAAAAAATATAAGTGAAGTTCATGGAGCATTCTACAATTAGTATAGACTAACCAATATCCAAGCTCAAAATATGTAATGAAGCACATGAAGCATTCTATAAAACCATACGCAAAAGACTTAAGTGAAGCACAAAGAGCAATTCTATAAGATCATACTTAAAAGATTTAAGTGAAGAACATGAAGTATTATATAAATCAATGAAGGTCTATCTCATACTAGCATGGCTCTTAGAGAAAAATAAAAACACAAAGCACACAAATCATGTGAACAAAACAAAAACCGAGGTATACCGATATTTGTTGAAGAAGAAAGATGGGATGCCAACCGGGGCATACCCAAGCTTAGATGCTTGAGTATCATTTAAAATATTTACTTTGGGTGCCTTGGGAATCCCCAAGCTTGAACTCTTGCCTCTCTTTATTCTTCTCATATTGATAGCTCCTCGATCTTTGAACACTTCATCCACACAAAACTTTAACAAAAACTTTGTGAGATCCGTTAGTGTAATAAAGCAAACTACCACTTTAATGTACTGTAATGAACTCATTCCTTATTTATATTGGTGTTAAACCTACTGCATTCCAACTTCTCTATGGTTCATACCCCCCGATACTAGCCATAGATTCATCAAAATAAGCAAACAACACGCGAAAAACAGAATCTGTCAAAAACAGGATAGTCTGCAGTAATCTGGAAGTTTAGTAAACTTCTGTAACTCCAAAAATTATGAAATAAATATGAAACTTTGAATAATCTGTACATAAGTAATGTGCAAGAAAATTCAGAACTATTTGACCTTCCAGTAAAAAATGTAAAATCACGCGCTACAGCCAAAGTTTCTGTTTTTGTTCTGCACATAGTAAACAAGCAATCTAATCATCCTAAAACCAAAGCTTGGAACATTATTTTTTAGTACAATGGATATGTACAAGGGGATAATTATTTACAGAGAAACTTCCATGAAAAATTCTACATTGTTTCCGTGAGCATGAACACAAGCGCTCAAGGTCGACCCTCACTTCTTCAATGCATAACTTTGCAATCACTTCTCCTTTTGAAAAACTTTTTTCAGGCATGAGAGGAAAGTAAAAAAAAAGTTGTATTTTCATTATTTAATTTTTTTTGTATTTTTCACTCACAACTAAACACAAACAAAAAGGAAAAACAAAATCTACTTAGTGAATAAATAAAACAAGCACACACGATAATATCAACCCCACGCTATTGCTCCCCGGCAACGGCGTCAGAAAAGAGCTTGATAATCCCCAAGTGCAGGGAATCATCGTAGCAATTTCCAAAGGTGGAAGTGATAAGTATGGAGTGTTGAACCCACAAGGATCTAAAGGTAAGATCAATATTCTCTCAAGTCCTATCTGCCACTATTACGACTCTACGTACACCAAACGTTTGCTTCCAACTAGAAACGAGAAATAAAACTACGTTGTGGGTATGAAGAGGATAACTTTGCATGGTATCAGAGAGCTAAAACATAAAAGTAGGTGCTATTATCATAAAGTTAGAATATATTACTAAATATTATAAATAGCGAGTGTGGAATAATGATGGGTCGGTGTGCAGAATTATCCTAGGCAATTGTTAACAAGATCGGTAGTGGTCATTGCAATTTCATATGAGGGAGAGGCATAAGCTAACATACTTTCTCTTCTTGAATCATATGCACTTATGATTAGAACTCTAGCAAGCATCCGCAACTACTAAAGATCATTAAGGTAAAACCCAACCATAGCATTAAAGCATCAAGTCCCCTTTATCCCATACGCCTAAACCCCCTTACTCGGGTTTATGCTTCTGTCACTCAAGCAACCCACTATAAGCAAATCATGAACGTATTGCAACACCCTATAGTGGGAATCCCTCATGCTTGCGCGACACGGAGGGCACAATAGGACAACACCAAAATAAAACATACAACTCGTACCAATCTAGATCATCAATCAACCCAAAGACAAAAGATATCTACTCAAAACATCATAGGATGGCAACACATCATTGGATCATAATATGTGGCATAAAGCACCATGTTCAAGTAGGGATTACAGCGGGGTGTGGGAGAGTGGACCGCATAAAAGAGATGAGGATGGTGATGATGTTGGTCATTTTGATGAAGACGATCACCGCGGCGATGATTCCCCTCCCTATGGCACTCCGGCGCCACCGAGAGAGAGGAGGAGAGGTCCTCCCCCTTGTGCTTCCTCCTCCATGGCCTCCCCCCTAGATGGGGAGAGGTTCTCTCTCTGGTCCTTGGCCTTCATGGCGATGATGGACCTTTCGGGATCCTCCTACATGGCCTCCGGTGATGATGCCCCCCCCGGCATGGTGCCAGAGAGGGCCTAGATTGATTTCTCGTGGCTACAGAGGCTTGTGGCGGCAGAACTTCCGATCTAGGTTATTTCCCGAAGGTTTCTGTATTTATAGGAGAGGTTGGCGTTGATTTCATGTCAGGGGGATCTCCGGGCTGTCCACGAGGCAGGTGGTGCGCCCCAGGGGGGTGGGCGTGCCCCCACCCTCGTGGGCAGCCCGAGACTCTTCTGGGCCAACTCTTTCACTCCATGGGCCTCTTTTGTTCCATAAAAAAATAATGAAAAATTGGCACGTCAATTGGACTTCGTTTGGTATTCCTTTTCTGTAGAACTCAAAAACAAGGAGAAAACAGAAAACTGGCACTGGGCTCTAGGTTAATAGGTTAGCCCGAAAAATCATATAAAATAGCATACAAATGCATATAAAGCATCTATCATGCATTGTATTATAGCATGAATACTTCATAAATTATAGATATGTTGGAGACGTATCAGGTAGTAAAGGGAGAACAACTGCGATTGTGTCCCGGTTCTTTTGGATAAGCACCTCAGTAGAGAAAGCCAAAAACTGACTGTCATGATGCAGCGAGAGCTGGTCAGTTGTTCGAGAGGTTACAAATCTTTATCGATTTTTCCCTCATTATGCGATGAATCGGTTTTTATCCGATTAGGCGTGTATAGTGCCCCAAGTTCGGACTTCCGAACACCAGGGGCTGCGCCTAAATTTTTCTCGTCAAACTCCTATGCCTAAGTCAGAGTAGTAAAGCCGCATAGTCTGATTGCCTGGTTCGTTACGCTAAACACCTCTTGAAGGACCAAAACCTTGGATAAAAAGTGTTTAGATTTATCCTAAACACCCCCGTACTACCTACATGGGGGCAGAAGCCGACGACTGGCCAACTCTCAGAATTAACAAAACGGCCACACAGGAGGATTTTTTTTAAATAACAGACATTATATTACATAACAGATCTGTTTTCATAGTACATGACCAGATAACATGATTGTATTCATGGGAATATGATATCCTTAGCACATTGCTCCACCACAAGGCGGGATCCCTCCAAGACACTGTCAAAATATAGTTGGGGTGTGCGGTGCTCCTTGCCCCCGGGCGGTCCCTCGGTCATTAGCTTCGTGGCGTGCATCTTCGCCCAATGCATCTTAGCGCGGGCAAAGGCCATTCGCGCACCTTCGATACAGACCGACCGCTTGATGGCTTCAAGCCGAGGGCAGGCGCTGACAAGCCGCTTCACGATGCCGAAGTAGGTGCTGGGAATGGCTTCGGTAGGCCATAGCCGGATTATCAAATCCTTCATTGCTAGTCCGGCTGCCCTATGCAGCTCGACCAGCTGTTTCAGCTGATCGCTAAAAGGCACTAGATGTTCTGGTGCAAGATATTGCGACCAGAACAGCTTCTCCATAGAGCTCCCCTCTTTGGCTCGATAGAATTCCGCAGCATCCGACACGCTGCACAGCAGATCCACAAACGCCCCTGGAGAGCTCCAAATCCGGGTAAGAAAAAGTAAACTTTCCTTCACATATCTGCTTTGCATAATGAAAGCCTTACCCGCCGTGATCTTCTTGGCCGCCTGGATTTCTTGGAGGGCGCCCCGGGGCTTCGGCCCGGGCATCGTGTGTGCCTTGGCGGGCCTTGGCAAGTTCGAACTCTTGCGCCTTAAGGTCGCGCTCCAAGGACTCGCACTTCTTGATGGCGTCCTGGAGCTCTTGCTGGACCTCAGTGACCCGGGCCTCATGCTTTTCGCGTGCGGCTTGTTCCTTGGCCGCTTTGTCCTCGGCCTCGGCCAGCGCCTTCTTCAGGGCCGCTACTTCGGTCGTTTCCCCTAATAAATTTCATGACACTTTAGTCAGCACGAATCATTCATCCTTCCTAAATATATACACATGTTACTGCATACCTTGACTGTCCTCCAGCTGCTTCTTCCTCGACCCGCTCCAGATTCTGCTTCAGTCTAGAGACTTCCGCGGTATGAGCGGACATAGCTAGCAGCAACGCCTACTTGTTCACATAGACATTTTAGATTAGACTCCTGCAAAAATTATTTGATCCTCTGTTCAGCTTTTCTTTCCGAACACCCGATAGAGTATCAGGGGCCATTGTCTATACTGTGACATTATTTTTATACAATTACATTACTTACCTCAAAGCCTGTTAGAAGGCTAGGGCGGGCTTTGGTCAGTCCGCCTTTTTCGAACTGGACCCTCTCAATCACCGTACTCATAAGGGTACGGTGTTCCTCAACAATGGAAGCACCTTGCAGTGCTTCCAGCAAACTTTCCGGTGCCTTTGGTTGGACAGAGGTCACCGGTGGAGTAGGCGCACCTCCCTCTTTCGAAAGAGGTGGCCCGCCTGATTCTGGAGCCGCTTGGATCTCCGGAACTATATTCGGTTGAGGGCCAATTTGGATATGGCCCCGTCGTCAGTGTCCATGGAGGTTTGCTCCCCCATGTGTCCGGCAGCTGAGGCTTCACCCTCCGGCGCCTCCTTGATGGCCTCCGGATTCTCTCTCGGGCTGGGGATCCTTCGGGACGACGCCTCGACGCCATCCAGGTCCCGGGGAGAGGAGGCCGATGGAAGTGTCCCACGATCCATCGCTGTTGGGTCTAGCGAATCCTCTGAAGATAAGGACAGCTCGAGGTTGGACCGAGCCGGACTGCAAATGCATAATTTAGCACATTAAAACAATGAAGTAAAAAAGGTTGGATATATGAATGTGTCCGGACACTTACGATTTGGCCAGGGGCTTCTCCCTGGGCTCCTACTCCCAGCTGTTGTCGGTGGCCGCTGTGGAGCTGTCCGGAAGGGAAGCTTTCCCCTTCTTGGATGCCTCGGCCTCCAGATGCATGGAGGCCGTCCTTTTCTTTCTCCCCCCTACAGGGGGGATGGATTTCTTCTTCCTCCTCCTCCCTTCCTCATCGTCTTCAGCGACGGAGGAGTGAGTCTTGGCGTCTTCGGACATCACGTACGAAGCGCCCTTGTAACGGAGACCACCTCTGGTCCCCTTGGCCTTCTTCTCCGGCACCGGATAAGGCGCCGGAACCAGCATCTTCGCCAGAAGAAGGACTTCTGGGTCTTCGGGCAGCGGAGCCGGATAGCTAATCCGCTCTGCCATCTCTGTCCAGTCCTGAAAAAATTGATACGGGGGGCTTAGATGCCGTCCTCGGGTGTGCAAGTAAAGGGCATGCCTTGAAAACATGAAAGAGCTTACCGGATTAGCGGGGTGGGTTAAGTCATGCCCACGATCCTTTGTCATGGGCGGTGGCGTCTCGCCGGCCTTGAAGAGCACCTTCCAGATATCTTCGTGCACCGTGCCGAAGAGCTCTAGTAGCGTCTGGTGCTTGGCCGGATCGAACTCCCACAAATAGCAAGTCCGGCATTGGCACGGAAGGATCCGGCAAACGAGCATAACCTGGATCACGTTGACGAGCTTGATTCTCTTATTTATCATGGTCTGGACACGTGTCTGGAGCGTTGTCAGCTCGTCCAGGGAGCCCCAGGCCAGGCCCCTCTCTTGCCAGGAGGTGAGCCGCATCGGGACTCCGGATAGAAATGCAGGGGCCTCCGCCCAATTGGTGCCACGCGGCTCGGTGATGTAGAGCCACCCCGATTGCCACCCTTTGACAGTCTCCACAAAGGAGCCTTCGGGCCAGGTGACATTGGGCATCTTGCCCACCATGGCGCCTCCGCACTCTGCTTGTTGGCCGCTCACCACCTTCGGCTTCACATTGAAGGTCTCCAGCCATAGGCCGAGGTGAGGTGGGATGCGGAGGAAGGCCTCGCACACGACAATAAATGCCTAGATGTTGAGGATAGAGTTGGGGGCCAGATCATGGAAGTCTAGCCCATAGTAAAACATCAGTCCACGGACGGACGGGTGGAGAGGGACTCCCAGCCCATGGATGAACTGTGTGAGGAACACCACCCTCTCCTGGGGCTCCAGGATGGGGACGATCTGTCCCTTGGCCGGAAGTCAATGGGCGATTTCCTTGGCTAGGTACTCGACCTCCTGGAGCTTCCTGATGTCCTTCTCCTTGACGGAGGAGGCCATACATTTTCCTCCTGCTCCGGATCTGGACATGATTGGAGTGCTTTTTTGGGCGGAGAAGGCGAGAGCTTCGGCACTGGAGCTCAAGAATGGATGGGTAGAGGAAGGATAAGGCGTGGGAAAAAGGTGAATCCTTATCCCTTTATAAAGGCAGTAAAAGTCATGCGCCTCCCTACTCGCCTTAAAATTCGCCTATTCCCCAAGCGTCATGCAGATGACATGGTTGGGTTACCCATGCATGTATTGATGAGAATATCGTGATAAGGGGACACGATCTCTGCTTTGACAAGACGTGCCAATAAAACCGCACCTCGAAATACGGAGCGACAGGCTAAAAAACGGTTCGAATAATGACCGGGCAGTGGCGTGATGTCACGCTACAAAAAGTTGTCAGCAGATTGGACTCATGAAATATTATACTCTCTATGGTTGTGTGTACTTGTTTTGCAGAGCCGGACACAATTCCTGTGTTCGAAATCTACTTTGAAGTATTCGGGGGAGGAACCCGCCTTGCAGTGCCGAAGACAATCTGCGCGTCGGACTCATCGTCATTGAAGCCTGGTTCAGGGGCTACTGAGGGAGTCCCGGATTAAGGGGTCCTCGGACAACCGAACTATATACGTGGGTCGGATTGTTGGGCCATGAAGATACAAGATAGAAGACTTCTTCCCGTGTCCGGATGGGACTCTCCTTTGCATGGAAGGCAAACTTGGTGATTCGGATATGTAGATTCCTTTCTCTGTAACCAACTCTGTGTAACCCTAGCCCCCTCCGGTGTCTATATAAGCCGGAGGGTTTAGTCTGTAGAGACAGTAAAAACAATCATAATGATAGGCTAGACTTCTAGGGTTTAGCCATTATGATCTCATGGTAGATCAACTCTTGTAATACTCATTTCCATCAAGATCAATCAAGCAGGAAGTAGGGTATTACCTCCATAGAGAGAGCCCAAACCTGGGTAAACATTGTGTCCCCCGCCTCCTGTTACCATTAGCCTTAGACGCACAGCTCAGGACCCCCTACCCGAGATCCATCGGTTTTGACACCGACAGCAGCCATGGTGGCAGACGGTGGGGTGGCAGCAACGGTAGCCAACAACAGCTGCTGACGGGGGCGGTGGTGGAGCATGTGTTGGGTGTTCCGGGCACACCCAAAAGGGACGCCACGCGCACTACACTATGTCGGGGACTGCATCGCCGCCGTGGTGTAGCCTCCCAGCTGGAGTTGTCCTCTGATGACGGCGGAGTGGCTGAGCGACGATGATGGACCGGTGCCATTGGCGATTGTGGGAGAAGCAGACGAGATAAGCTACAGGGAGGGAGGGGAAAATGCGATGCAGGACACGCCGGCCATGAGGGTTTATATAGTAGGCCATAAGCATTGGGATTTTGAGGGATTTCACTGAGTCGGGCGGGAAGCTTGCACGGGAACCTACGAGGTTGCGCGGGAATGGGCTCAACGGCGATTCATTGACACCACTTCGAGCCAGCGTTTGGCCAAAAGAACGCCCCCGCGCGCTGCGCAAGCTTGCGTTGTAAGCCGTCTGCGGCAGCGGGGTGACAAGACATGCGAGAGAAGGATGAAAGGACACATAAACATATGGTTAATAAAAAAATGTTTGTGATTTAATTACCTACTATACCCCGTCTTGGTTTATAAGTAGGATTTAACTAATAAAATATGTATCCATGTCGCCAAAGATTATATCATTGGATTTGTATTTGAACATAGTTTCCAATTATATAATTTTTATAACATGCATTAACATTTAAGGACAAAGTATGACATGGAATATAAAGGGGACTAATAGACCAATACAGAGGTAGTAGCACACGGCTGCTCTCTATGCAGCGACGCAACTGTCGACCGCCTTGTAAGCGACCATTTCCTACGTGTTCAACTGCTCTATGCGTGTGGTTGCTTGCAGTTGAGGCGGGCACAACACGCTCTGCTCACGTCCCACCGCGCGCGCTCTGCTCTCGCGTCCCTCCGGGCACTCTACCCTCGTCCCTACACATGCGCTGCCATTGTTTGGGGTCGGTGCACAATCACGCACGTTCGTGTGCATGCGTTTGCGTCGGGCGCGGTGCGGCGATGCAGTTACCCGCTGCAAAAACTGCCATGTACACGCGCCGAGAATCCAGGCCGCTCGGCCCCCATTTATTCCTGGAGCCATTTACCTTCATGTCTTGTGCCACACGACACAATAAGCATGCCCACGATGACACATACAGAGAGGATATCCAGCGGTTCCAATGGCGCTCCCTGTGGCTCCAATGGCGCTCCCAGCGGCCGACGATGACAACGGTGGGCAGTTCACCACGCATCATGTAGTGGACACCCATGTTAGGGGGAAGGCACTCTCAGTGGTGTGCACGAACGAGCCGGTCTCGGTGGAGAGCTCCATCCAAACTATGGAGCAGTTGCTTGCCGAGGACAAGTACCAAGTGGTCGGCTTTGACGTCGAGTACACATTCGGTCGTGCCGGGCAGGATCAGAAGTTGTCGTCACCTAGTTGTGCATGCAACATGACGTCCTCCTCTACCACTACCACCTAGCCATAAGGCCTTGCAAGCATTTCTCCAGGTTTATCAACAGCTCCGACTACAGTTTCGCTACGGTGGACACCACCAACAATCTAAAAGCGCTCAAGGTTTTGGGCTTGAAATGCCAAAATATTGTCAACATCCATGACCACTACAAGGTCTGGGGCAGCGACAGCAACAAACAGAACTCCCTGGTTGACCTCACCTGGGCCATCATCGACCCCTACTACATGAAGATGAAGGATGAGAGCAAGAAGGACAAGAACACCTGGCACATTGTCTGGCGTGAGAGACTGGATGAACAACATGTCAAGTATGCGGCCAAGGACGCATACACAAGCTACGAGATGTACAGGCAAATCGTTGACATGAGGGAGTGTCTTCTTCCTGCCCCAGATGAGGGATCGAGGCACATAGCAGTGGCGGGAGCGTCACAAGGATTAGATGACTAGACGATCGTTTCTCCTAGTTTAGAATGCATGCAATTGTTTATTGTGGTGTGTGTGATTGATCTGTATAGTCACTTTTGTAACTGGATGTTTATTTCAGTTATATATATAT